>NC_088101.1:42157715-42772810 GCF_036370855.1 Dromaius novaehollandiae | reverse complement strand
ATCGCTATCCTTCCTTCCGTCCTCTGCATCACTCCCTGCCGCAAAGGCCCTTGCTGTACAAATCGTTTATGTATAGCCAGCCTTTTAGGTTTACAAGTGTTTATCAATGCTGCTTTAAAACAAGCACATATACCACTCCATACCCTCCCGAACAGTACCAACATTTCAAGTCAGATTTATTATGTACTTGCATTTGAGATCTGAATGCGTTAACAGTGCACAAAACATAGATGATTGTTAGCACGGCTACCCTTCACTGTACTTGCGGTGAATGAGTAAGTGTTTGCAATTATTACTTTTTATACAGTTATCATTTAATAATAGCTGTAAGTTCATCTTAAAGGGCCAAAATTATTCAAAGAGAAAATTTTATTCCAGAAGGAGAACAAAAATGGCTTCTTTCGCTCTTTTGCTATGACAATAATTTATTTTCTTTATTTTTGTGCAGAAGAGACATTATCTCCCAGATAGACTTCTGCACATCTTCAGATTTCATTCTTCTTCTGAAACATGGATTACAAATAAAAAGTACTAGGATTTATATTTGCTGTTATTTTGCAGGAGTGGGTTTTGGTAAAAGGTTGTTTGATAAAGGTGATCAAAATCTTACATGGAAAGAAAAATCTTTCTGCTCAGCTAATTCCAGGTTTTGTTCTAAAACTACAAAAGTACAAATGCATTACCTTCACCACGTTAAGTGCAGCTACCTTTCTTCAACACGAAGTGTATGAACTTTAATAAATTTCTTCAAGGGAAATCATCATGTATTTTAACAAGCAACTCACACATTAGTCTCTTTAACTACCCAGCCAGAAGCTGGACAATTACCAGATGAACTGCAAAAAGGAAGCATCCACAAATGATTTCATTTTATGTAGAATTGCATAGCTGTGCAAACAAACCTATACTACGCTTAAATGGCATCATCAGTGCTTATTCTACAACATTTGCTACGTGACACTGGTATAATTTGTCTATAATATGCTCTGGACAACAATAGCTATAAAAAAATATAAGTAATGCTCATTGTTCAAAAAGCTTATATGCAACCACACGAGGCGCACACAGATGCATTCAGATCATGTATTCAGCCATAGATCAAGGGAACAAGTTTGTCTGATACCAAGAACAGAATGAGAAACACCGATTTCACTCCCCTCCGCTGGGGAGGCTGTTTTACTTTCAGGCTACGTGTGTTTACATTCATTTACAGACATTAAATGCTCAGACATCACCAACACAGTTTGCAAGAACTGAACGCCGCTCCTTATAGCAATGTCTTAAACGCACGTTATTACGATGACAACATAAATCTTGGCAGACAGGTATTTTCTAAACTATATATCTTTACCATCTCACCACACTCACAAGCACTCGTCTCCTCTTCTCCAGGCCTCCCCCCCCCCCCCAAACCTTTGCTAATCAGTAACCTGTAGCCATGCTGAATTCAGTGTTACCCGCTCCACAACAGCAGCCAGTTTGACACCAGGACGTACAGGAATAGAAAGGGGAGCTTTCAAATACAGCTAAAGCTTGCAAGGCAAATTAAACATCCCAAGTTTCTTCAAGCACATCACCAGAGAGCAAGGAAAGAAGAAACAGGGCAGTTCTGAAAAAAGTGCAAGTGGAGATTAGGTTTTGTCTCCAAAACTGTATCTTTACAAAATAGTGAAGAGTAAAGTGTACCATTTGGCGTTAGAGGCAAAACCAGAATCATTAATGGCAAAAAGGAAGTATGGAGAAGTAAACTACCATCTACAAGATGCAAGTAAAAGGGAAAAAGGTTAATGCACTAGTTCAGAGGAATGGATCATTCTCATCCCACAATACTCAAACACAACCCATCACCCATGCAAGGATTTCCAGCACATCTATTAAGTGACAGGCAAATATGCATGCACCAAAATAGCAACTGCAGTAGCTTCATTTAAAGAGGAAATCTAGCAAACTAGACTTTTAAATTGTTATTCTCCCTAAGCATATAGGGTTTTTGAACAAATTTTAATGTTATAAACAGAGGAACAGAAGTCATTACAACACATAGGCAATAATATAACCAAAAATCTGTTTTGACCCAAAATTTACTTGCTTTCTTTGACAATGAAAAGATCCTGAAAGATTATACATTTATAATGAACACTACATTGAATACAGTGCCACATAAAAAACTACTAAAGCTGGAAACAATAACTATGTGTAGAGAAGAAAAAAGAAATCAAACAAAAACAAACCAAAAAAAGCAGCTCAGGATTCAGTTAAAAGGCCAGACAAGATATCGCAGAAAGGAACTACCGAACTCCTTCCTGGATTGATTTTAAGGCCAATCTTTTCATTATTAAGCTTTTTTCCAAATGTATGCCTATACCAAAGAAAGCTGCTTAAGGTAAAAGACTGGGAGGGCACAGTCATAGAATAAAGCATGCACAAACAGATGAATTTTAATTACATAAGACATACAAAATGCAAAATAAATACTTAAGAACTAATAAAAAATACTTGCTTTCTACCTGATAAAATGATGGTTTTTCAAAGGCTCTAATGTAGCTATGAAGGAGAAGTAAGTTCTAAGACAACAGAAGGACTATCTATGCTATTCATCAAAATACTCTTGAGATCCTACCTAACCATTTCGTTTGGGCAGAGTAATTCAAAATCAGAACAGCTGCAGGTAATGCTGAGAGAAATTAAGAGTCTATTCAAGAAGGGAGGATCCCCCAAAGTTTGGGTATGTTAGGACAACAGAAAAGGTTTAGGGCAATTGCAGCTCAGCAGAAATACTGAAATATGTAAACAGAATACAAAGGAAAAGACCCAAAAGACAAAGATGACCTAATAACATGAGCACCATTACACTGGAAGTTTGGAAAGGAATACAAAGTTTAGGGAACACACAGCTGCATGACCACCTGCAACTGCAAACATTCAATTCACTCACCCAGAGGTCTCTTCTATTATGTTCCTACAACAAGGCTCAAGGGTATTGTCCTAGAAAAACAGAAACTTTCTCCTCTCATTTCACTTATAATCCAGTTTCACATTTTGAGAGGCCTGCCATGTGATTTTTGACTGCTTAGATTTGGCAATACTGTGCATATGTCAGCAAAAAAAATACATATATAAAATAACAATTATAATTTACACATGCACATCTGCATAAATGACTTTAAACGGACTAGTGACTTCTAAAAAACAGTAAGACCCAAATTCTGTATTACTTAATATAAACTAAATGAAGCTTTAAAATATTCTAATGGAGGTCAGAAGCAAGGAGACACCTTTAGAAGAATGAATTTTCACTAAGTTAAATTTACTTTCAAGCAGCAGTAAGCTACATGCCTTCCCCTAGCTTCCTGCAGCTAAAGAGTCACTAACACATCAGCCATGTTCCCTTTAGCAGAAAACACCTGCTGGAGAAGGTAATAAAGACTCATGGAGATACAGCTACATCTGCCATTTGTTACCGAGCTTATTTGGATGTTTAGCTTTTCAGCTGTAGGTTATTCTCACCACACAGCAAAACGGAGCAAAAAGAGTGCACGTGAGTTTTACCACATACGTCAAAGCACTGTAAATACAGTGAGCTCAACTGCTGTCGTTACCAAGAAGAGCTATGCAACCACTTGTAATATTGAAGAGAATTGTTTAAATAAAGCTCTTTAAAACACAAAAATATCTTATACGAAACCTGAAAACGCTTCCCTTCAAGTACCGTAAAAACTTCAACAATAAGAGCCACTTAGACTGCAATATGAGCGAGGGTTTTTCATTCGAGTACCCCAGTTCACTTCAGAACCGGTATCTGTACAAGCAAGAGGAGTCAACCCACTGCTTGTGCAGCATTAGTGGTCACACCCGTGCCCTAAGTCCAGCTGGTAGGGTTTCAGAGCTGGCTACTTCTCTCTGTCCGACAGCGACCATAACTTAACAGTCGAGCTAGGAAGCTTGTGCAAGGCCAGGACGCCGTGAACGGCGACAGAGCAACACCAACTGCGGGCCAGGACGCTGTTGGGCCAATTCCCTTGGCTGCATTTCACAGATCCTCCCACAGCACCGTCACTCGCTCAACGCGGTCCCCGTCTACTGTCTGTCCCAAGCTGCTCTACTTGTTTGTGGCTTATGAAGTAGGACATGCAGATGAGGGAATGACGGACATGTGGGATGCACTCAAGGGTCAACCTGACATTTATTAAGTTAATATTACTAAGAGGAGCTACATCCCCAGTGCCTCATGCTTAAGTACCAGACCTGGCATTTTAATTGCTTTCAGGACTCAAAAAAACAGTAATTTGAGTTCTCTTAAATGTGTCTTTGATAGTCATCTCAGCTGTGGCACATATCCTTCCCTATTATTCCTCCTACTTAACAGCACACGAATAAGGAGAAGGAAGGAGACCAAGTTAACTTTAAATCACTGCCTTCCACAAGCTACAGAAATCATAGCTTTCTCCCACCCCCAAGACAGAGCCCCTTCCGCCTTTACCTGCGCCCCAGAAACCAGCCACTAGTTGCAAAGATGAAAATCGTCTTTTCTTGCCATTTATCCTTTCAAAATGCACTAAGTAAACCGCGTCCACCTGCTGCTGTCAGCAAAGCAAAATAAAGTTTCATACAGTACACAGATCACTGAATTAAAACAGTCTAAAAGATACGTAAGAACTTCACTGCATAAAAAACAGCCATCGCCGCAACACAGGCTAAAGCCTAGACGTGGTTTTTTTTCCACTTCACAATACCTATTAAAAGATCAAAATCATAAGCTTAAGATGCCAATTTTTAAAACTCTAATCAACCATCAGCAGCAAGATTTACTCTATCAGGCCGCCAAGCGTTTTAGGGTCCTTGTAACTCTGAACGGACACCACTCCTGCAAGGCTGCCGCGTAAAAGTTCACCTCCGTTTGTGAAAGGAGAGCATGTGCTCTTAGCTTAAAAGTCACTGCAACGCACAGTAAAGTTGATCTGTAAGAGCACAACCACAATTTTGGAGACGGAAACGGGGGCACACAGCACTTGCACAGGGCACAACAGGCAGGGTGGACGCTCTGGAGACCACCACGCGCTTTCCGCGGGTATCGGGGAGACCGCACGCAATGGTGACCGCTTGCTCAATTTGGGCCATACAAACTATTGTTTATCCCTCTTCCTCTCCTCCTCCCACCACTGTTGTGCTTCTTAAAGTTGACTCAAAGGAATTTAAAACTGGCTACAGTTGTATTAAGATCTTGGAAACACACATGCACCTGTAGATATTCTGCTATGTCAAGAAAAATGAAAGATAGAGGAATGGACTGGGAAAATGCTGTGGACACCAGGGACAGGCCTCCTTTTCTGAGGAAAAATATTAAGCTGCCCGCATAATTTGTTTTCTGAACACTGATACAAAAGAATGGTACTTAATGCCAATTTCTCAGCTCAGACTTTATGTAGCAACATTTGCTTTAAAAAAAAAAAGGTATCTGTACAGTATCTACTGCATCCTTTTTGGTCAGTACTTGAAGAACGGTGGAAGTAGGATTGCTTTACTAATACCTCCAGGGCAGTTCAACATTTAAACTCACCACAATTAACAAGAAAGCAAAAGTCTTAATGCTTTCTTTAAAGACGAAAAATTACTTTCTTGATTTCCCTTTTTTAATTTTTTTATTAAATATACTTATTGCAAGTCAAGATTTGAATTCAGCCCTCATTCATAGGAAGTAAACGAGAAAAACAAAACCAATTAAATTTAGAAAAATGGCAATTTTTGGAGTATATACCCAGTTCTGTTTAGTTCTCATGCTCCACAGCAATTATGCAACTCACAAACCTTGGCACTAGCAAGTTATTTAGTTGCTTTTCTGCGTTATAAACAGATTCCTCTGAAAGAAGGAAGAAGGAGGGATAGATGTGCAAATTCACAGCTTTGCACCTACAAAATAGACCAGGCACACAGTGAACTTAGAAAAGCTACCATAACCAAAGTTATGCTTAAAACACTATGTTGCTAATGAAAGCTCATATCATAAGCACTGAGTAATTCCATGTCAACCCAAAGAGAAATTTAAAAGGACTCTAATTCAGAGTCCATCATTAAACCCAGACTCCACCTGACGATCTGGACAGCCATACAGACACCACCAAGATAACATACGCCAAGTACAATTACCTGTCTCCATTAAAACACTCTTATGGCATAAAGTTGGACGGCAACCAAATTATGCCAAATACCTCAAAACATTCTAGCGAGAGGTATAGCTGGAATTCCCAGCCCTTCCATTTATCAGTTTTAAACGCAGAAGCCCTAATCTGATCTCCTACATACAGCAGATCACATACTACCACACAGAGTAACACACCTACAGCTTCTATTTCCACTTACTTAAGAATGGTATTCAACCTGTGATTTCAAGCAGTCCCCAAATATTCCCCTCCCTAAAGCACTCATTGGTAATAACACTTTGCAATTATTTAGATTTTCAGTTTCTTCAGTGTAACTTGTAGTCTCCCAGTACTCGGTTCTACTAGACTACAGATTTCCACTAGCGGCTATCTCCTCCCCAAAGTAAAGACTTTTGGAAAAAGAAGCAAAATTTAAGTCTCCAACAAAGATTTTTCCAAATCTGAAATCATTCTAGTAGCTTCCTTGAACTCCTTCTGGGTAGTCCTTCCCAGACGTACATCAGACACACAGCAGTCCAGCATCATTTCAACAGAAGTTTAGACCTTATTAGTATTACTTCTGAGTATCTACTTCACATGCCCAACAAGTATGCTCTGGAATGGAGGAAGAAAGGAAAAATGTCAGTTCAAAACTGTAAGACGACACTAGTCCCATACATCCAATGTCACAGGAAGCAGCAATCTGGAACGTAAGGGGTCAATTATGCAGTTGTGCCATGTAGCACCAATTAAAAATAGCATTCCAAAAGAAAATAAGCGAAGACAAAAAAAGAACAGGTAACAGAGACAGTAGCCTCAACAGTAACAGGGGAGGGAAAAATAAAAAGACACAACAGCCAGCTAGAGCTATTAAAATGTCTGCCAACAGGGCCCAAAACCAGCCGTTCCTTCTGCCAAATAAGTTCATTTCTGAACTACATTCCTTTGTTATCCTCCCAGTGGCACCCAAACAGGATTTCCTGTATTAAACTCAGTTTTCAGCATTAACTTGTGTCCACACTAAATCCAGCTTTAAAAATATTGACATTAAGAGCATAATGTTTATCCTTTGCATAGCTACTCAGTGGCAAATCCCACTACCGAGAATCAGTAGTTCTACGAGAAACGTTTTTATCCCAGTTTTTCCCAAGTTCTACTATAATCTGAAAAATCACAACTGTTTGGTTCATAAAAAAAACTTCCTAAAAATTCCTACAACAGGCAAAATCTTCAAGGGAGGGGAAGGGGCAGCAGAAACGTGCGTTACTGCGCATTCGGGGCTATCGTATTCTATGGTCTCGCACTTCTGAACATCAGAACTGTTGCTCTAGGTACAGACAAAATTAGGATTTGGGGTACAGTATGAGATCACATTAGGATTTTTTCAGCATAATTTCTGTATACCACCCTTTTCTGTTACGTGAAAGCTGTCTTTTACTGTAGCACAAGAGACTACAATTCAAAGAAAAAAAAGTGTCACATCTCTGTCAAGCTATTACCCAAACTATTATCATTTATTATCTCTAACCTGTCTCTCTGCAACCAAAAAAGAATCCTATTCATCTGCACTTCATAAATAAGACAGCAATCACACACGGTAGCTAGTCCCACACAGCAGCTGTGCTGTAAAAGTGAATCAGAAAAACTAAGATTACCACCGAGTCAGCTGGCGCATCCTCTGCTAGCACGCGCGTACGTATGTGCTCCACCACGCATCCTCAGCCACCCGGCGCACTCCAGCACCAAGTGACTCAGTGTGGGCTCTGACGACCTCCCTCAGGAAACTTTCTCATTATTGGAAATAGGCTTTCTGAACACTCCGATTCCATTTTCCCTTCCTGCCCCTTTCCATTAATACTATGAGCACCTCTTTCACACACACCAACCAGTATTTTCCCAATTCAGGGCCTGAAAACACCTGCAAGTTATCATACCCATATTTCCTTCTTCCCTTCCCCCCCCAAAGCTATGCAAAGGTAACGTCTAAGCATACAAAAATTAATCCTATGTTTAACCTCTTTTAATTTCAATTTCAAAAGAAGGAATTTATGCTCAGCTTACAAGAACACTCAACTAGGTTATGCCAAATATAAGTTACTGAATCAAAAAAGGCAAAGAGCCATGATAAGGAGGTGAGAAGTGAAATACAGCTGTAAGACAAACTAAGTGAATAAGATCTAGACAAGTCATTGAAAACTACCTTTAGGAAGGGTTATAGATCAGCAGAATATTTTTGATAGCAACTTCTTCAGGTGAGCCAAGATTCACTGGTCATTGCTTTTACTCCACAGAAATTCATTTCTGTGTGCGTGTGCAAATTGCTCCAACAGAGCAGTCAGAAACCTGCATAATAGATGTGGTTTCTATATACTGAAATGTAGTATTAGAATTGTGCATTTCATCTTCCTCGTTACTCTGTACCAGATACCAACAGCTTCTCTATACTTTGAGATTTCAATTTATCTCTAGTACCTCATCACAGCTATCTGCCTTCTTCCCTTTTTTATGCTATGGCTGGCCTTGCAGTGTATTTCAGGCTTCCATCTTTTGCTCACTATTACTTACTCATGTCCCCGCCTTCCTCAACCATGCTGTATATTTAATAGTCAATGCTTAACAATGCCATTATTTGGGTCATATGTTCCTTGGGAAACTGATCCACCCTTCCCTACTTTCTGCAGGATCCATGGTTACCAGTTACAACAATAAGTTAACTGTTTTTATTTAAAAAATTAGGTCACACTAGAAATTAGGCCTTTATAAACGAAAACAAATCAAATACATCTACTGTTGCAAGCTAGGAGCTTTGTTTTTTGAAAAAAAAAAAAAAAATCATGATTTGAACAAAGGTGAAAAACTAAGTATAAAATTGAGCACAAATACACCCTAGAGCAAGTTACAGCTTCTACAACATCCACACTACTGAGATGAACTGCATTTTGTCTTAAGCACATTACACTCCTGGACTGCTGGGCTTTTCCCCAGAATGAGGAGCATGCATCAGATAGTACTACAAGAATATGGCTTCCATTATTTTCCATTGGATTACGTTATTTTCCATTTGGCTTATCCGGTATTCTGAGGTTCATATAAATGTAAACAGAATGAAAGAAACCCACTTTCTCCAAAGACAGGTCTTTGTTTCCAGAAAACATCACGGAGTTCCTGTTTGCAAACATCTCTTCCTGATCAGTGACCCCACCTCTAAATCTTCCAGAAAACAAAACAGCATTTTTTTTTAAGTAGATATCCACTGGATATTTCTACATAATCAACAGGATGCATTTTTGTTTAGAACTGCACAAAAATATAGGGATATGGTCACTATTTTTAGACCACAACGTTATGAAACTATTTTCATGACAAAGAACAGCCACTAAGTAAGACATTTGATTAGTGGCCTTTAGAATGAGAAGGTGAACTCTTAAGTTCACTTAGAAAGCACAAACCATTCATTTTATTTGGGGTAAAATACCTCACTTTCTCTTTTAGACCAATGCAGTTCTTTATATTTACATATTTTTCTTTATATAAACCAAGGCCATGAAAGCAAAGATCCTAAGCTACAGGCTTTCAGCACTTTAATGTATGCCTTTGCAAGTCATGGCCCACAATATCCAAACTGGACTACAGAAATAGAGATAAAACACACTTGGTTAGAGCCAATATTTTGCAGTTTTCCTAAGGAGAAGAGCTCAGACACTAACATGATAGACACCAGATGCCAACCAAAACTTTAGATTACATACTCGGAACTTCATCTTTACTGTTGCAAAAGGGTAGGATATGCTGAAATGCCTGCTGTTACAGCACAAGCATCTCAGCAGTCAGGTAGTGCATATGACCAAACCCAAGCAACACAAAAATCTCTTAAGAACTAAAATAACGAGATTGCAAACTAAATCAGTCTGCACAATCAGGACTGAAGAGGACTCTCTTTTTTCTAGGCCTTATTTAATTACACCATAAAAACCATATATGCATCTGTTTCCTTAACAGATTGCTGTAATCACAGTACAGAACTCAAGATCACAATTACTTACAAGAAATCCTTGTTCCTTCTTTCGCAGCAACTGGCCACTAAAGGCTTATAGCCAACCTGAAACTTGTACGTAGAGAGATTGCTAGGGAGTTTGTTCCATTACATGTACTTCTCTGTGTTTAAAATACTTTGCATAACTACGTTCAGAAGTAAGATTTAAGGGTGCACCTTGTCGGATGAAGACCTTGAGCAGAGCCTTCATGCTGGACAGGCACACAGGGGTTTCAGGAGCTCTGCTTAGAGCCCACGCACTGCGGAGGACACGGGATAAGCCTGTGTGCACTCGGAGGTTCATCTCAGACACCTCTGTGCCTGGGAGAGCAGCGGAAATAAGAAGTATGTATAACAAAACCATTCAGTACTACAGAGGTTTTAGCTAAGCCTCTTAAACAACCAAATATAGGGAAGCTGTCATAAAAGAGGCTTTATCATCAGGTTAGTATCAAACACAGCAGCATTAAGCACTCAAACTTGGCAACCAATAATACAGTTAATTTCCATTTGGATAACTGTGTTAACTTGATATTTAATTACAGTATAATATTAAACTTTTACTAATTTGTTTCCCCACAATATCATTACACCAATTTCTTGATGAGTTTAAACAATGGAAGAACTACAAATACATAAAAGTCTCTTTCTAGAATAGATTACTAGTATTGAAAGCTTTGATACTACTAGTTACTATATAAAGACATTATAGCAAGTTAATAAGCCTAGAATACAAAAACTCCTCTGCGTTTTTATTTTACAGTGTTTGCTTCCTCCCGATTTGCTACACGAGTGAACTGGCATTACTTCTTTCAATTAAATGCTGCATTTCACACAGTAGCATAAAATCAAAAATATTCCACCCAGCACAAATCAGGCCTCTTTCAGAGTCACAAAGAGGGCTTCATTTCAGTCATTCACTTGCCCAATATGCAGAACACCTAACTAAAACACAGAGAGCATTTTGAAGTATATTGCCAATCAAATTCCAAATTAAGAGATAGGCAACTACCTGTAGTGAGATTTACTTTCTCACTGAGGACACATTTTAGAAGTTTCGGCAGAAAAAGGGAAGCATCAGCATTCTACGTGCAGAACTCACGTGAAAATTTTAAGGTCTCTTGGTCTGGTGTGAAATACTGTTGCACTCAAGTAAATACACAAGCTCAGTTAAGTGATCCAACAGCTATCCACCACTGCAGAATAGATGTTTTTCTACAGTCCTGATCTACATTATAATGAGACAGTTTTAAAATCGCTATGCAACAGAAACAACACATTTTATCTATTGACAGGCAGCTATTCCTTACGTGGCCTAAGAGTTGCTTTAATTCTCAGTCTATACAGAATAGTTTCATAAGAAAAATCCAGGTTTTATCAGTTCAAGTATAAATAAAAAATACTGGTGTATATTAAATCATTTATTAACTTTTTTTTTAATAGCCCTATCCACTGTTTTAAAGATGCAAATCCAAACAAAAAGCTGTTATAATCACACCCATCTCAGCCCACACTTATCTTAGTTAAATTTTGCTGGATATCAGAATTTAAATAAACAACAGTCTGGACTGTGGCAGACAAGAAGAAGAGTTCCAAACAAAGAAAACGTAATAAATAATCAAGAAAAAATACCAAGGAATTTTCTAAGTGATGTACAGCTCTTTCTTATATAAACTTAGGGTATTAACCACAGGATGCTGGGTGACGTCTCCCAGAATATTACAGTTTTATAAATAAATGTATGTTTTCAGTCACACTGAGGAATTACTTCCAGGGAAAATCATGGCACAGTAGCTGTGTGTGCTCCAAATACTCAATTCCACTTAGCGAGCTGGAAACTTTCAGTACTTTCCCCTTCCTGACGATTCCAGGAGCTGGCCCTAAACTCAAGGTATTAAGAGAGATGTAATCACGGCAATAATGCACATTGCGAAGAAGACACTAAGCATATCTCACCAAGCATAGATGGAAGAAAACAAATATATAAATAAAAGTTCTCAGTTTTTGCCATCTCCACCTGAACCTGCAAAGTAGCAGAGTTGGCTTCCAATCTTTGCAACTATTCTAGCACTAGATATCTAGAAAGACATCAGATATCAGAAAAAAAAAATCTTTCTAAAACCTGTGCGATGCACCAATACTGGTGACTCGCACTTAATTCATTCTGGGCCTTGAAAAATATTACTGTTCCAGTTTCTATCACTAAAATTTTATATTAACCACAGAATTCTCAACCTTCTTACAGAAGGTTATTTATATTCCCATTTCCTGAAATGGAACATTCAAAGTTTCCTGAGAAAAAAATGACTCATTTTGGGGGGTTTGCTACATACATCCCTTAAATTTGAAAAAGTTAAGCAGTATAAGAAGCTTATGTACATCTGAAAGAAAACATTTTGTTCAGGTTCCACAAAGATACCCACCTCTAGAGTTCTGCCTTCAATTCAGTACAATATATATTTCGTTAGCAACAGCACACAACGAGTAAAAGAAGTCTCAATATTTTGCAATATGGCACAATTTATAACTTAAAAATACTACAGTGTTATTTTCTTGGGCCTCAAACACAGATTTGGGGCAGGAATATAGAGGAAGCATCTCTATAGGCAAGACCTGAAATAAGCAATAGAACCAATTTTTATTCATGTCCTCCATTATATGGTCTGTAGAAACACCTATGTTTAGAGAAAATTTAATAGATGAGATCTTTGCAGCCTTCCATGAATGTTTGATAGCCTAAGTTAAGTTCTCAGAAATACCTATTACTAGTATATTCGCAAAAACTGAAATCCACATAACTAAAACACGGTTTAAAGGTAACTCTGCTAGTTCAGACCACTTAAGAGGCTGCTGTATCACTAAATAAAGCATATTTTTCTATGTAGTAGATGAAGGAATTTCCCCTCCCAACGCCCAAAGGCTTTTGATGCATTTTTTCCTGTTCCTAGCAGAACTGATTAATAGCTATGGCTTAAATCCAGCGTAGAGTTTTGGCAGCTGCTGACGGACCACTCATCTACTTACTACTCTCTCTCTTTGCTACACACAACACATGCTGTCAAAAGAGCTAAAATGATTCACTTTTAAATCTGGTAGATCCAGGTTATGACTACTAAAACTTATTTCTTAACTTCAGATGGGAAAAACAAATCAGCATACAAAACATACTGCCAGTTCTGCTGCCAAATCTGGCATGCCGGTTTTCAAAGAATATAAAAAGAACCATCGAGTAGGAGGGGGGGGAAAAAAAAAAAAAAAAAAAAAAAAAAAGATAACCTTTCCCTTTGTTTACAGAGCAAGCTTTAATAAAGCAACTTGCAAACCTTCTTATAAGCAACAATGCAACTATGAAAAACAAATAAGCCTTGGACTACTGGAAGTCTATTTTTTGCCTTGATAGTTTATACAGCCAGCATTGTCTCCTAAAACACTGTTTAGTTATAATGGAAACGGATCTGTTTTCAGATTATCAAAACATAACGTCTCTCTCTGGTACTGCTTATGAAACCAAAAACTGAGAAAGAAAACTTAAACATTGAGTATTTACAAGCAGTATGCTATAGTCTTTACTTCAAGCCCCTGTATGCAATAAACACTCGAGGAGACCAACAGCATCCCAAACATAAATAAGAATCCTACTCTTCAGACTGCAAGATAATTTGAAATCATAGAAATTGCTTGGCTATCTTAAAAACTTTCCATTTCTAATGACATTAAAAGGCTCAGTCCTTGTGATGGTCATGTTTCTGCTGGAAATAAAACAATTTACTTTTAAATGAAAGACAGATGAATGAAAGATTTACTTTAAATGAAGAATTTAGTGGTGGGGGAGATCATAAGTTTGAGTAGATTTAAAGAATGATTTACTTTCTTCTTTTTGTTAGTTAAATGTTTTATTTCATACACTAATTTTCAACATCGCTTCTCTTTTGAATTCTTCTATCCTCTAACACTAGTAGCATATTCGCCAATACCAAAATGGATAAATTCCTTCAGCTTGATTATGGTTTGCCTGTTTTTAAATAAAGAAGAAAGAATATAGGCCTTCCATGTAAGTATGCTTCATCAGCAATGTGAAGCTCTTGGTTGTTTCAGTTGACATTAGCAGCCTCACCTTCAATTTCCAGTTGTCACAAGCAATGTTTAAAGCAACAAGTACTACATCATACATTAACACACAAATACTATACTGCCAGCACAAGAGGGTCAAAAGCTTATCTAGCTGCACCTTTTTTCCCCCCCAAGAAGCACTGTTCTGTAAGCCAAGCAATACAAGTACGGAAAGATTGTTCTTGCTTTTAAATTTACTTATCATAGAAACACAGGATGGTTGAGGTTGGAAGGGACCTCTGAAGATCATCTAGCGCAACCCCACTGCTCAAGCAGGGTCACCTAGAGCACAGGATCACATCCAGGTGGGTTTTGAGTATCTCCAGAGAAGGAAAGTCCACAACGTCTCTGCGCAACCTGCTCCAGTGCTCTGTCACCCTCACAGTAAAGAAGTTTTTCCTCATATTCAGATGGAACTGCCTGTGTTTCAGTCTGTGCCCGTTGCCTCTTCTCCTGTCACTGGGCACCACTGAAAATAGTCTGGCCCCATCCTCTTGACACCCTCCCTTTAGATATTTGTATACATTGATAAGATCCCCTCTCAGTCTTCTCTTCTCCAGGCTAAACAGACCCTGCTCTCTCAGCCTTTCCTCGTAGGAGAGATGCTCCAGTCCCCTAATCATCTCCGCAGCCCTCCGTGGGACTCTCTCCAGTAGCTCCATGTCTCGCTTGTACTGGGGAGCCCAGAACTGGACACAGTACTCCAGATGTGGCCTCACCAGGGCTGAGTAGAGGGGGAGGATCACCTCCCTCAACCTGCTGGCAACTCTCTTCCTGATGCACCCCAGGATACCATTGGACTTCTTGGCCACAGGGGCACACTGCTGTCTCACGGTTAACTTCTTGTCCACCACGACTCCCAGGTCCTTCTCCACAGAGCTGCTTTACAGCAGGTCAACCCCCAACCTGAACTGGTGCAGGGGGTTATTTCTGCCTAGGTACAGGACCCTGCATTTGCTTTTGTTGAACTTCATGAGGTTCCTCCCTGCCCAGCTCTCTAGGTCTCTCTGAATGGCAGCACAGTCCTCTGGTGTATCAGCCACTCTTCCCAGTTTTGTATCATCAGCAAACTTGCTGAGGGTGCACTCTGTCCATCATCCAGCTCATTCATGAACCAGCTGAACAAGACTGGACTGACCCCGGGAGACACCGCTTGCTACAGGCCTCCAACTAGACTCCATGCCGCTGATCACAACCCTCTGAGCTCTGCCATTCAGCCAGCTCTCAGTCCACCTCCCTGTCCACTCATCTAACCCATGCTTCCTGAGCTTACCTACGAGGATGTTATGGGAGACAGTATCAAAAGCCTTGCTGAAGTCAAGGTAGACAGCATCCACCGCTCTCCCCTCACCTACCCAGCCAGCCATTCCATCACAGAAGGCTAGCAGATTGGTTAAGCATGATTTCAACCCTTGCTGAATCCATGCTGACTACTCCTGATCACCTTCTTTTCCTCCAAATGCTTAGAGATGACATCCAGGACGAGCTGTTCTATCATCTTTCCAGGGATGGAGGTGAGGCTGACTGGCCTGTAGTTTCCTGGGTAAAAGTAAATTGGGGGGCAGGAGGGGCTGTTTTCAATTTACTTTAATAAACTTTACTAAAAGTAAATTTAAAAGTCACTGTAACAAAGGGAGAAAAAGTAAAATGTTGAGCCCCTCAAAACAACCATCTTATGATGAAACTATGCAGGCTGCCTTTTTTTCTCCCCTCTTTGCCATAGTAATACCTTCTCTTTGAATGACATGCCAGACTAGCAAGATCAGAAATACTGCTACAAAAGAGCCAGTCCAAACCTTACTTTTAAGCCAGCCTCCGTAACGACTTTGTATTTCAGACAGCGATATTCATAATCTTAGCAGTTCTCTCCCTCCCTTTTTGCCCTCCAAAAAGGTTTATAAAAAGTTGCAACACATTTCCTTTGTCTATTGCAAAGAGAGGGAGGACTATTTCAGTTTCTCCCAAGGATACTGCAAACATTTTGCTCAATCCCATGAAAATCAAAGCTGCTATTATCACTACTCCCTTCTCTCTCAGCTCAGGGAGGCAGTCAAACCCAGCTGACGCTAGTGGAGACATCCACAAAAGCTGCTTTGTCAGTACAATTTTATGTCACTTCTCAGAACAAAATGAGCATTTGCAGATATAAAATGATCAAAAGCATTTTTGCTGGTATAAAAGTGATCAGGGTGCATAAATAATGCTGGTAGTACTGTACAAGAAAACACCAGAGAAATTTCTCTTTCTTGAGATACTCCCAGTCTAGGCACAAGAAACTCCTGCAGGTATAGTACTGTATGCAATTTATTACAACACCATTTCCTTAAGTCAGTATGTAAGCAACTTTGCCAACACAGCTTATTTAAATCAAGGAGTTGCTACAACCTGATTCTAGTTAAAACACACTTCTACCTGATCAGAATTAACGTAACAAAAATATTGGAAAAATGCAGAAATATAAATTAAAAGGCTGGTCATATTTAAAGAAGCCCTTCATACTGTTTTTCAACCCAAGATATTTACATACTTGTTTCTGTGAATCAAAATTAATGGGGTTATCTTAAAACTCAGCTCGGCTGTACTTAAGCAAGAACTCGGCTGAGCCATGATGAACTCACAAAGCAACCACATTTTCCTTATTTAACTTTCCTTTAAAAGTTACTTGCTTCTGCAACTACAGTAAATGAAAAAACTAGGAATCAAGTAACAAGTCACTGGGGATAGGAGATGGAGGGAAATAATTTACAGAGGGGAAAAAAGAAACTACCTGGAAATGTGTAGTGTACTCTGACCTTTTGTTAGCCTTTTAGCTTTATTTCTTTTCATATATTATTCATCTAGGGTTCAGCCTTAAGGTGCAAAGATAGTTTCATTAATAATCATTCTGTTGAAAATAAGTTTGATTGGTGAAAGCTTTTCTCATCCACACAATTTTGAGTATTTTTATGGGCTCACTACAAAGACCCAAGAACGCATATAGCATAAGCTCGGACTACACGACCTTCACACATCCAGCGCAGCAAGCTGAACTGCAGCACATGAGAAACACCTTCTGCAGCTCTTCGAGAACCAAATGTGCAAGATTATTCTTTTCCTGGGGGTGTTAGAAAGAGGGGAACATGTTTAGCAGAAAGACAGAGGGTCAAATAAAGTGATTTTAGTATTTTTAAATGAACTTTTTAAAGACTAAACTAATTTAAATGGCTCTAAGTTAACTAGCAAGTCCCTGCAAAGAGCAGCCTACACCAGTCCAAGCCACAGAAAATAGAAAAGCCTTAAGATATGCCTTGTTAATCAGGCAATGTCCTTCAGCTGTCCACAGGGCAGCAATCACAGAACAGCAGTTCAGTTATAATGCAGAAACACAGAAATTTTTTCTCCACATTGCTATCATTTGAAACACAGTAACTTCCAGCAATGCTCAAAATATTATACCCCAAAGGGTCTCTTTTAAGAAGTCAAAATGACTGAAAAAAACACTCCAATCCTCTGCTTGCTCTTCCTCCTGTAATGACAGTACAAACATTTTCATGTCACTGAAGTATTTGCATACATATATAAAAATATACCTTTCCTCCCCACTCCCAAGTTTACACTGGGCATAGAAGCACTTCTTCGTATCCAGATCCACAATTCCCTCCACCACTACACCGTGTCTAGTGCCAAAAAACAACAAAAAAAAACCCAAAAAACAGAAAATGCACAAGAAAAAGCTTCTCAAAACTGCACAGAAATCCAACTGAACATTTAGGGTTTCACAAAAATTCATTAATTAGTACTTAATCTGGATACAAACTATACTTTAAAGGCTAACATAATGTTTGAGTAACTTACTTGCCAACCAATTTTCCAGATGACAACCCCCTCAGAAAAAAAAAAAAAAACACAAAACAAAACAAAAAAAAACCACATACCACAGAGGAAAGGCTGAGAAACTGCTGCTCCTCTTCTACCCATAACCCCAAATATGAAATAGCAATTTGGAAAGTATGTCCTTACTATTACACTCATTTATGGTATTTACAGTCCTCCTACACAACACGGAGAAGATGTTTTTGTTTTTAAAAGCACACTTTATTTGTCCAAACTGAGGATAATTACATCTATATTAATAGCAACTTTAATTTACTTAATAGCAACTTTAACTCAACTGAGAACGCCAAATTCTGGCAGGACGAAGCAAGCAGAAAAAGATCCCCACACAGAAAAGCTTGCAACGAAAAAATTTTACCCAGAAATTTGAACACACCAAGAAACTGTTTGCAAGTACCTCCCTGGCTGCAATTCTACCAGTGCAGATGATTTGTGGTGCCTCTGTACACACCTTCACATATAAAAAGCGTAGTGCCAGTATAGAGCCCTGCGGACTACCTCCAAACGCAGCTGAAGATACTCTCCTTCAGCCACTGGCAGCCCTTTTGCCCCCCATTACTGATGCTCTGTATTGATGGCACAGACAGCAAGGAAAAGGTACAGGCAGCAGGACAAGACAACACGGGGAAGAACTTGCTATCACTTCACTTTGTTATTATCAGAAAAAGTTTAGAAACTACACAGGAAACGAGCATAACTAGAAAAATGCACAGCCCCTTTGCTTCTGCTGTATTATTTTGCATTATCCCAATGCTGCCAGGTTAAAGTTAGGCCTCAGCTCAACTAAGCCCATGCCGCCAAGAAAATTTCCGTTCCTCCTCAGCCGCTCACCAAAAGCAGCTGTGTGGCCATGCACTGAAAAGGACAGGACTGATTTGGCTTAACTAGTACAGCAAAATAAAAAGATTAACTCAATAACAGCACCACAGGGAGAAGAATCAAATAGAAATGGCTGAAAGCAGAGGTGCTTCATTCAGCACAAGTTTTGTCTTTAAAAGATCTGTAGAGCAGCCAGAGCTTCCAAAGTCTTTCAGTATCATAATTCTGAATATGCGATGGAAAGCCAGACTACCTGTTCATTTGTTTTTACGCAAGAGGAAACAATGCAAAAAGAGATAAGGCAGCATTTAAGTTACCGCACCTAGCGTATGAGAGCAGCAGACAAGATAAACTAGCAGCTGATAATAACTGGGAGAGTCTCAAGCTAGAGAGAAAAAACAAAGTCTTCTGCTCATCCAGCAACTGGAATTGGGTAATGCCAGGACAGTGTGCAGGCTGACACACAAGAAGGACCCATGAAATGTGATATATGGTGATGCCATATTAAATAGTCCAACACTTTTCCCATACCTGGCTTTTTATCAGGTCAATATTTTGTCTCTATCTGGGGTCTTTTTGATGCATCATTTTCTGTATCTATCTTGAATCAAAAGACAGAATCTTCTGCCTAACAGAAGGTCTGACGCATCACTTCTTTACTTTTCTTTTTTTAAACTACAGAAAAATCTTTACCAACTTCTTTACAGCTAAATTCTGAGAAATGAACTGAAATTAAATAACTCCCTAGGAATAATTTCCTTTTAAAATTCTCCAAGTAAGTAAAAAATTAACATGACATGCATGAAGAAAGTCTGAATCCACTTGAAATGCTACTCTGCATAAATGTACTTTCATGGAAGTATAAAACAATATAAAACAAAGTCAAATGACCAAATAGTCATTAGGGAGTGCAAATAAGTCAATATAACATACAGTCAAATTTGTACTACAAAAGAAAGTAGTTACAGGTCATCAGTAAGTACTCTGAATAAGTATGTACGTTCTAAAAATAAAATAAAATTAACAAAAAAGAGGGGGGAACCATCATGAGACAACTTGGGGACAGGGGCTATGTTTAGTTAAGGATTATTTTAATCTTGTCATCAAAGGTAACTTAGTTTTAAATTCCTTATAGCAAGAGCTATTCCTCAAACTTCAAGGTACCTGCTTGCTGTAAGTGGCCATATGAAAAGGGTACAAGCTGAGTTACTCTGCTGCATAAGCAGAACAGAACCAGTATTAACGACCAAGCAGTGCTGTTTGTGGGAAATTAATCAAGAATTTAGGATCTTGCGTAGAATCCCAACTCCTACAAAGCAGATATTTAACCTAAAGCATTCATTGAATCCCCACGTCTGCTGCCCTCAGGATTACCATACCCAGAAGACTAGTTTACATAACTGCCTCCTGTGTGCAGCCGGGGGAGAACCCCTTCCCTACCGAGGATCAGCAAATAGCTGCATGCGTTAGAAAGGGCCGTTTCATCATCTTGTGCTTTTTACTCTGACCTCCACCAAAGCAGGAGACACAAAGGGATGTTGGCATCAAGACCATGTCCTTAAATCATTGGTGGAAACAAGGGAATGGGTGAGCATCTCCCACATTATATATATGCCCATGTTTAAAATAAAGTCATCACAGGCATCTGAAAATCCACATGGGATAAGCCCTGCCAAACCGAATGCAGCCTACACTGCTCTTCCTCCACATCCCAGCCCTCATGTAGACACTCTTCAGAGCGGTAAGATTTCAAAATAAAATATGCCTTCTGCACTTTAATCAAACAGTTGTCTAACTGATGTGGACGAGACATGACTGCAAGAAAATGCCAGTCACGTTTTTGGAAGTGAAGTCGCGCATGCCACAGCCGGCGGAGCCCAGAATCTGCAGAGCCAAGGATCTGTGTTTCATCGTGGAAAAATACTTTCTGCACAGTTCCTTTGGAGAGGAGAGGGGAGGGGACATACCAGAAACCCAGAACAAGTAGTATTTTTGGACGAGGGCACTTCCTGATCTTAGTTGTCAGATAAATCCAAGACTCAAGACATCTATAAATAAGACAAATAGGAAAAAGAAATCAAGTGAGAGATCAGGTGTCACTCGTGTAAAGTAGAATTTGCATCTTTTCCTTAAAAGAAATTCTGATATAGCTACCCTAAAGCAATGCAAAGGGCACAAGTTGGCATATCTTAACACCGTACACACTGGCACTTGTAATAATCACTATTTCTTCATTATCTCCTGGCTCGTTCTACAAAAAACTGATTCAGAAATATTTTTCCCTACTGATAATAAGTAACATCATCTAAGTCTTTTAATGTGCCCAAGCAATTCACCAGAGACTCCTACACCCATTTTACCACATTAATTCAGTTTAACACCTTATGCAATGGTTACAACATTTAATAAGAGAGTATCTATTATTTTTAATCACTTCATGGGTTGAGGAGGCTGGCAAGTTCTAGCTGCATGTTTCCTACTGAGATTCCCCTGGAACAATCAGGGCAGGTATTAATTCACTATCTACAGCCAAAAAAGGCATCTTGGGGCTGCATTTTAAAAACTACTTAATAGCCGGATTGGCCAATATTTGGCTAACTGACAAATAGCGACAAGCAAGATCTAAAAATAAACAGCAATGTTTGAGCGAGTAAACTTCATGAAGCTACAGCCAAGGCAACTTTTTTAAAATGGGAATCCCACATGAAAACCCAAGCGCCTTACAGAGCTATGCACAGTTAACTGCAGTAATAATTCACCTAAAAATTATCTTTTTTTTTTTTTTTTTTTAAATACAGGCATAATCATTACCACATCTATTTCAAATAAACTATTCCTTGTTCAAAAGAAATTCAAGGTAATTCATATTCTGAAGTGCAAACAATGTCAATAGGAAATCTAACTGGATTTATATATGTTTGCCACTAAGAACTGCGCTGTTCCCCCCACAGTTAGTGTTCATTTATTATCAAGCTAATATGGACTGAAAGAAGATTTCACTATTTTGTCTCAACTTTTACCTTTGCCTAGAATATTAATTCATATACAGATATTCAAAACCTGCGTACAAATACTGAACATACCTTAAATACCAACGCTAGTTTATCAATCCAATAAAGTTTAAAACTTGACATATGCCAATTCGGATGATGACATACTGGGGATATTTGCACTTTTTCCTTTAAAAGTGGAAAATTACTTAGATGATATATACACAGTGTTGCAATTTGTTAATTTCTGAATTAAAATCCCTTTTTATTTACATCTGGAAAAGAAAAAATTAGCCAAAGCTACCTCTGTGTTTTTAACTGCTCTCTCAATAACAAAAAACACTAAAAGCCACAAAATTAAAAAAAGAAAAACCCAACCATCCCTAACAACAACACAGGTTATAAAGCGCAAAACAAGAGATCAAGTTAATAGGACAGTAATAAAACAAAAGTAGCACAGCACTAGGTCTAAAGAATGGGTGAGAGAAGGGAGAAATGAAGAAAGATTACCTAGGCACCAGCAATATACCATCTTCTCATGTGACTCAAAACCAGCAGGGATTTCACTGCACATCTTAAATCTCTTTGCTCCAGTTCCTCAGAACTGCTTCGCAACACTGACGAAATGACTACCCACCACGCCAGGTATGTAATCATCACTCTCCAGCAACAGCACATTGTCTAGAAATGTTTCAAACACTTAAGTGATATGCCTCAAAGACTTATCTGAAATAACACAGTTTTACAAGCTTCAAGAGGACACAGCAGTGGAGACCAGCTACCCATTAATACTCAGTACAGTAAAATAAAAGCTGGTAACCCTAACATAGATGGCTACCTAAGGGAGTGCAGAGAGAGAACATACTCCTTTTCTCCACAGCAACAACTCCTATCCTTCCCTTGACATCATTACCACAAATCATTTTTAATAGCAGAGTTGGAGCTGTGTTGCCATCTGATGATTGCTCAGTGGCCGATGACCAACGAGTTGGCATTTGCAGACTAAATCACCACGAAGACAAGCAAGGCATGAGCACTAATCAGCAGCTTTCAGCAGTGAGTAACAGAGAAGCCACGAACGAGGACGGAAACTCGACTGCCCTCGTTCCAGGAAGCGCTCGCTCCCGGCCAGCACGGAGCCGGCACAGCAGACACACAGCGTCTCCACACCCGCACCGCACGGGAAAGACTTCAGTCTTCAGGCCAGTCAGCTCTGCGCAGTCTGCACAGGTTAGTTTTTGTGCTTTGTGTCATAGACACAGCACAGACCCCAGCAATTTAACGTACCACCTAGAAATGTGTGCAGCAGGTACCACAGAAAACATGAAACTCAGCTCAAAGACCCTCACAGTTATCCATCCATATGCTGTAATTCAGACTTAAAATTACTTCGCTTGGTGTTTACTGGCTGCTACCTCCTTAGCAGGGAACATATTCAACAAACTGTTTAACCATAATAAAGAGGAGTTTAGTAAGTCAGAGCACTGACAGCAAATCGGTGCAGAACCTCATTGCTAGTGCTGTCCTCCAGCAGAGCACTCTTCATGCTCTGCTGACGTGAGCAATAACCTGGGGTTTTTCTTGAGATACATTTGCTACTTGTTGCTTTGAGACTACAGCCAGAAAGTGACCAATACAATCAAATCGTGTTTCTGTACATGCTCAACATATTTTCTTCCAGAAGTTAATTAACATTTTATAAAGGTATAATACTTCCGTGATTTCAATCGATGAGGGCTTGACTGCTCGCACTGGAGAAGCTCCCAATCTTTAACCACTCTCAACAGGAAATCACATCTCACATCAAGATTGAATATATTACTACTTCAGCTGTCAGCAACTATCTTATTACAGCCTTAGTAATCAGGATAAAAATAGCCCAACATCACAAAACATCTTTGCCACAAGTCACCCCTCGGCAGCACCCAGCACCTGCATCACTCTCAGTGCTTCCTTAAGAAGCTGAGTACGATGAGCTCCGTAAATCTCCCATTAAGAAGGGGGGTTTTTTTCAGTTTTTGAATCTTTTGGGGGACTCTGGTTACTCGAGGCTCAAGCAGCAATTTTGCAAGTACAATTCCACAGTATGACCATCAGCGCCAGCTCCTCACTTCTCTAATCACTTTCCTAATCACCTAGTGATACTTTTACAACATCCTCTCGTTCGCTGTAGAGCCTGCTCTTCCTTGATGATATAACTACATAACCATTTTTTTAATTTTATAGTGGTTTACTTATAAAGATCAAAGCTACTTCTACACTAAGTACCATCACATATAAATATAGTAAAATACCATGACTTCAAAACATTGACACAGCTACACAAGCAAAATTGCTTTTTTATTATTATAGCCATGCCACCTTCAAACAGAATAAGCTACTGTACACTGATAAAAATAAGTTAACAGCCACCGTGTCTTAGCGGTTTGTGCCTGCACAGATTAAGGAGGACATTTCCGACACCTGCAGAAACACTGACAATGGATACAAAGAAATCTGTAGTACTGCATGGCCAAGTCTCTCCATTTCACTTCAAAATGCACCAAAGAATTTACTATTTTGTACGTTGGGTATTCCAATATGTCCTTTGACAATAGTCAAAATCCACGCGAACATTCAAATTAGTGATTACTGCTCACACAATTGTAAAGTACTGTTGAATTTAGCAAGATTAAGTGTTTTGAGAAAGCGCTCTGTTCAAAAGGTGGGAGGGTTTCCTGACAAGATTAAGCAGCACCCTATCTCAAAGTCAAAACAAAAACATTACAGGTTACACAGTTTAGATATGTCCTAATAGACTTCAGATAATACATGGGAACGTTCGCATGTTGCTGAATTTGCATACTGAAGTTTCACATCTTTACCCCCTACAAAAACAGCCCAGAATCCATCTTTCAGCTACCGTAACTCAGCAATGTAGATAAAGTAATTCAGTATTGCATGTACAAAAGTGTGTCAGGCCTTAGCATCCCTTAGCCAAACCCAGTGCATGCCAAAATAGTGCTACTACCTGCTTTGCTTACCAGTGCTATATTTCACCAAAACAAAATCAGAATGAGAGACTTACTACAAAAGCTTCCTCTGAGGTTAATCCTTAGAAGAGCAAACCAAAACAGAAGACTCATCTCAAGAAGTATCTTGTATATATGCCTCATGAGTGATGCTAGTCTCATTTTAGGAAATGCATCAAGAATAAATAATCTTGCAATATTCCACACAGTTTATTTTTTTTTATACTTCAAGAAAGTGGCAGAGAATGGAGCATCTTGTGCTGCCCAGGGAAGCTGAGCTGTTTCGGAGGTTCCTACATGCTTCCATTAACTCTCATTTACTCTCAGTCTCACAGTACAGTTCATCACACCTTCAGTTGCACCAGCACTGCCATTTGGAGCTGTAATCTACACCAGATTATTGAATCACCCAGATTTTAAACAGAAACAACCCCCCCACACCACCAGCTCTCAAGAATAAGTCATTTTTCTTTTGTTTTACAAGCAAGACTGTATCACTTATCCTGTTTACATTGCAGCCACACAAACAGCTGGATCAGCACAAATGAGGCAGCAGAAAACATGAGCATGGGAAACAAAGCTCTTAAACAAGTTTTGCTGCTGGAAGAATATAATGATGTATTGTAAAAAAATTTAGCCTTCTGTTTTAACAACTAAAATCACAAGCAGAGGCTTCTTGCAACTGTACTGGTGGTACAGTTTTCTTTTTCCATCTTCTGCTTACACACCACATTTACGCAACATCCTTTATCCCATATAACCCCTGTAAGATTTTTATTTATTTTTTGGTTAATAGGACAAGGAGTCTAAATAAATGATTAATTTCAAATGAAGAAAACTGCATCATGATTTTTCCCACTACAGAAAATGCAAAATAAAGATGGGAGGTAAAGTATCCTTAAAAATACAGCAGAACCGCAAATACAAACCGGAAAAAAAACCCTCTAAAGTTTACGAGCATCAGTCCATGGGTAGCAGGATGTATCTTCCCCTTCATAAACTATAAAATAAACCTCTTTGCTTATTAAGCCATTTGTTTATTTACTTTATTTTAAGAAACAAAAAACAAAGCAAACAAAAACAAAAAGCCTTGTAAAGACAGCTAACTGATATGCTTGACCAATGCGTCTCCCATGAAACTTAATACACTTTCCCAGATATTTTACACTGGTATTAGATGCATTTCCACTATATTATTTGAAGTGTTTGATTATCAGAGTACCTACAAATAAGGCAAAAAAAACAGGAAAAGTCTTCCTAACTAGAAAAACATTAATACAACCAAATTCCTCAGATTTTCATCAGAGATGAGAAGCTCATGCTTTTTTTTTTCCCCCAAGAACATAAAAATATTTTAACTATTTTTATTCCTTCACTGTTTTAATCAGGTAATGATATACATACTTCTCATTATTATATGGTTAGCAAAAATTTTTTGTACTGCTGAAATAATCAAGTATCAAATCACTTTTATTCAGCTCAGAAAAGACAGATGCACAAAGAAATATGTCTACAGACACGTGTGCATAAGACAGAAATGCACTGAGAACAAATAGCATATTTTAATTCCAAAATAAAGATATAAGAGAAACCCTGCAGTAGATCTCTTTTCTTGAAGAGTAGCAGACTTTATGAACTTCAGAAAAGAAGAAGTGAAACACCACTCCCATTTCAAGACTTCTTAAAATATATCCTTTCATACAAAATATACCCAGCAAATTAAATCTGCAGCACTGGCTGCAGCAAGCAGCACCCACAGGCTCGGCTGCCCTTCACAAAGATTCTTTGTGGAACTATCTCTCCGCCAGGGCTCCTTTTGAATTCCCAAACAATACCTTGCAAAAATTAGATCTCCAACTGTGGGAAAGTTCCCAAAAGACAAGCCAAAATATATTTTCTCATGAGGATACAAAAAAAAGAAAAAAAAACCTCAGCAAGGAAGTCAGAGTTCGTATAATGACTGTTCAGTACGATTACTTTTGAAACATACCAACAGATTAGGAGGCAGCATTTAAAAAGATATTTAGGAAAAAAGCTATCAAAATCAAATCAGTAACTCATGAGAGCAAATCTATCACTCATTAATGATTTGCATAAGTAAAGAGACTTTAAAAGTCCTAGAAAACAAAGAACAGCAACTGTTTTACTAAAAACTTATTTAATCTCTCTTCTAAGAAGCATAAAATAAATGAAGATATTCTGAGATTACATTTAATTATTTTTTTCCAGGTACCAAGTGTTTTCTAGAAATAACCTGATAACCCATGGAACACTAAACCTTCACACTAAGGGAAAACATGACTGTGGGAAAATGCTTGAAATAAAGTACTGTGCCATTTGCTTTTAATGATCTACAGTTTTATTTCCATGGCAAGCAAAAACTATAGGTCACGTTTGTCTCAAAAGTTCAACTGATGATTTTGCTTATTATCAGCCCTAGCAGACGGGCTGGCCTCACCACAGCAATCGCTATGCTCTCCTGCTGATGACTGTGTCTCTGCTCACCCTATGCGTTTTCCCTTCACAGACACAACTTTATTATCGAAATCCCAGCAGACTGTCAAAGGGTTGCAATATTTTATAATATCCAGCTTCTTTTCTGCCTTGTGCTCCTTGCAGTCACCCTCCTCTCTGCCACGGGGCCACGGTCGCCCCACCTCTGGCTCCTCACCAGAGGGTGAAGGAGAGGCAGCAGGAAGACGGCGTCCCCTTGGCACCGCCACGGGTACAGACACACGCTCTTGCATCTGAGCAGCGCGTGAGGAGGGCAGCAGACAAAAAAAGCTTGGGCTGATGAGTAGATTCCTGGGCTTTAGGCCCAGCAAACACACAGAAAAGCTACAGAAGGGAGCAGCTTGGCAGATTGCTACAGAAAGAAAAGCATCATCACGCTCCCAGCTTCAGCTGCAGGAGAGTGTGTCCGCAAGACTGTCGAGAACATGCTCGCAGCTCACGCAAACAGACCCAGTCTGTCTGAATCCAGCTCAAATACCTCCGCAGCAGCGCAGAATTCAGCACAGACAGCAAAGCAGACCCTACAAAATAGACAATTACTCAAGCAGGCAATTACACTGACCTTAACATTGCTACAGTTGAACTGCTGGTTTCCGAGATACCTACTTCAAAACTGGCTTGGATACCTACAGCTAACCAAGCTCCAATCTTCGAGTGTAATGAGAAAGCACACAAGTGTTTAGCACAAGGCTTCAAATCCAACTCCGTAGGTAAAGGCTTCCCAATCATGCCGAGGCCCTTGTGAGCATCAGTGAAACTCTCACTCTGCTAGAGGATACAGAAATCTACAAATATAGAAACTACTAGCACACTCGTATTATATCATATGGCAGTAATACTGCAAAAGAAATAAGAAATTCTACATTCCTACTGTTCTCAAAGCTCTCAGCAACAAAGATGTGAGTGGCTATGGGGAAAAAGTGCCCTCCTTCAGAAAGACTGGGAAATAAAAACAAGTGTTTTCTTCCTGAACAAGCAGAACATCGAGAAGCTTGTTGCAATATATGTCTAAGCCATAGTTTTAGGAACTGCATGAAAAATTACAGAGGAAGCTTGGAATCTGACACTCTAGAACTTTTTGACGATCTGAGATTAGCGAGGTCGCAAGAAAGAATCTGAGCTACGTGAGGATTTTCAGCCTTAGTTACCAGGCACATAAAGACATATTTGCACATGCAAGTTTGTAGGAGATAAAATTAGGCTGCATAGTAATACTAGCTCAGGAGTAGCTATCAAGAGTAAAAAAAAGTATATTTACTTCAGAGATAAATTCTGTAATTTTTTTCTTCTATACTAAACAAATATATCACTTGCTTTGTCAAGTAAACATCTCATTTCTTCCAAATAGTTACTTTACTTCTTAATCCTTTCAGTTAAATGCTGAAACATGGCAGGAAAAGCCTCTATGGCCAAGGGTGCATCTTGCTACTATAACTACTTCTGTTATATCTATACCTCTCCCACACAGTTATAGCCCAAGGGATGCCAAGAGACACTACTTGACTCTTCCTTACAATTCATCAGACACCAGATCTTCATTTTCTAAGGATGTTAACTAACATATTTCCAAAATCCTGCAGTGTCTGGAGGGTTCCTGTTTGTTTTCCTCAGACCAATGACAGTTACAGTTGACTTTATGATGGCAACTTTAACTTCAGGCCAGCTGCCAAACAAGAGGGAAGCGCCGGGACCAAGAATTTGCAACTGCCTTTCTTCATTAAGTGGCGTTGCTAACCACACACAAAATGTCAAACGTGGAAGCTTCTCACGCCTGCACTTCAGAATTACTTAACGTAGGCAGCTGAAAGCCTGAACGCTATCCCGGGAAGCGGAGACAAGAACGAAGCCAAATCTCACTCTCTTGGCCAAACTGGCTCCCAAAAAGCAGAATCCCAAATCTTGCAGAGGCGCATCTACCCTCAAACCAAGCTTCTCCTAAATAACCACGTTAGGGAGCGTTCTGAGATCCTTGATGGAAAGATCGTTACAGTGATGTACTACACTCAAAAATATGGGGCATTAGCTGCCAGTCATGGTCCTCTACGTTGCTCAGACCTCCAGAACCAGCAACAGAACTCACAACGGAACCAGCTCCTAAGGATCATGACAACAGGGGATAAGCTCATCTTTAAATACTAGTGTGAAACAGATGGTAACACAGTAGCACGTTGACAGTGAAGAAACCTGACAACAAAATTCACCAAAATCTAAAAAGTTTTTAAATTTTTCTTTTCCAAACTCAAAGAAATATCAAACAAGCACTTTGAAAAAGTTAATTTTAGTCCTCTACCATACATGATACGTACACACATACTAAATCTGAAATTAAAGATCAGCTGTAAACTTCTAAGCAAGACTCCCACTTATTTTCTATGATCCCATTAAACTAGACTGCTCTATATTTACTTGCCAACAGATCCCTCTATCAAGAATAAGTGCTCATTTCTGTCTTATCTTAAAAGTCTGATTCCACACAATCAGACTATCAGTGGTTACAAGCTTAAAACAACACAACTGGAGAACAAGCTGGAAGTTTATTTGGAAAAGGCATAGGTACATCCTATAATTAAACCATTGTTTCTCACAAGTGCTTGAGAAGGGAATATCTGCCAAACAGTAGCATCCTGTTTAGATGTGTTCTGACATTAAGTGACGTACTAGCACCAAACCAAGAATAATTAGTCTTTCCCTCTCCTCTTCAAATGCAGTCTGTCATCATTTCTCTGCTGTTTGTTACTACTGCACTGAATTGCCTGAATGTACCACACCGACAGTTTCCAGAAGAAAACATTAGGCACCTAACGTATTTAGGGAATACATTCAAAAAAAAAAAAAGAAAAAAAAAACCTTCCTTCAGACGTCATTACCTGGCATGAAAACAGTGAACTAGTATGTGCAGTTTCTGAGTTATTCATGTAACATACCGTGAAAATGAGTTGTTATGATAAAGCTTAAGGTTCTTTTTTTTTTTTTTTTTTTTTTTTTTAAGGTGAAAACAAAACCGGGCCTATTTTTTCATACTAGATACACTAGATAAAACTGCACACTTTCTAAGCTGACTTCTGAAGCAAATAAGAAATTGTTTTGAAAAGACCTGAAGCTATGAAGCTCATATAAAAAGAGGTTTGGAGAAAAAAAACAGATTGCTACTATACACAGCTTAAGGGCATAAAACCATTTGTAGTTTATGAACATTTAGATGCTAGATTCCCCAAAGAAGTTAAATTAACTTCCTAGTTAAAGCCTTCAAAGAGAAAAGGAATCGTTTAATAAAGCAATTAAAGGGAAGAGCCCTGTTACACAACAGACGTGTTAAAGCACAGGTCACATTCATTCTAGATTTTTCGTATTTTTCGAGGTTCTTTAGTCAATGGAGTGTTGTGCTGTAATTCACAAAGTTCAAAAAGGCTTTGTAAACAAGGACACACCAAAGAGATGAAGCTAAGGATTTTCCAAAGCAATTTCAGAATACTCAGTTTACTTTCAAAAAAGAAAAAAAAAGAAAAATCAATCTAGTCCAAAATTACAGAAAGACCTTTACACTACGGAAGAAGCTCGTGCAAAGTTAAATTTTTTCTTTCCAACAATTTTTATCACACTTAAAAGTTATCGAAACTGTACAAATAAGAGCTTGTTATGCTGCAGTCATTCCACTGCTCCCATCTGAGCCTGCAGTGAAGTCATTTTGCTAAATTTGCACCATGACAATCTAGGACAAAATAGTAACATCAGATGCATATTTACACCCTCACGAGTTAGGAGAAGCTGAGCCCCAGAATAGTTTGTTAAAGCAAATAAGCAACAAATACCCACTACCAGCATACCCCTTTCCTACTCTTTCCTGCACTGACATGGATATGATAAACATATTTCCTCTTTCCAACCCTCTCTCAACCTAAAGATACCTAATGATTGCTCAAAAAACAAAACTGAAAAGTTACCTTTACAAGATAACATGGCTTAAATACAAGGAAATAAAAATAGAGACAGTTAAAAGTTACTTTAAGGGAGGAAAAAAAAAACCCAAGGTCTTTGTGTCTCTATATAAAGAAAGGTTTTTAAAATTTTGCTTGATAACTGCATTAGAAAGATACCACACACAACGCATGTTTCTTTCAAATTCCAACACTGTCATAAGATAAAAACTGAAATAATTCCCAGAAAGGAAAACAAACATTAAAAAAAGACCTCCTCAACCCCCTCCATTCAGATGAGACGTTCATGAAAATGGAAAAGGAATTTTCCTTCGTTAAGCCCTGCTCTCACCAGGAGCACCAGGAGGGCACATCTGATCACCAGTTCCAAATATTCCCCGTGCTAACGACACATTTTGTTTCCCACAGATTTGGTCCTATTCGTGGACTGTTTTGGCCAGCGTCAGCTTCACGGCTCTAAGGGTGGGTTTCTTCTCCCCTGGAGACGGCCACAGCAGGCTCTCGCTCTGCTGATCCTGGAAGTTTTACAGCATTAATGCAGCCCTGGCGCTCCCGATTTAGCTCTCTGCTCCGTGCCCCTCACACTGGCTTTATCGCTGCATTCAAGCCAATTTCTTCACCGCGTCATTTCTCTCTCTCCTGCCCTTCTACCAAGGAAAAGGCCGACTGGCGAGGCCACAACCAAGTCTACAAGCACGCTTGGCCTGGCGCAGACCTGCAGCCCTCGCCGGGGAAGTCGGGTCTCCCCAGCCCAGTCTGGTGGCCGCCCAGCACCAGACCGACTGGTTTCTCAGCGGTCGCCAGCCTCCATGCTAGCCCATCTCGCGATAGCCATCTCCCGAGGTCCGACACCACCGCCGGGCTCTCCTCACGGGAGTTTAAGCTCCTGCCAACAAAAGGGCCCTTGCTGCAAGCTTACGAGCGGCACCTTTCCCAAGAGGGAGCCGCCAGCCTCCTCTGCCTTTCAGGACATACCAAAAGGCTAGTTCCAGCACTGAAGGCAAACAGACATTTGGAAAGGAAAGGTCAAACAAGGACAGAGAAACAGCTTCATCACCGTGAAAACACGTTCCAGAAGAAGTTAAGAAAAAAGAAAAAAAGAGAGGGAGGGGGAAAAAAGGAAGATAAAGACAAAACAGATGCTAAATATAACGCCTACGCGGTCGGTGTACTTTTTCCACAGGAGCTTTTATTTTCTCACACATATTCCACGAGCATCCGGATAAAAATAACTACACCACAATGACGTATCTACAGCAGGAGGGACGACTTATGGGCGCAGACCCAAAGCCATGGCTCTCTCTTTGCCCCCAATTCAAAAACGCCGCCAGCCAATCGGGAGCATGCCGAAATAATCAGGAACAACATCTTTTCCCAAAAATCAGGGCGCACCGAGCTCCCGGGCAGAGGAAGGAGCCTTCGGAGAGCGGGACAGCCGGCGCCACAACTCCAACCACAGTAACTCCCTGCATCGCTGGCTGCCGAGCCGCAGCCCGGCGCGGGCATCAGCGCCAGGCCGGTCGGTCCGCAGGCGGCTGGCGGGCACCGCTGCGACGGGCGCGCCGGGGCGGGCGGCGCTCGCTCACCGCGGCTGTCTGTCGGGTCGCGGCGAGCCAAAACGCTGCCCCGCGCCCGCCGCCCCCTACTTCACCCTCCCAGGGCTCCGCGGGCGCGGCCGGGCTCCCCTCCCGCCGCCCCCGCCGCCCGCAGCGCCGCGGCCTACGCGCAGCCACCCGCGGCACCGGGCTGCGCGTCCACAGAACATACACATATATATGTGTGTGTGTGTATACATAGATATATATTTCGGCGTTGGGGTTGCTGCTTTAACCGGAAGCGATGCGCAGAACAAGCCCGGAGCGCGTCCTGCCCCCGCCCCGGTTAGGGGCACCGAGGAGGGTGACCCCCCACCCCCCGCGGCGGGGAGGCCGGGGCGCCTACCTGGGGGCTCCTCTCGGCCGGGTTCTTCATCACCGCCTGGCGGAAGCTGTTATCCACGTAGGACGCCATGGCGGCCGCCCGCTGCCCGCCGACGCCGCTGCCCGGCGGGGCGGGAGGCGCGGCCGCGGCCTGGCGCTGCTGCGGGGCTGCGCGCGGCGAGGCCCGGCCCGGGGCGGCGCGTCCCCCGCAGGCGCCGCGGGCTCGGCAGCGCCGCCGCCCGGAGGAGGCCTCAGCGGCTGCCCAGCCCCGCCGGCGGCGGCGACCGCGGCGCGGGGGGCGCCCGGCGGCAGCGGCGGCTCCGCGCTCGCGCTCTAGGCGGCTCGGCGCCTCCCGCCGTCCCGCTCCGCCGCATCCCCCCCGGCGGCGCCGCCGCCGCCACCGCCACCGCCGCCGCCTCCCATCCGGGCTGCTGGGGGCTGCGCGCCGCCTCGGCCGCGGCGAAGTGGCTGGCGCGGCGCGGCGGGCGGGGCGGGGGCGGGGCGCGGCGGCGGGGCGGGCCGGGACGGGACGGGACGGGGCGCGGCGGGAGGGGCCCGGCCGGGACGGGACGGGCAGGGGGCGCCGGCTCCGCGCCGACCGCGGGCTTTGCGCGCTGCCCTCGGCTGCGTGCCCGGGTCGTTTCTGGCTGCTTTTCTTTCGGCCCTCCCCGAGGGCTCCGGGGCGGGTGTCCGAGTTTCGGCCCCGACGGGCTCACGCCGAGCCGGTTTCAGGGCTGCGTGGCTGAATTCGGCCCTTCTGCCCCCAGACTGAGCCCCGCGTGGGCCGCGGAGGCCAGCCGCCTTTGGGGCGCTGGTTGGGCTCTCTCGGTCCCGAGGGGAGCGCGGCCGCGCCCGTGTCACCCTCCCGGCGGGCACGGCCGCGGCGCGGTGCCGGCGGCTGGGAGGGAGGCAGCTGCCATGGCTGGGCGGTAGAAGAGGAGCCAGGGCAGGCTTAGCCCAGCGACGCCTGCCTCGCCGAGGCCAGGTGTTGCCAGGCTTGTCAGCTCTGCTCCGCAGCAGCCCCTGGTCCGCTGCGTCGTCGTCACCCAGGAACCGAGGGAGGAAACAGTGCAAAATGGTTAGTTTAACACCCTTGTGGGAGCTGCCCAGTGGGGTTTTCTCCTCATAGGAACGTAACTTTTAAAGCATGCGTGTCTTGTAACATGCCTGGTTTTGTTTGCCGTGACATTGACTGCGTCACAGCAGCTTTACAAACACTAATCATGCAGCTACTACGTGTCATTAACGGCGATGTAAAACTATTAGTGTATTTGCTCTTGCAAACAGCGTGTACCCTTTGCCGATCCGTATCATGTAATGTAAATAATGTTAACATTAAGAAATCTGCTTGAGCTGATTTTCAATCACTACCATAGGTTTAGACATTGTAATCGTAAGGAAGATAACATAATATTTATTTTTATTTTTTATTTCTGAAAATTAATGGACATACATAGGGATAACCTTTCTTTTTTTTTTTTTTTCCATAACACATACTTCTGGTCTCCAGAGACATAATCTTTGCCTTACACTTTTAGGCACAGATGACTATCAATGAGGCTGTGCGTTCAGTTGTAATCTAATAAACCTATTGAATTTCTGCTTATGGTTCATTAACAAAGATAACTCTAGGCTAATCCCATATGTGTCAGTAAAACATTGTTGCAGCTAATACTGCGAATTCTGGGCAAGATATGGGAAACAATTGGAGAGAGCTCCAAATACCAACTATACCTTGCTTGTCAGTGCTTATTAGTGGTCCTTATGGGAATTTTTTTTTTTTTAACTAACAGGTAACGTCCTTTACCCCCAAAATAACAGTTTTAAATACATCTCACATTCATCACTAGAGAGTATCATTTCTTCAAATTAATCAAGCCTGCAGCTGTATGAAAATGCCAGCTTTTCTTAATATCAATTTACCAACCCAGAGCGTTAAGGTTTTCTTTTTTGTGGGGCACATGTACAGTCTGGGTGCCACAGGAATGCAAGGAATGCTCTCCTGGGCTCTGCCTGGATCACTTCAGGGCACTGATTCTCTCCTGTTACACAGCGAGTAGCTTGCTTGACAGGTTCATATCTCTAAATCAAAACAGAGCTACCCACTCTATTTTAATATGCAATTATCTTCAATTTCAGACCTATTTGCTTTAACAGCATCAAGTGAAGTATTTTACTCTGATTAATTTTTGTTATCTGTTAACACAGTGTCTGTGACTCAGTGATATTTAATTTCAGCTGTTGGGATTTTTTTGGCTCTGATCATTTCATCAGTACAGCAAATCTCAGTGCTGATAGAGGTATGTCAAAGTAACAAATTATCAGAGCTGGGAATGAGTGAGAGCTGGAAAATTACATATAAATACATTCAACAATTTCTTAATAGTATTTAACAATAATATCTTGCACCTTAGAATTTATTTAGTGTCTATAAACAACACATTTGGATTAGGCAAATACTTTTTTTTAAATATTCTTCGTGGTGATTATAAATCCATCTTTTATGTTGATTTGTTCTTGCTGGTATTAGAATAGTTCTTATACCTGAACAGAAAACAACAGCAAACAATTGTCAAGCTACGAAGTAACAACATTAACTGTTAAAAACACATCTGATTGTCACTGGGAAAACTCATTTTCATGCAAATATTCAATAAAATACAATTTACAGTGTCAAATGTTTCAACTTCCACATTCTCTTAGTCTCAAGACATCTTTCCTATTTTCTAACTTTAACAGGAGATCAATACATTTTAGAACTCACTAAGATATCAAGATCGGCCATTCATTTTGCAATTGCCTTATGGTTACATCTTATTGTACATTATACCACCTGATTTACAATCTTTTTTTTTTTTTTTTTTTTTTTTTGATCTGGTCGTGTTACCATGTTATATAGGTTTCCTACCTCATACTACATTAGCAAATCAGGAGCTAACAATATACAGTACATACTGTATTGCTACATTCACCAGTATGAAAAAGATCCATCTCAAAATATGGCAACTGAACATAATATCCCTCTGGATAGCTTCAATTAAGCACTATTTTTAAGTATTTTAGAGGCCTTAGAATCACAGAGCTTGTTTCTTCCTAAATATCTGTATTTCTTTTAAAGGATAAATTGAAAGGGCCAGTGGTTACTAAAACCTCAAAGAAATGAGTTAAACAGTTCTGGTAAGCCATTTTTTATATATTGCCAACCCTCATTTTTAAAAAGATATTCACACTTTCAAAGGCTTGCACTTAAATTAGCCACACAACTTTAATTTATGACACCCGTCATAAACAGTCATCAATGGTTAAACTCTTGGCGTGATCAGGAAAGGTCAGCCTGCTCTGATGGGGGCAGGGGGAGAACATAGCATCTTTAGTAGATTTTATACAGTAAGTATGGATATAAAGCTGGCGATGTCCTTTTATCCGTTCTTTGGAGAAATACTCATTTTCATACATCTTCTAGAGACTGCAGGGCAGCTGATGCAGATTGGCGTGGCTGGGCTCCAGGACTCAGAACTCCCTGTCTTCCTCCCACCTCTCTCCTGGCACCTTCTCAGCAATCATAAAAAGTTACTTTCATAACCCTTTGTGTAGCTGGAAAATAAAGGAGAGCTGAGGTATCCAGCTGGCACACGGCTCCTTAGCTGACTTTCAGAACAGTGGCCATTCCTTTGGGCTGGGCAGCATCCAGTTTTATTGGATTTTAAGTCAAACATGAATGATTTCAGGTACAAGTAAGGCCACTACCAAGGGGAGTCTGTATCCCCTTTGAACTGGATTAGCCTCTGTGCTCAGTTTTTTAGATGGCAACATTTCCAAGAATGCTGCTCCTAATCTTTGGGAACTTTTATTGTTCTTTACAGCATCAAGAGCAGATGGTTTTCTGTCTCAACTAGCTGTACACTATCTGAGACTGTGGCTGGTAATATCCCTTAGTCTTACTTTGTTTTGAAATTGTGGTGCTAAAAGGCATTCAGTAGTGTGCATCTGGAAGGGGAGATTAAAAAGAGGTTTTGAAGCACCGAAGTCTCAGGTAATGCTCTAAACTAGCCTTCTCTGCAGCATAGTTTAGGCTACCCGCAGGGTCCTCTAACTGTGTAGCTATCTGCCAACTAGAGATCAGTAGTGTACAAGCACAGTGTGACCACTACCCCATATCCTGGAAACATTCCCTGAAGAATGGGAATAGAAAGATATCAGTGAGCTAACACACTGCATGTTAAAATAATTCTTGAAAGTACACCATTGGTTTATGGTCCTTTTTGTACTTGTAAGGCAGTATAAAATTCAAAACATCATAAAGGAGAATCTGGCCTTGGGCAAAAAGCAAAAGTTGTCTTTTGCAAAAAAACCCAAACAAACAAAAAAGGAGGAATTTGTGACTATTATGATGCATTTCACGCATTTATTCAGAATTTTCCATTGTCTGCATAGCTACCTTTGGGAATATCTATCCTTCAGTCTCTGCTATAGCCGCAAATGCATCTAAGCTGGCTTTAACTAGTTAGTTCAATACTAGCCGTAGCAGACCACGGACCAGCATGAACTCTCTCTCCACACACTTACCTGGTTCTTTGAGAGGAATTTGCAGCCCATCCAGCGTTCCCTTCAGCCACACCGGTAAACGTACACAGACAGAAGGGAGACCAGCTGAAAATGCACACTGCAGCAGCAGCTGGGAAGCCCAGGAATGGATCATGGCCCATTAGAGGCTGGATGCTCTACAAACACAGGCCAAATTAGCACAAGCTCCTGAAGGCCACACCTGTATTTCTGAAGTAAGCTCACGTGTGTCCACCCAAGCTTCATTCATACTTGTGCCTGTGACACAGGGGTGCCTGTTACCTTTTGTAAGTGGAAGTGCTACCAGAAGACGGTTGTGGTGGTGGCTTTCCACCGAGCCCCAGGAGAGCTGGGTCTTTCATCCTGGTGCCCTCACTGGGACAGTGACGCTGAGCAGCTCCCTTCAGCTCCAAAAGACTTTTTGAAGGATTCATAGGAAAAAAAAAAAAGCAGTCTGTTCTTTTCCAAATAATCAGCACAATCTAATCCAGGTGGGATATATACGAGAGCAATTTAGACTGTTCCATTTATATAAATCACAGTTTTACAAATGATATACTTGGTGTCAAATATATCTAAAATATTACATTTAGCTAAATAGCATAAAAATGAGAGTAAATATTTAATTCTTATTCACTATTTTTAAAGTTTCCTTGACTGGGAAAAATAGAGCCCAAATTTACATTTTGGTGTTTTGTTTTTAAACCAATATATTTCCTAAAAGAAAATATACAACTTACTCTTCCTAAAGTAACTGTAATTGAATTGCTTAAATAACCTTTTGAAATTTCTGCAACCCAAACATTACATAATTGTGCTGAAGAATGAAAAAGGGAAATTGTCTGGAAACCAATTATGACAATTTTACTATTTATTCAAAGCTGACCAAATCTTTAAAGAAAATTAACTCACAAGTATTGAAGGTAGATAGTCAGTTGATCATTAACATCCAATGGTACTGCTTTTCATAGAACACTAGAACTTGATAATAGATCATGCATAAAGTTAAATGAAACATGTAAACATCTTCCAGGAAAATGAAACATATAGGAAGAGAATATGAGAATAATTTCGTATTACATTTGTTATTAAGACCTTTCACTGCAAATAAGTTATTTTCAGTATGAGGATTCCATACTGGCTGCCTAATTTTCACTCTGTATAATCAGAAACCTTTAAAAAAATCTGTCCTATTATATAAAATGTATGTGTTTGACTTCAGTCTATACTAGCTGTTTCAAAAAAATATATATATATATTCATAATTTTTGCATTTCTGTGGAGCATTACCCTATGAATTAAGTTTACAGCTGGTTACATTTTTCTGTAATAAATTATTGATTAATTGTTATAGATACTGCCTTTCTCAGTCAGCCACAAAACACTGTTTACTGCACTGCTAAATTAGCTTGTGCTAGAGCTATTTCTTGGAATGAATCCCTGAATGCTGCATACCCGTCATGTTTCAGCTCTTTACTCTTATCATCATTTTCTATAGAACCCATCAATGCTCTTCACTGCTCACTTTAACACAGTATATTGCATCACAAGTTGGTTTTAATACAATACTACCAGCAATTATTAGAATAGCATTTACATTTCAATTGCTTCCTGATAGCCTCCATAATTTATTCTATTGCTTTGCAATTAATAGTCATTGTGTAGATGTTTATGTGGTTCAACCTGCTCCATCTTTTAGTTACCGCTTAGATCTGTTCAAAGCATATGGGGAAGTGTGGGTGTGAACTTAAGTGTATGTCTTTATGCCATGCATACATAACCTGACAGAGTATATTCACACCTATATCATAGTATGACAAGCACTAGGTACCAATTTAAATGGGTAGAATCAACTTAGAGTTCAGTAAGTGCTAGAAAAGTTAGTATTTTTTTTCACTTACAAATCAGTGATGCTGTAATCCATCCACTTATGTTCCATTGATTTTTCTAGGCAGAAACCATCTGGTACCTGGAATAAAACAAATCTGATTTTATCTTATCCCAGGAAAGCACATTCCAGATAGATAAAAGCTGAGGCAAGCTCTCAAGGCAATCTAAGCTTAACATGGAATTGTCCTGATTACTGCTGACAAATTAATGATGATATGCCTAAGTGTGTGTGTGCAGAGGTCGTCACTGCATCCGTAGTCCAGAAATATTCGTAACAGAGAGATCATTTAATAAAAAAGAAAAAGAAAAAAGTAATTTAGGGTTCAAAAGGTTGCATTAAGCCAAGTTTGGTTTCCATGGAATCTATGATCATCAGTAATGTCAGCAGTGAAAATTAAGGCTTTCTATTGCTTTCTTTTTGTAGGGAACTTAATACAGTGGGATTGCTATTTCCATTTGGACCTCCAGCTACTTCTACGCTACAAATACGCAATGATAAATTCAAACGTTGAAATAAGCTGGAGCAAGGAATCTTTAACTAATATGAAAATATAATGACATGAAGGAACTGACAAAAATAAGCAGCACTGCACAGGTGAGCCGTTGCTAACCATGGAATAAAAGTTTATAGAGTGTATTATTTCTGGTGCCTGGATCTGTCCATAAGAGAGCTGTCCTTAAGGATGTAAACTAAGTGATCGCTTTCCTTCAGTTTCTTGTGTTAATTACACTGTTTGTTTAATTTGTTAAAGTGATGCTTATAACATGTTTTTAAAAAGTCAGCAGCAAGCTGTGATAAAAAGCATCTTCCCTACTCCTGTAAGGACTGATTTGTGCCCCAAAACATCCACTGTTACCTTATCCTACCACTACTGGAAAACACATGGGAACATACTGCCTGGTTGATTTCTCATCTCCCGAACAGAGGCACAAAACTTGGCAAACTTGCCTCCCCCCATTGCTGCTGTGCTCCGCAGGGCAGCGAGCGGGGGGAAGCTGTCAGTCAGAGGTCTCCAGCCAACCAAGGCAATTTTGTAAATGTGTTTCCAAAGTAAGGAAGAGAAAGCGAAACAGGGAACAGTTGTGCAGAAAGTGGCATTAAGCGTTAGTGGTATTACAGTTCTGGGGGAAACCGCGTGACTCTTCGGAAGGAGATGTGCATTTTAAAAGACACATGAACTCTTAGAGACTGTGTCGCAGGGAAGTTCTTCGCTAGGACTTTTCCTCTTCTTCATACTGCTAATGAATTGAAGGACTGCTGACGTATGCTGACACCAGAAAACGACTTGGAAGCAGCCTGGCGTGATGAGAGTGCTGTACGCCGCCGCGATGTAAACATGAGATCCATATTTAATTTTTGCTTCTCCTTCAACTTCAGCAGGCTGGAATGGAGGCAGCTAAATATACTTAGTCCTTGGGATAAGGAAGTCTTGAAATACTTCAAAAGTAGCCTCCTTCAAATAAGCTGAAGGGTGGGGATTGGAATCCACTTACTCTTTTTGGTGTGCAATTAGCTTTAAAGCAATGAAAGCAGTAGAAGAGCTAAGGTGGATCATTTCTCCTGCTTCTGAATATGTTCAGATTATCGGTCAGGTCCTCATCTGACCAAAATCAATGTATTTCAATAAGGTCAACAAAATTCTGCCAGTTTACAACGGCTAAGGATCTGCTCCTTGGCTCTGATCCCTGTTGTAGTCGCTGGGAATTCTCACAGTGTGACAACAGAAGATGGGTATGCCCCTTTTGGTCTCCAGCTACACCAAAATCATACACTGTTTTAAACTCCCAATAAAAGAGATCCCTCCACCTTACACTTAACAGCGCGCCTGGAAGGAGTGCGTAACGAACAACAAAATGATCTTGCTCTGTTCATCCAATGGCAACATCTGTGTCTTGTTAGCAAAGCACAAGCGTTTAAAATGATAAGTCTCTCAGGTTGAAGTTAGCTGTATAACTTCATTCCATCAATGTGAATACCTTAGGATTTTGCCTCAAGCCTCAATGCATTACTATTGCATTTAGGTATGAAGTTAGATTCTTCTTTCCATGGAGGAAAGGAGCTGAAGTACAAGAGAAAATGTCATCTTTAATTAGTTTACCTTGGTCCCCTGTGTTTCAAAAATAATCCCAAAGCTGCAGAGCTTAAGGATTTGCATGTATATTTTGGTATATTTTAATAGATATTCTATTAAGTTTTGTTTGAGGTATCTCTAATTCTTAGCCTGTACTCATCTCTAACACATTTTTAGTAGTACTCCTATCCACCATATATGTAAATCTCTGAGCCAGACTGCAGGTTGATATTCCTAGGTAATGTAAAGCAATTGGTTAAAAACACACCTCAGCACATCTTTAACATGCTAAAAGCGCATGTCTCTAAAGAAAGGCCTTTCAAGCAATAACATAGTGTATTTTGGGGAACAGCAGTAATGATACAGATCTTGAGCTGATTTGAATTTACGCAGCAACACTGAATCTAGGGGAAGTATTTTCTTGCTGTGGTTAGATCTCAAAAGATCCGTGCATGCGCGAGCCAAGCTGCGCTTCATTCTGTGGGAGCTTCAAACCTGGCACTTCCAAGCACAGTCTTGTGGGCAGTAAGGAAATGGATTTGTAGAGTGAAATATGGTGACATTTGAAAAAGACTGGTCCAACAGTTCCCAGAACCCATTCGACGGTGCTCACAACTTTGTTCTCATATGTTTTAAAGAGAGATAGAAGTGCTAAATACATCCCAAGCATAACAGAGCTTTGAGGCAGTAACTGCGTGAAACACCAGTCATTTTGCCGTGAGCATTTGTCAGCAAAACCATGCAGGTACTCTTTAGCCCTGGTAGAACATCTTTGTCCCCAAAATATTTATGTTTAAATCATACAGGGTCCTGTATCTCTGACAAGCATTTGCAACTCTTAAAGGCCTAAACAACGAAAAATGCTTCATTGTCCCAGATGTACTTATATGATTATAAAGTGAAATAGGCTAGTTGACGATAAAGGCCATGGACGTGGAATCCATAAAAGTGTGATAACTTGTTCCAACTGTAATTTCCTATACAATAATTTCCACATATTCATCTGAAATATTGCACAGTGGTCAGAAAACCAGAAAAAGACTCCCATTTCCTTTTTCTCCAGAGCAGTTCCTGGGGCCAGATACCTTTCCTGGAGCAGCAAGAAGGAGATAAGACATTAAGGTAGAATTATTCTGCAGAACAAGTTAGGATCCCTTTCTGGTTTAAAACAAGCATGACTGGTTTATTCCCCTTTCCCCCCTCCACTCGTACAACCTGCAGGCTGCAGCATGAGAAGATGGGCCTCTCCACCACACCAGAGAGTACAGAAATTAATTCTCAAAATCCTTGCTGAGATGCAACTCTTTCCTGACTCTTTTTTAACTGTACATATTTATGTGCTTACTTGAGCAACAAAAAATCTTAATGAAAACGAAGTTTAATCAAAATAGGGAAGAGAGAGCAGAATTAAAATAAATGCTTCCTTTGACTTAGCTAGCTTTATACTTCTCATGATTTGAGCTAGATAGCCTATTCACAACCTAATTACCTAGAAAACGTAAAGTAGGTGTATGCCTATAAAGCAAGTCCTTGTTCTTGTGTTCTTCTGCCAGTCAGCCTCTTCTGGTTCAGTCAAGACCATCTCACAGCCTTATTTGCAATTCCTTTTGGGCTAAGGCGACTACTTGTTCCTAAACCAGTTTCCTCCAGCTTCCTATACACATCCAGAGGCTCGCTGAGGATGCGAAGACCCTTAATGGTGATTATTAGAAGCCTGTGAAGGGCTTACTGACCTAGTTTAGAAACCCTATCTCACAGCGTAAGCTTGGCCCCAGTCAGATTGTGTGTGCTGGTCGACACTTGAAACTTTTATCAGCTTGTTTGTGCAAGGTAAAGCATGCCAACATAGTCGTGTCAATGAGAGTCCTGAAAAAGCATGTAATTATAAAGATATCTTTCACAGCCACAGCTTATTGCAGTCCCCTCACTAAGATGAGATACAATATTACAAGAACTTTCAGTAGAACTGAGTTCATACTGGGATTTTTGCTGTTACTGTCACTGTTTTAATTAGAATCATGTAGTTAAAGCAGAAAAATGGGGGGGGGGGGGGGGGGAGGGAGAGATTCCTGCTCTGTCCTTTCAACTGAGAAGACAGGCGTTTTCATACTCCAGAAACAGGAGGAAATGATTTTAGGAGGAGTGATGGTTTGAGGCAAGCACTCTATATCTTCTATCAAACTTGAATTTCTGATGATTTCCTTAGGCTCCCATTCTGCGATATTAGTTGAAACTTAATGCAGTAAGAAGTTCGGCCTCATAAATTTTAGAAATGGTGCATATTTATTTAGTATTACTACAACCAAAGATGATACATTTTCATCTTTGATGCCACGAATCACTTCTTTCACATGGAAAAATATTCTGCTGTGGTGAAATCTTATCATTTTTAGGCTGAAAAACATAGTGGAAGATCATTAGAAAAGTGTAAAGATTTCCTTATTTTATAATGTTTGCTGTGTGATACATCTTTGAACAAGTCATGAACATATGTCCCTCCCTATTACATAGTATGTAACAAAATGCATGTACCTACCTCACCAAGGCATTACGAGGACTCCTGCTTGTAAAGCCCTTTTGAGGATGAAAAGCAATATATAAGTATTGAGCACTAATCTCAGGCATGTGGACAAGCTGTGCACATTCGAAGTAAAAAAAAAATCTTTCTAATAACATCCATCTGCATCTTGAATACAAGAAAGAAATTGCAAGGCAGCCTGTCAATGATCAAGGCTTTTTCATGCAGCTCACCCTACTGTTTGGCAGCTGGCCAGCTCCAAGAGCCCACGGAGGAGAACGGCTCCGGAGGAAAGAATGTGCATGTTAAGCAGAGGACAGCTTTTGTGAAGGGTGAGAAAAATAAGACAAATATCCTCCACTGCCAAAGTGCTCTCTGGTACATGAAGGAATGAAGTGAGACAAAAGCGAAGGAAGAAATGGCAATAGGCAGGAGCCTCCTCTTCTCACTAAAGATAACATCAGCTTGTATGCACTAAATGCTGAAATAAAACATGTTTCTACTTCAGGACCAGGCCTGCTCTGCATTAAAGATGTCTCTCTGGAAAGGCTGGGAGAAGCCAGGGAAGCATTTGTTTGCAACTACAGCACTTAAGCCAACCACGAATGTGTGCTGACCTTCAAAACTGTTTTAACGATGCCAGAAAGTCCTTCAAAAAGGCTGTGGGTCAATGCAGTGCCGGCGCAGCATGCTGAAGAAGCCCAAGTGACTCTTCTTCTGATGGAGTGACAGCGACTTCCCACCCAGCTGGACTTATCTGGCTGTCGAAGGCACTCAAACTGGTGTTGCTGACAAGCAGGGAGCCGATTCCCCGAGTCCTCCCCTAGTATTACATGCCCCCGTGCAGAATCATCAGAAAATTTGGTTGTTTGGTATATATCCAATGTCAGAAGCAGCCCCCTTGCTTCCTCTCACCAGCCATCTACGGATTCATTTCACTCAAGCTGTGCTGCAGCTGTACGTTGCTGCAATGCTGTGACAAACATATGGAGTTTCAGCCAGTAAGTCCTCCTTCGCTTCCTACACGGCTTCATTCTCTCTCCCCTTTTTTTTCCCCTCTCTCTACTGTGCCTCGTGCACTACCTCAGATGCAGCAAGCTTTAATTTAGTGAAATATGCAGGAATTGAACTGATAACAAGAAAATCTCTATCTATCATCACGTATTTAGAGGATTTAATCTGGAAAGCTTTGTAGTCCTCCATTAAAATGTTTACATTCAAGACATTTCTCTTTTAATAAATCACAATTCACATTTAGATAGTACCTTTCACCCTAATGGCTTGTCTTTACTGAAAAGCTGATTCCAGTCATGACTCATGTTTTGCCTCTCATTCAAATTCCTGCCATATAAAAAAGACTGGAATTAAATATTTAAGCGGCTTTTAATTCACATCATCTTGCCACAGATCGATTCAGCACAACTCATTGACTGCTAACACAATCCATAATTAATGTGGCTGCAGGTCACCTGCGTCTGAGTTCTGTTAGTCCTCTTAAGTCTTCCTACAATGTGGTCTGCGAGCCCAAAGGAACAGCCTGGCGCTGCCATAACCCACCAGAACATAATTCATAGCAGAGTTCAGCTTATCAAAAAAAAAAAATTGTTTTTTTGAGAACCCCCTCAGAAGTCTTTAGGATCCTTTAGGAGCCCTGGGGAAATCTTCTTCCTGCGGTATATCACATTATTAATGCCAGCGTTTGGTTTTTCCGACCACCCCCTCTCCGCAGCAGGGCTGGCAGAAGAGCATGTGTCCGCACCTCAGCTGCTCCAGTTCGGAGTCTGGGAGCTTAAACCACTCAGCACACTCCTCAGCATCAAACCTTGGGAGCATGGAAATGACAGGAAAATAAGGATAAAGTCTTTGGCATTCCTACCACCTGCGCACCACCTGCAGTGGTGTTGCTGCCACACAGATGCCAGCATTAATTCCTGCTCCCAGTAATCCCACTAAGCAACACGCAACCCTACATTTTCAGCAAAAAACCTTGACAACAGGCTCATGCATTCCTGTATGAATAGATTGATGCATCCAAATATTATGGCCATTCATGTAGAAACTCTGTTTTAAAATAAAACAAACTGCCAAGTCTAAGGAGGCAGAAAAAGCAGAACGCGCTGCCGCTGCAGCGTTGCCTCGTATCTCCCCCCATCTCAGAGACAGACGCCTCCAGCGAGACAGCTCTTCGGGGTGGCCTGAGGAAGTCCTGGTAGTTGTCATGCAGATGGTGCAAAACCGGATGCACTTTTGCAGACCTTTTCATGAAATAAGTCTTGTTTCTGCTGAAAAATTTGAAATCACATGATCTAGTCTATAGCCCACTGAACTCACGGCACTCATACTGTATTACTTCTTTCCATGACTTATTGGGCTTTTTCTGTTAAAAATAATAACTATGACAGTTAGAATGGCGATTTTCTACTTTCGTGATTAGACAGGAGAAAGGAAGGAAGACTGGGCAAGCCGGGCGGGGAGGAGCAGCTGGAGGGTTAGGCGGTGGTCAAGAGGAGGAGTCCGCAGCAAAGCGCTGCTGACCAGGTCACCCCCCTGAATCAGAGCGGCGCCCACCAGCTCAGTCCTTACTCCGAGCACCAAATTGCCAGCAAGCATGCACGGACAAGCATCTCCAACCAAACTCTCAGGTGCTCTGAGATCCTCCCCACTGCCCTTTAAGGAAGGACGGGAAAAATAAAACTCCTAAATTAACAATAAAAAAGCCTCTATACACAAATCAGAGCTATCAAGTATGTTTAACCAGAGTGTTAATGAACATTACTTTATCTTTGATTATTTGCTAATTAGAAGTCTCCTCATTTCAGATGTGGTTAGAAATATATTGGAAATCTCTGCTGGGTACTATTAATGTTTTCTGCATTACTGTAGCACGGAGGATTTGTAACGCACCTTCCCAGCCCCCGTGCAATCACACGACCAGAAATGGTCCGTGCCCTAAGGTGTTTACAAATGAAACAAAAAGCGGAGACAACAGATGGACTCAGCAGCTGGAGTATCTGCAGAAAATAAGGCAGCGCCGACAGGCGTGCCAGCACGACTTGTTTCTAGGGCGCTCTTATCCCGTATCTTCTGGCAGCACCCAAAAGAAAAAACAAGAGTACAGGGTGAGCCAGACAGAAAGCACTGTGGAGAGAGACCTGCGTGTGCTCCCTGTGTGGGTGGCAGGATGCTGAGGAGCAGCAGGTGCTGCCCGGGCGGTGTCACAGGCAGGGCTGACATGTCACAACGCGCCAGTGCTCAGCGGGCCGGGCCAAGCGGACGCGGTGGGCTGGAGCCGGGGGAGCCTGCCCCATGCGGTCCCCCCCGCGCCGAGCCCCGCGGGGGCAAGGGTGGTCTTCACAGGTAGGTGCCCGGGGGTGCGGGGCCCCTGGGCACCGTCCCGGCCTCAAGCGGGGTTACGGCCCCGACGGGGACGGGGATGGGGAAGGGGCAGCGCCGCGGGCAGGAAGCGGTGGCGTCATATCTGCATTAGTGCTGCTCCTCCTGCAAGCCCTTGTTCAGCACGGTAGATTATTGATGATAGTGGAAGCAGCACAGATATAAAAGATTAAACAGTTGCAAAAAAAATGTGTGTGTGTGTGTATATATATATATATATATAATTTTTTTTTTTTTAATGGCGCCACAGTTTTTGTTTCATTGGACAGTCTGCGGCGCCCAAATAGAAAAAAAATTTTCATTGTTTTCCTTTTTTCCTTGCAGGTAAATATCTATGTGTATTTCAACCATAAAGTATTATTTATGTGCAGAACACGCGGAGGCACGCACACACAGAGCCAGCAACATGCGCTGGACACTTTTTCAATTTGAAAGCTTTTGTGCTCTGCACAGCCGTTCTCATTTGTTATTTAAAAAGTGTTCCCTGCACCTACACACCGAACAAAAAGACCTTGCGGTATTTGAGAGGGAAGCAGGATTCTGCTCTCAGGGCCTGAATGCAAACCTCCTGCTGATAGCAAGCAAGGATTTCTCCGCGTTTCTAGTTAATAGCATTTACAGAGCTGTATTCTTACTAGAGCCCCATTTGAATTTCAAATGCACCAGAGAAAAAACATTATAGAAGCACCAGCTCAAGAATAAAACTGATGGGGGGGAAAAAAAAAAAAAAAAAAAAAAAAAGAAAAGAAATCCCACAACCTTTATGGAATGAATTTATCTAAATTTATCTTCGAGTCTGCTTTTAAATTATAGTGATGGCCTGCATATTGATTCATGCTAATAATGATTTTTGAATAGCATGATTTTACAGACTGATACATTTCAGTGCACTTCTGTCTCATAATAATTAAACAATAATTGTACAAACCACTTAGAGCTTCTCTTTCTTCCTTAAATTTCAAGGCACTAGAAACAATACAGTATATAGATTTCAGTAGCTCTGAATAGATGGGTATATGTTCTTCATGTTATATATGGCAGTAGTTTCTGCTATTGGGGTACAGTCATAGCAAAATAAAAATTGCAGTTTTGAGTCAGATTAAGAATTTTTGTAATCTAATATCCTGCTCATAATTTCTCTTAAATCTCATTCACAGTTTTCGCTTTACAACTTCCTTGCAGCAAAAGGTGCCTCAATTTAGCCACATACTGTGTGAAAATGAATTTCCTTTGTTTTTTTAAATCTATCCCTAGCAATTTAATTCTAATTTTTGTTTTATGAAATGCTGTAATTTTCCTTATTCATCTTCTTCAGAACAGTCATTATTTTATAGTTCTCTACCACAGCTTCTTCAGTCATTTTTTTTTTTCAAAAGGTAGGGATGTGGGTACACACACATACACACAATTTATTTAAACTCCCTGAAAAAAAATGGAGTGAAGACTTTTGCTTTAATTCTAAACTACTATTAATTTTCAGCTATTAAAATTAATATAATGGCACAGCTAGGTATGTGCATCTCCATCCGCCACTTTCAGCAGTTTTTCCCCATTTTAACAGATCCTTGTGTGGGATTGATAAGAATGGGGAACGAGAACAGCACACAGTATTCAAGATACAGGTGCAGCATCATCATACTCAGTGGCATAATATTTGGAGGTCATGCTGAGGTGCCTCTTGACTATGATGCAGCATGATGCCGTCACTGTCCCCTGTCATAATGAGCATGTCGTGGTCAAACTACGTGAAGAAGTAGCCTCTAGTGGCAAAAACAGCCTCTCAGCTTACCTGCTCTACTCCAATCTTTTGCAGCTTTGTTAATATCATTAAAAATAGGGCAAGTTTGGGGAAAATGCCAAGTTGGATAAGCCTATTTCAATCCAGCTTCTGTGGTACATGCTGTATTAAGAGTTTTCCCTATCTAAGAGCTTTTCTACCCCTTGTTTTATCTAATATCATGAAATCAACTGTAAGACTCCTATTACTTTCAGTGGATGGTGGATTAGACTCTATTAGTAGCACATATTTTCTAGGGAAAGCACTTTTCTTGAGAGAGTAACCTTGGAAAGTGATTTGGACTCCTCTTGCTGATCATCCTTAATCCAGCAACATGACAACAGTAGTGTGTGACACAGGCAGTCGGTGCCCGGACAGTCTCCTCCCAGTGATGTCTGCCAGGCAATCCCGGGACAAGAGTAGTAGTCACGGTTATTTTTAAAGCATCAGAAGTAACTTAATGACAGCAACTTAATCACTGATTAAGAATACAGAGTTTGCTATTGGTAACACTGATATCTTTTAAATAGAAAAGTAAACTTTGCCTGATTATTCATATCTATTGTTTGTAATGGAACAAGCATGTTATTACAGATTTAAAAGTTAGCAAATTGGTTCAAAATTACCATAATATTCATATGCATCCTATGACTCTTCATATAAAGAAACAAGCATCTATATTTCCATTACCTAATATTCTGGATAGATTTATGATTACTGGTCTACTTACAATGGTGTAAAGATTAGGTGATTAATCTTTTAAAAAAATCCCTTTAATAATCCCTTAAAAATAAAATAGTACGCTATACAGGATTTATTTCTGTAATAGGATATGAAAGCTTGTTGGTTGTGATTTTAACAAAATCTGTGACTCTTCTGTCATGATCTAATTTCTAAAATACCGCATGCTCAGATATCTCCACAGTTACATCCTAGAAATTCAACTGGTTCCAACTACGTCTCCTGATCCAAATGACAGCCATAAGGTCAAGAGGGGTTTGACCCTCTCGTATAGTCTCAGAAACCTTCTTGGCAAGGGAGCAGAGATGATAAATCAGATGACAGAATGATAAACCTGACCTAACGTGACTTCTTCCCTATATCAATTCTGTTGTTCTTGGGGAGAATCCCAATTTACTGCTTGAATGACTGTTAGCAGGTGACCAAAAAGTAAAGCTAGCTTTTATTTCCTCCACTCTTTTCCAGCCTCAGGCTCTGATGATATCTTGAGAACCAAATTTAGGGGAAAAAAGCTAAGGAAATAAACAGAGTTAAATGCTGCTTGCAGTACGCTCAGCTCATACAGGCTGGGTATATCTAACTGGGGTATTAAAGTTACAGTTATTGTGTCTTAGAGCCTCATTATCTTTGTCTTCATAACACATACGTAAAGAAGAAGAGTGCTAGACCCCTTCTTAGGGGTAGGGCATTGAAGCACAGAGAGTCACATCAGCTTGCTAAGGACGTGGACAAAATATGACCACGCAAGGGGCTGGACTTCAGGCTTTGACACAAACCTCATACCCAAGGGGCTGCCTGTGATCTCAGGACCTCCAGGAGGGAAAGACTGGACTATCCCTCAGCACCAGCCTTCAGCTGGTGGTTGTTCAGCACGTAAAGCCATTTACACACACTTGTGCGCAGGGGAGAGCATGGCCCCAGAGGCAGCACCTCCGGCCACTTGTTCCCCTCTCACACCACTTGCATTGGCACAACTGCTTCCCTGCAAGGCCACAGGGAAACCGAGATCAGCAAACTGATCTGTGTTAAAAATAACCGGGGAAAAAACCACTTTACCATATGGCTGAGAAACAGCTGTTTCAGCACAACGGGCAGCCGCGGGCAGGAAGGCAGAGCCACCGCAGCCAGGGTCCCTGCAGAGAAACAGCGTGGGGCATCACCCAAAACCAGGGCCTCAGGTTAGGTGGTGATCTCAGAGCAGCTCTCACTGGGTGGATTTTTATATGAAACAGGTGAACATCAAGATTGCCATTTACATGGGCATACTCAAGAGGTCAAGACTGAATAAGACTGAAGCCTGAGTTATTTTTTTCTCTAGAGGCGGTCAGTAAAGAGGCACAAAGTGGCAGCAGGAGGCAGGTGCTGCTGATGCTTGTGCTGACTTGTTGGTATAGGGAGTGGTTATTTCTGTTTGCTGATTAATATCTGGTGCTTTGCAAAAGGAGATGAGCTTAATGGAGAAAAGACGGAAAACAGTTTATAGCGCTGAAACTTTGACTCCGCCTTTTGAAGAAAATAATGGCTGTAAAATAAGCTCGAGATACACGTTTGCCTTTTTGAAGTAATGTTTGAAGTTACACTCTGTGACAGAACTTAAACTTTTCATTATTTCTCAATGTCTCTTTCACAAATTAATTCCCAGCACTCTGTCAGACCTGGCTTAAGAGAGAATAGAAAATGGTTTTATCACTTGCTGCTTTAGCATCGCTGCCGCTGGGGCTGTTTTCGGACTCCTCCCGCAACTCACAGAGTGCCCTCAGCTCTCAGGGAAATTAACAGGCTCTGCTGCAAACACACATCTTGCACCCGCTTATGCTTTTTTTTTTTATTAAGACTTCATGAAACAGCTATTCCTAGGTAACACCAGCTATGGACATTTATGCTGGAAAGCAATTTTGATGTTCCAGTTAATCTGGAAACTCCAGAGAAAGGAAGTCCACACGAGGAGTTAATTTGGAAAAGTTAATCCAGAGCAATACGGAGCACAACTCACGATATTTGCTCTGTATTTATTTTAGGTCAGGTTAAAGAGGCTCGTCACAGGGTGACATTTCTGACCTGCTTTGATAATTTTGGCCTTGATTCTCTGAAGGCTTACACAAAATATAGGCTTAACTGTATTCCCCGTGAGTATGAATCGTAACTGCCAGCTTTGGCTAGTCGAATTGTTGTCGCCTGGCAGTTAGCGTTTGGCCCGCAGGATGAGCTATTTTTGCTGTTGGTGTTGAGGGAGTGGGAGGACGCTGATTCCCCAAGGGGTATTCTGAGGGCAAGCAGCGGCGCTGTATTTAGCAGTGACTCGGGTCTCGGTGCTTTCACAGGTCCTCCACCAGCTTGCTGGGGAATAGGATTGTTAGGCTTTGATTGATTATTTATTTAGATTAAAATAAATAAAACTAAGCACCCTGACTTACAACTAATGTTTTAGCAGTAACAATAAAACAAAAGGAAAACTAATCTCGGTACTATTTGAGTAACTCATTCTTGCCACCCTCTCCTCTCCCATCCATCCTTCTGGGAATACACCCGTAGCTTCCTCCACAGTCTCGATCAAACAGAGATGTCTTCCACCGTGTCTAGAGAGCCAGCGCGCCGGGGCTAAGCCAGGGAGCACGCTGCTGAGGTTGGAGGTCCCCGCGGAGCGCGTGCCGCCAGCGGTGCCCCTCTCCACCCGACGAGACAACGCCTGCTCAGAGGCCCCGGCTGAGCCAGACCTGCCGAGAGGCCGTCCCCCGGGGGCCGGGCCGGGGCGGGGGGGTTTCCAGGGCGACAGATATACTCCATCTTCACCCCTGCTAACACAACATTTATCACTGTTTTTCTTCATTTGCTGGTTTCCTCACTCTAAGAGGAAGGGTGAAAGTCTAAACTTTGCTTTCTGCACAGCAAACACGAAGGCATTCCTCACAGGGCATTAATCACGCAGTGGGAAGCATTAAGAGGCCGTGTGACTTTCTATTAAATTACCATTAAATTTCTACCACTTAGTCAAGGGCAGTGTTTCCCCCGAAGCCCAGGCAGAACAGCAGCACACGGGAGCTGTGAAGGTCCTTCCCCAGAAAGCAGCGCGTACCTGCAAATGGCAGTCCAGGCTGTGGGGCTGAAAAACCATAAACCCGGGGGGAAAACCAGGACATTGTTCCAAGCTGTTATTTCCTCTGGCAACAAGGCTGATTTAAGAGGTTCCCGCTTTTTATTTTTGCACCTGTGACACAGCTCGCTGCCTCCACAGCTATGCTGGTGCAACCGCTTTGGGGCTGTGCTGTGAACTGGATTAGGGAAACAATTTTAGTAACTTCAGTAACTCAGTAACTACTTAAGTAATTTCCCTATCGCTTTCAATTACCAAGGAAAGCTTTTATAAATTAGCACGGCCCCTTTCATGCAGAGGCCTCGGACTCCTACCGCACCTCGGCGTTAGCGGAGAGACAAGGTCTCTGTTCGTACTTGCGACTCGGAGTTAAGCTGCCGAGTGCAGGACCCTGGAAACATGGATGTGGTATTACGGGAAGCGTCGCACGGGCTCCCCATACTTAAAATCTAGTTCCGTGCTGAATAGGACTAAATCTGGTTGTAAAAATGCTCCTCCTTGTTAATGCAAATCAGTCAGATCAAATTCCTCAGTCTTTCCAGAAAGAGTGACTTGGCTTTTAACTGAACTGGTGTGATCTTTGGTTTTGACTGTCTCTGCACTTAGCGATCTATTTGCAGTTAATATGGGTCCTGAGGAGGCATACGGCTTGCAAATGAATCCCCTGCCCAGGAACAGGAGTCGGGTATTATCTACACGTGAAAGTTCATTCAGAGTAACACGGAATCATAGTGACTATTCCCGAATAAATAACTCCCCAAATGTTTTATACAAGGGCTTCCTTTTTGTTCCTGTTTTGCTTAATCCGTTTTCAGTAGCTGCTCTGGAAATAATCCACATATAACTCACCCTCCTGTTGTGCACCTTTGTTTTTATTTTCTGATAACTCTGATAGTTTGGAGGGCTTTTTTTTTTTCCCCCCATCCTCAGGCAGGATCAATATATCTCTATTAGCTAAAGCAATAGCATAGATATGAGTAGACCAGCAGGGCATTGGTATAACTCTGTACCAGCAGTGAAGTCTTCTGGCATCGTCAGCTGCTGCTGCAGTAGGAGACGTTGTCAGCACTCTTCTGATAGTTTGCCCTTTAACTAAAAATGTGGCTTGTGACTTTTCCAGAGGCCTGAACCCGCACTAGGCTTTATAATCTTGCTTTGTGGCGGAGATTCAGTGCTGAGCCTCTGGCTTCAAAAGGAAATCTGTTTGATGCCTCAAGACCTGTCTTCCATTATAATGATTAAATATTTATGATGCGTTACATTTTTTTCACAGACACCTATGACAGATATTTGCTCCTCAGCTGAAAACCTGTTTGGGGTTTGTCTGGCTAAATGGTGTTTGATGGCTGAATCCTCATAAATTGCCAGTTTTTGAGGTGATGACAGAAATGGTAACAAGACTGTCCCCTTAAGCAAGCATGATCTTAAGGACTTCATACTAAATTTTGGGTATCTTTATTTGAACCTCTTCTCCAAGTGCTTTGTAATAACCATTAAGGCAGAATCTGCCTTCATATGCTGTCAAGCTCAAACTATTCTCAATTTTGCAGGTAAAAATATCAATACTAATCTCAGGCTGTAAATTGATGTTACAGAGACTTTGGTGATTTATGAGTCCCCATAATACCTTTTTGCCCTGTCTGCACAGCTGAGGGACACAGCTTGTGATCACAAGCCTTCAAGTTGAGTTCCTAGCTATCCATGTTGCAAAAGTAGTCATCCAAATACTTCGTTTACCTATTCCTTTATATTTAGTCCATACAGTTCATAAGAACAACTTAGGAAGATCACAGCGCTCCTTTCAAAGAGCATCCTTGTCCCCACTTGACACATGGCAAAACTGTGGCGTAGAGGCTACCAGTGAGCCTCAGAGTGAATCAAGCTCTGAGGGGAGCTCCGTGCTTTGGTCTCCACCTTCCTGTGCCTTGATTTTCCCAGAAAGAAAATTCAGGTGCCCAGGCTGGATGGGAACTGGGATGCTTGCTGACCAGATTTCCCACGTGAAAACTCAGTGGAGCAGGAAGGTGGAGTATGCACTTGCTTATCCGTGCTTTTACTGCATCTTTTGGATTTGCACCTGATTAACTGAGGAACAGGAACAGCATTTCGTTCTATGAATTCAGACCTTTTTTTCATGTATACTATATTTCCTTGTAGGCAGGTCTCTGAATGACCTCAAGGAAGTCTCTCAAAATCACTGGGCCTCATCACATAAAGTGACTTTGCATTCAATTACATTTTAATTTGACAATGAACTCAATTAAAATGAATTAAGGCCACTTTAATTCTGAATGCCTACACTAACTTAATCTAGTAAACTGAATCCACTTTAAATTCATGTCTTCTGCTAATATACATTCATTTCCTGAGCATGTTTATATGGATAAACTGAAAGCACCATTGTTATGGGTAGGCACCCAGTCAAAACTAACAAAAATCTGCTTTTTACTAAAAGAAGATGTCTAATTTTGTTCCATGTCATACTGCTTTTTCAAAAGCCAGGTTTTTAAGGGCAGGAAAAGAGAATGTTTTGATGAAAAAGCCGATATGTAACCCCCACTCCAGGAGGTACAGTCTAACAAAAGATGTGAGAAGCACAAAAACCTCGCCAAGTGGAACGGCTATATGAAATCATTGCATTATAAATAAAATAAAAGAATATAAAGCATACTGAAATAGGTTAGTAGCAAAAAAATAATAATTTAAATACCTCTTCTGTTTATAAGGCCCAGACGGAATAGGCGACTACAGACCAAGGAGGCCTGAGGATGCTCATTCCGTAGGAGCGACATCCCCGGCAGCGGAGGGCACCAGCGATGCCTGCTACCCGTGGGCCTGCCCCCCGCGCCGCCCGCGTCTCGCCCCGCAGAGCTCGCCGCGCCGGGGAGGCCGGGCGGGCTGTCGGAGGGCTCAGCCAGCTCGGCAGACAAACCCTGCAGAGCGGGAGGCAGATCAAGGTGAGTAGCCCATCCGCAGAGGGAACGAGCAGCTTCCAGAAGGCGGCTCGAAATCGTGCTTTGCTTCGCAGCTTCGGTCTGAATTGTCGTTAAGGCAGAGACTAATCACGGACTAATAAAGGAACAAGAGAGAGCTTGATTAAAACCCAGAAATACTTTGGCAGCCGTTTGCCCCATAACAGGCTCCCAGGTGGGTGCAGATGCCTGAAAAATAACCTGATTAAAACACCCTACTTAGCTTAACCCTTGCTTTGAGGGCTGAGCGCCTGTGGGTGGCATTTTTCCACCCGACTAGAGTAGCCGGAGATGTGGGAGCAGTTTGAGAGGGCCGGTAGTGCCGCGACGGGAGCTGCCGAGCAGCACAGCCCGGCCTGGCCCCTTCCCAAACGCTGCAGAGGGGACTGCGGATCAGGCCGGGAACGCCTTCGTGAGCGGCATCCGTCCGGCTTGCACGGCTCCCGGGTGCGGGCTTCAAGACCTCTGGTACCTCTGTGAACACACGTGTTGTTATTCGGCCTCTTGCAGAGCTCGGAGAGCAGACGTAGATAAGAAAAGCTTAGGACATTTGAATTTGTTCCTCTTTCCATTTGTTCTAGGTCTTTGCTTTAAATCCCTTACTTACACGTCTAGTTACTGCTGAAGTCAGGGGAATTCTCATTTGCAGAAGGTTATGACAGAAGTTCCTACCTTCCTAAAGGCAATTTGTATTTATATATATATGCATATGTATGATACAGATCACATTTATCTCATATATATATATATATATATATGCACACGTACAAATGCTCACATGATGATATGGATATATTTAAAACTGCTGTACTGATTAAATAGCAATTTTAGAAGCCCAAAATAGGCTAGGATTTTGATGTTGTTAGGGCTGTGTAAATACATAATGACACAATGATTTTGCCCTAAAACAAGCTTTTCCAATGGTTAGGGTGCTCTTCCATTGTGCTGGAGCGTCTCCACATTGCACCTTATGTATCCCGCCAACTATATCTTCCTTAAAACAGTAAAATGCAGTTAACACCTATTTTCAGAAAGTACCTATTTTATTTGTTGTTGTTGTATGTTATACACTAAAACGTCTTTCTTTGAATAAGAGAAGGAACTGATTAAGAGGCCAGTGTGAAGGGAAGGGAAAGCGGTCCTTCTTGTGGGAGCAAATGAGCCTGCGTGGGGGATGAAGCTTTCACGGGACGCAGCGAGACAGGTGGCAGCAGCAGCTGGAGATGAGAAGGCTCACGAGCTGGAAAGCTGTGGCACAGCCGAGCACAGGAGCCTGCGGTGACAAGCGGACACACAGGCTCCCGAGTGATGGGAAGAAAAACATTTTCAGAGACCCAAGGGCAGCGTGTAGCATTTGCTGTAATCTGGGAAGCTACTGAAGGGTTATTAGATGAGGAGTGAGCCTGGAAGGGAGGACCCATCCCATACGGACACTGTGGGCAGGGTAAGATATGTGTACAAACCTTCTGAAGTCTGTTTTCCATCTGAGTTTTCTCCAGTTACAAAATTTGCCTTGACTTAGTATCTGCTCATGTAAAACCAGCTCATGAGTTTAAGTGGTCTCTTGTGCCCTTTGAGGTGCTTTAAAGCAAAGTTGCAGGTCCACCTCAAAGCTCTGGCTGACTTGGAGTCCCCTCACAGCACAAATGATCTGTCCCTGGATTATCAGCTCTGAAAACATGCATATTTTGTCCCTCAGGGGAATCTTACATTCTCTTCCCAAATACATGGCCAAGTGCCAGCTAGCCCACAATGGGGAAGAACAACAAGAAACAGGGGTAGATTTTCCTATTTGGTCCTTTCACATGGATTCAGAGAAGGGGAAGAGAAGAACTTGCCCAGTTTGTTTCCCCCTGCTCACAGCTCTTCACAAACAAAGGAATAGCTGCAGCAGCACAGCAGGAAAGTAGCTGCAGCCGAAAGTATAATAAGTGGATGGAGCTACTTGTCTGAATTAACCAGCAATTGAAATTAAAAAGCCTAAGTGTATCAGATATCTTTGAAAGGAATAGATATCTGGTGCTAAGCTGATAAATCTTTAGTTTGTGGGAGCTGATCCTTTGTGAGTGAATGTGATGCAGGGAGCTAAAAGGCAGCAGTATTCAAATGCTCAGCGAACCTCATCTGATCCCCAAGGACACCCTTGCTACATCCCTGCTGTACACCACCTTTCTAGGTCAAACTCTGAATCTTCATTGATCATTTCTCTGCAAAATCTGAGCAGATGTGCAGTCCTGGAAAAAAAATGTAGTATTGACTAATGTCTCCTGCTATTACTCAAAAAAAACATTTCCTGCTGAAATGAACCTGGTATGAGTCAAAAGCTGTGAAAAGACAAATAAGGGTGTGTGTGTATGTATGTAGCCTATATCTTTGGGTGTATGTATATAGTACCTGTACACTAGGTTTGTGATATTGCTTCTGAGAATGAGACAATGTGCAGCCGAATCCCCTTTCTTCTTAAAACGATTCCAGTGTGCAGCATCAAGGGGCTCTTTGGCACATTGGCTCAGAGCTCGGTATCGTCAGGAAACTGTAGTCGTTCCTGGAAGGAACTGTCCTGCGTGAATGGGTGCAACCCCGGGGCACCGCCGCCTGCCAACACTTCGTGAGGATTTTAATAGCAGAGAAGGGAGATTTTACATCTCTCTGAATTAGGAAGCAGATGCATGAAACGCGTTATCACAGCCTGGCCAATTCTGCAGCTCTGGCCATGAAAGGGGCCAGCAAAAGCTGAGCTCCACATGGTTGACCAGAGGTCCTCTAAAAGAGGCAGGTGCTCCTGCCTTGCCCCTTGTTTCTGCATATGGCAAAGAGCAGCTAAATTTAGCCTAATACAGCAGGTTTATTCCTTTATCAGATATCCATTAATAAATGCCCTCTCTAATGAGAGTCGTGAATGAGCTGTCAGTATACACAGGGGCTTCTTTTTAACAGGTTTTGCATTCTACTTGGTATCTCTAAGGGGGCTTTTCTACTACCAAAATTCCTTTGAACCATTTTTTTCATATAAAGTCAACAGCAGGCATGGATTTCAAGTCTCTCTCTTAAATATCTAGGAGTCCTGAAATAATTTCAGTTCTCACATTTCTGACTTGCAGATGTTGCTGTCAATCCAGATTAAAACAAAAGCAATTTAAGCCGCTTAGTGAAGTTACAATAAATAGTCTTTAGAAGAGTTTATTAGAACAAGAAAGCTTTTAGCTCATTACTTATCATATACTCTTTATCAAATTTAAGCTAGACTACAGTGCTTGTATTTACTTTTCTTTATACCATAGATATACTATTTACATATTCCAAGCAAGGGTGTATAAGGCATCCGGCCTTATTAGAATAACGCTTTCAAACCTATTGTACAAAGTGGTAATTCTTAACTCGCAGTGCTGCTGCCAGTGTTAACACCCCCAAATTTCTGAGAGTGGAAGCACACTGCATTCTGAACAATGGCCTTAATGCTGTCACCATAGCGATGACACTTCACAACCCGTATTTATATCTCCTTGATTGCATCAAACCCATGCACTCCCTTTACAGACAAATGCTTTGGGTTTCCTGAGGACGAGTCTCCAGATGATGTTTTATGTGCTTGTAGAGCCCTAAATATTTTTTTTCTGCAAAACTGAATTTTTCAAAATAAAGAATACAGTATCTCTTCTGATAAAAGCAAGGCAACAGTCAGCTGGAATAAATGCAAGGAAAGTCTTTAGTTAGAACGATGGAAAGGCAGAATGGATAGTCTCTTTGTCTCCATAGAAAAGGATCAAAGAACCTGGCCAATGAACTTGAAAACATGGAGGAAGAAAAATTCTCGGGTAAACCAAAACAAAAATATTTTTCTAGGAATGAAAAACCAAAACCACTTCCTTTTCCTTCAACGTGGGGGGACAAAACACTTTTCGAAACCGTTCTGACAACATTTTTCATTTTTTCCTATCTATTTCTGCACAAAGTTTTGCAAAATTCAGCTCAAATTCATAAATAAAATCAGCTGTTTTCCAGTAAATAAAATAATTATTAAAACAACTATCCATCCCTACTTTGTAATAGATAGACAGTGAAAATCAACACAGTGCAGAGGGGCTATACACTTGCAGCGCGTCAGCTAGCCGCCTTTTGCGCTGCATGCTCTTACTGCAAAAAGTCCTCGCCCCCAGCTGAGCACGTGCTATAGGGAAACCGTTTCGCTGCTCTGTCAAGTACCGTGCACACTCGTAGTTCTACAGAACAGTTTACTAATAGCAAGAAAAATTAGATGTAATAGCAAAAAGTCATACTGTTGGGTTTTTTTCCCCCTAAGGAAGACTTGCTTTTTATAAGACTTAAACACAAAGCTCGTATCTCTGTACTAAGGGTGTTTGAGCCTGGCAGCGCAGTATGGTCTCATCCTGGCCCTCCTCTGCTGCTCAGCTGTAGGTGTGAAGTTTGCTTTGCTTCTGATCGTCTCCTGTGTGTATAACCGCAGCCGACTTCCCTGGCGTTATTCCTGATAAACCCTGCACTAGTCCCAAGGAGCACCAGTCCCTAGGTTTGTGTTACTGCTCAAAATAGCCCTTCTGCCTCTGTCTTTCTCCTTTTAGTCGTGCTTATTCTTTCTTTAATTATGCTTGTTGCCATGACAGCCAGACCCGCAAAAACAAATCCCCTTAAGATACAGATTTGATAAGATGCTGTCACATGAGAGCGAGCTAAATGCTTCTTCTGCAGAAATCACCGCTCTCCTAAAAAAGAAAGCTTCACACTAGGACGCACAGGCCAAATCCAGCCCACAAGGCATCTCCCTCTGGCCTCTGGCCACCTCTAACAGCGGTGGGGAGGGGACCGGGACTGAAGGCAGGTCAGCTGCCCTTCTTGGATGTAGTATTTGGAGTACAGAGCAGCTGCTTTGGCCAACAAGCCCTCTGCACCAACGCCGTGTGTGCCAAACGGCCGCTGATGTCAAAAGCCAACCAGCTAGCGGTTGCGCCCTGCCGCCTTGGACCTCGCGCTCGGCCCGGACGCCCCGATCCTTCGCGTGGCTCGTGCTGGCTGGAAACAGCCGGCCGGGCTCTCCGGGGGTGCAAAGGCAGGCACGGGGAGCTGGCGTCAGCCGCGTGCGCCTGCGGATCCCCCGGGGGCACCGGGGTACGTCGCCCCGCTCCGAGCCGCGGGCTGCAGCGGCAGCCCTGCGCGTGCCGCAGGTCCCAGTCCCCTGGGCCGGGGGTAAACCGGCACCGCTGAGCTCAAGCACCGGTTTCTGTACAACGCCTCACGGCGTACTAGCTGGGCTGCGCGGAGGAAAGACAATTTGCACTCGGAGCAACTGGTCCCGATGTCCAGACAGGCTAATGCTGCAAATGCAAAGCGGGATTTCTTTTCAGCCATAGGGCGGGAACAGAAATGCTCGGTTTTTTAAAGTGCACGTGTAAATTTTTCGGCAGTTGAAGGAGGCCACAAGACAGGCACAAGTGTTTTAGTGCAGACCTAAGGAAAAGGTTGGAAAAGATGAGAGCAGGATGGCAAGCACGAGAGGAAGCACAGCTGTCAGGGGAGACGAACTGGAGGCCACGGGCTGCCTCAAAGCCTGTGTTCAGCTACCGGTCCAGGTACAGGTGGGACAAGTTATAACTCCATCACTCATTGAATCCAAGAGTAAACAAAAATGGGGTAAAGCAAAGCACTGATGGAAGAAAGACCTGCCGAGGCAATCGTGGCCGCTTTTCTACGTCTGACCTTTTTACTGCTTGATTGCCCAGGACCCGAACGACCGCACCGAGCAACCCAGACCCCGAAGCCAAAAAGTCGGCGAGAACAGCGCCGCGGCCCGCGGTGTCGGACTCCAGAGCAGTGCTGACTTGGAGAGGAGTACCAACCTTTTTGCCAACGTATGGTCCAAGCCCTGCCCTCGGATAAGCCCGACGGGATTTCGGATGAGGAATAGGCAGGGTGCAGGTGCTGACGACAAACACGCTCTGCTGCGCTGCTTCTCTCACCGAGACGAACGCAGGACGCGTGGTTATCTCACTCAGGCGAGGGAAGTGTGAACAATAACTTTCTATTGACAACCGAACCTTGACTTATTGACAGCGATATTTGCTATCCGGGCTGCATTCGTGTGCCGTGATCTCAGAGGTACAGTTTGTCACAAACTTCTGGGATTATCCATTTTCTGTTTTCTGTTCGTGACCTTTAGACGCTTATTAAATAACCGCCTACCTTTCCAACAACAGCTTCGTTACTTAAAAATGTGCAGAAATACATTTCTATAAGCAATACTTTATTGCCTCTCTGAATAATTCTTCCCAAAATTTTAAAGGAGTCAGAATGGTGCCAGCTCACTCCCTCCACAATCCTTGCACAACATACAAACAAGTAATAATTCCTATTTTTCACATGCTCTAGTTTCATTTTCCTATCTCCACTGAAATCTTTTATGTCTTCCAGATGGAAATGGACTTATTCTTCCTCTCCAGCACCACTGTAGAGGGACGCATATGCCTTAAGATTAACACTGTACCACGTTGTGATTCTGTTTCTCTTTGACAGAACGGACCGTTTCGACAGGCTGCTGAAGATAGAATAACACATCGATACCAAAATCCATGGTAACCACTTATTACTTTCTGAAAATTTGCTCTATATACTGCCCTATAAGGATACTCTCTGAGAATACCCAGAATAGGCAAATTATTGGCATACTTGACTTTGAAGCTGAACAGATCTAATAAACCTCTACCACTGGTAACCACTGCTGCAGAAAACCATTGAGAATAGAATATTTAGCTGATATTTTGCAACAAATCCATAGAAACATTCCAGGACTAAATACAATACATTTCAAGCAGTTAGAAGAGCTCTCTGGGGACTATTTAATCCTTTCGAAGAGAGAGCCCTGTTTCACAGAACCCCAGTTAGTTTTCAATCAGAATTATTTTTCCCAGTTACTTTGATTAATGCATCTTCAAAGAAATCTCAGGTTTATAAAGCATTGTTAATTAGCAGGAATCATCTTCAGCCAGGTCTGTGCTACAGAAATGGGCTGGCAGGACTAGTTTGGTCAGGAGACTGGGTGTAGAAAAAGCCCTTGTGAGACTGATAGCGCTATTCCAGCAACACCTATGTGTGAGAAGAACTTTATACTGTACCGGCAAAATATAAGACCCTATAACAGTCATCATGACGAGGAGCTTTGCCAGTGTTAGGTACTGCCAAGGCATTCCTACTGGAGACCTAGGCAAGACACAGAGCAGTGGAAAGAACTGCGGGGATTTATGGAGCAGGGCAGCTTGAGGAGTTTTGCTGTACCCCTCCCTTCCCTCCCCAAAGAATTCCCCTCTGGGAAATACAGTACATTAAAGAGTGCGAGGCAACAACCTTACAGTCTCTGCTGGAAAATGGGAAGTGCCTAAATACTCTAGAAGCAGCCTGCAAAGCAGTGGCTCCTTCTGATGCAGCTGCCCTGCACGGTGCCCCAGACTGCAAGCAGCTTGCACAGAACGTGTGTGTGCGTGTGTGTGTGTGTGTGTGTGTGCGTGTGCGTGTGTGTGTGTGTGTGTGCGTGCGCGCATATATATATATATATATATTTTTTTTTTTTTTCCCCCTGTTTGTACAACCTTGAGTGGTAACTGTGCAGCCACAGCTGCCTGGAGCTCAAGTGGGTGCAATATATATACACCCAGGAAATGCCTAAGCAGCTCTTCCAAGCTGGTTTCCACGTTGTTGGTGCTAGTAGGAGCACCAGGGACAGATGGACTAGCTGGTCTTCGAAAGCTGTGATCAGTCTTTAAACCCAAGCGCAGACAGGTTTGCTGCTGTGCCAGGAGCAGGCAGCCATTGTAACTTCACCGCTTATTTTGGTTATTGCGGTAGTGCGTTATCGAGACTCTTGTAGTCTGGTGACAAGCTACAAAATCAAAGATGCTTCCACAAAATCTGTGATCCGATGACATTTTCAGTCCATTGCTGGAAGACAGCCAGCGCCGCTTTTTAAGCAGGCTTCTGCAGGTTTGTCATTTTTGTAAAGCATTCATAAAACATGAATCTTATTAAGCGCTTTGAAAGTAATCCTTGTGTAAAATGATTGTTGAGCAAACAAGAAGCAATTTGCTGTTGGAGGGTGCTGTATTGGCTTTTCATCACAGGAAGGTAGATAGGAAAACAAAGTGACCCAAGTTGGAACCAAATAAATTAAATGCATTTGATTAGCTAATGGAATGTCTCCTAAGAGGCTGCACTGTTGGATAATTAAATTAGAGAATCCTACCATATTGCGAAAAAACTAAATCATTATGCCTTTTTTTTTTTTTAGAAACTATCTGAAATATTCAGAGGATTTATATTTCACCATGGCCTTTTTCTTTTCCCTACCGTAACTTTCAGTCCTGACTCTTTCCAGTCTTATAATCAGTGTTCATTTGTGAAAAGCATTTCTAAGCTAAATAACGTTGCTGAAATTCCTGAGTAAAAGGAACATATTTCAGCTCTGACTGAACATGGTGTTCTCAGAGATCAGTTCCAATAGCTATTATACTATTTAGTACCATTTGTTAGAAAAAGACTTGACTCAAGCACATTCACTTGTGGCTTCTTATGCCATTTTACAGCAAAACTACTGAAAATGGAAGAGGGTAGTTGCGTTTTTTTGTCTGCAGCACTGCCTTTACAATGCTATTCTGGATGGGCTCCATCCCATTTGCATTAGGTTAATTATAACAGCATGGTATAATTAAGGAATAATTAAGGAATTGAGCTGACCCATGGACGTGCCCAAGTCAACATCCACGCTGGCTTGACAGCAGGAAGCCCAGGCAGGGACACCAGCCCCTGCGGTCCTGGGAGGTTCAGGGCTGAAGAGCTCGCTGGGGACAGAAAGGCCCATCCGCGGGGAGCACTGCTTTCCCAGGCCAGCAAAACGCTCGAGCACATATGGAGCTCCCTCAGCTTCAGACTTGTGCTTAAAATCGAGTGCTTTGCAGCATGAAATCTGGCATGCCCTTATGCGAGCAAAGTATTTTTATCTGCCTCTAGCCTAATAGAGACTTGAATAATTTGAGAACTCATAGATCTCATTGCTATGGAAACTAACTCTGTATCCTTAGGTCAGTCTTGCTATGTCTGATTTGCAGAGTCTGCATCTAATCTTAAAAAAAGGGGGGGCGGGGGGGAAGCCTAGCTGTATTTGCTGTTTCAGCCCCACTCGCCTCTACCTTTATCTCACTCCTGCAGCCAGAAGCAGAGTCCTGCGCCCTTTGCAGGGAGCAGAGGTGCTCCTAGCACACCTCTGCCATCCTTTTAATAGCGGCAGTTCAACACCTTTCTCCTTTTGCACTGCTCAAGGTAGTTTCATCTTACTGTTTGCCCAAACCTAGACCAGAGACGTTCCCAGGATGCTACATGAGGGGTAAGTATCCCTTTAGGGACTTAGCACTTGACACACAGTGGTTTCATTCTAGCACCGACACGGCCAGCATAGAGGTTTATGGATTTTTTTCTTTTGCTTTTTCTCAATCAGTTTATATATGGGGAGAGAAAAAAATTTACTTTTTCAGAGGTAGTTAAAGGGTCATTATATGCCTGTATTTCACGGCCTCTGAAGGCTTTTCTGCATAATTCAAAGTCACACAGAATTCACGTCCAAAATTTTTTTAAAGGTGCTGGAATTTTACAACTGCCACCACACAAAAGGTTTTTTGGTGTTATTTTTTTATTCCTACAACACTTACCCCGTAACTAATAGAAAGATTATTTTCATAAAACAGAACTATTTTGGTTGTGATATGCCCGTTTTGCTCATGAGTAGGACATATTACATATCTACTGTGCTGTAAAAAAAGAAAATACTTTTCTGGCAAAACTGGTAAGTTTTAGTTATATAATGCCTAGATTTTTTTCCTCTTTCTATCAAAAATCAGTGCTTTTCAGTAAAAATGAAATATTTTCCTCCCAAATGCTAGGTTATATTTTTGCTTAATATGTTAGTTTCTATTTTAGCGCATATAATCTATATATCTTATATCTATGTATCTTCGACAAATGTGCCTAGTCTGGGTAGCATCAGCATCAATGGCAATCAGCAGAGTTCTTCCCGCATTATTCGTTATTATTCTTTGCTATTTGCAGTTTTGTGTAACTTGTAGAATTTTTCCCCTTTGGAGAACAAGATAAATTTCTTCTACCTGCTCAAAATCATAATCTGGGGGGAAAGTTAAGCTCATATTCATATTAAGCTAGCACAACTCCTTACTCTGGAATTTTCCCCCAGTATGAGTGAAATCACTATCTTGCCCTGCTTCCTTTCCAACGAAGCCAAATATTAGAAGCGTAAGATCATATGCAAGCATCCAACCTTCTGGAGCAACAGGATCATGCAACGGTGGAAAATTAGAAGAAAGCATTATTTTTTAAAGGTTGAAGGGGATTCAGCTTCGGTAGACAGAGAAAATCCCACAAGCCTAATTCTTGTAATGAGTGGCAGTGACACACACTCTCCTTTTTGGGATGAGTATTTTTCCATAAAGGAATGTAACACAAACCAGTAGTTAAACTAGGACAGATGTTGCTGGAAATATTTGAAAGAGGTTTACTTTATATTATTAGTGATCAAATATGCAATGTTCTTGGGTATGTCATCCTCATGACTTCCCACAAAATGTAATATTTTCCTTGTTGGAAAATGCAAATAACTAAGTTGTAGGCAGCTTTTAGCTACTGAAGTGTTTCGGATTGGTGATGTAGCTGCTTGAGTATCCACCAGCATCACTGCCCTGCCAAGACAACTGCTTCCCTGCGCTTGCGTCCCTTATTGCCTCCATGCATTAAAAATGATCCCCTGTCCCTCATTGACCTTGTGCCAGCTCAGCACTGGTACCTTCCTCTGCAGCTTTTCAATGAGGAGGCTCCACTGTCGAATATCGGGAGCGAGCCGTCCCTTCGTCCGGACACTGCCCTCAGAGCAGCCTATTTTTTCCTGCCATTTGTTCTGTGCATCTTCCCCGGGCTTGACCTAAGGAGCGAAAAGGGATTTTTCTGGCCAGGTTGTGAATCAGCAAGCACAGGCCTTTTCTTCATAAAGCTCATAAAGGTTTAAGCTGTCACAGTAAAACTGCTGCAATCTTCTCTGTGGACACACTTTTAGTAGTTAAAAAAAAAATCACTGCAGAGTTAATATGTTCCTGTAAAGTCAAAGCTGATTGAGGACTGCTCACACAGCTAAGCTGCATTCATATAATCCCCTTTAACTAATCAGGTGTAAGTTGTACGTGGAATGTGCCCAGCTTCCGCGCCCTGGTCCCGCAGCCCTCCCGTGGCGGCAGCCACGCCGGCCTGGGGACGCCGCGCGGCGGAGGTATGACGCTTTCTTGCTTTTTTAAAGAATAGCGACCCATACCACGCTCGCAAAGATAGCGACCCATACCACGCTCGCAAAGCTAAAAAAGTGAAACCATCGTTTCGTGCTTCGGCTTTATTGCATACCCTGGTGCCACCGACCTCCTTTTCGGTTTCTTAGCTTCCACCTGCCCCCTTTTCTCGGTTCCCGATCAGTTGCTCAATGCCCAAAGTCTGCCGTACGACAGGGTTACCTCCTGCCACAGCAACAGGTCTTTTCCTTCAGGTCCTCAGCCTACATCGTCTTTTCTCTCCCTCCCATGGTTTGTGATCCCAGACCAAGTGCGAGGCTAGACAAGAGCTAGAAGCTACTACTGGAAACTTCCCACCATCTCTCCTACGCTTCCACCTTTAACAAGATTCAACTTTCTTGCCGTGTTGTGAACATTTGGGGCCTATTGCTGGTGGCCGGTGAAGAAGACTTGCTTCTACAAGAGGTGAACCTCTGTGCTGAGGTGGCAAGGCCAGATGTCGGGGAGAGCTCTTTCAAAGACGGCTCACCGGCTTTTTCCGATCCCCAGTGAGTGGTGCCAGCGCTGCCTGAAGAGGAAGGAACCAGCTAGCCGGGCTGTGGCGGGTCATACGCCGGCCAAACAGAAAGCCTTCCTCAGACGCCTCCATTTTAAATGGTGGTGTGCTGATTATGTTGCTCTCATATCATTTACAGAATGTTGCCCTGCCCTTAAGCCTTCTCTGCCTAAAATGTTTTTGCTGCAATACGGCCATATATTATTTTTCTCATCAGAGTGAAGGCACAGGAATTGACACAGCTCTCATACCACTGCAACCCCATTGACTTCAGGGGAATGACTTTCCATTAGAGCAAGGGAAATCAGAATGGATAAATACACCTTTTCCCTGTTCTTAACTGCCGTGCTGCAAAGCCCACCGGAGCGGCCGGAGAAAGCAGAAGATTGACTCGTCCATTATCCTCATTCACTGCTGCTCCTGTGCATATGACAGGATAAACTACTTTATTCAGATACACCTAGAGAGTGAGGTCGGAGGATAAGCTCCTGTGACACATACCACCCTCGCTCAGATCTCAGACCTCGCTGGCGCGTAAATCAGAGCCTGCCCGTCTCGCCGGGCAGCGCGTGAGCCGCGGCAAACAGCCTTTGCGGCCGGCTGAACAGGGCTGCTCTCGCTTGCCCTGGAGCCCGCGGGGTACCACAACCGCTCGGACAGAGCGGAGAGAGGCAGAGACAGAAGAATTCCTGTTCTTGCTATCAGTATGTTTATTTTCTCTAGCACTTCCCGTGGGGATTCAAAGCACTTAGGCATTCAGTCCCTCACAGAGGGCGTTCATCCTCATCTTATAAATGGGAAAACCCTCAGACCCAGAGATTTTAAATTATTTGTCCTTGGCTATAGATGTGGCAGCACCAGAAATAGTTCCCCGTTCCAGATTGCTATTTGAATGCATTTAACCACAAGACGATCCTTCTTCTTCATTTCTTATTAGTGTTTCATTTAGATGCAAGCCTAAAAAGGCAACAGAAAAAAGCCCTTACAGCCTGGATCCACTGACAGTCAGACCTTCGTTGCTGCCGAACCCCATCCAGCCGTTGCATTGCTGCTGTAGGAGGAGCTGGCGACTGTCTCCCTGCGCAGAGGACAGCTACAACTGCCTGTGGTGCAGACACTCCCCAGGCAGGGCACAAGTCGCTGTAGAAGAGGAGGGGAAAGGACTTGTCAGCGCCAGACTGGGTCTGGAGATGCATCCTCCTAAACAGGCCCAGGAGCCGCCCCTACACAGCGTCCTAGATGGATCTCAGGTCACAGGTGCCTCGTGGAGCTCTTCCTGAGCCAGTCTGGCCCCGTTGTTTCCCTCCTGCGTGTTAATGGCAGACTATCACAAACATTTAATCCCACGGTTATTAATGACGGTCTCTCTCTTCCCAATGATAAGCCATTTTTTCCTGCTAACTTCCTTTTAAACAAAGAGGAATAATTAATATCTCACAGCACTTTGTAATGAAGAGGTCATTTACTTTCTCAGCAGCTTTTATCTCCACGGATGCAACCAAAGACTAGTGATAAGGATTATGCTGATGCTATTCTGAGCTTCGCCTGTGTGCTTAGATACACCTCCTGACGGGAGCAGCAGCAGAACGGTCTGAAATGTGGACGTATTCAGCGTCAGCCCCTGCACAGGATGGACTGCGGATAGCTCCAGCTCGTAACTCTCACATCTAACCGCACACAGTGAGGCTCCCACTGGTGAAGTAAGTTTTCCGACCTTCACACTCAGCTGTGCGCTGGTTCACATCTTGAAGATTTTCTTTATCCACAAGACATAGAATATATTTTTGTTTTAAACTACAAACTATAAAAAGTTATTTTTTCATCCTTGCCTTCTACTGATACATTCTCAGCAACAATCATATCTTCCATATTTCTCTAAAAGAAATAGGTTTCCTCGGCCCCCTCGCTCCCCTCCCCCAGGTTAGAAATGTCAGGAATTATAATTGCTGACTCGTGCTAGCTGCAGGCCCACGGAGAAGAGAAGTGAGGCTTTGCTACACGCTGAAATTTGACCTGCCGTTTTCTTAGCCTTCAGCTGAAGGAAAGAAGAGGTTGTCTCTTGCTTAAAGGGGTTTCACAAAGAACCCGCCTAACCTGCTCTCAGCCATTCCTGGTTAATAGTCTGAGTTGAACAGATTTGCAAACAGATGAGTCAAGATTTAGTTGGCCTGACTGAATGTTCTTACTGCTTTTAATAACGAGACGAAAACATTGCAGCTCAAGTTTCCCTCTTTTCTTATGGCACCAGCTCATGATTTCAGGCTATCCCGTAGCAAAATCGGGGGAGTTAAGACCTAGTATTTCTCATTGCTTGGCACAGGGGCTCCCTTTGCGCAGGTGCAGAACGATGACTGAACCGAGCAATTACAGAGCTGCTGAACAGGGCGGTTACACAGCCCGGGAGGATTGCACAGGTACTAGGACAATTCAGTTTGCATGAAAGAAGAGAGTCAAACCCAGCTCGGGCCCTTTGTTTCCGTTGTAGCGTTCGCTGCTGTAAAAGGCAGCTCAATTTCATGTAACCACAACAGCAAGCGGCTATAACAGAATACATTAAAAACACATCTGTTCAATAAAAGAATGCCATTTTACGAAAGGTCACGCTTTCCGTTTTGAGGAAACTGCTAGTCACAAGCAAAATGCCAAGATATCATATCACAAAGCATTGACTTGTCTATTCCCTAGTTGCGTTAGCTACAGAAATTAGAGAAATAATAGCACTTACCTACCTTCTCTGATGCTGCAATTTTTAGTCATAAATTAAAAACACATTCTACCGAATATTTTAAAAGAGGCACATGTGAAATAAGACATATAGTGCCACGAAGAGGATAATATATGGGAAAAACAATAACCAGGGAAAAAACAACAATCATCCTGGAAATATTTCACTGATTTTAGTAGCTTACCTAATTGTACACAACCTTCCATAGCATTTATTTAGAGGACAGTTACCTGACACTAAGCTTTAAATTTTTTTACACAAACTGCCATTTCTTTAATTCTGGGGAGTCTCTCCTCGCCACTGAAGTGCCTGCAGCCCTAGTGCTCCGTTCCCAGAGACAGCTTAAAGGACACTTTTACAGACACAGTAATTTTGCATCATCTCATGCATAGCTTCACAGTGCTATTTCCTATCTTTTTGGCCAGCATTCTGTAAAGTTTCCAACAGCTTTGAAAGATGACTCTGCTAGAAGAAACTTCACTTTCAACCCAGGGATAATTTTATTGCATCATTTAATCCACAGCCTGCTATTGCATAGAGCTGTCTAGCTCTTCATCCATTTATCTCTTGGGCACTTAGTTAATGAAGAAAGAGAAATTTGCTGACTGCATTGGCTAAATTTTTTTTGTCTTTTCAAAACGTTCTCCAAGCAAAAAGATGAATTCTCATCAGTCCAGAACAATGATGAGGAGTACAGAGCTGCCAATAATATTCATTCTTTTCTTTTTTGTCCTAAATGATAGTTGAGAGTAATTCAGGTTTCTGTTCGTCAAGCAGTAGAGGCAGCAACAATTGTAATTATGATTGCTCAATACTTTCCTTTCTAAGGAACCACTTTTTGGTGACTTATATCTTTTCCAAAGAAACCATTCAATTAAAATAGCTGCTGCCGGGTGGGCAGTCTAATTTTTATAAGATTCAGCTTTAACGGATCACCTTTTTCTCAGAATAAGGGAATGGAGAAACATATTTCTTTCATCTTATTAAAAAGAATTAATAAAAGGAACAATTTTCATTAGTTCTAATGCCAAGTAACTCCAGAGAGGAGACCTGAAATTTCTCGAGTTTGCCGTCATGATGCGGGTGTGCTTTTGCAGTTTCCATGCAACTAAGTTCTGCGGCTCGGGGCAAAGCAGTTTGTCATCTCAGAAGAAATCTATACGAATTTGTCACATAAATTAAGTGAATATCTCCAGTGTTGCATGTGCTCCACATCCTTTGAACAGGGAAAAGACAGAACAGGTATAATGATAAGAAGAAATGAAAATACTGTGACGCGAGAGAGGGTGGCAATGAGGATGCAAAGGGGTGAGAGCAGAAGCACCCGAAAACAGTAGCGGGAGCAGAGACTGGGGGGGAGGCTGCTGGCCAGGAGGAGGCAAAGGCAGAGGCTGGGCAGGTAGAGATGGGAGCCGAAGAGGTCTTTCATCAGTGCTCTCTCACATACACTTTGTTTCAGAATTTGGCAATGAACACACAGTTTTTGAGCCTCACCATTCCTTTGCTGTCTAGCAAACAGCTATGAAACCCAGTGGGAAAAAAGACATGCTTGCTCATTCCCCTCATTTCCTACCTTTAAATATTTCCTTCTGCACCTTAATGTTATTCTAATTTCTTTTTTATTTAATAAAAAAAATCCCCACTGTAGCAGCATTAAAAGACAATCAGATTTGATTTTGTTGGCTGAAGCACAGTGTGAATGCAAATAACTAACCAAAAGGTGACAATCTAGAAATTCTGGTTCTGTTACAGAATAAGTGCTATGTGAGCATTTTTGAGTGCTTGCATATATCTTAAGCGCTGATTGTCTATGCGACTTAGAAAAAAATCCTGATTGGTGCTGCCTTACTCAAGGCAAGGCTTGAGAGAAAATTAGGGCTGATAATGGCAAAATATTCAAACAAAAGAATTAATTATAACTCTATTATTGATATGAGCTTTCAAATGGCGCATGACGCATTCAAATTGGTTCAGGAAGAAAACAGGTTTGGGGTTGGATAGTGACTGGGAGGGGGGGGGTATTTGTTTTTCTGTGGCTAAGGATGGCCAGATGGATAAGGATTTTGTTATAGATATTGGCACATTAGTGCTGCTGAAAGCCTGACACATGATGTGTTGACTCAGAGCTGGAACATGAGATTTGCATCAACATTAAATTCAAGCAGTGTTTCTAAAACTGTAGTCTGGATGTGCCACCACAGTTGCTGTATTATCTACCTCAAAAGAAGAAAACCCACAAACATTAGGAATTATTCTGTCTTACGAGAAAAAAATGAGTGAAGAGCACACACTGCAAAAGGAGAGCCAGCATTCTTGAAAAGCATGCACGCAAACATGTATACAAACCTCTGCTCATTCATATACCAAGCTTGCAAATATGTCAAAAAGCAGACTGCCCTCTTTATATCACCCAGCCTGGAAAAAATGGATTTCACCTGTGGTCTACTTCTGCATTACAACCCAGCCTTCAGACTGGGGAAAAGCACTCCATAATCCCCAAACCCTGTGCTGTGGATGAACTTCTAACATCGCATGCAATTGTTTGAAGATACATGTAGCCAGATTCATCAGTTAAATTCTTGATTTTCTAACTTAGGTATCAAAACCGCATTACTGCGGACTCAGAGCACCTGAAGCAAGGCAATCCGGCTGGCGCCCAGCAGGCTCCAGCGGAGTCACACGGGGTGGCTCTTATCTTTGCTTCTCCCTTTGTAACACGGACAAAGGGAGCCATCTGCGCTCCTCAAAGACCTTCTCTCAGCAGTTTCCCTTTTGAGGCTGTACAGTAAGGGAAAGAGCTAACTAATCTATTTGCAGCCTTCAAACAGCACACTAGAAACTTTATGAGCACGGACAGGTGCCTCCCTGGGAAAGCTGGTCAGCTAATTTTAGATATGTCAAGATGAAGAAGAGAAAGAAAAGAGAGAGAGTGTGCAGGGTTAGCGAGGAACGGATTCTGGCCGGTAAAAGCGCAGAGTAACTTGATCGGCGCATGTCCACACAGCACAACATTTCATTATCAACTGCTCTGACACGGACGATATACAACTTTGCTATTAACATCACTTGATCTGCAGTGATTAAGCATCTCCATGGAGTTTCTCCTCTCCATTAAAATAGGAATTCTTTCTAAATTGGCTCTTATCTCTTTGCCGCCTTCACGACAGACCTTCTCCATTAGACTTGAATCACACTAGTGGACACCGATTACCTTAATCATTGCAGAAAGGTTATCCGTGGTGAGCCGACTGCAGCAAGCAGCAAGAGGGTGCTCAGAAAAACGAGCAGAAAGCTGCCGTGTTTGGGGTATAGCAGAGGAGGTCGACGTTTTCCTGACTAACGAGGGATTTTGGTCAGGAGACATTGGAAATGAGGTAGATTTTGGATGCTTCACCCACCGAGAGCAGGATTTGCTTAGCTTGCAGTGCCTCTGGGTAATCAGCAGCCCAGCTGGAAGCCATAAGCAGCTATCAGCATCGCGCGTGACGTCGCTGTGGCACGGAGCGCATTTTTCGCATACTGAGGCAGCATGGATACAGGCCGTTAGCCGAGGGAGTTTATTACATAGCCAAGTTTCTGGCTGCAGACCCTTCCTTTTTTTCAGGCTAAGCTTTTTATTTTGTTAGGGTGATCATATTTTTCAACGGCACAGAGTTTATTAAAAAAGTCATTAATATCAGCGTCAGCTAAACCTGAGTGTCAGAACACCTAATAGCGAACCTCTGCGCATACGCAGTGCACTACAGCTCTGCTTCGGTTCTCTAAAGCTGCTGTAGCTCCCGGCTGTAAATTTTGCTCAAGAGTAACGCCAAGTGCTTTGTGAAACGTGCAGAAACCACAGTTTGATGCAGGAACACACATACATAACTTCAGCGGGGCTGGCCCCAGGGAGCCACACGGTTTTGCACCTTGTCACGGGCAGCCTGCTGGAGGGGAAATGCCGCGGCCCCACGCAAGGCGTACTGAGCCGCAGACGCGGAGGCCAACTTTTCGCTTTACTATACCTTTGGGAAAGAGGAATTCCTATTGCTGAGGAATTTTGCGGGGTGCTAAGAAGTTTCCTAATCCCAGAGCAGACAGAGATGGGAGAGAGCCTGGATCCGTGAAGTTAAAGGACTAAGGCCCGGCTTTGCTTGTGGGCCTGGGGAAGCCGCCGCCACCTCGGGCTGCAGCTGGATTGCCTTTTTTGTGCTGAGCGCGCCGTGTCGCTAACTCAAAAGACAGGGATTCATCTGGGGCTCAGGCAGAGAAAACAAACGTGGGTACCGTTACGACAGGCCGTACCGCCTGGAGCCCAGAGCCTGCTCCTAGAGCCGAGGGAACAACCCAAAGCCCGGAATCGTGCTGCAGCCCCGCAGACGTTTGCGTAGCACACGGTAAGAAATGACAAGCTGAGGGACACAGAGGCTGTCACTGTGCGTCGGTGCCTCATAACAGCCGATTTAGAAGAAGCCTGTCCTTTGATTTCAGAGACCGTGGGGTCAAGTCTTGCTCATGACCTCTGGAGTGAAAAAATTACATAGAAAACTAATCTTAAGGTTAAATACAAGGGCCCTAAAGATAGAGCAAAAACACTTGTTTTAATTCTCCAAGTCTTTCAGCTGTTTGCATTTGGCTACTGCATCTTTAAGAGAAAAATAGAGTATATAATTCCTGTTTGTGCAGACCAATATTAATATACTTAGCCAGAGACTGAGAAACTATACCTCCTCCATCAGCTCCGAAGAAATGATTTTATAAACCTGTCCTTGTAGAAGCAAGTTGCATGCGTGCAGTTCAAAGTACTGCTAAGAGCTTTCTGTTTAAAAGTACAGTCTCCGTTTTCAAATCTTCAGTTAGTCATATTTCCATTCCAGTCACATTTACAGGTGATTTTAAATGGAATTTTACACTGCATTAGCAAGCATAGGTGCCTGCAAGAGTGAAGAACAGAAAGTAGTTTTATTTCTGTAATAGCTGGTCCTAAAGCTACAGTTTTTAATAGCTTTCAGTTAACTTGAGCAAAGGAAGCCAGATAAAACATATTACAGAAACTTAAGATCCATTGCACTTCACATATAGCTAAAATAATACACTGCAAAAGGCACAAATAGTACGAGCGGTCACAAGTCCTTCACTGGAGACGTGTGACCAAAATAACTGAGGTTGAATTCAGTCAGATTACAGGGAAGTATAAGTTTGAAAAACAAATTAAAAGATCATCATTTTAATAAAATTTTGACTAGATTAATGAGATAACTGAGTCTCAATTCCAGCAGGACACCCATGTCTTGAACACAGCACAGTTCAGATTATTATTATTATTATTTTTTAGGATGATTAGTGCTTTGGGGTATCAGTTCTCTTACTGAGTGTTTATACGATGCCTGGTGTGGAGTTTTGACCTGCCATAAGCAAAAAGCTTTGAAAGAGGAAGCCAACATTTTCTCATCCTCTGCCGGCTGGCAGCATACAGTCGCCTTTCACACACTGGACAGGAGTTTAATTACAGAAGTGGACTCTGCCTTTACGCAATTGTGATTGTTAGTGTCCGATCTAAGAGTTTTGAACTTCTGGGTGAACTCTTAGTTATTCAGGCATTATTTGACCTTGGTTTCCCAGCAGTCACTGCTCGAAGCCTGCGCCTTCTCCTCCGAATTGCTCCATCTCGTGATGGATTTTTCCGGCTGACCCCTCTGATCCTATTTGAAGGAGCTGAGTGGGGGCATTTCATCTCATGGAAGAATATTCAGCCTGAAGAACAACAGCTGCAGCTCCAAGAGAAGTTAGAAAGCCTTTTATACAGCACTCTCTTCCTTCTCTTTCCTACGAAGCTGCTCTCCGCATGTGAAGTATGTTTAGTACTTCATCTTAATTATCTGATGAGTTTGCCTTTCCCCAGCCAGCCAGGAGGACAGCAATTTTGCAGCTGCTGCTACCACACCTAATTTATCAGCAGCTTCCTTCGCCTGTGCTCAGAGCACTAACAATCACAGTCATAACTCACTCACTCCACTCTTGAAGAAAACAGAGCTATACGATGCTCTTCTACAGGTTTTACAGCTGAGGAAGATACTCAGCTGGATTGCTGGCTCCCACTTACTCACCTCCACCTGAAGCCCCACGTCTCTACGCAACTTCTGTAACCATCAGGAAGCAGAACCACAAATTGGGAACAGAATGAACACATACAACCTTACATCACTTTCCCAGAAGTTACTCATATTAGCAGAATGTCATTAAGGTTAGAAATAATGACAGGTACCCTCACAGGGGATTTAGTGGTGATGATGGCCTAGGAAGGAAACAACGAAGACACATTTTAATAGGTTACCTTAGTCTCCTGCGGAATAACCTTCAGGTCTGATACGGCGTACCCTGAGGTGTATAGGGTCTGCAAAGCTGAGCGATTCGATGCCTGTCTAGAACTAGGAAAGCAGTCTGAAACCCACTGTTTTACAATAACCGTGGCTGGGGAAAAAGGAGAATTAAATTGGCATTGGTCCCACACAAAACATGCTTTTCTGTGCTATAGCCAGCTGCAGCTCAGTTACTTCTAGTCCTCAAGCATGTAGCTTTCATGTTACAGCTGAGCTGAGCTAACAGGTAGGTGATGCTGGAAAGGGGAGTTGGGCTTCCCCTCTCATCCTCAACACCTGGGTGAGGATTTCCCAAGGCATCAGTAGCAGCTCTCACCTGACCCCCCTTCAAGAAGGCACATAAGGGTAGATTTGTACCAGCAAACAAAAGTGAGCAGCTGTCAACTGGCCTAACTATTTGAAACTACTGCCCAGGACTGTAGTTTCATGGCTGCTTTAAGGGGACTATGCTGTTCTTCTCTTCCCCTGGTGCAGCCGCTTCCCTTGCGCTGGCAGTAGCACTCGCACACCTAGAGGATGAGCTCAGAGAGCTAACCTCACGGAAATCTAATTCAATGAACACAAAGATCAAAAAAAAAAGTCTTTTCACCCAAACAGCATCCCATCCCACAGCAAGGACCTGGCCTTTTCTTTCTTCTGTTGTTGAACCTTGCATTTCTTCCCCTCTGGGAACAGCCCTAGTTAAAAGGCATGTGGGAAAAGCCCAGACTCCAGCTGGGTTTGGCACCTACAGTTCTTCTCTTCAGAAACCTGTGGTGCATCTCAACCAGTTGTCTTGCAACAAAAGCACTATTTAATCTCAAGCAGCATAAAGAAATCACTTAAATCCTTTGTTCTAATACACAGCCTATATGTTTGTCTAATTATCCAAAAGGCACCTTATTCCCAAGGGGAGCCATCATCTTGAGATACCCAGCAGCTGGCCAAAATCAACCAACTCCAAGAACAACTGCCAGGATTGCCATGGCAACTTATCCCCTTAGAGAATGACGGTCACGTTTTGTCTAGTCATGGCTGCTTTTGATCTTCCGATTCCTTCCTTACAAATTAAAACAAATAGCACCAAGATTGAATCAGGAACTCATAACAGCCATTGCAACAGAGAAGTGGGATTTATGACCCATAATTTTACTTTTTTTTTTTGCTCATTCTTAAACTTCCTACCCTTTCACACAGTTTAAAGCCATTACACCAGTCACACTATTTCAGATCACATGCATGGTTCAGTGCAAAACAACATTATATCATTTTCTAATATAAGAGGAACTAGTCTGCACTGCCACAGCAGAATGTTTACTACAAATGTGCTAGCTGTCCCACACTGACATGCAGGTATAAAAGCTGTTTCTGGGGAGCACTAAATTAACACCTTGTATGCCCCACATGCTTGCCTGTAACACCTTCCCACCACCTTAAACAAGAAACCCATTCAGACTCCTTTCACTTCTGCTCTTATTTTCCTGTAAATTAGCACTTCTCTTCCTTGAGTAGTTGCCTGCTCTTGCTATTTCTCACTCGGTGTTGTTCAGCAGCTTGTCCCGAGTTATTTTCCACATCATCAATGCATCCCAAGCAAAAAATAAAGATGCAGAAGAGCAAAGAAGCAGGTGTTTGGAAACCAAGATATATTTCTTTGGCACCATCCCTCTGGTAGATGCTTTTAGCTAAATCTCTACCCTTGTGTACAATTACAGTTGTGCCTATAATAAGCAGTAGAAGCAGTATATAAGAATGAAAGAGTATTCTTTTTCTTTTCCCTTTCCCAAATGGGAGGCAGATGCCTGCATGCCAGATACAGTTTCTCTGCCTCTTAAAGGAATTATGGGGAGGGGAAAAGGGAACAGGTGGGTGTTTTGTTGTTGTTTTTTAAATCAGCACAGCTTGTCCAGCAGCCCAGTAATGAATGCATTACCTTAGGACTCAGGGGATCAGGTACTAGTCTTTGCCACAGCCTTCCCACATGCTGTTGGACAACCAGTTCATCTTTCTGTAACCAACTGTATTAATTACCAGAAGGTTGAGGAAAAGAAACAGAAGATTCTTTTATGTTGAGCCATGGACCCAGGGCTGGAATTCCTGACCTGCCACCAGCCAAACTTAATCCAGAATTAGGAATGGTTTAGTCATTGTGGTTAACTCAGAACAGTATTGAGATTAGGATAATATGTTACAGAGCAAGTAGAGGCAGGTATAGTGATTGCAGAGGCGATTTTAGTATTGCCACATGGTGCCATGCTATGCTGATGAGCAGTGTACGGGCTGTGCTCTATGCTCTACTTCACTGCAGAGCATGTAAAGCTGCCTCTGACTCAGGCGATTCCTCTCTATAAAGTCTGGTCATTTTTCAACCTGAACTACACATAACCCAGCTCAGGTTCATGTCTTAGAGAGAAAGGGCAACGGCTTACATCATGGCAGTTAACCATCATCAAGCCCTCTGAAGTGTTATAAAGCAAAATGTAGTCTGATGCTGCCAGAGGTTTCACCCCAGACGTCTAACAAGCTCATCTGTGTGCAAAACTGAAGTTTCATGTATTTTAGCACAGTCCCATTTTGTTGGGGAAACAGTGACACTTAGCGATGCTAAGCAACCAGCTTCATGTACAGTTTGTCGCTTGAGTTCTTCAAGGCAGCTACTTCTAGGGACTCCTGTTTCAAGCAGTTTGTCTCCTGCGCTGGTATCGCAGTTCTTACTCTCAGACTAGACCAAAGATTTGAAGTCTCCTTGGCAACACTCGCAAAGTCTGGATCAGCAGAGCAGTTACCAGTGACAAAATAGATATAAGGAAAAAGCTTCATATGTTTAGAACAGGAGTCAGAGAAAATAGATCTTTTTAAAAAGCAAAGTATGCATAAGCCAGCTTTTCTCTAAAGTTTAGTAGGATACCACAGATGAACTAGTTAATTAGCTACATAGTAGCAGTGTAGTTTAAACATCACCAGGCTCAAACAGGACAGGAAGGTTTTTGAAGATGAGAATGGCATTCTTGAATTACCGGCTTCCTTACCTATCAACAGTGCGCTTAAGCATGCTTCTCTGAGAAGCTACCGGGTCTTCTTCAGGGCTAACTAAAATCAAGCATATAGGAATGCACAATTATTCCTCCAGCCACTCCCACTACCTAATGAACCACCTACAATGTTCATAATTTATGTAGCAACATTGCAAATTGGCTTTGCATCTTCTGCTTTTAGAGTTTACTAAGCAACAGGAGAGACTACAGCATTCCTGTGGGAAGGAAATGGGATGTGGAAAACCAGAGAAGGCTATGCATCGTAAGAGGTGTAGCCATAGTTTGGCCTAATACATATGGTTTAAATACCAGAGGCTTGACAAATTTACTTGAAGCTTTAGTGTCTGAGTTACATCCCTTATTGTACCAAGCTGACATAGGCCAATTCCTTAGGTCAATTCCGCATTCATTTTGCGAACGACAGAAGGCATCAGATAAGCATGCAGAAGACTCTGCTCAACAAGTCTTCAGATTTAGTCACCATTTCACCCTAGACATGAAAACCCTGCAGGATATTGCAGCCAGTCATTACTGTAAACAGTAGGCCAAAGGAAAAAGTTGGCTTTTTGTTGGAGCTAATTCCACTTTTGTTTTATTTTCATGGTAGGCAGCCTGCTCCCTCTGTTCTTGAACAGCAAGGCCACAACGCAAGGGCTAGGCTTGCCTGGAATTTGACCCCCGAGGACAAGGGCTGCAATGATTCAGGACAGTCACTTGTCACAGACACCTGTGCTTCCAAATTAAAAGGTAGGATTTTTCTGTTAGAAACAAACCTGAAGAATTAAAAAGTTTGCAGCAAGGCTGTAGTACCTTATATTAGCCAATCACTTACAAAGGGAAGAACCACCTATCTGATCAGAAATACAGTGTGTATTTCTTAATTTCACATTATTTATGGCAGGGCCATGTTTTAACACTGAAAAAGTTGCACATTCTAGGGAATCACAAACAGTTCAACTAAATTAATTCAAAACTGCTATATTTTTCAAAGCTGAGGTGAACAATTTCAGGAGACTGGTCCATCTAAAGACTGTCAGGGTCTGTTCAGAACTTAAACAAAAGTGGTACGATGCTGTAGAAAAAGAAACATGAAAACATCACTTGTGTGCCAGTGATGGACAGAAGAAAAGAGCAGGAAACCCTCCAGGCTTGTTTTTCCTAGGAACAAGAGATGAGGCAGTAAAGTACTGTTAACTGGAAAAGGTCGTATTTGGAATGAAACGGTTATAGACAGAGCTGGAATTCACTCCACAAGAAGGAAAAACATTTTTGTGAGCCAAACATCCCAGTCCTTGACTCTACAGCACTCCTATCAAACAGAACCACCACTTTGTGTGAAGACCTCAAACAGACAATAGTTATCAATTCATATTTCTGCATCTGCAAACAGCTCTTCCGTAGGAGCAGGAGCTCGCTTTCTTAGTGGGAAACTCCTTCCTCATAGCGGTTTGTCCACTGTCAGATACTGTTTTGCCAGATCACTATAGGATCTCTACAACTCTAAACAGAAGAAATCCAGTTTATGAGATTATATTTATTTTTAAATGTTTCACTGCCACTCCTAAGCCCTTTGGCCTTGTATTGACCTCTAGGATTTCTGGACAAGATGCAACTCTACTTGTACTTTAACAGACTGTTTTAGCTTTGGGATTGTGCCAAAAAGACAACTGACTGCAACTATTATAGGGGTAGTTTTCCAGCATGTGGATTACTAGCATGTGGCCACTTCAGCTAATTTTGTATGGGATCAGAGGCCTTATAGGTCAAAGTCTCATGGTTTATCACTCAGCTGCATATCTTTTAGGTCTAAAATCCAGTTTCATATTTTTCATTGCACTCTTCAATTGTATATATACATCCAGAAAATGGATATAATGCATAGATGATTATTAGACTGACTTCACTGTATTACAGGACTCTTTTTCCCTTCAGTAAGAGGAAGGTGGAGAAAGACTGTGGCAGAAGTTTGGCACAAGACTTGGTTACTCTGTAATCATGTTCATGTTCACTTATGCCTCTTGTAGCCTTGAGGTCCTTGTTATATATAAGGAGAACCTCTCCCCCAGTTCTGTGATTCTAATGGTAAATTATTTAAAGAGGAAAAAGGGCTGAATCAGTTATTCACCAGAGTTCCCGAGTTTTTCAAACATAGATATTATTTGCTCTTTTACAGTTGTCAGTTTGAAAGCTCCTTGGCAGTCTCATACATACCACATAAATACTTATTAATAGAAATCTCCACCCTCTCCCAATGTCTGGCCGTTTTATACCAGCCAGTCTGTGCATCTGCCTCTTGCTAACCTGCCAGACAGTACAGAGTCAGTCTCACAGAATTTATACTAAGTGTCCTTCAGAAGAAAAGGAAAGCAGTGGACATGATTAACAGCTTAACTACAATTTTTTTTTTTTTTTTTGAAGTAGCATCGCAGCAGAGGAACTGCGTGCAATCTTTCAAACCTCTAGTGGAAGCGCTGGTTGCTGCACGGCCCTAACAGTTGAGCTAATCCAAGGGCCCACAGGTATTAAAGATATAGTGCGGTTGCAGTAATAATCTCACTTTCTCTCCTGTTTCTAGCTATGGAGCTCTATCTCTTCCCTTGCACTACAGCAGCACTTACTGGAGCCAAATTCACCTTCTTAACCCAGCAGACTGTCATCAACATCCTTTTTTTTCCTGCAAAAGAGTTTCACCTGCTTATGAGGGGTCTGGAGCAAGTTGCAGCATAAGCAACTCGGGGGTACAGCTATTCTGACAAAAAGAAAGGTGGAACAAGGGAAACAGGGTCATCCTCTTTCATCAGGGGAGAGCTGCTGAATTGTTTCAAGCCCTCTCATGAAAACAGGGACTTAGAGAGAGGCAGCCACACCATTTGACAAGGGCAAGAGAGCTGGACTGAGGTTACAGCACCAGCATTTCACACCAGAAAACTTTCACTGTTGTGAACATCAAGTTTAGTTAATCTCTAAGATAGGTCTTCATTTATGCAAAGGTATTAACTGGAGAACAAACTACACAGGTGTCACAGTAGATGGCACAGCAGACAAGTTTCTCCTTATTTCAAGTGTGTGCATGCAAGAATTCAGTGTCCTTGAGCATGATAAATTTTCATACACTCCAAAGTTGAGTTACTGCAGCCAGACCAGAAAGCCAAAAGCCGCATTCAGAGAGCTGTGAAAAAGTCCTTGATGCCAAAGCTCCTGCACCTTTGTTTCATCTGTGGTCCTTGTTAGCCTGACCAACAAGCAAACCTTAGAAAGTTCAGTCTACAGGTAATGAGTGCTTACACACAACAGATCAGACCATACCTCAAGACCTGTTCACAGATGTTCAGAATAATTAGTTAATCCTCTCCTTTTTTTATTTTGTAAATAAGGACTTTCCAGTAAGCTTCAGAGCCTAAGCCAACAACAGTTTTGAAGTGCTACGCAGATCCTAAGCTTCCATGGTTTTGAGCTGCTCATTGCCTTCTAGGTAATACCCAGACTGAAAGTTTTAAACAGAGCAGATTTCAGAAACTGAAAGTCAGATGGGCATTGTACATATTCATGATATGAACTCTGCTTTTCTGATCTAGAATATTAACTGAAATTCAGGTCATGGAGAGTTGCACAGCAACCAGATGCATGCAATAGTGATGCATTTTTCTGACAGCTGCTTTCATTTGCATTTGTGCTAAGCACCAGCCACACAGGCGTGTGGAACCTCCACAGGACCTAATCTGACAGTCAGCATCTTCCCCTTTTCACTACTCTCTGCAAGTTAGTTTTCACATAGGAGTGAAACGGGTTAGTCGGATGTCCATGCATTCAGTGGTAGAACTCATCTACATCAAAAAGAACAGCTTTTTTAGAAGGAAAGTTAAAAAAGATACCAAATACCATTTGCGTTCATTTCAGAAAGTTTATTGCACCAAATGCCGCAAAGAAATAGACCAAAATGATAATGTACATAAACAACTATAAGAAAAGAAAAAAAACATGTAGTTTGACATTGGTATTCAATCAATCCTAAAAAAAAGTCTATGCTCTCCAAACATGCAATAGCAACACACATTTTCTACTATGGATAACCTGTTAAGTATGTCAGTTTAGCCCACTTCATTTCAAAGAAGTGTCTAGAGTTTATTCAGCAGTTCAGACTCTATTTTGATCTGGGTTCTTTCAAATGAATTTGAAATTATACTTCAGAGATACGTGACCATTTGTTGTAAACTTTACATAAGAGTTTGGTGTGCCTGAAAAGAGATGTTGAGTTTCAGAGTAAAGCAGGCAGTGGGGAAGACCAATCTGTAGTGTGAATTATAGAATTAGTTAATGAATATTCATTTCTTTTAGGTAGAATAAAGTTCTATTCATTAGTTTGGAAAGTGCCCTCGCTAAATTAAAAAGTTTAGATCTTAATATTGTTTTAGGTTAAAGACAGTTCATTTAAATACTACAATGTAGCAGTTTCCATTTATACCCCCCCCATGCATGAATGTTTACTTTTGCTTCAAAAAAAGAATACATTCTTTAAATTACACTGTGTAAACTGCATTTTTGTGGGATTTTAGAAAGACTGTTCACTCCCACTTAAACAAGAAAGTATGTACTTCAGTTTAGAAAAAACCTACATAATACTGATAAAAACCCAACTTTGGAATATTTGAAAATTAAGCTACATTATCAATTTTAAACAACTTGGTACATTCATATCACTTTTCATTCTATTAAAATAAAAACAGAAACATGCCTTAAAGATGACTAACACAACATTTGTAAATACTTACTGCTCTGTCATGCTACAGTAATTTACATAAACAGCAAGATGCTACCAAAAACAAGTTAAAGACTTAGAGTCAAAAAAGCCCTAGAAGGTGGTATCCTGTCAACTGAGGTAGTATATTTAGTGGAAGGGAAAATATTTACTTAAGCTTCTTTAGACTAAAGCCTTTTAAGAATAATCAACTTAAATTCTGAATCCTTCCCGCCCCCCAAAAACTAAAACTGCAAGCAGATCATTATGTAATTTCCAAAGAGCAGCAAAATGTTACAGAAAGCAGCAAGAATTATAAAGTTTTAGCCTGGGCTGAAGAAAATCCAAGTGCTTTTGACCATCAACTCACATGCCTCCCTCTAGATTAATTTAAAATCTTGCCAGAAGGGAGATTTTTACAGTTTAAGTAGTAAACTCAGGTATTACTGATCACAGTTATTAGTCTTGAAAACCACTGAACCTTAGCTGATGTTTGACCTCATTAGCACACTATATGATAGCAAAAGTATTTCCGCATGTATTTTTTTTTTTTGAAGAACTTGTCAGAGTCAGTTCAGACTGAAACCCAACTATTACTTTAAGTAAACTGGAACTGACCTCTTAATACTTGGCTATTATTTAGGGGTAACGTGAAATAGAGAAAGTACATGAATATTTCTATATACACACAGGGAAGTGGTTTCATAGTCCTACATATGCGCACACACACATGCTCACGCCCTCACTCCACTGCGGGGATAGTTTAGGAATGTGTCACTTGCTGCATGGTTCCTCCTTTGTCTTAACCTTGTGCAGTACAGACCCATATCTGCTAACAGTGAGATGCAGAGGTAAGTTTGTTTTCCAGCAGACAGAGTGAAGGTTTCACAGATCAAAGATATGAAAAAAATTGCTCAGCTATAAGCAGTAGAAGAAAACCTGATCCATAGAAAGATTTTAGCCTTTTGAGGCTGAATACCAGGCATAAGTGTATGAAAAAGCAATATTAAAAGAAGCATCTGGAATGTCAGATCAGAAATCCAGCACATAAGGAACAGCTTTAGAAGCATTGTATCAGAATATTAAGTATCCCTCCACTTGGGAGCAACCCCGCTTCACAACAGGTCAGGCTCCCTGTTGCCCTCAGAAAGCGACACAAGGTTAATCGAGACCCCCCCACCCCCACCACATTTAAACAACTCACAATATGCACATTTCATTGTTTCAAATCATTGAAAGTCTACTGTATAAAAGTCCAAACATCAAGGTAGTATGAAATAAAAACACTTTTAAAAGTGTGTCCCTTCAATGCTAAAAAATCTGTAATCACCAACAGGGAGAAGCCATAACTGGTGACCAGGAGTTTCCTACTAGGATTCCCTAATTCCAAGCAATTGCTTTGCTAGCAATTTTCTAGCAAGCTGTCAATGTCAGACATCATTCATGCTCTGCACTGGCTCACAGCAGAAGGGTCCAGTGTTTATTTTTCCTTTTCTTTAAGAATATTTGTTTTGATCCTTTGTTCTTTCCTTATTCTTGTCCATAAATAGTTTCATATCCAGCTTAACAGTACTTTATGCAAAAATATTTTTTTTACATTCATGTTATCAACCACATGAAAATGGTAAAGTACAAAATTTTATTTTGCTTTCTAGAAACATAGAAGGCCAATATCAGCTAGTGGAGAAGTAGTTTCTGGTCTCAAAGCAATTACTCTATTAAGAAAAGGCACCAGGATGAGAATTCTGTAGAATCATGGAGGGTAATTGCAAACATTCATAGTAATATTGGGGTTTGCCCCCTCCATTTTACTTGTGAAGTGACCAAAGAGTAGCTAGAAAAAAAGTAATATTTTTGACTATAGATTTGGTGGGCTTTTTTTTTTTTTTTTTTTTTTTTGGTCAGATTGTCTTGAGTTTATGCTGATTGCTTGGTGCATGTGCGCACGTGCACACAGAAAATAATAGCACTGACACCATCCATAAGTTTGTCAAGTTCAGACTCCTCAGAGATAGCAATACCTGACAACACTAAGACACAGGTTTAATTATTCCCAGGACTAGAGTCATACAGAAACTCAAGAGGGTTATCAAAGTTGCATCAGCAACAAATGTAAACTTGTAGCAGAAACTTGTAGCAGAAATTTCATAAGGCTTTCCCACAAAATCCCCATCTCAGAAGTTCATTCCATTTTGGGGGTGGTACTACTCCTAGCCAGAGCTCATTTGAATTCCTCCTCAGTAAAACACAAGCAGCCAGTTTTCTTAATCTCGTCCTTAAAAGAAGGAGGAAAAAAAAAAAAAAAAAAAATCATACCACCTCATACATGCCTCCTTTCCCACATATTTGGCTGCTGAATCCAGGTTCCTCGTTCTGAGCTGGTCACTTCTACTATACAAAGTCATGCTTATTCTCTGCAAAAATCTCATGTTCCATCTAATACACTTGTGTATAGGAATGCTATATACATAGTTTACAGCTTCTCCTCACCAACAAAGAAACACACACAACACCACACTCACAAGCGCAGTATATGAAATCCATTCCATCCCATTTGTTCTTTTAACTGTTACTTCATGGTTTTGAGCAGCGTTTCTGATGGCAGCTCATGGTCTGCCATAGTGTTAATTTTTGTCCTTTGAATAATAATAATAATAAAAAAATGCAAGGATGCAGTCACCTTCTTGATTTAAGTCAGAAGTGAGATCGTTAGAAAAACCTGAATGCCTTTTACATAATGTAAACTGAAGTCCTCTGATAAAACATCCAGCTGAAATCAGAATCAGAAGGTGGTAGAATGTACAGTCATCACCTGCTTTCCTCACTGTTCCCCTTTACCAGTGTTTGGCACCTCTGTTCTTCATTCAAAATTCCCATATTCTTTACTTTACGGGAATGACTATCCTGAGATTTTAATTTATAAGAGTATTTGAGCAACATACGGGGAATGAGTACTTGCTATAGCAGCCAACAAAGGCAAGTCATTGGATTCAATCCTAGAAATTAAAAAAAGAGAGAGACAGACTTTAAAATATACAGTCACCTTTCACAGAGGAGAGAAACACAAGAGGGTATTCTTCATCCATATTAAAGAAACTGGAAGTGTCTTGCTACAAGTGAGTTTATTGTTTACTATTATTTATTGTCATTACTTATAACATACCAGTAAAGCTAGGTGGTAATGTTTAAAAACAAAAACTGTGCTACCTTTTAAGTGAAAAGATAGCAGTATTACATTCTGTGGAATACAATCTTTCTGTAGTATATAATCTTTATGCTTTAATTTTTCACTAATCCATAAGCCTTAGCTTACAGTCTTACCAGTCAGTAGGCACTGGTAAGCCTGGTCTAAAAAAGTACCTTATAAGTACTAACCATGAATTTATGGAAGACTGTGCATTTTATGTTTTAAATATAACTCAGCTCATCACGCAGTAGCACCTTCTTATCAAAAATAACCAAAAACTAGAATTATTAATTACTATGCAATCAAAACAGCAGCAGGAATGTCTCTCAAATGCAATACTCAGTTCAAATCATTTCCACTGTAATGCTGCTCAGAAATCAGGAGATATCTATCTATATAGATGTATGTATATATATAAATACATATACCCTGAGAAAAGTGTTTATTTTGGGATTTCACTTCTTACTACCACATTTCTCAGTATGAAATCTTGAGCAGTCTGGATAAAGATATAAAGTTTTACCTACAATGCTAAATACCATCTTTTGGGGAATATATATTCACCCCCTGCCCCTCCTTCTGCTGGTCAGCGGGTGCATTTATAAAGCCTGTGTGTCAGTCAAGCACTATTATTGGAGGATAGCAGCTGAACAGGACACCTGTTTATTTTCCTACACCTGCTTTTTGAGATTCCCCTCTTCCCCCAAGATACAACTCCACCACCTAACTTTTCAAAAATCACAAAATATTTGTTGGGACAAAGTTTTCATTAACCATAGTTTGTTTATATTTTTTATTTATATAAATATGGAGAAAGAGAGAGAGAGAGAAAATGAGAATGAATGAGCAAATATGTGGATGACCTCAGAATGACCCACAGCTTTTAAAAATCTTGTGCAAAACAAAAAAAATCCTTTTCATTCTGAAGATTTAAGAATTACAAGTGATTTGCTCTTGCTGCTGAACTGTAAATGTCTCAGTCTGATTTCCAGATGGCTCAGTGGAACCCACTTTTATACTTTATTAGGCACATGAAAGAGAGGAGCACTAAACACGCAGTAAGAAGCAAGTCCCCACAGAAATGAGATGGTATTTGGAAACTGAAAAGGAACACAAATGCCCCAAGTTTTGCCAGATGTTGAGACTGGTATCTGCAATACTTACCCCAATACAATTCCTAGTTCTTTTACATGCACTCTTGTATGTCCTCGCAGGTATTCTGAAAGCATTTTGCTTTTGAGATACATCTCTTGTAGTCTATCCTCAAGATGCATTATGCACTGTAAACACAGACCACAAACCTCTGAATGGATTTAGCACTCACATGCAAACATTGCAGAAATATAAACATACTGCTTTGTTTTTCACCTTAGCTAGAAGATCTTAAAATCGAGTGTCTCTTCCAAAATCCAAAAGGGCAAGGGACTCTCTGCTCCCCTTGGGCTGGCAACTTTTCAAAGTTACACCACCCTTCCCCCCCCCCCCCCAAAGAATTGTGGCGTTCTTATTTTCCTGGGTAGCAAGCTTATTGCACAAGTCAAAAATGCATCCAATTCACACTTCAGTCAGCCAAAGTCGTTATGCTGACTTAAATAAAAGTTTCAGTCAGGCCCAAAGACATTCAAGATGTCTTATTAAGAATGAAATCAGAATACTTGGATCAAGATTGTCTGCTACAACTCGGTACTATTTTTCTGAAAGATGCAATTTAAACAACAGTTCCTAAAACTGGACATCCTTCTAACTCTGGGGAACTGCCATTCAAAGAACTAGAACTTGAGAGATGGAAAACAGTTATCTTATTTGTAATATTGTGATAGCTCTTTTGCTAGCTAGTTTACTGGAGAAGCTAGCTTATGGATCCTTTCTAGGTACCTGTCATTACTAGTGCTAAGGATTTCTAGTTTAAGATTTTTGAAACATTACTTGAATGATTACCTTTTGGCAAACAGCATGTAGATTTAATCACTCCCTTTTTCATTAGTAGCATGCTAGAAACACAGCAGCATACTGTACTTTTTTAGGCAGTCAAATGGTATGGGATAATTTCTCATATAAAAACTACAGGAGAGCAGATAAACCTTAGCTTCAAAGCTGATGAAAAATTGTGAAAGAAAATTTCCTTTTTTTTTTTTTTTGGTAGCACAAGGTGAATACATAAGATGTCTAATCAAATATTTTGTTCTAGGACAAGAGGTACATTCAATTTAATATATTCTTTCTTTCCACAGTGATGACCACTTCAAAAAAAAGTTAAATTCAGCTCTCCAAACTCCAAGAGATGAAAGCAAGAAGCACATGCAGAATCTTACATTATCAAATGTATAAACATCTGGCAGGCAGAGACAGCAATTAGAAACAGTAGCAGCCAATAGCTTCAGGCCATCATTCAATGTACTTTTCAAGTTTAATGAATACCACATATATTAAGAATAAGATACTGTGAAATCAGCTTTGCTAGTTAAAAAATAATGAAGAGACTCATGCTTGGTTTTTTTTTATGGTCTTGAGCAAGATGAAGATTTTTAACAATTTTCTGAGCTTATAATAGGTCTTAGGGAAGACAAACATGCATTTCTAAAAAACCTGCTACATAACAGCGCAAATAGAATGAGATAGCTGCCATTAGTAGAGGAAAGGTAAAAGTTTGTCAAGAGTAGTTTGATCTTTTTGCTTCAAGTAAGTTCTCGCTAATGTCATTATAGTCGTAACACTTCAGAACGTAACCTAAAGGTAGGCATTCTTTATCTTCTCATTACAGATAACTCTTCAATGCAAAAACCCTATTAACACTTCCACAGTGGTTCAGGAAGGCACACAGTGGTTTCCCAAAATAGCAGTTCAACATATCAGAACTTTGTTATTCATACACTACAGGATTATGGAATTATTAAAGTTATGCGGGAATAAATAAGGAGGAATCCTACACTACTCTTAAAAAAAAAGAGAGGTTAATATATAAGACTATCTGCTCCTCCTGAATGCTAATGACTGAATGCCAGCCGAGAATCAAAAGACAGTCTTCCTCATGATCTCAGTACATAAGTTAGGTAATTTTGTTCAAAATGTCTATACTACTTGAGGTCCAGAGATGAAGTCATATTTTCCTGTTGACTTTCCTCTGCAACTTGTCTCACTGACTAAACGGGAAAAAAATCCCAAGTTAGTTTTAATATTAGGAAAAGTAGCTCAAAATGTGTTTAAAGGTGCAGGTAAAAACTCTTGACAGATTGCTGACATGTAGCAGTTGCAATTTTGATTTGCACTTCCTTCTCATTCCAGCATACTGCACGGGCTTCTGCAGTATGGTTACCAAGTTGAAGTGCCATAAAGATCATACCACTTGCCTTTCATCTGGCAGGCCTTGATTTGGGTTTTGCTTTTTGTAGTACTACAGAAAACAAAACCTGTTGTTCTGAACAGTAAGCAGATGCCATGAAAGATAAGCCAGTAAAGGAAACTTCAAATACACTGCATTACACTCACCTCTGATCTATATTAGTACATTTGTCTTTGTCATAGTTTAAGTCACAAGAAAAATTATGATAAAAAGTCACACTTCCCCTCCTAGAGTTTGATGAACACTTGACTTCTGTCAGGGGATTTTACAGATCTTTGCTAACAGCAACAGAATAGTGGAGAAAGGAGGACCGAATTGTCCTCTAACATGGATTATAGAAAATTATAAGCTACTACCATTGTCATTTTACTGTTCCTTTTTATGAAAAAGGAAAACACTAAGAAACAATCCCCCCTGCAAACCCAATCCATCCCCCCCGAACTGCACACCATGCAAAGCATACAGAAATTGCGCACACAAACCCCAAGACAACACTGGAAAAAACACCTCATTTGCAGTCAACTGTTCAGCTCAGAAATACGAAGTGTCAGTGTTTGCATGCGAGCCTTATGATGCAATTCTAATCAAAATCACATGTTTTTTTTTTAACCCCCCCAAGGAATCTGTTGAGATCCTTGCTAGTGTACCCACTTATTTTGCCTGGTACTTGACTTTTGAAGAACTTGGCATAATCTATACCACTAAATTTATTCAGAACAGTGCCAGCTGATACTATTTACAGGTGTTAACTTTCAGCTCTGTCTTCCTCTTCCATCCACAACTCCAGTCATTACACAGGCTTCCTACAAAACAAGTTTCTCAAAGTTGTCTACAGAAGAACAAGCCAATTTTGTTCACTGAACAAGGTAGAGTCTGGGGGGGGGGGGGGGGGGGCACGACACCCTTTCCCCCACCCCAGCTACAATTGTGTATAAAAAATTGTATTGTAATTTGTACTGTTAGACTTGTGGATTCTTTTGTTTTTCCTTCCAGTATCAGTAATCAGAAAGCTTTACTGAATTACTCTGAAGAATACTGCTAATAGTGAGGACAGGAAAGGATGCTGTGGGGTTGGAGAGAACACACTATGACACAAGTGAGAACCCCTGCTGCAACTCTGGGCCCCCAAGTGTTTTCAGGTTCCAGCTTGCTCCCAGCAACGATGTTGACAGTGTGTCAACAAGGCTGATGGACAGGGATGTCTGGAAGATGCAGAAGCCAGAAGGGTTAATGTGCAGAAGCACACACAACTGGGGAGGAGAGAGAGGTGCCCAGTTTATGGGGCTGCCCAAAGACAGAAATTTGTATGTTAAGAACAGGGTGGGGTAAACAGAAGCTTCAACAACAGAAAGAGTGGAGGGAAGTTCTACAACAAAAAAATAATGTAAGCCAAATTTAACAACCCTAAACATGAGGGCCATGCTAAAATTGCCTACATAACTCCAGTTCTGGCATATCTATTTTGGAGCAGTTGATGAATCTTGATCTATTACATGTAAATTAGGTTAAAAACAGTGTCTGTAAATGGACTGTTGCAGGCATTCTTTTAAGTATGTGGTACTAACTCTAAATTGTCTCAGGTATTAGTTTATTGGTGTAGCAATAAAATATCCAGTATAAGAAACTCTGCATTTGATACCTCAGCTAAGCAATTTTCATTAGCTTCAGCTTTCAGTAAAGAAATACTTACAAAGTCAGCTGGAAGGTTGAGTTTGTAAAGCTGTAAAATAGATTGCAATAAACTGGATACTTGACTAGAGACCAAGACATCCTTGCCTAGCTTCATGTTGTCCATCACCTTTCTCTGGCTTGTAGCTACCTGTACGTTCCATTTATCTGTGTCTGCAATAATGCAGACAGCTTCTGCTATGGGCTCATCTAGCACTGGATGCTGCAATAGATACAAAATACAAATATTACGTGAGATTTTCATATACTTTTCCACAACTAGTGTAAGGTTCTATTTATATTCATGCTGGGGCAGGGGTAAGGAAGTGATCCAAACAAATGTTTTCATTAAAAAAAAAAAAAAAAAGAAAACCACCACACAAAACCCCAAGGCATCTCAATCAAAAATAAGCAGGAATACCAACTTCAGGACCAGTGTTTACATCCATTAACACTGGGTCCGTTAAGTCATATCTGCCAATTTGACCAAGCATTTTATTTTGTATAAGCATGGCTTCAGAAACACTACTCTTTTTCACAAATATCGTTCCTGTTTCCCTACCAAGGTAAGTTTCTTCCAAAAAGAAAATAATAATTATATTGACTCAGTGGTGGAGAAAGTACAATCAGTGTTTCACAGACAAGGCATTTTGTGAGGGATTTCACTAAGCACAATCAAAGCAAGGTATATACAAAGAGACAGTATAACATTAGACCAATTTGATGATGTTTAAAAAAAAAAAAAAACACATACACACACATGTCACAGTTTTGGGCAATATGTGAACTCCTTCCAGCAGGATCATTTTTAATTGCTATAGACAGAAGCAGTTGATGATCATCACTAAACAATTAAATGTTTAGAATTTCACACTAAGAGCACACAAAGTTATTTTTAGTGAAAGGTTAGTCATAAATTGCTTTGGATACTCCAAGTAAGGTAAGGATATTGCTATAAGTTTAAACTTATAGCAAAGTTCTTATCTATTGCCACCAACTTTATGTAGCCAGTAACTTACACTACCAGTCTAGTACAACCCAGGCCTCCACAAAACAAATCTCCCTTGCAACACACGCCACTAAGTGACAATCAAACTTAGAAGCTTCCAATAATTTGCAGGTCATTTTTATGAAATACAGATAATTATCTGCTATTTTGATTGAAAAGAGAAGTGATTTCAGAGGGCTTTCTTCCTTGTTTGTAACTTGAAGTTGCTAGCAGAAAATCTTCCCTCTGTTTATCTTTCAAAGAGAAGACTTAAGAGGGCACAAATGAATGAGCAAGTGAATCTTGTCTGAATAGGCTTCTCACACACTGAATTAAGGGGCAATCTCTTCCAAGAAACAAGACATGTCAAGAGCTGCTTTTAAGAACAGGTTAGCGGAAAGAAATAGGTCCTATTCAAAGCATCAACTACTGTGCTTCTGTAGATTCTCAGTAATATCACAACTCCTATCTACAATAGTATTTTAACTCACATGCATTGAATGAAGTAGGTCTGCTAGTAGACATTGTTTGAGTTTTTCATCATTATTTATTCCATGCAGCACTAGATCAGGCATATATGTATGACAGTAACCACCTAGCAGTGATCTTCCAAAATTTTTCATGCACTGACTGCTGATTGTGTTTGACCTGAAATACAGAAATACAAAGCAGTAAGATCATTGCTTGACAGACTGCATTCAGATTTTCACATGAAATAGAATGTTTGGTTTACCACTCCTGCTTCTACTGCAGGTATTCATCAGTAATTGTACTCAAAATACAGTGAACCAGTTATTGGTGCTCTCTGAAACAGTAATTTTAAAAGCTAAAATTTAACACAGTATGATTTCTTCAGATTTAAGACAAAGCAAGTCTACATGTATTAGAACTTGTGGTATATATGAGCTCCCCGTTCTGCACCTAACAGGTTCACTAAGTTTGAGTGTTCTCAGACTAAGAGGCAAACTCCTAGCTACCTACCTTATGCATCAGCAAGGTATCTGTGCACCTATAAACCTTAGTTTTTAAATAAGATCCTCCTCCTTTTTTGAAATTTGACTTTAGCAAGCATCAGTTCGATAAAAGCTAGAGTTTTGTTTGTCCTCAGATAGAATTACGTCTAGATTAAGTGTTTCAGGCAGTGGCACACTAACAAATCTGGCATCTTTTCATTAAACATTTGAATAACAACTTCCTTAGCAAACTCCAACACCTCAAGCTACTTAGTCTTGGCTTTCTTTCTGTCAAGACTGCTAACAAGAATCTTAACTACATTACCAATGTCTGGTAGGGAGATGTCAGCAAATAATTTAATCAGGACTCCAGGATTTCAAGTCTGAAATCCTGAACACCTTTAAGGTAGTAACTACTTTTCATTTCTTCTATTTCTAAATTCATATGAACTGTTTTACCTGGGTAAAGGAAGTTCCACTTCTGCAAACTCTTCAAGTCTTTTGCTGACATCATGATGGAGTTCAGAGATACAACAATCACCTTCTTCATCACTGGCTCCAAGAGCACTGTCTGAACTCTCATTCCTTGGAATATCCCCTTCAACTCTGAATGGGACTTTCCTTCCAGCATCCCCATAGGGGACATCTTTAGCACCTACTTGAGGAGAATCCTGTCTGACAGTAGCAGCTACTTGTACACAATCAGGTGAACAGCTCTCCAGATTGTCAGAGCATAAAGTTCTAGATTCTTTCACACTCGGCATTTTTATAGTTGCTATGTTATCAGTGGGCAAAAGCAGTTCACCGGATGTGCTTGCTAAATTCATTTCCATTCCTTTGCTTTCCCCATGTTCGTCATTCTTCCCCTCAGAAGGTGGAACTTGTGCATAACAAATACTATGTTTACTGCAGGGTATAAAAGCAGCTTCACAACTTTCTTGTTGATTCTGGAAAGTGTCCACAGTCAGACTTGGGGAACTTGAGGCACAATGCATCACCTCTGGATTTTTTATGAATGCCTTCAGATTCTCTTCCATTTCTCTTCTACGAGCTTCTAAGTCCGACTCTGGTGACGCAGAACTTCCGATCTGAAAGGTGACCTTTTCTAAGTGTGAACTTCTGTGGTCAGACCTTTCAGGACAAGGTAAGGCAGATGACCTACTAGGCAGCTGCTTTTCCACTTTGCTTTCAATCTGATTCTTCTTTAGGTCCATTAAATCCTCCAATTCAGATGGTTCTTCAAAGTGGTAGGATATGACTCCAGTATCAGCAACAGTCCTCTTACCATCAGCTGCTCCTTTATGGAAAGTGCTCGTTGGACAGTCAACAGATGCTTCAGAGTTTTGACTAGTCTTTCCTGTTGCTTCATTCTTCTCTTTTGAGGACGCTGGCATGGCACGAGTGCTTTCTGAATTATGCATCCACTCAGCAATTGTACTGCTCTTACTTCCATCGTTCTTTGGAGGTAGGATTGGAGGCACAAGAGCAGGTTCATTTTTAACAGTGACAACCACATAGTCAGATTCTTCTACCTCTCCTTTTTCTAGTGCAGTTATGATTGTGCTTCCATTTAGCACTTGCTCTCCTTCCCCAACCTGCTCACTCCATGTCAGTTGATTTTCCTGCAGCTCAGAGCACCGAATGAAGTAAGTTAGAACATAGAGCAAGCGCTGCACCAACTCCTTACGTTTTCCAATAACAACAGTCCGAGTCAACCTAACTGGAGAGCCTATGGCACCATAAAGATCACCTGCAAAGGAAAAAACAAGAATTTCACATGCTCTTATACAGTTGTAACATAAGCTACAGCATTTGAATTCAAAAAAATTTTAAGCAGCATTTATTACTGACACAAATGAGAGTTTGCTTTCACAGTAAATTCATAAAATTTTAAAACAACAACAAAAGAAATCCCCTGACATTTCTTCTGCCTGGCTTGTAGTCATAAGGGTTTCGGTGTTTTTAGAAGGGTTTGGCTGCTACTGTTCAGTTTCTTCCCCTTCAAAACAACTGCAGGTTTTATTTTATAAAATGGCTAAAAGATATTTTCGCTTGGAAATTAACACAATATGGGATGAAGAGGAGTATAGATCCAGCTAAGCTCTAAAACCAACTATACTGTTTTCCATTTTCTCTACTCATTCTCTTTCACATCAAAATTATTCTGGTTTATCAGGGTCACTTTTTCTTCTCCTTTCTGTTAAACACAGAAATCTTCATTCCAACAAAACCTAAATGATGCATTTCAGTACTAAGATATCCAAAACCCCCAAAATAAAAGGATCTAATATCAGTTTAGTAAACAAGGTTCTAAAACAGAGGTATAGAACAGTAATTTTTGGGTCAAGGCACCTATACTTCTATGTACTTGGAGGAAGTTTCACAAAAGTGAGCTTGTTTTGGGGGAGGGGTAGTACTTGAAAATATATGCACTACTTTCCTGTTACAGTTGTGTTTTAATATAGAAGATAGATACTACAGGACAATCAGAGTCCCCTTAGAACCCCTTAGAACTGTTTATTTGCTAGCTCTTTTATGCTGGAGAACAGCTTTTTAAACAGAGCCAAGGTCATATATATCCTACTTTGAATACATCTGTGTTGGTGAGACAGGTAACCATGTTCCAGTTGCCCACAATCTATCAGCTGAAGGGTTTCTACACCAGAGTTCTGGGAAAAGTAAACCGAGATGTCCAGTACAGGAATGCTCACATGCTCAGTTTCAGACAAAGCCAAGTTAAACTCAAGAAATGCTTAATACCAGGTTAAGTTAACACAACTGACTTCACTTGACATCTATTACAGAGCACTCACTAAAGGTCTTTGGCTGACCAAACTGTGGCTAACATCACAAGCGGACAGGAGGCAGCCACCAAAAGCTGGATTTTCTTCAGCCAGCATAAATATTCACCTTGCAAACTGGTTTCTCTGGCTACATGCCAATCTACCAGACAGCTTTTCTGGACGCTAAGTCCTTGCGCAGGCCTTCTCAAATGCTCTGGACTGAGCGTGCCACCAGGATTTTGTCCAGACTTCATGAAGTTCTACTAACACTAAATAAAACTATAGCCAGAGCTTCAGGAAGTTCTCTACCAGGAGCAAGGGGAACTCTGGTTTCAACATAAGGGGGCTAAAACTACAAAAGGGAAAATTTATGCCCAGCCTCCTCCAAGTCCTTCAGGGCATAGAAGGAATAAGGTTCCTGGCTCCCTTCCTGCAGAGCAAGGCTCAGCAAGACAGTAATTCCACTCTTCTCACTTACTGTCTCCCCCACCAAGACCTGCCGTCTATGGAGGCGTGTCCACTATGCCAGTGATCCACTGTAGACGCTGCTGCACGGTGCCATCAGTATGCTGTCTTCCCTCAGTTAAGGATACCCTTGCCACTAGCCCCATAGCCTAACATGCCATCCCCAGTACTGGAAAATAAGCTTCAGACTACTCACTCAATTTTTAAATTATGTGAGGTTTGCAGAGACCTAACCCTAGGCAGCAAGACCATACACTTGCTGCTAGACAGGTCTGACCTCTCTTATTGTTTGTTATGTAAGAACTAGAAGGAATTCTATTTATCTCAATGCCTAATGGGCCATGAAGACTAGCAATTCGGAAAGGGAAAGAAGTCTTTTTACTTTTAAGTTGGGCACAGTTGCTATGGAAATCAGATTCAGGCTTCATGTCCATTTGCACAAATCACTTCTATACAAAAAAAATTCCTACTGAGACAGGAAGAGAAGTCAAAATTGTGGTCTTCAAAACATACTAATGACTACCACTAAGCACGTCAGATTGAAGCCAAGCTTAAACATACTAATGACTACCACTAAGCACGTCAGATTGAAGCCAAGCTTAAACAGAGAGAGTATTAAGCCTTACTTGCAGCACTACCTACATATAAATGTTGATACAAGTGTAATTGATGCATAAAACATAATGAGAACATATCTCAGAAGGTAGAAAGACAGACACTTCAAAATGTTTACGTTAATAAAAAGTAATTTTCATTTTAAAAGCACTAAGCTTTTTTCTTAAACTTTTGGATTTTTTAAGGAGGGAACCAGCAGAGGGCAACATCTTACTCCGCACTATCAGCTAGTACAACAACCTGATACTGGCTTTGGGCTTTACAAGAACAAAACAGAACCAGGAAGTGTTTTGAGCTCAACCACTCAGAATTTGGCCGAGGCAGTGCTGGTAGCAACATAAAGCCCGGAAAGGTGAGAAGGGAAACAGATTCTTGACCAATCACCAGCAGTGGCTCCTGAGAGAGACCACAAGAGCTACCGCCCATCTTACACCTCTGTTCCAGCTGGCTGTTAAAAATCACAGGCCTGGCTTCATCCTCAACACCCTGAGCCAGCTTCCATTTTCCCCCCTTCCTAGAAAATCTAATTCATTACTCCTTGCATAATGTTTTAAGTTCATCTTAAAACAGGAAATGCATCTTTTACTACAACTACATGGCCAAGGTAGCAATTCTTAATGCCATGAAGGCTACTGAGAAGAACCAACAGAACTAAGCTAGACAAAAGATGGAAACATGACCAGTAGCACAGCGTAAGAGTCCCATTACTGCTTTAGAGCTTCACTACAGTATGCAGGTGTGTTATTTTACAGACAGCATAGCATAGGGTTTAAAGTTAAGACTGAGCTGATACCACACTCACAGCTGCTGCCGAGAGGAGGAAGAATTTTCAAGGATTTACTACTGGCAGTGTTATTCTCTCAGCTCTCACTCACCTACTCATTTGACAGCAGTCATTTAATTCCCTGTATCAAAATAATTTATAAGCTATATAATATTTGTTAGAAAACAGCCTGAGGAGCTGGGTGTAGAAAGAGAATCTTGGCCCAAGCCCACTCAAGTGACCAAATGAGTGGAGGTACTACCAGCTTCCAGGTTTCTATCCTGTTGTCTTGGTGTCCATCCTAGCTCTGTAAGAAAGAGGTAAAAGGAAGTACCCTGGCCAAGCTACAAACAGTCTCCAAGGCCCAGAGCACTTTCTTCCACCTACCCTATTTCCTTCTCATTCCCCTCAAACTGCTCAGGCCATTGGGAACATTTGCACCCTCTTAAGATTCCTATACCAAATTACTTTAACCAGGAAGTATAAAGGAGGAGGAAGAAAAGGGACCAAGGAAGCAGAGGAGAGCACCAGGCTATGCTGACAGACCTTCAGATATTCTGCTTACCCAGACTCAAAAGACATCTGTTGGTGGCTCTGCCCACCTTACAGTAAGGCTGATGAGCAAACCTTTTCCAGAGTTCTACCAGCAGCCATTAAAGACCTCAAGCCAGAGCCAGAAGAGAGCTATGCGACTACAAAGCTAAGCTCTACTAGCTCACGGCTAGCATGAGAAACAACATCTAACTCCTCTTCTACCTCTAAACACAAGCAAACGCGTGCTTCCAAGTAGCTCTTGGATAAGAGGAGTGCATGCAGGAAGGGGCTAGTCTATAGAAGTCTGAAGTTTTTAATTTGCTACTGACCAAGCTGTGCCCAGAGAGGGTTATATGGATGGGATTTTGCCAGCATGTTCACAGACTGTGATGTGCGTTTCTCAGAGAAGGCCTTTATAGGAGGATGGTCAACTGGCATTACGGTTGGGACCCAAGCCAGATGATAAGTCAGCACCGCAGTTAACAAAGCAGCAAAGAACCTGGTGGTGGGGGGGGGGAAAAAAAGAGACATGAGCAACATAATACTAGCAAAAGAATATCCTATTAAATGCTCGAACATATCATGTGCACTAGGAAGCACACAAGCTTTTAAGAAATACAGGAAAAAAAGCTTACTGGTTTTTGTTGATCTGTTCTATCAAAAATGTAAATTCTTTAAGAAAACGCTGGCATAACTGATTCTTTTCCAGGGTATTGGACATCATATTAAGCCACACTGGCTCTGCAATCCTTGGAACAGAATATAGGTTCCAGATGGTAATTCTGCTCAGAGCAAGAAACCCAAAACAAATGTTAACATGCAGCATTTCAAAGTTGCACACAAGTAGCTCGTTTCCTCTTCTATCACCTACTGAGTTTTTTCTGCAAGAGCAAGGAGACTCTGACCAAATTGGAAAAGTTTTCCAGACACACTAATCAGAGTGCCAGAACACTAGTCTGTTTAATCAGTGTACTGATAACTTCTGATTCACTGATAAATTATTACAACAGCTGCTTAGTGTCTTCCCATGAACTGCATTTTCTTCTTCACTTTGTTGCATTCTCCTCTGTGTACTTGTACACAGAGAAGTGCAAATCATTTTGAGGAGGAAAAAGAAACCATTCTATTCACATTCTGGACACTACAGAACCTCTAACCCATACATGCTTCTTGTCTCTCCCCTGGGCTGTCCTTTGATTCTGGCTGTCTCTTCCTTTCTTAGGTACCAGAAAGGGTGCCCTTGACAAACTTTCCAGCCAGTTGCACTGCCCAGCACCTACAGCTAGGAGTAGACAATTCAACTGCTTGAATACAACAATTCAAGCATCTGCACAGATGTCAGTAGAAGCCAACTTCTGATGAAACCTTCAAAGACTTCAACTGCCAGTTCTAGGTACAGGTGAGCAGAATGGAGTACTATGTTTACTCTCATTCTCAAAACAGCTGACACAGGCTGAAGTTTTCCAAAAACATCTACCCTATACCCAGCACAGAAAATTCAGTCATGCTAATTTCAAGACTGGCTAAATCACAAGAATCTGCATTCGGTTGCTTATAATTGGAAGTGGTAAGTAACTTAAGAAGGGCACAAGAACAGCTCTCTTTCTAATTGAGAACTCCACCAACTCACCTGAATTCTCCCAGGGCATCCATGACACGACTGATATAAACCTGCACTCTTTGGCTGGATTCCGCTATTTTTCTACAGCAGATCATGGCCTTGATTAAGAGTTAAACACACAAAACAGCTTCTTAAAGGATTCATATTCTTCATTTTTTAAGCTTCATTAACATGTCAAGACAATTAATAACCCCAGTGCTACACAGCCACTCAGAACAGCAATAGCTGCCAATCTCCTTCTATCTCACCATGAAGGACCAATCCCTAAAACTAGACATGGGGAGAGAAGAGAACATTTTGGAGAGAGGAAGGGGAAAACAGCAAATACTTTTTGTCTCTTAACGACTGCATGAAAGGATAGAATACAATCTTTCCCACAGCCTGCGGGGAATCAAGACAACCTCAGTGGAATATGAGAAAAAGGAAAGAAAAAACACCTGCAACATGCAACTCTCCATTCTCATTTCAACTAGAAAAGAAACCACACTCCTTTTCAGCATGTGCTGCTAGTTCAAGGAAAACAAGTGCTAAATTCCTATGCTGGGCTCAGGCTCAAGACTACATGTGTAAGGAGGGAGGAAGGCTTGGAACCATGTAACCTTCTCCCACTCCTTCCCAGACTTCATCTATCAGATTCTAGAATATTTCGTTCTAGTTTGTCACTTATTTTTCCACATAAAGTAAAATTAATATTCTGTACCTTTTCTATTGCATACTTTAGCTTGTTCATGTGGGATTCAAAAAGAGGGAAGTGAGAGAAAAAGAAATCCTGGAAGTGTCTCTGTGCTTCTTCTTTTTCAGGCAGAGAGAAAATTATGCTGATTGCAATTTTTTTCCTCCGAACTATTGCAGGATTGGAGCTGCAGCTTTCATCAGCCATACTAAACATTTCTTCAGTGGACCTGTAAGAGATTTGTTACAACAGTTACCCATGTATTAAAGCCAGCTTATCTTCTATCCATCTTTCTATACAAAGTTGAAGGGAACTCATGCTTAAGTCTCCTTTGACTATCTACACAAGAATTTGCTGTCACCTGTCTCTGTTCAGAGAGAATACCCAGCATTTTGATGGACAAGACCTGTGTTTACTAAAACAGATTGGAGAAAGGCTATCCCAGCAGTTAAAATGCAGCAAAAGCCTTCTAAAACAGAGCTACAAAATCCCTCCTTCTGGATTTATTTGCATTTTATAAAAACAAAATGGAACCAAAACTGATAGTAATTTGCAAAGAAGGTTAAAGGGAATCTGACAGAGCTGGGAACTGAATCCAGCTCTGAAGCTCCTGCTCCTCAGCAGTATGCCCATGATGTTCTTGAATCTACACTGCTGTTCATGAGAGAAGTTGGAAAACACACTACTTGCCCAGCATCTTAAGATGCCTGCTCTAAAGCAGCCATTAAAAATGTGAACTAGAAGTTTCTATTTTAACTAAAGACAAAACATCACAACTTAGTAATTACTGTGAAAACACAATTTAATGCCTACAAACACATATGCCTAGCTCAAAATTTGCTATAGTTTAAAAAGCTTTGTTCCCAGCTAAAAAATTAAACAGTGGCCATTTCACAGCCATCTATTGTTTCCCCAAGCTGTTTTCTCACTTGATAGTTCTGCCACATTTCTCTCAACAGCAATGCCAGCTTTCAGTATTACACGAGGGGACCAATACTGCTTAATATCTTTTATCACCAACCTGGACTATGGATCAGAACACACCCTAAGTAGGTTTGCAGATGATGCCAGATTTGGGGTGGTGAGGCGAGAACTGGTCAATACACTGGAGGGCATGTCTACTATTCTGAAGGATCTTAACACGGAAGAGTGAAGTTCAACAACAAATTGTCAGGCAGGGCAGAAGCCCTGCACCTGAGACAGATTATCCTCATACAGTTGTAAGGCTTAGGGGCTGACTGTTCAGGAAGCATCCCACAGACAAGACCCCGGGAATACTGGCAGGCACCAGAACGAACATGAGGCAGCACTGTGCTCGGGAAGCAACGAAGATTAACTGTCTGTTAAGCTGTATTAGCAAGAGCCTAGCCAACAGGTCAAGATAAATCAATATTCCCCTCTGTTTGGCACTTAGGAGGCCACACCAGGAGAACTGTGTCCAGCCCACAAACTGGAGCAAGTCCAGTGAAGGACCACTGAAGTGGTAAGGAGCCTGGAGCACATGACGTACAAGGAAAGTCTGAAAGTGCTGGGTTTATTCAGCAATCTTCTACAATCCAGTGGGTGGTTATGCAGAAGACAGACTCTTCTCAGAGGTGAAGAGTGACTCTCATCCTTTGGCTGTAAATTAGATGCTGCACAGAAATTTCTGGTGGCATATTAAAAAAAAAAAAAAAAAAAAAAAAAAAAAATCACAGAAAGATTAGACAATGGAACCAGCTGCCCAGAAAGGCTGTGGAAACCCCATCCTTGGAGATTTTTAAAATTCAACAAGACAAGTTCCTGAGCAACCTGGTCTAACTTCCAGGTTAGTCCTGCTTTGAGCAGGCAACTGAATTAGGTAACCTCCACAGGTCTCTGCCAGCCTAAAATTTTCTATGATTAGACAAAAGAGTGGCAATCTCCCCACCCCATTCCTCCAAAGATACTTGCACTGCAGATTTAAGTGCTGATGATCCTAGATTTGCAGAGATATTATTTTCTCTTGTTTCAGGTTTCTGAATCAATTTCACTGTGAAAAATATATTAAGTAAAAGAAAGAATATATCCCAATGATTAAAACAGTATGGCCAGAATTTCTTTCGGAAGGAAAATTTTAATTGAATAATGGTGTTTAATCTATATTGAGAAACTGGGGGGGGGGGGGGGGGGGGGAAGAGGGAGAGAATGGACAGGAGAAAAAAAAAGCCATGAGAACACAAGTGAACACGTTCAGAACAGCAGCTCATGGGAAAACAGCTTGTTTTTGGACTTTCCTTGTATGTTAAAACTGCAATAGGAGTGAGTGGTACAATTAAGACTTTTACGGTTTTCCACATCAGAAATATCTTGAAATGGAGCCCGAGGCATTTACAGGTTACTGTGAAGCAGCTAACAGGAGTAAAGCCTGAACGCTAAGCTTTCATTCTAAGCTCATTCTAATAACAAGTAGTTTACAGCACAATTGGTTTGACAAAGTTTTATATAAACAAAAATTTCTCATCATAGAGATATGAGTCCAGTAACACAGGAAAAAAAACAGCAAAAAAAACCCAGCAAAAACAGCTTGTGGGAAAACAGCATTCAAGACAAAAACATAGCCTCATTTGAACTTCAGGAACTTACATGCAGAGACAGAAATTCTCAAGGAAGTTGGAAAAAGATGGTCAGTCAGCATGTAAGAAACATCACAAACCAAGTCTTTGTATTGCTTCCCAGGAATGGAGATTGAAAAACTAAGGTCTGACTGTGAGAGAGGCCTTTTCAACAAAGCTGCTAATCTAGCTTGTCTGCTAATTGACTACATGGAGTTCCGGCTAGATGTTCCATTTCCTTTGAGCTACTGGCCTAAAATATCAGTTAGAGACTGTAGAAGCTTGGCTGTACAAACTGAAGTGCAAACTCTGCTGTCACAGAAGCATTCAGCCAAGAACCCACTGTTTCACTAGCATGTGATCAGAAAACAAATACCTGAGGAGCCTCTTTGGCTTAGAAAGAGCCCCAGACCAAGAGCAGTTCCAGATAGTAGAATGAATAATGTCTGCTTTCCAAGATCTTCTCCAAGCATGGATTCTCCAACATGGGACAAACTGTTCTCTTCAGTGAATAAGAAGCTTAATAAGGCTACTTTACTTTTTTCTGTAATGCTTTCAAGAACTCTATCCATGAAACTTTGGCTATTTCTTACACTGGGCTGAAATTGTCTTATTTCCCCCTCAGTGTTTTAACCCATTTGGCATACACTGCTCTCACAGCCTTATTTCCTTAGAAGTACTTTTAGCCAAGCTTCCTATCTATTGAACGTAAAATGTTTGGTAGCTCATTCTTGCCTGCAAACATGATTTAGAAAGCAGCATTGCTACATTTGGACCATTGCATGATTCCTCATGTTAAAAATGATTCTGTGAGAATATTCTGGAAAGAGGTTCAAGCGATACCCATAGGGAAAGTAAATTATGGCATAATTAAAACATAGTTACAATTGGCCTTTTCCAAAAGGAGGTTTTTTTAAAGTGACCAGTTTTCATTGGCAACTTTTTTAAGCTTATTTGAAGACAGTGAAGAGGGAGAAAGTACATGCAGCAGGAGTTTCTTGTAGCCCTTCACTAATTCCATGCTGTCTCTGGGTGCAGGTGGATGAGCACATATAAGCAGATAATCAAGATTCATTTGCTATTTTGCAATGATGAGGGAGGAATTTGCTTATTAGCTACGAAAGGTCTGTTGCATTCCATGCTTTGTTATGCTACTGAGCTACAAAAGCTAATAAAATTCCAAAACAGAAGCCAAGCTTTTTGATCATAGCTCTTTTTTCTTCCTGTTTTGGCAGAAGTCACATCAGGAACATCCTGTACCAGCCAAGAGAGTCGTCATGGGCTATTACTCCAAAACTTCAATAACTGTTCACTTGTCAGACTTCATCATAGTATAATGCAATTATGGCAGCAGTGCTCTTACAATCTTTCATCTCAACAGGCTACTCTGCTTTTTCAGAAATGGTTTAACTTGCTTTTCAGAATGGGGCCTTTTGATACATAGCCTATACACCTTCAATAAAAACAACTGTATTTCAAATCCAGCCTTGTAGCTCACATTCAGCCAAAACTTGATCTTTCTTCGTATTGGCAGTCTTACACAACATGAATGGAAGTCAGTCTGAAGTGAGAGTACCTTTTAATAACAAGATTTGTCCTTTTAAAGAAAAGAAGCTTAAGCTCTATTTTGCTATTGCTGCCAAACAGCTGTTGTAAACGGAAAGCTGCTACACTCACCACCTTGGAATAATTCCATTCTCTAAACTGGTTGTCTGACTTCGGAGCCAGCGACGTTGATAGCTGCTAGAAGATGACGATGAAGAGCTTGGAGATGGAAAAGGAGTGACCAGAAGACTGCTCAGAGATGCTATCAAGAAAGCAAAAAACCCAACATACACTGAGTTATATTGAGCACTGGTTAAACATCTTCCTTTATATCCTAACTTGAGACAAGTTCCTGTGAATATTGGTCTTGCTTGCTGACCTTTCTAAACAGTTAATAAAGTAAGTTTTCACATAACTCACTCTCAACAGGACAGATGATAATCATTTTAAGCAATTCTTGCTGCCTTAACACTCTTTCTTCTCATGAAGTCAGAGGTCTTCTCTACTAAAACATACTAAGCTGTCTCACTCTCATCAAAAGCATTCTGTCCTAAGAGGTGTTACCCTCCCATTACAATAGGCAGACAGCTGGCCTTCTCCTACTCAGTGCAAAAACCTCTGCTCTTCCCTTGCTTTAGTGAAGGCTCCAACCAATTTTTCTCCAGCTTATAAATTAGTAAACTCCAGAGAATTTTGGCTGTAAACAAAGAATGTCATTAAAAGTATTCCTACATATAGACTTCGAGAAAAAAAGCAGAAGGAAAATTGCTTAGCAGATCCAGAGAAGATTAGATTGATGGGTCATAAGGTACCTAAAATTTCAGGTGAATCACTTAGCTAAAGAAGTGTAACAACTACAGAAGTAGGCAAATAAAGCAGCAGATACCTGACCGAGCAATGCCGCTGTCTCTGTCCTCATTCTGTCCTCTACTTGGCATATCAACAGGTGTGCTGTGTGCTAAAACAAACAGATCAGATCAATAGAAAATATTACATAACTCATCATACTATTTGTCAGTTTGAAAAAAAGATGTTTAAGCTTAAAGGTCATACAACAGCAAAGTTACATCCCGTACTGCTTACTCCAAATAAGTAGAGTATGGTGTGAGCAGAGATGACAGCAAACAGTATTTCCATATTGAATATCATATCACTAAAGAAAGTTGGTCACTCTCCCCAAACTAAAAACGTCCAAACACCTTGAGAACGTGAATACAGTTTACATTACTGGAAGTCAGCTGGGCTCTGAAACAAGGACTGCTGCTACCCCCACCTGTCACTATTTTTTTTTTTTTTGGGGGGGGGGGGGGGGTAAGGGTGTCATTTTGAACAGGCTAACATTATAACTGAATAGCCAAATACCAGTTCCATTAAGTTTCAGATTCGCTCCCCAAGTAAATATTTACTATTTACAAAGCCTCACAGTAAGCAACACTCAGCCTACATTGTACTATACTGAAGTGTTAGTAATGCAGAATAACCCAAACTGTAGGGCATGCAAGATTTGCACAGGCTGTGAAGAAACTGTGTTGGTGTTCTAGTTTACATTTTTACAATTAACAGAACTAATTAAGCCAAAGATCTACCCACCTGCATGGGTCATCAATATGCCTGTAAAAGGAGACTTTACATAAAGTAGTATGAAGTTTTGAAAATTAAAGAAATTGATATTGTTAAAAAGCCTTAAAGGCTCCCAGACAGCTCAAGAGCTGAAAGAAGAAAAAACTGCACACCAGCAAGACAGCTGCACACTAGCAAGAAACCAGATATAAGCCAGGAAACACAATTTCTCTAAGAAATGTAAGGGGCTCATATATTATCAAACATGCATTACAAAAATATCTTTAAAATTGAACACAGGAGTTAGAAACAGAAAATGAACAAAAAGTAATTAATTCAGCCAGTTTTTGGAAGAAAAATTTAAGTATAAAGCCAGTTTTGTCTGTTTTCACTGTCTTAGCCCTTTCTATTTCTAAAGAGTAATTATGGGTCTCCTGTGAGGATTCAGAAGGAGCTGGATTTGTGTGTGCATGTGGATGGGTCACACTGTGGTTGGCATTCCACACAAACCTGCAAAGAAAGAAGCACTGCGGATGAGCCGGAGGGGGCCTCCTTCAGACACACCCTGCAGCAGTTTGCTGCTACACAGCTGTAACACACCTAGGAAACAAAAGCAATGTAGAGAAAATGCAAAAAAAAAAAAAAAAAAAAAAGGATGATGCACAGGAAAAAAAGAAGCCAAACTAAATGAACAGATGGCCTCATGTTGTGAAAAGGACATAGAACCTGAAAATATTTACCTAAATTACTTCCACTGCGACAGGTTCCCAAACCATTCTGATTAGAGCTCAACTTTCCCAGGCTGGGATCTTGGTTGATGTATTCAAAGCTATCTTGTAAGCTAAAAAAAGGGGAAAAAGCCGGTGTTTCTAAAGAAGGTGGTCAACAGTCAATATTAGCTTGAGGAGTAAGCTCATTTTAATCAGAAAAAAGAAGGCTAAAGATTTACTTTACAACCAAGCTAAAGGACAAGTAGGTTTTCTGAGATTATAGAGAAAAAAGCCATTTATTTTCTGCAGTAAGCTCCCTCTTTGAATTATTGTAAACTTCTCTAGGTCACATTCAGGATTCAGTTTATTCATATTTCCTCATTTTTGGGGCAAGTAAAATGGGAACAGACAAGAAACACTACATCTTCTGTCACTGTTGAAGGAAACAGAAGTGAGGTACAGGGACACAAAACTACCTCAACATACATACACACACACACACACACACACACACACCCCTTTACCTTTCAAGCAGTCAGGAGACAGTCAGAGGCTTTGAGTGCTTAAAGCATCTAACCTCTGGTTTGGTGCATGCTCTGGACAAATTAAGAAGTGGAAAGTGAGCGAGCCTTTTTTTTAAATTTGGATGGACTAGCCAGGATCTATCATTTGAACACTTCTCCACTTCTTGCATCCTCCATTTCTGTTTTTTTGCTAGACCTTTCAACTTCAGCTAAGTTAAATTTAGAGGCAGTGACAGAAGGACTACAAAAGGAGAAAAGGTAGTAAGAAAGGAAAGAAGACAGTATTGGTGGGGGGAGGGGAGGAGAAAAAAAAAAAAAAAAGAGGTGCTTACTTATTGTTGCTTCCACTGAAGCTTCCTACCCTGGCTGAGAAGACTTTACTTATCATCAGTTGTGGGGGAGAGCTGAAAGGATAAACAGTCATTTAAGTGAGTCATCAGTTCCAAGTGCCTGACGAGAGAGTATCACAGAAAAGGACACTCACCGTATGTAGTGAATTTTCAAGGTGGAACCTTTGTAACTCATTGCCACTGAGCCAAACATCATTTCTCCCAGCATGTTGACATCAGAGGCTGGTCTGGTGTACTAGACAGACAAGAAGATGGGAAGAGCAGAGTCAGTAATAACGCAGCATGCTATTTTAATTTAACATAGTGCTACAGTACTACATTTTGAATGGAGAACACAAATAAGCTCTGCTTTTCTATGCAGAATGACAGATACAGTGTGGCACTCACACAGTGTGCAAGTACAACAAGACGACGCTGTTTGGCTCACTATAAGGGCCACTGGTACCCTTGTTCCATGGGAACGCCCCCCGAGACAAGAAAGAAAAAAAAAAAAGTACGGCCCATCTGAAAGATAGCTAGGCCCAGCAACGTTCTCATGTAACAGAGTGCTTGATGGGATCTGTAATGTTCACATGACTTGAATATTCTGTGGCCTGGGTTCTCAAGCAGCAAATTTTCTTCCCGATTCAAATTAGTAAGTCCTCCTTCAATGGCCTTATAAAAAGCTTCTTGGAAGCATCTTTGATTGCAAAAAAAATTTGTGGAGACTGATTCTGAGAAAAACAAGTCCTATTTCTCCTCATATTTCAAAGACCCATCATCAACAGCAGATATGGAGAGAAGTTTGTTAATTCTGAAGGAAACAGTTTGCTTTCTAATTTAATTTAAGTTTTTTCCTACCCTAATCTATACATGCTTCAAAATTACATTATTCTTGATGACGTACTCGTGCTTTTACTGAGGGACAGCAAAGTATCCAAAAAATTGTTAATTTCTTTTACAAATTTCATTTTGCTATAAAACAGACTAAAGGGACTAATACATCATTTTCAACAGCTTCTTCAGAATGTATTTGTGGCATAGACAGACTTCCTTTAAAAGAAAAGGAGACTGTTGTATATCACTGACTTAATAATGCTATTAATTTTTTTAGTAAAGTTTTCAATGATAAGGTCAAGACAGACTAAGAGCTGAAAACGTACCCACATGTTCTTGCTCTACAGCACTTCAAAGATTGGATGGAAATTTCACACTTCAAGCAAATTTGTAATATACTAGAAGTATAACTAGTCAATCAGCGCAGGCAAAGTTAAGGCTTATAGAAAAGCTCTTCAGTAAAAACATCCAAGAAAAGTGATGGATAACATTACCTGATACTTCGGTATCTGTTCTTTGATACTTTGCATACAATTTGTTGAGGGGCTATGGGAAGAAACATTGTTGTTCCCATTGCTTGCTTGACAGTTCTTGGCAGAAGTCTTTACAGGAGCATCCTCTGTCATTTTCTGTGTCAAAACAGAGCAATATAATGAAAATAATTAAAGCAAACATGGAAATTTCCATTTGTAAATATACCATGGGAAGATTTTTGTTAAAATACAGTTCAGCAACAACAAAAAAAATCAAAATAATCTTATTTGGATCAAAAAGATACCTTTAGGTTTTTAAAGAAAAAAGCCAATGTCACAGAGAAAGGGCAGAATTACTCTCCCACTTAAATGCTTTTTAGAGAAATAAGCATAGTATCAGACTCATGCTCAGAACAATTAGCCAAATAAAGCTTAAGCAGGACATCACTCCCAACTGTTATGAATCCAAGCTTCCCAATTGTTATCAATCCAAGCTCTGTGCAACATTTGCCAAAGTTTATGTAAACCAATCTAAGCTTATGGGTTGCTTGCAAATTACTTTCTGTAACCATAAGCCCAGTTAGTCGCTCAAATTGCATATCAATTTTGTTGCCCAACTGATAATCAATTCCTTGAACAGAATAACAGCCAGCAAAAACAAATGGTGAATAACGCATCATTTCGTAGATTTATCAGGTTATAAAATCTGTTTTTTGAAACCTGTATAGAAGTTGTAACAAATCAGCAAATCAATGTTTAAATCCAGGTGACTGTTTAATTCAAAGTTTACTCTCAAGCCACTATGTTGTAATAACGTCTCAGAACAGAATAAGAAGATTTAACGGAAGCCTTGCAAAGATATCGATTACATTGATACTAGTTGTACATGTTTCATTAGAAAAGCACTATTTAATTTGTGGGGATTTCCTTTAATAAACAAAGTTACGCTGAATAAAAAGCAACCTAGTTCCTGTTTTCTTTGACAGCTTTTTTTAAATTTAAAGTCTATTAGATATCAATTTAAAGGTCCATAGTATTTAGAACACATTTGTCAGGTGCGTTTGAAATAATTTATATTAAGGGAACAAAATTGCAAACCTGCAGCAACGAAAACTGCCTAAAAAGTCTTAGAAAGCTCATGTCACATTATTAAACTTTTTATATACTTAATGAATGTATATTGAATGGAAATCATTGTACACATACATTCCTTTGGTGCACAGTAGCACAAATGGCAATTCTGTAAGGCTCATTTTGTACCAGTCTGGTTTACCTCATTGGGAATGTGCACTGGCAGAGTAACTTTTTTTTTTTTAAATAAATGTGAACAAGACAACAGTAGATAAATGGTTACAGGGGGGAAAAAAAAAAGCAAGCAGACAGAAAAATAGCAATATATATATATTGATATAGCAATAGCAATAACCAAGGTGCTGCTATAAAAACCAGCTGTAGCCCGATTTATGTCACGCATTTTGGGTTCAGTAAGATAAGAAAGGAACTATAATAGGAAATGAAATGGAAGTAGAACCCAAATACTGCGCTAGAAAAAGACTGATTTTCAGATGAACACTTTGAATCCTGCAATGCAGTAAGTGTGGTAAGTTTTGGAATACTCAAGGCACGATGACAAGGAGTTGGAACGGGTGAAAGGGAAGATACAGAAGAAAAAGGAGAAGAATGGGCCAAGAGCAGCAGAGTAATTAATATACTTGTCATTTTTGTAAAAGTTTAAGCTACAGTGACTATACAGGCTCCTCTATTAATTTAAAAATAAACTTAACATGTTAATAAAAAGAAAATCCTTTATGTATATGTGGCCTGACTTGTCTTTCTTTTATCCCACATTTGCACTCCTTTTGTTCAGCTCTTCTTGGCATGGCATTTATGTAACTGCTGCTTATCTAATCCCAGTGTGACGGTCATTAGGTGGTTACAAATGCACAAATGTTAGTAGTCACATGCTTAACAAGCTATTGACTCAAAATGCCCTAATAAGTGGTCCGGTGTATGCCATCTGCCAAAAGAACAGGAGATTTGATTAAAAACACTGAAAAGAAATGGAATATACTAAACAAACATACGGTTAAACAGAATACAGATCTGCTAATTCTCCCAACTAAGTTTACTTCATACTTTAAAGACAAACATAGTATATTTGAATAGCTGATGTGGAGAAGCTTTACTGTGTTTTGAAAGATGGATAAATGCACAGTACACACATGCACACATATTCTTGATTTCAGTTTAAGCAGGACTGAGTTTAAGAACAATTTTGCCTTAAGTTTAAACGAATTTAGTCCTAGGCTCACTGCTTGATAACATATCAAACAACAAATAGGACCAAGCATTCAAATTGCTCCTAACACCTATGTGAAACTTGCCATTCAAAATTATTTGGCTTGTTTAAAGGGTACATAGATTAGTGTCTGACCAGAAACAGATTATATCCTGCATCATGTGCTATGAGGCTAGTTATAATCTGTTTTATGTCACTGTTGCATAGAGTTTTTGATGGAACGTTTTGGAGTTAACCTTTTTAAAGTATTAGAGTAAGTGGATTAATCTGAGTATTTAAATGAAGTCAGAAATACATTTTCTTCCACACATTTCCCCTTCGCATGCTGTGTTTTAAACAAACTTTAAGATACAAAGCAACAACCCTGATACTGAAGCTTGTAACTCAAGGAGAAAAAAAGATTAGCAGACCAGTCTGACCCACTTATCCTCATAAGTAGATGATTAGTCATCAGCAGGTGATGCTCAGGCTTACCAATTTGGCTTAAGCCCACAAGGATATCTTTGCAGCGTAACTGAAATAGTTGGAAATTGATGCTACTTAAGCTAGAAATTACTGTTATTTAAGCACCTTCCTAAGAATCATTTCCACAAGTAACTGCTATTTCTGAACTTTATAGCTAGTGATCATGCTGTTCTGCTAGACTAAAACTGCTAGTTGTAACAAAAGCTTTAAAATAAACTTTTTTTGAAACAGTTCAATGCAGAAAAAGCAGCACAGAGCTAGTAGGGAAAAAACTATTGTTTTGCTTGACTTAAAGTCACCTTAGCTTGCCAAAACTTTACTCCATAATTTATGTGCCTGGAGGGTGGCAACAAAGAATTTGCATCTTGACAGCATCAATTCTTGCTTCTGTTTGTGTCATGAAAAGTTTGTTACATGACCATATATTATCATGCATCAGTCTTGCACATTAAGTGGTTAGCTGAAGCAGAGTTGTTTTAAATTCACAAAAAGCCAACAACTTGACTGATCCAAACACTAAAGGCGACAAGCACTTTTAGAGGCATACTGGATATCACTGGAATAATGGGACTGTGCAACCAGGGCTAACAACAAAAAGCAATCCTATTTGATATTAAAGGAAATACTCAAATTAAAGGGATATAAATTGCTTTGCCTGAAATCAAGACAGGGCCTAAATTGTTCAGTATCACTACCATATTTATATCTAAAGACATCAAATACCAGATATGTTTTCACTGATTTTTTTTTGGAATCTAACACACTCTTCTTGCAGTTATCACAGAATTCAGATCAAGTGAAAGATCACAAACAAGATTAAGAATTTGACATTGTCATTTAAAAATTCCTACTTTTGGAGAGAGAAACAAAAAATTGGCAGAATAGAAGCAAAATTAGCATTTCATACCTGAACCACAGCTTCATCAATTTTGCGGACTGCTTTGGAATCAAATAAGACCTGTCTGCCTCTTCTCTCACAGTCTTGGTAAACTATCAGGCGGATTTCATTCAAGTCAAATTCTGAACAGGACCAGCTGTAGATTATAAGCACAAGAGGTTAAGATACCGTGCTTACTTTGCAGGTTTATTTAAGTGAAGAAACAGGTATCCAGCAAAAGCACCTTTCATCCAATATTCACAAGAATCAGACTCTAATCACAGAACTGACTGAAAAGGAACTCAAAGTGTCCTCTAAATCGAGTATCATTGATACACAGGCAGGCACAGCCAGACCAAGTTTTCATCCACCCTTTATTCAAAGTTTTCCATTAAGGGAAGCAAAACTTTGTCTCAGCAATCTGTTCCAGTACTTAATTACCCTTAAATGCATTCCTTCCCTTCCCCCAGATCATCCTTATTTCAAAGTAGGTGTACTATTTCTTGCAGTTCTCTTAGTGATAATAAAGAGCAACTGATTACCATCATCTTTACTATAGCCTTTTAGAAGCTGGAACACTACGCATTCCTTCATTCTTCTCTTGTTTAAGTAACACAACTCCAATTCCTTTCAACCATTTTCTGTCAATGAGCATGATCTTAAAATGGCCCAGTATGTTCACACCTTACTTCACATGATGCCAAAAGCTGAACATAGTACTCAGCCAGAACCTTACCAGCCAAAGAAGAAATACTGCCTCACTGCATTAGATATGACAAATTCTATTAAGCGGATTTCAATTGACATTTCCTTCTATTGCACTAGCGCCATAGTTTCAACTTAGTTTGTGGTAACTGTACCACCCAGCACTACACCTCAAGTATCCCAGAAGATAAAACCTGTCTGCCAAGTCTCAGAGTTCAAGATATTTCAGAATTCACAACCTACGACAATTTTGTCGTTACAGACCCTGAAATACTATGGACATTTATAGAAAGACTATAGTGAAGATGTTATGATTTTTCCATTATTTAATTCTTGTAAGAAAAAGACAGGTTTACATTGTTTCCATAATTTTTTTCTCCTCTTTTCTGAGGAGTTTCAGGTATTACAGAGCAATCAGGTTACTGAGACTTGATCTCCAACTACAGTGGAACTAATATAATAAATGAGACCAAGATAATGCTGGCATTCTGTCTCAAGTAAAACAGCTCTCCTAACCCAGGATTTGCCCACTTCTCTGAGATACTCCATGACACATGATTCTCTGTCTCCTCAAGCTACTACACAAAATTGAAGCACGTAACTGATCATGACTGCAAGAGGAAGGGACATTCCTTCCTAATTCCAAAGGGAGTCAGCCTACACGTCAGAGCACAGAGGTTTGTCTTACATTCAGCTACATAAAATGCTTTTCATATGATGTAGTTGACAAGTTGGAACAAATGCAAAAAAAACTGGCACAGGGTACAGCAGTGCAACATAGCACAGGTAGCAATCTGGTGTGCAGTCATTTGCTTCATCCTTGACCTGGATAGACCACCTCTAGGGGGTGACAGTACAACTGTTATTAATAGTTGTTGCCTTAACATATTATATAATAGACTTCAGCCAAGGCCACACTGATTTCCCACCAAAGGGATGTTTCATTTAGTAATTTTCCCAAACTATACCTTACAGAGAACGAAGGCGGGGAATGGATGGAAGGCCACAAAATCCCTATATAGTTGAAAGACAAGAATTTTTGAAGCTATTGTATTCCACAATCAATAACCATCAATAACGCAGTAAGCACCATCAACTCCTGCTAGAGTCACACAGTGAGTTGCCATGGGTAACTGCTTTAGTACACTCAGACTTGCAGATGAAAGTCAATACAAGCAAAGCCAGGTAAATTTCTTCTTTGTGCTTTATCTTGAATTTCAGAGATCAACTCTCCTTTCAACATAGTCAGAAAGAGACTAAATAAGCATCCTTTTCAAAACTGAAAGATCTTATCAACCTGGAAGATTTTCTTCTTTCCTTTTGACTACCTTTTGACAGAAAAAAGCCAGATTCCTATCTACACTGCAAGGCACTCAGATGCAAGTATACTTTGCGTACTCATAATATGCGAAGGTCCAATATACATCAAAGCTAGACCATGAAACAGTGCTAAGGGCTGTTTTGCCACTAACAGTGAGGAAACAGGTTGATGTGTTTGTAATATGCTGCCTTGAAAATGCAAGGAGTGTCAGACATTTCTTTTCAAGTCTTCCCTTTCAAAAGGGAGTCACATCATTAACTTAACCTGTATGAGATCAGACCTGATATCACTGTTGATAGGCACCCAAAGATCCTACGCACCTCACCCATACAAAGAGCTGCAACAACACAATGTGTTTTAAAAGTCTGTTACTAATTTCTCAATCTTCTGCCAATGCAAATTCATTTCTAAGAAATCCAGTTAGAATGCAGAAGAAAAGTCAGAGCCACCAAGAGATTTTTCTAGTTTACCTCATGAATATGATATCCTTTTCTAATAGCATTCCTGTTTGGTTATACAGTTGGCTATTTACTTACACACGCTTTGCAATAGACAATACCAGAATCATTCTTGAACTAACTATGCTGGTTTATTAAACAGGCAACAGGTCATCCTCCTTTTCAACAACAAAGTAAAGGAGTATCTCTATAGCCTTAATTTAAATTGTACGTAAGAGCAAAGCCTTACTTATCCCTAGAACTGGCACAGCAGGGTCAGTAGTTTAGACCTAAGGACTGCAAGCCTGAACTGAAAATGATTTGTTTTAGGCACAGATTGAGACAATCCAGCCCCATATCCAGCCACCAAGACTAACAGCATGCTTGATACTTGCATTACGTGAATTTAAGTTTCCTTACAAACAGATAACTCCCACATTCTGCACTAAAGTGAGCTAAGTTAGTATTAGTGTTGTGTTGTTTGTGTGCCAACTTCTGTATAAGGAGTGAAGTGAGTTTTATAAATTGGTTTCTACTTTAGCATTTGTTAAGAGCCTGCTGAGGTGCCTTTGCACACTACAGTTAAGGACTGCTGCAATTTTTCAGACTTTTAAACAGATTCTAGTACCAGACAGCAACAAGCTAAGTTACCCAAAAACTACCAAACAAAAGCTTTATATGCCTAGCAGACCAAATTTATTTTAATGAAATCTTCACTGTCAGGCTCTGAATTACACAGAACAGTCTTTCACATTACAGAAGTGATCCATCCTAGTAAACTTGCATCTGAGGAGATCAAGCACATCTACAGGCAAGTTACAGAGGCAGATACACCCCGTAGTCTCATTATCTCCATGTGGAATCCAGCACTAAGCACAAGACTAATCAGATGACCAGGATTTTTTTTTTTCCTTCACAAAAGCTGATGAGCAGACTGATTGCAGTACTTCCACCCTTCATTGTTTAAGCCAGTTTACATAACATACAGCCCCCAAAACAGGGGCCAAGTGAGTATTCAATTATTCCCTAAAAACAGAGTGTTAGAGAAAAGTACATAGCCTCACCGGTCAGCTCCACTCTCAGGTATGTAAAAATCATAAAGATAAGCAAATAATATTGGGGTTTCATCAACTCCATGTTTATTTAGCAATACTGAAAGACAATTCTTTCTGGTTCTTCTTCACGTATATTTTAGAAAAAGAGGTAGCATTCTCTTAAATAAATTATCAGTTCATATATATAAAAAGCAAAAACACACTTTTAAAAGAATATTAAGCTACACAGTGCAGATATTAGAAAGTAATAGTTTAAGGGTTTGACTGAGAAGAAAAAAAAAAATCCTCTTCACTGTTGTATCAGTTTTTTCTAAAAAGACCAAAATATCGGATATACGCAACAGATATTTTAGCCTAACTCTAACAAAAAAAGGCTTAGATGAGCTCAGGCAATGTGTATGCCTATGTATTCCCCTTGGTCAATTATTTTTTAAGTCACTACTCAGTTTCAGCCGCCATCAGGTTTGACCAAGGGATATACATTTCTAAACACTTCACAAAAATAGATCGTTGAGAAGACACTCCATGCCCATTCCCATCCATGGCCATGTCATATACTCATGTTAACTTTAATTAAACAAATTCTCATGATGTATTTGCAAGAAAGAAGCAGAAGATAGGGAAAGAGAGAATTCTGTAAATGCTGTATGAAAAGCTTTATCAGAACTTGCATACTATTAGATTGCATTTTCTATCATCAAGACAAATCTGTCATAAAAGACAAACTTCATCAATTCTTCTACTTTTGAAATAGAAAGCAACCCCTCAACACATGCTTCACAATAAGCCCTTATTTTCTGCCTGCAGCACTTCAACTTCTCAGCGGTCCACTCCATGATGAATTACTACAATATTGATGTTTAATGAACTCAAAGGGTATCCTTTTAATTCTTCACCTCCACTTTGACTCTCCCCTACAGCATGCCTCAAGGCTCAGTTGCTTTCCTTATGCTCGTTCGGTAAAACCCTAACCAGCTTCTTCTTTTCCTCTCAGTTTGCCTAAAGCAGCTTTTCTAAATGCTTGAGGGAACCATGCGACAGTAATGTCAGTAGTTTTGCCATATACACCTACCGTACACCTACTACTGACAGTGTTACTTCTGGTAATGAAGTAAGATAATTCCTAGGGTAAGCTTTACATTTAGTATGAATGTTTGACAAGAATAAAGGATACAATTACTACCTTTGGATAACAAAGCAACTACTGCTTCTTTCAATTGACTTAGAAGCCACTTCCAAAAATAAAAATTTCACCATACACTAACTGAAATATCATCTGCTTTGGCCCCATTTATGTAAAACTTGTTCTCTTTTTGCTTGTATAAAAAGATTTTATATCTTCAATTCTTGTAAAAGAGCCACTTAAAAAAAACAAAATTCTAACATATCTATCAGTGTTCTGTGCTGAAGACACACATTCATAAGTGACTTTTATAAAAGAGTTACAAATACAATGAACAAAATTAAAGTTCTTTTGAAGCTACCTAAGTCTGAATTTACTGCAAAATGATAAAATTGACTTTTGACATAAGCTTATCCTAGAAAGGTAAGGAGGTGATGAGACTGAAGTTCTAGAAACATCTGAGAGCTAACTGAAATGTTTCACTTTGGCTTAAAAAATACATTATGCTAGGTCCTGCATATTTTAAAAAATTAGCTGAATTCATTAATAAGTGCAAGCCTATGTAGATATTCATACTTCAGGTTAAATATGGCTATTTTGACTGAATAAAACACCTAATTTGATAATAAAAAAAAGCAATCTCATAATTTCTCCCCTTTGCAACTGCACAACCTGCTCTCTTACTCAAGTCAGCCCTGATAACTGTTAGACCCTTCTGTAAGCCACCCGAATTCTCTAGAACAGCAGAAATCTGCACCAGGCTAAGAAAGCTGACCAGAAGGCACGCTGCAAAAGAGAAGGAAGACGCTGAAGACGTCCACAGAACCTCCACCTCTTGGTGGCAGCAGGAGTTATGCTAACTCACTTTATCCACAGAGCTGCAGCTTTAGGAAAGGGCACCAAGAAGATGTTTCCTATACATTACAAATAAGTACAGCGGCTCATCAAGATGTTCATTATGGTTTTTTGTTTGCTTCCTGATGTAGTTTTCTGCCAGCTTAGTGAGCTGAGCTGACTCCCTAAGATGAGCCAGGTCTAAAAGGATCAGAAACACCATAGCCAGCACAAGGGGTGGAGGACAGGAGCATGCTGCCAGAAAGCAGAGGAAGAAGGGGGAACATGATTGCTCCTTTCAACATCAGCCATCTTTTTGAACAGTTCAGCTTATTTAAGCTCACCTTCAAATGGATCTTTCTAATGTCTGGAAGATAACAGGACTAATAATGTGATCTTCAAGACAACAAGCTTTCTAGGTTTATACAGCAGGAACATCAGCTTTTCTGTACTTGGAAAATGTCCACGAAAGATAATAAAACACTATGGATAATATTTTTTTTTAAAAGCAAGCTGTGAGTTTGAAACAGCTTGCAGATACCCTGACAACCTTTCTCCCCAGATTCCATAATACAATTATGTTTAAAATTTGCATCATTTTCTCCCAAGGTAGCAAATAAACCATTTTGCTTTGACTTATTCAAAATCTCTTTCATAACAGATATGAAACTTGAAGGCAAGATCTTTTATTCAGGGAAAGCAGAGTAGTTTGTTTCTGGAAAAAAAGCTACAAGTTTGCCCCACTCTGCCTTGAATCAGTCTCTTCAGTTAGTACCGTTCCCCAAACACTGATTTTTACAAAGAAAGCTTTCAGCTCACCTTTTTAAGCAACCAGCATGTATGCAATAACTAAATAGTGATCTATTTGTTTACATTTGAAAGCTACTTCAGTTGACCTTAAAACACTTTAGAAAGATACTAACCACTATTTCAGTACAACACCATGGGCTAAAGAAAAAGAACTTACACATACATATGCACAAATATATATTCTGTTGTTTCTTAGGTCAGCAATCTGGAAAGTAGAATTCTTACTCTAACACCCTTGATGAGAATTTAGGAAGAGCTGCCCTGAACTGTATTTTCATATTACAGCTGTGCAGCAATAGAGACTCAGACATTAGAGACATCCTGGCACACACCTGAAAAAGGCATCACAAAGAAGTTAAAGCTATTCATACTCCATATTACTTTCATGTAATGCTCTGGAGATCATTTACAAGTACTGCAGAAGGTTGCCCCTCTCTATTCTTCCCCCACTTCACAGCATCCTCCCGCCCATCTTCACTGCAAACTATTACCTACTTGACCCATTTAACACAGGATGGAAAAAACTAATTAGAAAATTAGAGAGGAAAGGTAAGATTATCTCACCTTTATTTCACCTTAACTGAAAAGAAAGTCAATTATCCTTCAGACCTCAGTTAGTATGCATACAGAATGTACAGAGTCAAGAATGTAGATTCAGTTTCAAAAAACAAGGAAGGCTTTCCATCACCACCAGCAGCAAGACTACTGTCCTAGTAAAGCTTTCTAAATTATTCACAGGCCAGCCTTTTAAGCACATGATTATAAACCCTATATCAGCTTAGAATATCAATTCTCTGACAAAAATTATGTATACAAAAAAAAGTAACATGCATACCTGTCTTGCAGCAGTTTAGTCACTCTGCTCACACGGCTGACACTTTGGTCTCCCAAAGATTTTCTGATCCTTTTATCCAGTTCGGTATGAGAGAGATTATTTCCAAGTAGTACATTGTTGTTATTTCTTGCTCTTCCTATTTGTCCCCCCCTGCCATTTGTAGCTTTTGGTGTACCACCACACATTTTCTTATACTAAAGATGCTCTTGCAAAGCTTCTTCAAAAAAAAAAAACCAAACATAGGCTGAAGAGATACAGCCTCAAGCAGATTTCTTTAGTATAGATCAACCATTAACAATGGTAATTACTACCAGCTCTCTTCTTCCCTAAACAAGAACGCAGTCTGCCAAATTTCTTGTTAAGGAAAAAAAAAAATCATATATTTTAGAAGCCATTAATGCAGAAAGATAGCCGTAGCTAATATATTGCAGTAATTATTCCAGACAGAGCAGTAGACATGACTTTCAAGTTTCAGAAGCCAAAAGCTTGCTCTTGCTGCCGCTTGAGTTTTTCTACCAAGCCTTGTACAAAGCTGTAGCAGATACAACAACTAATATTGACTTTAACTATGTTTGCTTCCTGGTATGTGATTAGGTAGCTGGCAATTATGTAGTCACAAGACCGAACCATATGGCCTCTGAGAGAGAGGAGAGGAGAGAGGAGGAGGAAAAAAAAGGCATAGTTGCTTTTGCAGTGACTCGCCCTTCATTGCTGCAAGGTTGTTCTAACACCAGCCACAACACCCTGTTAATGGCTCTCATGTGAGCAAGTGTCATCTGACAACTCTTAGCAACCTCATAGAGCTCAGGAGCAAATAAGAATCTGACATCAATGCCATATGGTTATCAGTAAAAAAGGAATAAAAACCCACAACCGCCACCGCCACCACCACGAAACACACTAGAGATTTTGCACTACAATGGTTTTACTTCTGAGGATAAAGAGTACTTATGCTTGTCCAGAAGTCTGAAACTACTATTTTAAAAAGCATTTTAAGAAAGTAGAAGGAAAAAAAAAGAAAAGTTTTGGCAGCAAACATCAAGTTGGTTGATATTGGATTTATAATCATGCGCCTGAAAGCTGTCCTGTGGATAATTTAAAAAATATTTGAAGAGACAAATTCACAAATATTTCTCAGAGATGTATTTTAATTTCCAAAACTGTTCAGATCACATGTGTTTAACATTTTAATGGCAGTACTGATGACAAAAATCTCATAAAATACTTCTGACAAAGAAAATCAGTTTTTAACAAACCAAAGGAACACCACATTTTGCTCAGGCTCAGGTAATTCCACTGCAGAACAAAGTCCTCTCTCCCACCCCCACTTTAAAAAAAAGGTATCCATGCATGGCTGTTCATAATTAATCTCTTACATAGCTCTTTTCCATCTGTAGAGCTTTAGACACTTTACAAGATGATGACAATAGGGCTGTTTCCCTTCCAGATTTAAAAAAAGAAAGACAGAAAGAAAATGACTTGGCTAATGGTTATCCAGAAATACAGCAGCAGAATTAAAAAAGTAGCAAGTTTCCAAGTCCCAGTTCTACATGCTAAATAGCACTGTATCCTACTTAGGAGAATTTTGCAATCCCACTTGACCCCAACCACTGTCCTACTAGGCAAGATGACAAGTGGACAACTACAGCACAGGTAAGTTAAACAACTTGCTCAGTTGCACAAGAAACCTATAGCAGTCAAAAACAAAGCTCAGTTTTAACTCCCAGACTAGCAACATGTACTAGAACACAGTTACATCCCTTCCCAGATGTCCAAAAGAAGAGAACAGGCCAAAGCTTTTCACAAGTTATTCAAACGATTTAGCAGAGGGTGACTTCTGGCCTTTTCCTCATTGACAAGCACTACTTCAAACATTGGTGTTCCTATTTATCTTGGAAGCTTGAATGAAAAGCAGCTGATGGTAGGTTTATTACAGTTACACTTAGACCAGCAGTTGACAGCATTCAGTTCTGTTCCATCTTTCCCCAAACAAAACAAAAATTCAGAAACATTTAGCTAAATTACTGCATTACTGGACTTGCATACAATGCTAGAACTAGGAACACCGATAAGCCAACTAAATAGATGTGCTTTGTGACAGTACTGTAGCATTCATCTGTAGATTATTATAAATTCCAAAATATTTTGGGAATTACCACTGGGGGGGAGGAAGGGGGACGGACAAACAAACACAGGGTTCTGAAAAGGAAAAAAAAGTAAACTCACACAGGAAAACACCCTGAGCCCAATGAGTAGATAAAGCATAAAATGGAAGGAAAGTGTCCTGCCCTCCAAATATAATCCTCTGGGAAGCACAGTTTAATCATTCTTTTTCTAGGCTATGTGACAGCATGTCACCTGCTCTGTTTGTAGGTCATTTCCTGCCCTTCATCTTGACTCTTTAGACAATTGGCTAAAAGATTTCAATTTAAGGTGATACTTTAGCAGGGAAATTTGGGGTGGGGAAAGAGGAAATATACACGATGCACTTATCTAATTAAGAATAATTTTCTGTATGAATTATAACTGTCCACTAAAATCTAAACAACTGTCCACTAAAATCTAAACAGCTTTCAGATTTAATACACTCTTTTCAAAGTCTCCAGTAACATTTTATTTTCCACAATATCTTTTAGCAAATGACTAGAGAAATGTAGCAAAAACAGTTTGAATCATGCCTGCTGTTTCAGTGAGGATTTTTTGGTGAAAGATGCATTTAGCAAAAATCAATATATAAAAAATGCCCCAATCCTAGACATTTGGGATAAGTGCCAAAACAGCTTATATTTATAGGTGAAGTGGAAGATATTTTGCATTGCTTAAGGATGAATTTCCTTTCTTCAGTCTGTTGAACAGTTTATGTAGAAGATGTGGATCCCTCCCCCCCCCCCTTTTAAGTATTTACCCAAACTTACTCCTCCTCTTTTAAAAACCTTGCATATGGAATAGTTGTGCTGGTGCTACACCACGTTCTTTTTCCATAATCATTTAAAGTAGTCCTAATATGGTAACGTACTATTTAACCTCAGATGAACCACCTTGTTTAAGTATGATACATAGTTACTAGTTTCACACAAGTTAGGCGGGATACATTACAAATTAGTCACGCAACAAGTGAAGGAACATGTTATTTACAGCACTTCTCTCAGTTTAGGTTTTAGTGTAAGAAGGAGTTGTGTTGGGGAAGACACAGTTCTCCATATCGGATCACTGCACAGAAAGATTACCATTCTTTTAGAAAGTAGTTCTACATAGTGCTGTATGAAAAGTAAAACAACATTAAATGCATTTTTACTGCAAACATGGAACTCCATAGACTGCCGGGCTTAGTGAGGGACATTATACTGAATTTTTCCAAAGCTGGAAGCATTTTTCACCATTGTTGTTGCTAGAAAGAAATACCAATCAACCACAACACACACACACACACACACACACACACACACACCTGACAGAGGCTAACACAAGAAGCTCTATACCAAGTTTAAGTCACCACAAATTGCACACATCAGCTTGCCACAAACATCAAGAACAGCCTATTAAATCAGTGTTTCAGAACTCAAACAACGCTCATAAGTTTGGATACTAAATTCACTGCTCATTGCCTTATCTATAAGTCAGAAGTTTGGGAACTAAGTTTTGGAGAGTGTCTCGGTGCTAATGCAAAAGCCAAAACCAACATGCTTGAAGTTGTATCACGAACAGCACAGAGATGGTGCTTTCAGCTGCTAGCCCCAGAAGCAGAGTTCCTTGATAGCAAAGAGAAGAAATCAAGACTCATAACTGTACTGAAAAGTTAAATCCATGTATTTAATTGAATTTTACAAATAAGAGGGGGTATTGACGTGTATTTTAAAACTAGGACTTTAAAAAGTGCAAAAAGATAAGCTCCCCAGATCCATAACCCAGTCTTTTCTCAACACAGAAATCCTTGCTTAGTCCTAATCAACTTTCCCCACTCTGTCCCACAAGAACTATTCTCCTTAATCCCAGTAGCTTCTAACAGCCAGGAGATCTCAGTTTATCAAAATTAAGTCAAATGTTTTGCAGAAGTTGTTTCATAATAATATATCTTGACAGTTTCAAAGAACAGAAGGTGTAGCTGTTAATTTAACATTCTTGGGGGGGGGGGGGGGGGGGGGGAGACAGAGTTCGGTCTTTTCAAAAACACTTCCAAAAACCAACTTCCAGTTTTCGCTGGAGCCAAACAGGTTGAGCCAAACAGCAGCAGCCTGATGGGAGCAAGCAGCACTCGTTCCAGCACCTCTGCCGAGCGCAGAGGAGTGGGCCACACGGCCGGCGGCGCCGCTCCACCTCCTCCCGCGTTCAGCGCGGGTCTCAGCCAATGCATCATTCACATGTCACTTGTTCCAGCAGCACCATGTGACTGGGCCAGCTTCCAGGAACACTGCTACTAAATACAGACACCGCCAAGGCACGTCTGAGAATTGCGTATGCCAGAAAATGAGATGAATAAAAATCTCTTATCCTACCAGCTTTACCATCTATGCTTTTACCACCTTCTCTTGAACAGGAGAATGAAGAACAACATATTGCACTTTTGAAGAAGAATTTTGAGTGATATAATGGAAGGCAGAATCTGGTATTTATAATACTGCATCAATTCTTGTTGCATTTCAATGCTATACTAAAGTACTGACTGATCTCAGACCTTAAAAGCTCCTACATAAATCAGCAGGCCAGCACAGACATCACCACCACACCTTAGAGGCGGTATCCTAAGGCATGGGTTTGGTTGCTTGCTCTTTCCTGTTTCTTCTCCCTCTTCCGTAAAGCCCTGGTTTTGTGTTTTGTTTTCTTTAAGAAAGAAAAAACCTACCTCTGTATGCAGCCTTCAAGCCCCTGTTCAAAGGAGGAGTTTCAGAATATGAAAAAATAAACAGAACTGAGTAAGAAACATCATTATTTATTAGACATAAGTAAATATATCTTGACGTCAACTGACAGAGATACAAAGCACAAAAAGCCCCCAAACAACCCCTGATTTTTTTCTAGTTAGCTGAAACACAAAGCTGTGTGGCTTCAAACAGAAAACCTTCACTCAAAGTAATTAAAAGTGTCCGCATATCAATAGTAATGTTCTTTGCAAATTTCTTCCGCTTTTGTTATGAAAGGGCTAGGTTCACAAGAAGGCTTCGTAAAGTTCAGAAGATGTGGCACTCACTCTCACACCTTACAGCTGAGTAGGTTAGGGTACTCTCCAGGGCTACAGAAACCATTTCAAATCCCCTCCTCTTCCCTGTTCTGAACACCCACTCCCAGCTCGCGAGAGAACGCTCTGAAGCGGGGATAGATCCAAGCTCTGCCTAGAACCCCATTCCATTCTTCCAGGGGAAACAGCTTCTGAAGGAATCAATAGTTTCTATCAATCCAAAAGTAAAATTTCAATAGTACATTCTTTTTTTCCTCTCTCTCTGAGACACACACACACACACACACACACACACACACACACACACAATTACCTGGTTACCTTGTTCTAGATGTATCCTCCCAAAATTCAAGGTGCTGTTTAGGATCTACTTCGAAAACAGATCTTATAATCCACTTTAAAAAGATCAAGCTGTTAAAATCCAAATTATTATATGCAGCACCATGGTTTATGGTTCTGAATTTTTATTTTAATAGAGTAACACCTCTAATTCATAAAACCAAAGACATCACTTGTGGCTATCTGGCACTATTGAGGGCTAAAACAGTCCAAATAATTTGTTGATCAACTTAAAAAAAAAAAAAAAGAAAAGAAAAGAAGATAATTGGTGAGCCCTCTGTAAATAGTTACATTAAACTCTTGCAAGAACAACATGTTTTTGATTCTTTTAAAATAGAGAATAAAGAGATAACTGAAAAGTTAGACTGCAATAATATGTTGACCGAAGAAAAACTAAATATGCTGAATATTTATGAAAACTTACCGATTTACCCAACTGGCAAGAGAATATGAAAGAACACATACACAAGAAGCCATACTTGATCACCCCAAAATTGCTACAGCATCAACAGCAAAGTCCATCGCCTCTGTCTAGATGAATACCAGGAAATCCTAACTTAGATTGAATGAAGCGATAACTGAAGACGGATATAACGTCAACTCCGGCATTTTTCATTAGTTATAGATAAAAACGTGTTTTGTTCCCCTTGTTGTTATGTTTGTGTATTCCATCCAAAATGTTTTCCTTAACCCTCTATTGTAGGCAGTGCTGAAGGTAGCTTTCCAGTAACTGGTACTGAATCTTGAAGGCTTATATACTTTTATTTTCAAGTTTCACTGCAAAGGAAAGGAGGAACCAGGTCTTACAACCCTGCATAGATGAACAGGGTAGTTAAATCACTCATACTATAATATCTCAAAACCAACCAACCAAACCATAGTTCTACAACTGACTGACTGACACAGCCAAAACTAACCTTACTGTAAGGGACTGTATGCAGGAGACTTACGTTCTGTTTACCACCAATTACGCAGGACTCTGAATGTATAAGTAGCCATTTAGTTATGAAAGAGACTCTTGCTTAAAGCAGGCCAACTGCTCTAACTACTTTCATAGGGTCCTAAACATTTTCTTAAAGCATACATATATATATAGATACAGATATGTACACACACTTTATCTGTATTTTACACAGATAAGACTTAAAATTTATACAGTCAGGCTTATACAGGAAGTTATCCAGACATAGTAATGTGCTAAAATTTGGGTGGCAAGTAGAAATCTTTGCTAATCACCAAACACCTAAACCAAAATTGCAGAAACGGGCCAGGTGCAACCTTGTCATAAAATAGAAAAATGCTTCACACATTGGAGATTTGGCAATAGAACCAAAATATTACATTAAATATCAGTAAGTTTATACAGCAATTACCTATTTAGACACATTAGAAACCTCTCTCCTTGTGGGAAGGTAAGAAACAGTCAAGCTCCTTGTGTTCTCCAATAAAATACTGTATAAGAAAGTACTTCATTACTAACAAATGGGCCTAACTTTTTCCCAAGTTGAAATCTAGCAGGACAGACTAACCAGAAGCCTTCTTAACAGTCACAGATTCAGGACATCCTAATTAAAAAAGAAAAAAACCTCTCACCTTTTCTGGTCAAGACAGGGCCCAGTGATACAACCCTAATGAAGTCTACTCTGTAGCCAACTTTTAGTGCTTCAGTAATGCAAATGCCACTGTTTCAGATTTCTAGTTCACATGCCAACACCACACTTGAACACAAATATGCAATTACTCCTTTAAGCAGTAACCAAAGTTTAATTCAGAGGTTCAGGTTATCTTTGACATTCCACCCAAGTGCTTTTTACTTAAGACAGACAAAGAAATGCAGCAAATGTAGCATCAACTGTGTATGCAGGTTCATAGAAGTGACTGAATGTTAAAAAAAAGCCCACTATGAACTAAAATATTGTACTTCCATTTTCTTCTCCACTGCAAACTTACCTGTGGGCACATTATACAGTCCAGCTATACATAGCCATTTCAGAATTATCAAGTGCCACTGTAAAAATGGCATTAAAAAAGCTTTTTAAAATACACATTATTTTTCTACTTCCATTCAAAAGCATTCCCAAACATATTCCCGTATGCAAGACTGAACAGAGGGAGTTCTGAGCACAAGTTTAGTACCCAAATTGTTCCTGAACTAAACAGTAGTCTGATAAAGTCCACGGGGGTGACACTTATATCCTCAACTGTCCCAAAAACTGAAGTCATCAAGTATTATTCAGTCACTCTGGAATTTGGAATCATGAGTGAATTTTTTTTTTAGTGCCTAGTAAGCATGCAATATATATCCACAGCCAGACATTATACATCATATGTTGATAATCAGACAGGGTTAGTTTTTCCTACTCTTTACCTTGCTGTGATTTAGAAACTCTTTTAATGGTTGGTAAGGCAGACTTTGGCACTCCTAAAGCTGTTTCAGCTCACTACCATGTAAGCTCAACTTCCTCCAGGCAAAAAGCCAAGATCAAGTAAAAGCACAGATATATGCCACTGCAGTTGTCTGCCAAGTGAACCAAAGTCACCACCAATTCCCAACTCTTTATTACAGCCCTCTCAACAGAGCTGAGGACTAGAACATACGAGCCCTCCTCAGCCACTTCCGTGTAAAGTCCAGTAGCTCAACATGAAGAGGTTATACCACTGACCTCTACATGGATGTAACTGAGGGCAGCTTCGGCACACTATCAACTCTGCTGTGGAAGTGATAATCTCCAGCAAAGAATCAATCCCCACACAGCATGCGAGAAGGTCGTAGCATCTTAAACCACTGTAGCAATCTGCCAAAAACTGAGCTTTAAGACATAGCTTCAGAACAGACATGAACTCTTCCTGTTGCTGTTCAGCTGGGCAGAGTGGTTTCAGCTTCTAACTTGCCTCTTCCTTGTGCCTGCACCAGGGGTTACTAACCCCCCTTTCTCACAGCTTAAGAATTAACTGCCCAGCTTGTTTAAATCAGTTCTGTTAAACAAGCCAGGATTTCAGAAACAAAAGGTCTACAACTCTTCCTATAGGAGATTTTTTTTTCTTTTTAAAGCACAAGTGCAAGTTAGAGAGTTAAACGTGAAGATGTTACAAAATGGTCCTTTTGTGTGAATGTGAAAGGAAAGGCAAAGGTGGCAGATACAGGTGCTCGAGTGATCAGCAAAAGCTGGGTCACTTCCTATGTCCATGCCTCCAGGTAACACAGAAATGTCTGATCATTAAGATGTAGATTAAATCATCCCTGTTGACAGTTACAAAGGTTTATGAAAAATGTGCTTTTCCAGACCAGACAAGGCTTTAATATTATGACATTATATTAACTTCTGTAAAGTGATCCACATGCAGTGAAAGAATAATTCAAGAATAACCCACTTAGAACTACACATTCAAGAGTTTGTAAGTCATTCTCTCATGGGTTTCCTTGGAAGAGATTATCTAATGCACTCTACTTAGTTTTCCTGGATCCCTGGAGCTGTACACTCACATACCTAGCCCCAAAAGCTGACACATTTCAGGTGTTAGATAATATCCAAATTCCGAATTCAGTGCAAAGACTCCTAACAGAAATCCTGAGCACCAGGTTGATTCAAGCCACTTTTTTCTTTGATAAAACAGTCAGCAGACTTGATAATAAAAGCCAGGTGTGATTATGAAAGAAACCTTCAGACTGCACTATAAAGTACTATACTATAGTAAACTGTTCAGACTTCTAATTTGAAAGTGCGAACATCAAATTGAGCCTGTTAGCACCCTTATTAGAACGGTAAATAAATACTGACAGCTTGTTTACTTAATATGGCTGATTTCTTTAGCACATGCGAAAATTGACTGAGCACCTTGGAGGAGAGAAGTTGAACTGTAATACATTCAAGTGAGAACACACTGCAGAGAAAGCTCCAAACTGGTTTAGTAATTACATCACACAGAGTTGAAGTTTCATTTCAGTGAAATCTATGAAAGAAAAAAATCACGACCTAGTTTTAACAGCAGTAAATGTGATGTAAAACTCATCATGTCCATATAATCAATGCAATCATAAGAATTTTACCCATACCCTGGAAGCACGCTGACTGGTAAAACAGAAATATTGTGGCTGTTTATTATGTAAAAGCACCAGAAAGCACCAGTACTTGCCCTAAGTGTAATTGGGAAGGCACAGGCATTACAAATGAAGCTACTATGCTAGGCCTCTCAGGGCCTCAGCAGGATTCTTTGCAATCTGTGCTAAAGCTTGTATTGTGACCCAGATCTTGTATATGAAAACATGACATTGCTGTGATATCTGAGCAACAGACACATACAGATGGGGCGATGCAAGAGATGGAAGCACTGTTAGAGGAGGAGAAAGTAGAATAGAGAACAACCTGAGCCTGAAGAGTAAGAACGAGAAGCAGAACACACAGAAGAGATGATTCATGACAGGCAAACGAAGGTGAACAGCCATGTTCAGCTTGTTTGCCAGAGCAGTAGTAATCAGACACTTTATCACAGGAAGGGCGTGGGAAGGTGTAGACAGACACATCTTCTGTCTGCATAGAAGAAATGTCCAAATCAGAGTCCCCCTTTTCTCACTTCTTCTCTCTAGTAAGGCTGTTCACCACCACCCAATAGAATCAAACTCCTCATCTTTCACCTAAGAAATGGAAACCTTCACATAGCAAATACTGACAATTAGGATACTCTAAAAACATTCTCCTTATAGCTCTTTGTCTAAGTGACACATTACAGTTATAGATGAAGTTGTCTTAATCAAGGATGTGCTTAGTAGAAACAACTGTTGAAAATATAAGATGTTGCACATGGCTCTAAAACCAAATCTTCCCTTCAGAACCTACCCCTGAACACCAGTAAAGTGAAAAGTAGCTCGTGGACAAGAGCAAATGATTGTTACTGTCAAAAAGAATAGCTAAAGGAGCAGCTATCTCACTAAGGTTTGTGGCACACGTAGCCAGTATACATCCAAGGAATTCTCTTTGCAAAGAAAAGTCCTCAGCAGCTTCACTGTAGCAGCCTTCTGGCTTCCAAATGCCACAGGAAAGAATACTGAAAGGCCAGAACAAGAAATAAACTGCTTTTGTGAAAATAACTACTACATTTTCTGGCCCCTTCTCACACAGCTATTTAGCAATGTTTGTTCACACAGGGCTTTCAGTCTGCTGTTACTCACTGCTAGAACCAAAACTGCAGTGAAAGGCCACTACCACGCACATCTACATCCCACTATGTCACAGCAGGATAACATCATGACTAATGACCACAACATTTCTGTCAAACCTCTGCCATCTTCCCTCCTGCTCAAGTTTTAATAAAGCTATTCTGCTACTTCAACTAAGTTTACATAAAAGTCTAGTGAAGTCAGCCTCTACTGGCAAGAAGGCTCTGCATCAGCTTTTAAGAAGTTTCTCTATTAATTCATCTATTATGAAAGAATATCCACATTCTTCAAGCCCAAAGCAGCTTTATTTTCTCACTCAAATTGATTCATTTATACCAACAGGCAAGCATTTGCTTGCAGTATTAGCATCATTGCTTTAGATTGTAATGTGTTCTCTTTACAGACATGCTACTGATAAGCGTAGATAGCTCCAAAGCCTTCTGTGGCTACAATACCCTGAATCACTTTATCCTGAGCATAGTATGCGGCAGAGTACTCAGCTACTCAATCTTAGGTATGTGAATAGCAAAAGTACCCTAAGAATATGGTATCAACTACCTGCTATCCAATTACACATCAAGTTTTTAAGAGTCAGGTGTGTGTAGAAACACACAACTAGCTGGTTAGGCAACATAAATAAGTTACTTGTAAAACAGAAATAGGACCACTGGCAAAACAACTTGACAAGCCAGACGAAATGCATCCTTTCGTGGAAGTAAATGAAATAACCAAGGTCCCTCCTGGAATGTCAGTAGCCTATACATTTTCAAACAGCTTTTTAGGTGCCTGAGGTAAAAAAAAACAGTAAGGATCTCTTCCTGCAACCTTAAAAGAGGATGAGTTTATATCATAGAAAGGCTAAAAGAAACCAAGGGGTTGTTCAGTGACAGAAGTGTGGAGGAGGAGGGGGAAATCCAAACAATTTAAGAGGGAGAAGAACAGTCTTTATTCCTGCAAAGCTCAAAAGCCAAAGGACTTGGGTTTTTGCTTGCTTTCCTTCAAGAGCCCCAGGCTGGAAGCCTAGTTTCCATGTCAAAAGACCATCCTTTCAGTCACTTCCTCACCAAGCTGTAGTCTTGAACGAGATTGTAATAAATCTCTTTCAGCGGAACTTACTTTTTAGCTTTCATTACTGAAGAAAGGCTAATGTCAGAGGTATAATACTGCATCTTAAGGCTCATCTTCAGCTGTCAGTAAAGAGGTATACAGTCAACACTTGCTGTTTAATGTTCCCTGCCCCCATGCTCAGAGCTGACTCTGGGCTTAATTTCCCTTCCTACAGCATATAAAATAGTGATTTTGTGATTTTTTTTTTCCAAATATGTTTTAAAGGATTTACAACCAGATATGTAGAGGTATAATCCATGTGTGAAGATGTACATGGGTGCTTAGTAGCTTTACTGCTCTTTGAACGTCTGCAAAGCTGCAAGAAGCTCAAGAGAAACCCAGCTAGGCTACAAGAATTTACTGAAGATCGTTTCCTTTTAACAAAGATAAAACAAAATGACATGCAAGCAAACTCAAAGCTCACTACTGCTTTCTTTCCTTTTTCGGAGGGTGGAATATTGCCAGGCTGGTAATAAATGCTGTGAAATAAAGCTTAGTGAGTAGGATCTCACCAAGCATTTTAGCACTATGACCAAAGGAATTACTAGTATCAACTGCCAAACAAATGATCTCATACAGCAAAGCTAACAAACTGTTACCAGATAGATATCCTGCAGTTACAACATGACATCCGTTCCATTATAGACACCAGAAGGAGCAACTGATACTTAAAGCTGAAGTAATAGCCTGTTTGCAAGTTTTAAACCTAGCTGAAGTACCAGAGTCTCACATTTTACAGAATTTATATGAAGTGAAATTGTTTCTTATTTTCAACATCCCTTTGCTATGCATACCAATATCAAAGAAACCTTAGCAGAGATTAGCATGCGGAAACAACACATTTAGCAGTGAAAGCCTGATCTTTCAAGAATTCTGAGGCATTTCTCTTCATTCTTACATGCCCTGGATATAGGTTCTTCATATACTAGTTTCATCCCTTGTTAGGAGATTTGTAAAATCTTAGCCCTCAGTTTAAGGAGAATGTCAATCTTTTACACTGAGAAGTACAGCAAGGCATTCATGTGAAATCTCATTCTAGAATCAGATAAGAACAATTACAGATGAACTGCTGTAAATTGAAGTACAATCAAGCCACCTGCAACCCATATTCATTTCTTTAAAGCCATTCCCCAGTATCTTACTCAAATATTCAGTTACCACCAGAAATATTCTAGTTTTGAAACACTAGGCACTTATTAAATATCCTGCTTCATCCCTAAAACTTAAAATTCTGGGAGAGAGGGATGTTTTGTTTTTGCAGTAGTAACTGGCTTTTTGCTGGGCACATGACCCTTGTAGCACTCCAAAATATGTACTAAAATACACTAACTCAGTCTTCTAAGGGAAGTAACAGTTGATAAGGGAATAAAAAAATATTTTAAGGGAATCTTAGCTAAACATAAATACTCATTTCTCACATGTGAAGTAATTAGGGTTTCTCAGAGTTAGCGGTAAAAAGAAAGATAATAAGGTACAGTCAAAAACGTCTTTGCTGAAATGTATGCATATACATTTTATTTAAGAGAAGCAGAAAGCAGTAGTAATAAAAATCAGAAGCTGAAGATCTGTGCACAAAACTGTTTTAAAAATACAGTAGTACATCACAAATACCTGTCTGTTCCCCAGCTCATTTCTGATTTCTCTTTTTAGAAAGAATTAAAAAATTCTACAAATCTAAATACTACCCTTCTACCATCAAATTCAAAACCAATATTTCCATTATTTTGCAGGGAGGCACAGGCCAGTAGAAAGTCCCACTACCCTAATAGCTCGATATTAACATCTATATCTCATGTTTACTCTCTCCTCACCCAGCAAGTAAGGGTTGTGTTTGCATCAGCATACAGTGCGGACAAGATCCACAGAGTGAATTAGCTGGTGCTGAGGACCCGACACCCACACTACATCTTTTGACCAGTTCTAGTCTGGTCCCAAGGACTGCATGCCCGTTAGCGGTTGGAGCACACATCCTAATTTTGTTTAATCCAAAGGAATCCAGTCTGCACACTGAAGCCACTTGGCTCTGCAAGCCTAAGTGGAGACAATTGGGAGGGGTGGGGTTTTTTTTTGGGGGGGGGGGTTGTTTTTTATTTTTGGGTTTTTTTGGTGTTTTTTTTGAAAAGTGCACTCCTCATCCAAATTAAAATGCTGATGCACCCAGGAAACCATTCCCTGTGGCTCCACATTCAGCTATATGCACCATATCTCTTTTTTTTCTACGAGCCTGTGCCAGCTTGTCCTGGTAAGCAGCATGGAATTTGAAGCTTGCTTTTCTCTTCAGAATCAAAGCAAGGAAGCAGCTGTGATATTTGGTCACATTTTAGCTTTAGTTAAAGGAGAGCAGGACAATGGAACAAACACAAACAGAACTCAAGTTACAGGCGAGTCTCAAGCCTAGTTAGGTACCCTCTGCAACACAACTTCTAGACAAGAGGTCAGAACATTAAAAAGCAAAGCTTCCCAACTGTATATTTGGGGGGGGAAAAAAAAAGTCTTCAAAATAAATTAGAGGAAGTAATATCTAATAGACACATCTTCAGTGATTTTGTTACAGCTTTGGGGGAGGTGGTGTGTAAGAAGACACACAGGCTTCCAAGAGTTTCATAACAATTCAAGGTGCAGGGATACATATTAGCAATGGTCTCACAGGGCTGCTTAAGAGAGCCATAAGCAGCAAGATAGATACTGAACACGAAGGGACCTCACTAACCAAAGCATAGAGAAGGAATAAAAATAGCTAAAAATCTTTAAAAATAAAAGCTTGCCATTAGACCAAAGAATGATCCCACTACTCTGCTTCTAACAGTGACCAGCAGTACACGCTTAATATAGAGGTTAGTGAGGGAGTCTTTCCCTTTACTTAGGTCCAATCACGTATTTCCATTTAAACAGAGACTACTATTCAACAGAAAGCCTATTAGAAAGTTGTAGTATAGCTTCTAAGACCCAATAAGTATGCTTCTGCAAGTCACTAAAAGATCACTGGAAAGAAAGTCTTGCAGAACATTTAAAAGTTATAAAGAAAAGAAACTTAATGAAATATTAAAAGAAAAAAAACCCCCTCACATCCAAAATTCTAATTACTTTATTAACCTCAAATATACAAAAACAAAACAGGGAAGGGGGACAGGATGGTGAATACAGAAAATAATCATTATTTAAAACAAAAATGGTTGTAATTAAGCAATGTTAAAAGTGTCACATCACTTAAATGCTATTCAAAATGAAAACCAAGTGCGCAATATCAAACTTAAGAAATAGGGGGAAGTTTAAAAAAATAGGCCCCAATGTCCCAAAATACTCCAGATAGAGCAATTTTATTGACATTAAATGGGACACACATTGTACACAGGATCTGCCTGCATGGAGCTCCTCAAAGAATCCAAGAACCTTAAAGCTAAAATTAACAGCATTAATCTGTTTTTGCATCTCTGATACAAAGTACTTTGAAAAGATTTTAAGTATAAGGCAAAATACTAAGTGACTCAGAAATTGCCACTCAGTTTAAATGTAGAAAAAAGTTTTGTTCTCTTTCAAGCTAAGAAGATCCTTAATTCCTAATGTGGATGAATGCTACAAAGAATAACTAGCAAATATAGTATATAGATGCTAGTCACCCCAAATTCACCAGCCTTGCTGTCTAATATGAATGCAGCACCAGTGCTGTACCCTATCACTTTTAGGGGAATCACCATATAACCCAAACATCCTAATCTTTTACCATGATCTTGCAACTTTGGCCATGTGTATGGCTACAGTCCACAGAGATCGTCTTTGAAACCAAAGTGGCTCTGCGATGGTGATCTTTCATACTTGCACTATGGCACTTGCTCAATAGATAAAAGGCATTTTCTGCCTTCCCTTAGCATTCCTAATGGTTTCAGCAGGGAAAGTCCAGACTCCAATTCAATCCCATATATTATCTGGTCACAAGACCAGTCAACTCATGCCGAGCAGCAAGACGACGACACAGAGGTTATCGGACGTGCTTGTGATAGGCACTCTTCTCACCAGGACTGCTTGGTCTTGTGAGCAGAACCAATGCTAAGCAGTAACACAGCTCCAAACCACTGACCTGAGCAAAAGGCTGTCCCTGAAGGTTTAGAAAACAGCAATAACCCAATGCCAGACAGAGATTACGTAAGTAATGAAGTAATAATAGCTGATTATTTTCTCCTGTGAGGATTTGTGACATCACAAGCAAAGAGCAGTGGAAGGCACCTAACCCTCAGTGGGTCATCAGATTATAAGCGTTTATTCAGGTCACAACAATTAAACCATTTTTAATTTTCCTACGACGAAGAGGCTTGAACACGCGTTATCGTAGTAACCGCGTACAAATATTAAGGAAGCAAGCCAGGCTCGGTATTCCTCGTCCCGTATTCCCGCGGGGCCGAGAGGCCAGACCTGCACGGCTCGGGAGCGTGAGACTTCCAGCTCGGCTATAAAATGGCTGAGATCAAACAAGAGGGAAAAAAAGGGGGGGTGGCGGGAGCCACGCCGGGGCAGCAGCGCCGCCCGGCCGCCCCCTCCCTCCCTCGGGGCGGGCTCCCCCTGCCGACATTTGGGCGGGAGGGACACCCGCCGGGGGCCGCGGCGCACCTGAGCCGAGGCGCCCGAGGACGCGCCGCGAGCCAACGGTTTCCTCCTCCCCGCCCGCCCCCAACGGCCGCCCCGCGGGGAGCCGCTCGGGGGGGGGGGGGGGGGGCGCCCCAGGCCCTTCTCCCGCCCCCCGGCCGCGGCGCTCACCTGAAGGCGGGCCCCTCCCCCGGGGCCCTGCCGTGCGGAGCCGCGGCGCTGCCGCCCCTTTTGTTGAAGAGCTTCTGGAGCAGGGTGGGGGCCATGCTGCCGCCCTGCCCCCCGCCGCCCCGGCCCCGCGGCGCCTCACGCAGTGGCTCAGTTGGCGGCGAGAGGCGGCGGCGGCGGCCGTGGCAGCATCCCCGCCGCCGCGGAGCCGCCCAGCATCGCGCGCAGCAGGCGAGGGGAGCGCCGGCCGGCCGGCTCGCTCAGCCGCGCCGCTACCGGCGGCCGCCAGTCACCTGACCGAGGGGCCGGGGCCGGGGCCGGGGCCGGGGCCGGGGCCGCCCGGCGGCGCTGACAGCTCCCGCCCTCCCTCCCACGGGTCGCGCCGCGCCGCCAGCAGCCGCGCGACAGGCACGGGAACGCGACCACGCCGCGCCCCTCCGGCGCTCCCCATTGGCTACGCGGCGCCCCGGGCCCCTCCCCCAGCACGTGGTAAAGCGCCCGGAGCCAGCCTTAAAGGGGCAGGAGCCCCGCGCCTCGCGCTGGGCGCCGCGGCCGTTGGGGCCGTTGTGGGCGACGACACCCACACCCACACCCACACCCACACCCACACCCACACCCACACCCACACCCACACCCACACCCACACCCACACCCACACCCACACCCACACCCACACCCTGCGTGTCTTCGTGGGTATCTGGCTGCTGGGAGAGACAAAGCCGTGTATATATGTGTATATTTAGACATCTAATAATGTGGTGTGTATGCCTGTATGTGTATTTATATGTGTGTATGTGTGTGCCTACATATAGCATCTTATATATACAGAATAATATATGTATGTATACGTGTATATACATATGTAATGCACACATTCCTATGTGTATTTTTATATATATATTCTCCACATGCACACATGTAAAGCATCTATTTGTTTCCTTTCCTGAGCTCCAGCAACTTTATCTCCTAGTAAAGGAAACCTCTGGACACTCTTGCACAAGATAAACCATTACATAATAGTGGGTCTTTTTTTTTTTTTATGGGCTGATACTGAAATATTACTGCTACAGTAGACTGAGTTTTGCCTTCTCTGTCAAACCAGCCAAATCCATGATCAAAAAAAAAAAAAAATCTATTGGGCTGCTGGAAAACTTGTGTCCCTCACCTTGCCACTGGTCTTTGCTACATACACAAATCACAGATCTGGAAAAGCTTCAATCTAATTTCTTCTAGACTTGTCTCTATAACAGAGAGCTCCTTGACATAAAATTGTAAAAGTATTCTGATTCCTTTCAAGAATCTGAACTTTGATTTCAATCTTTGGCTATGCAAACAAGTGCATTTTTGCATTAAGGTAGTCCTGCTGGGACATTGCAGGGCTGGAGCCTTATTTTGCTCACTTCTCTCTAATTGCTTTATTGCACTCACAAATTAATTAGACAATACTATAGTATTTGGGCACTGTTTGGAGCTTGTTTTTCTTTGTTTAATTTGGGGAGAAAGGTTGTGTTTTTGCACACCAGCAGGATCATATTTTCATACGTCCATCAAGAGAACATGAATCTGAACACTCATTTTCAACCAGCTAGGGAGTTGCATGGTGAGGTGCAGCAAACACAGAATCATGATATCTTCCCTCTCTTTTTCAGGAAACCTACAAAATCACTGGAGGCTCTTGAAATACACAGGACATGAAATTCCAGTGACAAGTCTTGCATCTTCTCGTGCTGCACACACTTAGTGTACAAGAGGCACAAATTCGAGCCTTGGCTGCTTTGCAAAGAGGGGAAGAGACCTGGAAAAAGAATAAGATAGCAATAGATTTTTTTTTTTTTGAAGAGGAACAAAGGATACTACTCCCAGGTTTTTTGAACTCCCAGGTTGCTAAGCGCTATCTGACAGCAAGATGCAAATCAGTGTCCTTTTTCAGATGTGACAGAAGAGGTACAGGATATGCTGGCTTTTTGGACCCAGCTTTTCTCTGGCTGGAGACGCTGATTTCTCTTTAAAATAAAAATCAAAGATTGAACACCTACTGGCCTGAGAGTTTGATCAGTAGATCTCCATGTAACACAAGACTGAATCTCGTAATGCTCTGGTGACCTTGTCTAAAAGTCTCTTCTTGGGAGGGATCACCGTTTTGAAAGGTCTCAGCCACTTCATCTGAAATTCTCACTGAATATCCAATGTAAATCTTTGAGCACGAATATTCTCGCTGCTTCTGATGCTTCATTTCTACCATCATCACCATATGCCCCCTGCTTATTATAGTCAATCCATTGAATCAAGGGCGAAGGACAGAAAAATGATGCAATGATGGTTAGCAAAGTGGGGTAGTCTGATGATCGTATATTGAAAGAGAAGTGAATAGCAGGGTGCGACTGGTCAAAATGAAGGACATCATAGTTGGCAGGGTAGTCAATCTGAATGAGAAACTAGGCATCCAGCTCCAGAAATGAGTGCTGGACTGTACTTCCTGCAGAAGTCTTAAGAAACGTAATGTTGTAAATACTGTGGCTGCTACTCTAGGGCTATGCCGGCATTAACAAGTAGTGCTGACAGCTGCAGGCAGAATTGCAGACTGAACCTGTTGGCTAAGAGACCTCAATATCCATACCGTACACATTTTACAGGCTTTTATTTTGGACTAGTTGTAATCTGGTCCTGAGCACAGGATAATTATCAGTGGCTGGAGCATACTGAGTGTGTTCCTGAAACACATCTGATTTAGCTTCAACTGCAAATAATCCAGCTTGTGTGCTCGGACACCACTCCAAAATGTGAAGGAAGACAGTTACTGGGCTCAACTGGAAGATTCCCTTCAAAAATGCACTTCCGATCTGAGCAAAAATGGTAAGGTAAATGCACCCTATAGGTTGCCTGATGCTCAGCCCAAAAGCAGTTCACAGTATTTTTTGTTTATGTGTGTAACTGTCAGTATGCTCTCAAGTTGCTAACAAAACATTAAGACACTGCTTCCTTTTAGAAGCATATTATTTCTGAAGTTTATTCCTGAAAAATCATGGGGCAAGCACAGCATAATCAGCAGAGGACTATGAAGCAACTTTCACAGTCAGTATGCACTATCCCATTCCAAATGGAGTTGGCTGTAAAGTACACCTGACAAAACAAGTGGGCTGATTTTTCACTATCCCATGTGTGCAAAATATGAGCAGGTGTAAAGAAAGCAAAGCCATACCAACTGTCAAGCAAACATCATTTACAGCAAGATGGTGCCTGTACAGCCCTCACTGTAAAAGGAAATACAACGTATAGAAGTATGCCATATAAACATCAAAACCTTATTTATAGTATGTACTAAAGGGCCAGACACTTTATGTACAGAGAGAGCTGTCAGTACATTAAAAGGATCATTTACATCCTAAAATAGCTGAATGCTTGATTAAGTGTTTCTGTGTTTCACGGAGCATAAATCTCTCCAAAAATTCTTTTCTGGAAAATGTAGGAACTAAGTTTTATAGCCAGGACAGGCTGGAATAAAAGCCAACTCTCCTAAGTCATACTTAGCCTCGCTACCACTTAGACCTAGATGAAACTTTTAGTTCCATTATGGCTGTTTCCTTTTCATTTTTTCCCAGTCTTGAATGCACAAGTCCAAGATCCTCCTAAACCTCTGTAGTGAGAACTAGGCTTTGCAGGAACCACAAAAAAAGAAGCCAGAAGCCGGAACATGTAAGCGCTGAAGATTTAACAAAAAAGTTAGTTAATCCAGGATGTCTGTTAAATACTTACTCCTTAATGTGCTGATGCATATTTTATAAAGTTGTATGAATTCATGTAAGTCTTGCTATGCTTTGTAGGGCATCAGCTACATTTTGGATTCTGTAAAATAAACAGAATCAGATTTTCTTGCTACTTCATACATGCTGAGTAGAACACGATATCAAGAAACATCTAGAATCAGTATATCTACACATTGTTATTATTTAGCATAGTAAGTCTAAATGACTTCCTATAAAGAACTTTAAAAACATATTATAAAATGTATTATACCTTGCAAACAGGGAGAGAAGCTGACAGCAACAGAGAGTTTGGGATTGCAGCCCCCTGCAAACTAGCTTACTCATCCTTCATTGAATGGAGTGTTATATAACTTGTGCTGTTGCTGCAGCAACTTTCCCCAGCCTCTGAATAATGACATAAAGGTGTTGCCTTAATATAGATAGGCAGTTTCACTGTCTTTTTACATAAAGGACAAAGTTAGTGAAAAACGAAAGATGTTTTAAAGGAAAATAATAACTTAAGATAATTGTTTTAGAATTATTGGTAAATATTAATGTATATAATGAAACGTTTATCTAAATGAAATGTTTATCTAATGGTAAGACTCAGACTAATTTTACTGGGTTGCCAAAGCTGTATGTGCAGGAAAATAAACACAGGAATTAAAATAAAAACAGTTTAACAAACAATTCAGCTATTGCTTATATCCAAGATGTATTGCTTTACAAATATTTACTAAATAAACTATTAGAAGTATCTAACTATAGGCAATAGTTGCATAACAGGAAATAGTTTTAAGTTACAAGATCACAAAGCATTACAGGATCACAAGTCAGTAATTTTACTACTTGAAAATAGAGAGTTCAAAGGACCTTTTAAAATGGCGCTGACTTTGAAAGGGTTTATTTATATATAAATTTAGCATATAACTTAGTGCATTAATTTGATCACAAAATCACTCAGTAAGTTCTTGAAAGAAGTCACGTTATACCCGTTTTTTACAATTGGTCAATTACTATAAATTGATACTTATAGTATATATACTATAATATATTACACTACTATAGTGCCTGGGAGATAACTTAATCTCCTTGCATATTTTCCAGTCTCTCCTAATGACATTGTGAAAATTGTTCAATTTCTCTCTTGCTGAGCTCACATCTTAAAATTAGCATAGTAATATTTATTTTCTCTTAATCTCTCCCTGTCTTGTCTGGTTAGATTGCAAGCTACTTGGGATAGGGATTGCCTTGTTCTTTGAACCTCTAAAGTACCTTGTGCTTAGGGACTTCCAAGCAACTATTGTAACATGAATTATTAGCCTAGAATCTAGTCTATTCCAACTTGGCCAGGAAAAAAACCTGCAGGGGCTGCACAAGTCTGCTCCTGGAAGAATACATCAATACCTTTTCCTGAGGGGAAGCTGCCAACAGCTCTCAAGGGGGAAAAAAAAACCCAACTAAAAGCACTTCACTCAGATGTCTGCTAAAGAAATCTCTTCTAGATCATACTCTCTTGGCTATCTTCTGTCCCACTGAGATCGTTTCTCCCACCCCACTGCATTTCACCTATGTTATGTGCAATGATAAAAAAAAATCTCCTTGGCCAATGACCATGGCCAAATGCATGGTGACTTATAGATGACTCTAAGCTCTGGTGGCCTTTGACATCATGGAGCATGCAAAATCCCTGACACAGCTGCATAACCTGGCTCAGAGAGAGAAATGCCTTCGTGTAGTTCCACCAATTCCTCACTAAGTGTTCCCAGATGGTAGCCAATGACTTTTCCTTCTGTTAAGGGTTCCCAGATGTGATATACAACAGCATTCAATGCTGATCACTTCTTCTATTCAACATCTGTATAGAGGCTGTGAAAATGATCACGATGCAGTATATAGACTGCAGTGTTATTAATATCAGTGCTACTTTATCTTTTCTTTCAATATGGGAATTACAACTGCCCTCTGATACTCCTAATATTGAAGACATACTGAGAGACAGATGAAAACCAGCTTGATGAAGTTCATGTCCAAAAATTCAAAGATGACATGAATTAGAGGAGAAAACCTTTGGAGGATACGATGAATCCTAAAATGAATGTGGAGTTTCTGTGATGCATTAGAGCAGCCCAGAGAGGGGCTTATTTTGGTTAGCAGTGCTTCCAGGACTGTTAAGATAGCAAAATAGTCGGAGCCCAGCACTCTTCGGCACTTTCTGCTTTTGCCTCAACAAATACCTTGCCTTCATGATGCAAGTGAGCATAGGATGTGGCCATGCTGCCTCTACATCTGCTTGGGAATACGGCACCGAGGAGCCCTAGCAAAGGCTCAACTTGACTGGCAAGAAGAGATCATTTGCCTCAGAGCGTTTATAGTGATATTCTGCCCTTGGAAAGAAACGTATTTTGCTTTCCAATTGTGGCAGGCTGAGAGAAGAGTTATTTGGCGTTTCTAAACGATAGTCACTTTTGACAACCTACCCATTCTTCAGTGAGTGGCATTTTTTCAGAAAAACTGCATTTCTAATGTAAAAAAATCAAATCCAAGCAAAATCAAGTCATCCCCATCATCACCCACATTTGCAGGCCTTCTGCATATACCTCACCAAGGAAGAGATTTTGTTTCTTTGCAGATTAAGCCTTTTAAGACTGCCTAGTGGCAGGCCGTGCCAACAGCGACACAAAACCAGGCCTTTCCTGCAGCGTGTCCATCACTCCCGCAGGACCGGGGACCCAAAGCTGTGCCACCGCGCAGCACCGCGGGCGCGGCAGACCTTCATGCCCGCTGCCTCTCGGGCGGGCCCGCCCGCGCCGCCATTACCCCGCCGGGCGGCCACGAGCGGCCCCAGGGGCGGCGGAGCGAGCGCCGCGCCGCGCCGCGCCGGTGGGCGGAGCGGGAAGCGGCCGCGGCCCGTCTGCCGCCGGCGCCCGGAACCGCGCTCTGGGCCGCGCGCCACCGCCACCGCCACCGCCCGCGGCGAGATGTCGCACCCGTCCCCGGCCGCGCGGCCCGGCAACCCCCGCAACCCGCGGGCTTTCTTCGACGTGGACGTCGCGGGCGAGCGAGGTGGGGGCCGGGCCCTCGCGGGAGGGGGGCCGCGAAGCCGTGCGGGGGGGCCGGGCCGGGCAGGGCCGCTGCTGCGCCGCGGGCGCCAGGTCTACCCGTGGCGGGACGGGGCAGAGGCGCGGGGGCGCCGCGGGGTGGGCGGGAAGCGGGGCGCGGGGCTGGGGGGCTCTGCGGGCAGCAGCTCGGGCAACGGAGCAGCTCGGGCAGCTGAACTGAACTCGGCAAACGGCGGTTTGGAAACTGGAGCTGTCAGTTCGCGAGCTCGGGTTTCCAAAACATGCCTGGGTAAAGACAGATGTTTCCCTTCTGCCGCAGCGAGGTGTCTGGTTTGTTCAGCCTGTTACTCGGAAGAAAGGCAGTGAGATTATTTGATGTTTGAGAAACGTTTTGTTGACTTCCAGTTGTCTAATTTGCTTTCGTTCCTGTATTAATTTGAATTAATTTATTTACATTTGGCTTCCGGTAGAACGAAATTATGTTAACTAATTGACTGTTAGGCTGATGAGAAAACAGTAGCGTCACTGATGGCAGCAGCTAGGAGTGAGAAATCTCTCTGACATGCCAATTTATAAAAAGAATCAAAATTTATTGCAGAATCCATGTATCAAATATGAAGATCTGTTAGCTACTCAGTTTTCACTTACGTTAGTTAAAACATGCACATTTTTGGATTTAATGATTGCTTTCTTGCATCTGTAACTGTAAATGGCCATTATTCATATCCATGTTAAGTATTAGTGTGTCTTAGTAAAATTAGAGTTTAAGAGAATGAGAAGTAAGATTGCTATACACATTTAGCATAAGCTTTTTGATCAAATCAAAGTCACCGTGATGCTTCTTGTGTGTGTGTGTGTGTGTGTGTGTGTGTGTGTGTGTGTGTGTGTAACCTTTTTTCTAAAAATTGCAGATTTTAATATCATCATGTTTTTATGAGCCTGTATTTTCTCGGCCGTAGCTCCAGAGAGCATAAATTCTGTGCAGATATGGTATCTATTTTTGATGCCCTTGGTAGTATAATTCATTGTTGGTAATGTCTATGTTGAGTGTTTGCCATGGAACAACCCCAAGAGGTAAATGTAATAATAATCTGAATCCAAATAATCTGGTCTGAAATGTTAATTGCCTTTGCCCTACAGTGCTCGACACATCGTTGTGCCTAGGAGAGGACTTAAGGTGTCTCATCCTCTCTTTGTCATTTCAGTTGGACGGATTGTCTTTGAGTTGTTTGCTGATGTTGTGCCTAAAACAGCTGAAAACTTCCGTGCGTTGTGTACAGGAGAGAAAGGAACAGGGCCTACCACTGGGAAACCTCTCCATTACAAAGGATGCCCTTTCCATAGGAGTAAGTTCTATGAAATCCTCTGTTATCCAGCTGACAATGAAAGTCTTCTATTATCAGTATTTGAAATAATATTAAATAATATTCAGGAGCACTTGCTGAAGTAATAACTTGACTGAAAACAGATTTTTGACTTTTAGACCCTCCTAATCAACAGATAGTGTTTAGCACACATTGACAATAGTGAATCAAAAATTTACTACAGTAAATTAGTAGTAGTAAAACTAATTTACTATGAAATATAAATAGTTTGAAATGGATTTCAGTTAAAGCATTGAGTATCAAGTGATATCCACTGAGCTGAAAGGGAATACTTAGCTGAAACTTGATAAAATAAAGATGGTTTTCAATTTTATTTAGGCTTAAGTGCTGATGACAAGGATTGATCTTTATCTCTGAATTATTTTTCTTAGTGCCTTTCTTGCCTCACTGCCCTATTTAATAATTATCTTCTTTTACAGTTATTAAGCAATTCATGGTCCAGGGTGGAGATTTCTCAAATCAAAATGGCACAGGTGGAGAAAGTATATATGGTGAAAAATTTGAAGATGAAAACTTTCATTATAAGGTATTCTATTGAAAATACAGCTTGTATTCAGTTTTTGAAGTTTCAGTGATTTTTATTTAAATTGAATCTTAGTGCTCTTCAGCCCACAGATAGCATGTTTTTAAGCAGCGGAAAAGAACGCAACAAAAACCCCTAAACTAGTTTGTCCTTAACGTCTTTGCTAATTACAGAAAAGATGACAAAGACAACAGTAATTTAAACATTCTTTTTAATTGCACCATTAGAAATTGGCTTGAAACAATATTTCAATTCTGACTGAGGTAAGGAAATTATTTTGACAAATGGCAAATGTCACTCTGAAGCATATACAGTGTATTAGCATTAAATGTCACTCTGAAGCATATACAGTGTATTAGCATTAAATAGATTTTCTACTTGTTTTCATATACTGTTAATATTTATAATTGTTATATGATTAGATGTGAGAAATATCTGTTCTGTTTAAGAAGTGGGGAATCTGTGGTAGATTGCAGAATTAATCCAAAGAAAAATTGAAGAGAACATTTTCTCCAGTACAACAGAATGAGAAGTAAAAGGCTGTTTATAAATGTTTTTGCACCCAAAATTTTTGAAAAACTTGCTGTGAACAGAACAGGTTTTTGAATATGTAAAGTTCTGGATTTGAAGGTGCAGTTTTAAGAGATGTTGGCTTTGATGGTAGGGCAGACTGTCAGTGCATGTGCTTTACACATACAAATTAACAAATACAACTCTGAACAGCAGTTTCCTCAGGATCTGTCCTTGTCTCTTCCTGCTTCTTGTGCAATGGCATAAACTTCAAAATGCCCATTACCTTTCTTCAGATTTCTCTTTCTTACTTTTGACGTAAGACTCACTTCTTTTTCATGCTTTTGAGGAAGAAATGTTCTTGTTTTGCTTATATGGATTCCTGCAAATTGCAGCACACTGAAAGACTTTTTCAGTAGTCAGCTTATCACGTTAGATCACTCCCAGCAGACCTTTTTTGTGTCGCTTCTGCAGCTAATGGCTGTGCCACAGTGGAACACCCAATTTGCACAGCCCTCAAGCAATGTGGTTACCATGCCACGGCTTTGTAGGCCTTGAATCTGTCAGAGGCTTTGTCCAGATTCTGACTTGCTTTATAAGCTGACCAAACGGCATGCAGAAAGTAGCGCAGGAAAGACACTCTTATCGACAGTGTTTTTCAGAACACTTTCAAGGCAAGAAAATGCACGAGTGATCAACAGTTTTGTTTATGAATAGGAACTCTCTTCACGAGGCTGATGTCGAGACTTGGTCCCAAACGAAATGGGGTTGCGTGTAAATGTCCTGAAGATCAGAGCCATCAGACTGCTTTCTGTAACTTTCCAACCTGTCCTCCAAATCTTTATGGACAAAAGGTAAACATGCACTGGATGAGGAAAACCAGTGCTTATTGTTCCTTGCCCCTTTGTTTACAAACCAATGCCATCCGGAATCGCTTGTAATTCCCCAAAAAAAGAAAATAAAAGGTAAGATTTAACAGTCTCATTTTGCTTCTCGGCAGTCATTCATTGACCAGCCTCAAATGTTACTTGCAAAAATCTCCTAAGAAAGAACCCCTTTTGATTAACTTGTTTGCCAGCAACTACGATGCAGAATGTCAGATGTTTGTTTTGGAGGCTGCCTTCCTGCAAGCTTGTTATCAAGTTGCCTTCTCTTGCTGTGGAACACGGGCTTGCTCTCTGTTAGCCAATTCTGATTCCCAGGATGAGTTTCAAGATTAGAAGATACCAAGTCAAGATTATTCTGGTAGCTTTTGTTTGGCTAGGTGCAATTCTGGCTTTCAGCCATACATCCTTTTCCTAGAGTTTCTGGGCCTAATCTTGTAACGTCGTTGAAAGATCCTTGTACCCTATGACCAGATGAACACCATGAGCAGCGAGTTCTCTCTAAGTCCACGGAAATCCAAGCATGGAGTGGGAAAACAGTTTTCAATACAGCACGTTCTTCAAAGTGGTAAAGACTGTAGTGACAAACCGTCTGCTTAAATACAGCTATCTAAGACTGCTGTCTCACACTAATCAACCTTCTGTAGAGCTCTGAGTTCCTCATAGCAATTTCAGCATCTGTCTCCTCTTTACTGTCATGCTTAGTTCTTTTGCTCTCCCCTCCTCCCTACAGTATCAGGTTTCTTAGGAATACTACAACTTGCATGCTTCAGACATGTACCAGCATCTTCATATAACATATTGACCTTTGTCAAATGGAGTTCCTTTCACTTAATAACTAGATTAAGTTCGGGAAAATAGTACCTTAATGTGTCATGCTAGTTTAACACATGAAACATACATTGTTGCAAAACAAGCAAAATATGAAATAATCTGTATGATGGAGGAAGATAATTCTTATTTCAAAGAAGAAAAAAATATTGGAAACGAGATGGTCAGTGTCTTCTCATGTTGGGCTGTTTAACCAATTTTTGGTATTTTGTGCCCTGGTAGAACGAACCAAAATAATCAGATGGTTAAAAATTTCAACAGAATAAAAACTGTCTCTCTAGAAATGTGGAAAGAGTTAAAAAACAAACAAACAAACAAAAACTTTAAATTATAAAGACCACAGATCCCTAAAACTCATAGTTGTACGACATACTTTGCATAAGTAGATCTTTTAAAATTAACAATACGTACCATTCTTGACAGTGTAACATTAAGTTGGTTTAAGTGATGTGTTGCTTTGTTTCTTAATGAAGCGAGTGGTCTTGAATGATACAGTGAGGAACATCACTTATCTCTCGGATGATCTCTAAATTCAGCAGCTGACCAGTGTGGAGTTTATAGACTGCACAAGGAGTAAACAAGAAATGCTGCAGTGTCAAGTCACCCATGAGGAGGTGGCAGATATAGAGACAGAATTGGCATTTGCCCTGTGCAGTCTTGATAGGTAAAAGTAGTATGTTAAAATTAGTATTAGTAAAACTGTATGCAACTGTCTGATTTCTGTGAAGTTGTCATTATGGTTGTCACTGCAATATATAGTAATAGCCTTACAGAATCTTTTATATGATTCTATAACAGATCTTGTATATCTTGGTTATGATTTTTCTTGTTATACAGCATGATAAAGCAGGGCTGCTGAGCATGGCAAATGCAGGACCGGGTACTAATGGCTCTCAGTTCTTTATTACAACGGTGCCTACTTCTCACCTGGATGGGAAACACGTGGTATTTGGCCAAGTGATCAAAGGAATGGGTGTCGTTAAAATACTAGAGAACGTTGAAGTAAATGGAGAAAATCCTGCTAAGGTAAGCAGTATCTAGGTGCCTAGGAATCCTATTTTTTCTCCTTATTAGATGATGTTTTGACCAAAAATTGTGAATGGATTTGACCTTTTTTTTCAGGAGAATTAAAAAATATTTTCCTTTTACTAGAGAAAAGCGACAAAGGCATTGTTTTTACCAAGTTGTTTTGGGGAAGTATTGAACCATTACCTTTCATTCTCTCCTATTGTAAACATCTTGCAGGTCTTGTTTATTGCTTACTGAAACTAAAGATTACAGGATTGCAGATTCCTTTAATCTGAAACATTTCTGTCATAAAAGTATTGGGAAGGGAAAAAAGTGATTTTGTGATTGAAAACTATTAAAATGGTTATTGATTTTCTAAAGTGTCTTAGAAAAATCAACCAGCCAATGAATTTTTTTGTCATCCTTGGGAAGAAAGACTAAACATTGTTGAGAGAAAATTGTATTTTGCTCCCTAAAATCTAAATGTAAATATATTTTCTAGTGCACTCATTTTAGGAGTCACACTTCCTAGATTCTAGTTGGTATTTAAATGTGAGAACTAAGAAAAATGCATAGGTGAAGCAGGAAGTAATAATCAAGTGTTTGCAGTGTTCTTTACTTTTAGTCTCTACTGAATGATTACGTTGGAAAAGCACCAAAGGCCTTATGCTGCTGGAACTGCTGCCTTTTGGAATAATTGTAGGTCACGGCAACTTGGGACAAACTTCCTGAGCTAGCAGATTCTAGCATGAATTCATGTGGTTCTTTGCATTTCTTCTAAATGCCTAGTGTAGTGTTTAGGACTATTAAATGTTTACCAGTTATTTTTACGAACAATAACTATTTTCATTTTGCTGTTCATGTTAAGAGGTTTTCGTTCCTTTTGCTGTAAATTTCCACCACACAAACAGTTGATTTATTGTTCAACACAACTGAGTGGGTAGAAGCCTTTATCAGGGTGCAGGTGGAAATGCACTTCTAGAAGTGGAAGACAGGTGAGGAAATTACAAGGTGGAATTCATAATCCTAACTAGCATGATAGCCAATTGTCATGAATTTTATGTCAGAAATTGTTGTATTTCTGATAAAGCAATCAGTCTATAGTTCATGTCAGTTTGTAACTGTTTGAAAAATGTATCTGTTACTTTAAAAGACTTGTCAGTTTGAAAAAAGAACGCTCATCTCTAATATATTAGAATTATAATGTCTTCTGCTTGCTGCAGCTCTTCTTACTGCAGTGTCCTCTTCCAGCCTTTGTAGAAAGTGGATACGGTATGGCTGGAATGCTGGTACTTTGAAGGCGATACTTTCTGTGATAAAAGCCTTTTGATGAGCTTAGGCTAATGGTGGCATGACAGGCTTCTGAAATCAATGCACCCAAACAACAGATGAAGAAGCATTTTTACTGAATTTCAGAAAGCACACACAATGTTTTTTTTTTTTTTCTGAAATTGTCTTAATGTACAGTACTGCCGTTATGCTTTTTTTTCAGTTGTGCGTTATCGCAGAATGTGGAGAGCTGAAGGAAGGAGATGATTGGGGAATTGTTCCCCAGGATGGCTCTGGAGATGCTCATCCAGATTTTCCTGAAGATTCAGATATAGACTTGAAAGATGTAAGTAGTTTTTTTTCTAAATAGTTATTTTACAAAAAGCAAGATTAGTAGGTAATCCAAGTTATATGGTATCTGTAAGGCTATTCAGTAAGCATTTTTTCTTAAATTCAGTCAAAATAGAGATCAAGTGGTAACAATGAGTTTTAGGAAAGAGCATGCTGGGGGAGGGGATTGCTGTGTATTTTTTTCAGTGCTAACTACAACTAACTTTTTCCCAGTAACTAAAAGCACAACATTCCACTTATTTTTTTTCATGTTTTTTTTTTTCTGCTCTGTTTTTTGTTTGTGCTGTAGCGATAAGGTATAATTATCAGAACCCCATCCCTCAGACACGTAACTTAATGTTGCACCTATGCACTTTCCTGTGTGACTTTTTGAAAACACACCCTTAAAAATATTTAGCTTCACTTATTAGAAATAATAAAAGACCAGCCTTTTGTAAAATCTGACTACAGAAGACTTAGAAGTTCTCAATTCCTAGTAGTTATTTGCTTTTCAGGTTGTGCAAACTGAAGGAAGACCTGTTGGTGAGGGTTAGGAAGCAGACTGGTGAAAGCAGCTCTTCTGTTGAGCAGGTTTTTACTTTACCACGCGAGGAAAATAGACAAATTGTGCAAATCAGACACTGATTTCTGAGGAAAAAAAGGGGGCTTGTATATGTGGATTCCAAATACAAAATCAGAAATGGAGAGAACAGTAAAAAAACATTACAGCTAGAATCCAGAAACACCTTGTATCCGGCTGTTGAGAAACACTTTCCTTGAAAAACTGTTTGGATAGCATTTGCTGCGTTTCTGATCTGAAGTTGGTAGATGCCCGTCTTCCTTAATTTTAAATTTGTTTATATAAACTAACTATAGAAACCCTGGTGAAATTGGCTTCATGCTGTGATCTGCTTTTTCAAGGTCATTAATTCTAATATAGTAGAACTGTAAACTAGAAGCGTTACAGATGGCATATATGACAGAGCTTAAGACATCTGTGGCATAGACAGCAGTAATTATAAGCTGTTCATTGTCACTGGAGAAGTAACTTAACACTTGAAATCTATGCCATTCTGGAAACAGAAATGATGGATTTGATACAGACAGGCAGTTGTTCTTTTTCTCCTCTCTCTCTTCCCTAGACTTTTTAAGTGTTTTGAGAGAAAGAGAAGTGTGTTCATATGACTTTTAGTTTGAGATTGTGTAGAGTTCAAGTGATGATTACTGCTTTGAGAAGCAGAAGATAAAATATTCTTGGAAATAAAGCAGTCTTGGAGGTCACTTAGATTGTTAAAATATCTTGTTTTCCATAAATAGTGGAATCTTCCTGTGTGGGTAGCAGCACTGAGGATTGAACTGCTTTATCTCTGTTTTTTTTTTTTTTTTTTTTGGACATCAATGGCACCACCTCTTACCCTGTAAAAATCCATTAGGAAATTCATCTTTCAGATTACTTACTGGGTATTGCATAGAGCAGAGAATATTACAGGAGTGGTTTGAAACCACTATTTGTCTAAAATTGGAATACTTTTATTCTGAGATTTTACAATGATTTTTGAAAGAGGATGGACATGCAATCCCACTGTTAAAGATTAAGTAAATCAAGACTTTCTTGGTAAGTAATTTGATACTTTATATTTTCCATCTATTTTATTAGGTTGACAAGATTGTGGCCATAGCAGAAGACATAAAGAATATAGGAAATACTTTCTTCAAATCCCAAAATTGGGCAGTGGCAGCTAAAAAGTATAGTAAAAGTTTACGGTAAGGCTATCATCATTAAATCAGGTAGTTTCTATAATCCAAATTAACATTGCAATCAAGCAATGATACATGCATTTTAAAATGCCTGATGCTGTGCTTTTTTTTCTTTCTCTCTCTTTTTAAGCTTCCAGAATCTGGAAAAGAACTGCTTGATTTTTAGCTACTTACTCAAATAGGACTTTTACTCATTGCTAGATGACAGCTATGTGCAAGAGGTGTTGTTTAGAACTCCTAATTGCTAACGCTCCTCTGTTAATACTGTTGTTGTGCTGGTGCCTAACTGGGAGAAAATAGTATACTGAGTATTTGGAGAGGGAAGGGTAGGAGATGCTGCTGCTTCTGATTTCTAATAATCAGTAGGTTTAGGAGATGGTAAGTTCAAGAGATATCACATCCAAATAGGACACTTGCTAATTCATTATTATTCCTTATTTTTGCTCTGAGGTACTGTGCCTTCATCCTGATTCCATGCGTAATTCAGACTTGTCTTCAAAAATCGTAATTTTTCTGTTCTTGTTTCCGTACTGTTCCCTTCTTTGATGCTTTTTGCTTTATGTATTTGAGGTTCTCCTAGTGACTTCTTTTTAAGTTATACTGACTTTTATTCCTACCTTCATAATTATCACCAGTCAATAGCAGTAACAATAATGACAGAAGAAGAATTGAGGCATATTTAATGCTTCATCTGAGGTTTAACTGACTAGATTTCAAACAAATGTTGTGCTTCTGAGGCAAAGAAATGAAAATACTAACCCCAAATGCATCTTCTCCCTTTGCACTCAAAAAACCTATCATAGCCCCACAGAAACCCTGAAATAAATTGGATTTATACATAAATGCTTTAGAAATGATGATACAGAAAAGAGGCTGGAATGGATCTTTAAGGTACTTTGTGTTGTACCTGTCCATTCCCTCCCCCTTTCTTAGGTAAAAATCGGGTATAATTATGCCATTGCTCACAGTTGTCTTGCACACTCTTAAGCAAGGCCAATGAAAGCTCTTCACAGTTTGTGTAGACAGCTTTTTCTCTTTTTTTTTTGGTGCTAATCTGCCTTTGTGAATGGAAAGGATGCTATCTTTTCCAGACTCAATAAATCTGACTCTTTTAGCTCTTATTTATAGGTCATCTTTTCTTACAACAACCACTGCATGCCCATAAAAGTATCTTAAAGTCTAGCACTTGAAGTAGATGGAGTACTTTGGCTGGTTCTTCGCCAGAACTGATAAAGACAGTAGTATTGCCCACATCTTATATACAACTCTCCTAGCAAAGCATCTAAGAATGTTTGCCCCCCCCCCCCCCCTTTTTTGGCAATGGCATTGCATTGTGGATTCTTTCAAGTTTATATTCCTTTTTAATATTCAGATTTTTTTCTCATTGCGTTGCTATTCAACCAGTTATTTCTTACTGTATGTGTATGACTTACATACTTTTCCCCTCCAAGGTATATTATGTCCCGTTGTCTCTATTGATATTCAGCTTACTGAGTTCTCCAACTTGTCAAGACTTCTAAAAGCTCTAATTTTGTTTCCAGAATGGTTGCATTCTTTCATGATTTATATTATAGGCGTATTCTGTTTGTTTTGAACATAACTCAGTTTGGTATTACTTTACATAGGCACAGATATGTGGAGACTGCCTTAATCATGGCATTCCTAAAACTTGAACATGTGCAAACACACGTAATTTTGGTGAATTCCGTATGTATTTTTAAAGTAAAACCCACAGAAGTTCTATCAAGCAGGCCATTAAAAGAATTGGAAGTTACTTATATCCACAGCAAAGACCTTTGCCATTTGAGCTAAAAAAACTGACAGTAATAGCACATTCATGTGAATGAAGAAGGAGATAGAGGAGTTTGCCTTTCAGTTTCCCTAGAAAGCAGAGATGCAATAAATGATGTGGCTGGGTCCTGGACCAGTGTCAGTCTGAAGTTCAGGATAAAGGTCATAGAAGGAAGCCAGTTGGAAAGATAATGTAGTTAATAATGCTCATAAAACTCCCTCCTTCACAAAAGGAAATTAGCTTTAAGCCATAAATGCCTAAATTAAAATACTACTGAGGGAACTGAAGGAAGACATGCAGCTTCCTATGAATGTGGACAATGCTGTAGCAGTGTTGACTTTTTGCCACTAATTAGTAACATTTGTTGAGAATAAATGGTCATTGAAATAAATTCCAGTGGTTTCATGCCATCTAAAATAGTGCATTTGTCTAAGGAAAAAAAAATGCTGTTAATACAGTTAAAGGATAGGAATATTTTCTTCTGTGCTTTATAGGAAAACATTCACCTATGAGATCACCTTTTGTCAGAGTAGGTGTGATATGATTAAATTTTTTAACAGTGGAATTGAAACAGAGTTAAAAATACCAATTTGGAGAAGCCTATTTGCATGTAGTTTTGGAAAGATAGCTAAGGGCGGAACAAAATGAAAGTTAAGCTGGCAACACTAATACATGTTCTTTGTAAACTTTTTTTTCCTTTTCCCTGCAGGTATGTAGAAGCTTCTGACGCAGTGACAGAGGAGGCAGACAAACCAAAGTTAAAGTCCGTTGCTTTGACTTGTGTTTTAAACATTGGTGCTTGTAAACTAAAACTGTCAGACTGGCAAGGAGCTATTGAAAGTTGTTCAGAGGTAATTTAATGTTTAATATTTTCACAGAGATAATTGTAGCTAAAAATCTTTTTAAGAGTCTTCTGACAGGCTCATGATTTAAAGGTAAATAAAGTAGAAAGTTGACTTTAAAGTTATTACTAACTCTCCAGTACTTGGCTTTTTGAAAAGGCTTTGAAATTGAAATGACTTACTAAATAACGAACAGATAGGGCTGTTGCTTACTGCCAGAGTAAAATGCAAACTGTGAATGTTAGTTTTGTTTCCTGAGAACAGAGCTAGTTTTCAATACAAGGAGTTAAATTGTTCACAATGAAAGAAGAATACTTTTTCTGGAAGACTCGTATGAGCAAAATGTTTTACTTGTTTTTAGATTCAGTGGGTTGGTATTTTTCTGGTTGAAGTCGCTTTTCCAATTAAAGTCCTTTCAGGTAGGTTTAGTAGTGAAACAAAACCAGCTAATAGGGGAAAAAAAGAAGGAAACAAATGATAAATATGAAAGTATTTTTTTTTAAAAAAGGGCAGAAAATAATAATAACAGTGACATAGACCTATTGACAAAAATTAGCACATTTGAGGAAACATGAATTAATTCAGTAAAACTTTGAAATTTTGAAGGAAACGGAGTATGTTTTTGTCTGTTAGCAGAGGATCCTGAACAACATCTCTTAGGGCTTTATGCTGAGAGATGGAGGATCTCAGCTAATTTGCGTGAGGGGTCTTTAAAGAGCTAGCTTGCTCTCTAGCCTGCTGATGTCACATACATGGAAAACAGCCATAAGCTCATATTCAGAATGGACAAATTGGGGGTTGGGAAAGGGGTGGAAAAAAAAAAAAGAAGAAAAAAGAAAACAATCCAGAATCTATAACCTGGCATCAGTCCTCTAGAAAGTGATAAAAATTGAGACAGCATTTAATTATTACAGAAAGAAATTAATAGCATTAATCATAATACTTGCAGGTATGGAAAAAAACCCAACCTTTTCTCCTTCCTTAAGCTGATAGAATTGTTAGATAAATGCAGCTCTACAGCTATAACAGACCTCTGTAATGTGTTTAGCTTAGTTCATTTAAGAAGTATTACACAGCATATCAGTGTTTTAATCAGAACAGCAGTTTGCTAAGAACTGACTAACCAGTACAGTTCAAGGTGATTGTTAATGAGAAACCATACACTTTCAGTTATGATTCCCCAAGGCCAAAAGCTTTTTAAATTAACAATCTGCAGTATATGGGTTGTTTGGTGTAAATGAGGAATTACGAAGAGTTGAACTTGTTCAAACAAACCTTCCTTTAAGATAGGTATAAGCACGTCTGTCCATCTAAAAAACAAGGAATGCCCTTATGTGTACATAATACAGGCATTTAATTCTGTAAGTGTTGACCAAGACCAGGTTCCAGGGTTTATAGCAGACAAGTAGATCAGGATAAGCTCCCAGAATAATACTTTCTTTGTATAAACAGACAATAGTGAAGTGATTTAAAAAGAATTCTGGATGCAGCTTCTAGTGTCTATAATTCTTAATTAAAGAATTAAAATTGATAAATTATTAAAGCCAGACATTCATGCAAAGAGATTTCCTCAACCATTGAACAGCTGTATTCTTCAAAAAAAAAAAAAGAGAAAAAATTGATAAAATGCGAAAGTGATCTTCACAGATGAGAAGAAAAGCTCCCAATGGGAAAACAGAGCTAGACAAATTAACTGTGGAACTTAAAAAAAGAAAAAAAGTAATCAAATAGTTGCACAGTCTGTTTGCCCAGCCAGTATATTTTCTGTTTTGATGTTGTCATATTAAAGCTGTTATAAAACTGTTACTGTTCCAAAATATAAACATTAGCAAAACTATTCAGCTCAATAAAAGGGTAATGACTGAAACTTCTAAAGGTTCCTGAATCACGAGGAGCTGGACTGCTTGCATATCTCTTTCATTCCAACAATGAAACAAGCTTTGCAGAAAAACTGTGTTTTCTGTAGGATCACCTTAATAGAGTTCTTTGGTGTGAAGGAAGGCGCTGTAATACAGAGTCATACTATGAGACTTAGGTTAGGATAACCTGAACTGCAGTCACCTTTGCCTTGAAAACTGTGTAGATGCAAGTTCCATTTTACCCTGAAGTATGTTGCTCCTTCATAAGAGACTAACTCTGCTGCAGCAGTATTAAACTCAACTAGATAGCTGTTCAGTGTGCTACAATGAGTGTTCCTATTTACACCGTTAATGTTTTGACAGTTTACTCTCAAACAAAACGGGAACATTGTCTGCTGGTGTGAACTGTGCCATTTGCAGTGGTGGGAGGTTGTGAAGTATGTTAAATGTTAATGTGACTATTTTATTAATTTTACAGGCTCTTAAAATAGATCCAGCAAATACTAAAGCTCTCTACAGACGGGCTCAAGGATGGCAGGGAATAAAGGATCTCGATCAGGCATTGGTAATGATCATAATATTTAATTTTTTTAAATTTAAACATTTAATCAAGACATTCGTTTATACTTCTCTCTTTATTTAAGGCTGATCTTAAAAAGGCTCATGAAATCGCCCCTGAAGACAAAGGTAAACTGTTTCTTTATAGATATGTATATTTTTTTTTTAAAAAAGAATGTAACAAATTAAAATGGGACATGGCACTGGGGTGATGCCTAAGATCTTGGCTTCTAACAGCTGCTGAAACTTAAATGATGATCTGTCAAGGATAGAGCCCACTGAGGTGGAAAAACTGTTTATATAGCATTGATGCCTCTGGTGCCCTGGATTAAAAGGCCACCTTCTGCTTATGTAGGTCAGCAGCATACAGAGGAAGTTCTCCCCATCTCAAAGTGTAATTTTCTGGTTTTATTAATACTTAAGATTAAGATTTTTATATCATTTATATTTTTTATATCTTATGTATAAGATTTTTATATCATATATTCTGTGTTGACACCAATACTATTCTTCCTATATCCTCCTTTGCCTGTTCTAGTGTTAGATGAAACAAACTAAGGGACAGAGTCTTTTTGCAGTTAATATCTGACTTTATAGAAAATTAAATGCAGTTCTAGCATTTAAAGTAAATATGGGTAATTTGTAGCATATTAGGATACCTGATGTAAAGTGGTTACTATAACTGGATCATGGATTTTATTTTTAAGCAGCTATCCAAACGGAAACACTCAGAATCAAACAGAAGATAAAAGCCCAAAAGGAGAAAGAGAAGGCAGCTTATGCTAAAATGTTTGCTTGATTTTTTTTTTTTCCCCTAAAATTTTAAACCTATGCACTAATTCTGCAAAAGAGTAAGTGGAGCTGTAGGCAAGTGTTTCTTCTCTCATTTGCCCTGTACTGCAGTTTTCAGTGTTCACAACTTAAAAGTCTAATAATAAAGATAAACTGTTCAAAGATTACGTTGTTCTTTTTTTCTTTCTTTTTAGCTTTAGTAACTTGGGTTTTGTGATTCAGAGATGTTGCTAAGGTGTAATCAGTAGTACTAATAGTGTTTTCACAGCTTAATAATTAAAGCTTCCTAAGAAGTTTGTTTCTAGCATCAAAACAAGTTAGGCAGTTTCTATCAGAGTTTTTTTTTATTATTATTTGAGCAGGCCTGATTTCTTTCTTGTAAGGAATAAAAATGCTGGTAGACATAAAATGAAGGGGTAAGTACTACACATCTTTTTAAACACTTTACAGGTTCTATTGCAAACACATTCCCTTGTATTGCAAACAGGTTCCCTATTATTCTCAGGAAAAAAAATCTAAATATAGATTTTTATTTAATATGTGTAACACTTAAAATCTGTGACAGTTTTCTAGACTGATTTGTTTTCTGTACTGCAAGTTAGGATTTCCTCTAGTAAACAATTTCAAAATGAGGGAGCAAACATACTTTTTTTTTTTTTTTTTTTTTTATTAAGGGTAGGTACTAAATTCTTCTACCACACCCATGATTCTGGATACGGCTGCTGTTACTGCTGAACTTCAGCAATAAATTGAAGATCCAACATTCATTTGTCAGTCCTGAGAAGAACTTTCTTCTGCCTGTCACTCCATTTTGTGAAGAAGTTCTTTTTAAATAAGGCTAGGGTTTAACCTGAATGCACTGACTTTCCATTTAATGTAATGGTCATAGCTAAAATTCAGAATAGCACGTTAGTCTCAAACTGTTTAACATTCAAGTCAGTGCTATACTTTAATTACACTGCAGCATAAAACATACCAACTTATTTTCTGGAGGTCAGAAGTCACTGAATAGTTTTCAGCTAATTTACATTCCGTTATAAGCTGGTCCTCCTCCACCTTCAGGGACTACCCAGTTAATGTTCTGACTTGGGTCTTTAATATCACATGTTTTGCAGTGGACACAGTTCTGAGCATTTATCTGCAGTCTTGATCCTTCTCCTGTTTCCAGAGGAATATATTCATAAACTCCTGGGAAGAGGAAAAGAGTGGTATCACTTCACTAAATAGTTTCCCCTTGCACATATGCTCTACTACTCCTTATCAGCAAGTGTAATGAGAGATGTTTAATAAATTTTTAAGACCTCCACTAGAACTCTCCTCTAGGAAGAGGACTGGGATAGAATGCTTGAGGCACGTATTAGGCCAGGTGGAGTATTCCTGAAGTACTTTGCCTTTCAACTTGCAAAATTAACTCGGACACACTTCATTTTTATTACCTACCTGCTGGACAAAATCTTTGTTCTGGTCCATCAAATATAGCCAAATTCTTGTTCACAGGGATGCTGTCATCTTTTAGGGTTAAATGAGCAGGCTGGTCATGTTCATGATTTGTACCACTTAAAGCCACAGATGATAGGAGATCAAAACTGATTTTTCCATCAGGCTTTGGATATTCAATAGGTGTGCAGTCTTTGGCTGGCTTGAGCTGAGCAAAATCTGGTCCTAAATACATTTTTAATAAATAAATTTCAGTGTAGAATTAATGTAATTTGCAGTACTCAACTACAATTGAATTAAGCTATTCTGACTTCCCTTGCTGTTGTCATCAGTATGATGAAGCTACTTACAAAAGCAGGTTGTCTTTTTCATAAGATGAAACTATGCTAAGTAGACTATTACTCTGAAGTGTTCCTTTACTATGCTAAGTGATATGACTGGGTCTTCTTCACTGGTTTATCACTGATTTCTTTACTACATTTTGAGACTTCCCTGTTTGAATATTGACCAGATCTACTCTAGCTTCAACTTCAACCAGAAGAGACTGACATATATATTTGGTATCTTTCAAGGGGTAATAGCATTACCTGGATGTTTTAACGTCCATGGTTCCATTCCTCTCAGTATCCAATAAAATATACCTGTGTAAATCATTCCTCCGTACAAACCGAGTATGCTGTGGCAGGATGGTCGGATGTTTCTAACAGAATACAGCTCTTTCCAAACCCAGGACTTTTTCAAGTTCTCTTCGTATTCTTGCACATCAAGTCCTAATGCAATACATTACTTGTTAGGTACTTACAGAAAGGCTATCCTTGAAATAAAAAATAATTGCTCAGTAAAGAATTGTTAGCAATGAAGGCAGCAAAACAATTTCAAAGTAGTAAGCTGGATATATACTTAGACTACTTATCTGAACCTCTTTAAAAAATCTGTTTTCATTGGCAGTTGTCAACAGATATCTATTCCCTTGTAGCCTCTCTTACATGAGCCACAAGAAGCATTGAATTACCTCAAAATTTAGCAAAAAATAAAGATAACAGACAAGATGGCAGTAGGGGCACCTGTATGGGTAAAACAACTACTCCCTAGCAGAATCTAAGAACTGACCAGAACAGTTCATCTGTGCTCCAAGACCCAGTTTTTTTAGTATTAAAGTTATCATATTGAAAAGATTTGCTTTACAAGCTATGCCACCACCATCATTCTGATTTCAGTAATGATCATCATGACCTAGGGGAGGACTTCAGTGCTAGGGAATGTTTCTTCTCCATTTCTAATCAGCAAGTTAATAAGAGAGATGTCCTACTACAAACTTGTGATTTGTTTACATTCTTTGATCATATTCTTTATGCATGCTACAACCATTGCACACTCAACAGATGACTCAGTGCACAGTTCTATTGCAGTGTAATTAAGGCTGAGTTATTACCTTAAAAAAAAAAAGTGCCTTCAAATGAAATTTTCTGAGAACCTCCCCTTCATCATTACTAGACTCTGTTCTAACAAAAAACAAAACAAAAAAGTTTAAAAACAGTTATACGGGCTTGTCTATACCTGAAAACATGCTTCAGTCTGTATTTTCTACTTCACATTAGGGTCTGAAAAACCTCAATATCTAGGCACAGAGGAGAAACTGTGCTTTGGTATTCTACTGTCTTGACAAAGCTAGTATCAGTTTGTAAAACCTGTCCATAATCAAACAAGAATGGTACACTAACCTGGTAAAACCGTTTATTATTTTAGGTGGGCTGTAAGCATTTTGCCTGGCTATACTAGACTATAACTTTTAATTGTTTAGCACACCCCAGTGCATTGCATGTTTTAATTGAACAAGAACTCTGTACAGTTGAATCCTACAGTACAGAGAAGAGATTTCTAAAATAATAATCATGTGGCACCTGGCTGTAGTGTCCATCCCCAGAATGAATAAAATTCTAATTGGGTCACCTCTCTGTTCAGCTTTTGTTAACAGATTTGAGGGAATAAGCAAGGCTTAAATAATCATTACAATGCAGTCAGGATCAGGTGATTACTAGAATGTGTTTGAATCACATATAATAGGAAATACACAATAGTCTTACACTGAGAAGGCTCTGTAAAATTAAAAGATGGAAGAACAGGACTGAAGGAAAAAAAAAGCATCTTACTACTATAATTAACAAAACCATGTGAGATTTTTCAAGTTTACCCCTCACTGTTTACATTTCATGTTGCTTTTAATTTTTTGCCTTCTGATTCTGCAGTCTTTCAATAATACTTTTTGGATCATAAACAAAAGCACCGATTTCTAACACATTTGTAGGAACAAAGTATATATTCTGCTTACTTATACAGGAAGTGTAAGCTTATTTTTGGATGCTCTTTAAAGGTATGTTTTTGTTCTACCACTAGAATCGGTGCTTTCCAATAACTAAGCAAAACTTTATGCATTTGCTTCTTTCTTAAATCATTTGTCAGTATAAACAGTATATATTTTTAAAGCACCACATTCCTGATATATTTTTATCTCCAACTAATTCCTTCAGACACATTTAGTTACAACTAAGCTGTTCCAATTGAACACGAGCTAAATTACAAGTACAGTGATCTTACCCATTGTCTTTGATTGGAGATTTTCATTGATTAATTGGCTGAAGATGGCTTCTGAAGCCAGAATGCCACTCTTCATTGCGGTATGTGTCCCTTTGATCTTAGGAACGTTCATGAGTCCAGGACTGCAACCAATTAATAATCCACCTGGGAAAGTGAGTTTGGGTATAGACTGAAAAGGAAGCAGAAAGGAAGGTTTTTCTTTTTTGAAGAGAAAACTCATTCTGGAAATCAAACTGGCATGAGACTTGAGTGCCATTAATATTTTTACACTTTCATGTGCCCTATCTAAAAATATACCAGAACGGCCTTACTTAATCATGTAATCTTGGCATAGTAAGCAAATAAGAACTCAGGCATAGTGTTTCCCTATGTTTTAGACAATTGCTTAAGTCACACAGACTTAGTGATTTTGTTCACAGTAAAAGTAAGTTAGGCTGAAAATGTAACTGCAGCTTTTAATTTAATTTTCAATGAACAGAAGTCAGAAGTTATGTAACCGTAGTTCAAAGAGATTAAATAGTCAGTAGGATGTCCTCTCTTTCCACAAGATTTTGACTGAAAACAGTTAATTGAAAAGTTATTCTGTCATACCTATTAGGATGCAACGGTGCAGCACTGACAAGCACAAAAACATCATGGTTTTTGTCTTGAGCCACCTTGACTGGCTCTTTGAATTACATAAAAAGATGGTGAAGTAATCTCAAATACTCTCTTTCTGCATTAACTGTTTCAATCAAAAGGAACATAATGACTAATATACTGACAAAGTATGAGTGAAATTAAAGCCAAGTCATATACAGAAAAGGTTGTAGGTACTGTACAAACATTTTGTTAATGATTCTCATTAGTAGCATGGAACTCCATGTCTGTTTTCACAGGTAGTTTGTAGAGCTGAAGGGACACACCATGCCAGTGTGGCACAAGCCTTCCCTACCCCTGAGATACGGGGTGAGATACAGGAATCCTTTTTGCCTTGAGCACTTGGAGAAGCCACGCTCTTGGCAGAGGGGAGACAAAGCAAGGCTGGTTTGGAGGAGGGAAGATGGCAAGAACTGTGCTCCCAGCAGAGCACCCTCCGCCCCCCAACCGCACACACTGAACCCAACAACCTCCTCCCATTAGCTCGGCTCAGTGTGCAGAATTTGTTAAGCAAGTCAAAACATTTTGACACTTGCATTCGTCATTGACGTGATTAATTTCCTTCATTTTCTTCTTTGATATTCGTAAGGATACATTCCTTAACAGCAGCAACACCCTTATTTTTCTTCCACAAAACTCTTCAGTCCTTTCAAGCAATTTGACAAAATGGAGACAAAACAAAGGTTGCATGGGAATTTCTAACTTTCTAACTGCTTGATTTTGCAATCTTAATAAAAATAAGAAATAACAGCTACGTAGATATAGTCCGTGAAACTCTGTCCCCTCTCTCCACACATCCAAAAGCTACAAAAACAGGAAAGTATCCAAGAGCATTCTCCCTCTCATACTATGGTTAGTATCGCTATACGTCAAGACTAAAGAGCATGGTCATGAGGTTATCTACAGCAGACTAATAAAAAAGCTTAAATCAATGGTAATTATATTCATCTGTTTGAAGCAATACCACCATCAAAATTAAAAAACAATGAGACATACAGAACTACTTACATAAGAAAATATTCCTGTACTCCAGTGATACAAATGAGACAAATTTCTAGAGTTATCAAAGCAACATATGCAAAAGAAAAGCTACTCTTTAAAAAAACCAAAACAGCCTAAATGATTCATCAATAAAGCTTTTTTACTGAAAGCGTGTATACAAAAGCTACTTAATAGTGTAACTGCATGATCAACTTAATGATTCTAACATATAGAAAATAAAAAGAAACAAAAACAAGTCAAACAGGCTTTATAGTAGGAACAGTGCAAAATAAGTGATACATTGTTTAAGTCCAGCAAAGGAAAAAGCCCCAACAGTAGGGAACATAGATGCACAAGAATGGTAGTTCTACTGTCTGTAGAACTCAGCACAAATAATTTCTGTAAATGACTTAAAAATACTATGTTCTTTCAGCTGTATGTTTGGAGCAATGTAAGAAGTATGTAATTGAAGTCAATCTGGATACTTCATCTGAGCCATAAATTCAACAATGGCTATCTGTGATAGAGGTACTAGTGCAGCGGAGGCACCAGGCGGAAAGAGAAGCCCCTCTTATATAAATGTCCAGATTAAAGCATACTTTGTACCTTATCTGTGTTAATAATGGACCAACAGTGGTTTCTTAAATAACCTTGTAACACAGTGGTTATCATGAACTAAATACGTAAAACATATGACATATTTTTACACCAGATCAGATGAAGTAATTGACCAGTGGACTGACTGACTACATGCGTAATCAAGAAGTTATTTTGTGAACCCACATAACTCAGTCCCAGGCATTCACGCTTGTATTCAACCCTGAACTCTGAAAGACAATGATAACAGTCACCACATCACTGAAATTCTACTTGCATTGGAAAAGCTGCCTGAAGCCACATTTATACTAACAAAGGGATTCAAAGAGGAAAGACTGAAGTCAGAGGACACTTTTTGATGGTGATGGCTCTGTAGATGGGCAGTGGGTCAGGAAGACTCAGGCAAGTTTTAAGTTGCAAACTGAAAGAAGCATCGAGAAGATGGATCTGGGGATCCAGGACACATAGCAATGTCCTATGTTTTAAGAGTCCCACATGAGGCTAACAAGTAGAAAAGAATGGAGCTGTAATAAGTTCTGGACTATTTCTCATGTAAGTTATTCTAATCTTTTCAACTGACCTTAAGTATTGATGAATAACATATTCCATCTCCTAAGCAGCAGCAAATTCAAATAAAGTTGTGCATGAAAGACACCTACAGTATCCCTACTTAAAGAGACGAAGAGGTGTACTTAAAGAGGTGAAGACTTATCTGCAAGCTACATAAATCAGCCATGGCACAGAAACTGCTAAGGGTCAAGCCTTGGAAAGACATTCCCTCTGCTAGGATAAACCAACAATTAGGACCCCCCCCCCGAAAAAGAACCAATGACTGATGCTACCTTCTCTCCCCCAGGGTTACAGGCAAACCACAATCACCTCTAGTTTCTTTGATGCTGAACACATTTGATTCACACATAAACCCTGCTTCGTATTTAATTTAGAAAGTAATTTGACTATGTCAGAAGATTGTTAACTTGACAGAACCCAAGTCTAGCAAGTAAGTTTGCAACAAGATGAAGAGACTTTTCTGTCCAGCAAAACTTTTGGCCCTATTCATTTTCATTTCCCAACAACATGCAACCTGAATTCACAGCAATACAAGCATGGCGACAGAGCACTAAAAGTAAAAAATGTCACGGTAAAATTACCTGTAAACCACCTTCATTCAAAGCTCTGGCACCATAGGCAATCCTTTTTCCACCCTCCAAAGTAGGCTGTACACTGGGATGGTGCTTCCACCTCTGAAACTCTCTAAATGGATTCAAATAGGGATTTTGATAATCTAAGCCAACCTTAAAAAAAAAATTAAAAAAAAAAATAAATGTAACATCACTGAAAATAAAGTATGAAATTTCAACAAAGTTGGAAAAGAAAACAATTGTGTATTACCACATCAACACTTCAAATCTGTTTCACATTAAACCAACCTCAGGATCTTTCTACTTAGAGAACTACTGCCAAAAATATATTCTATTAACACTACAGCAGAAGCAAGCCTGAGAATTTTGGTGGACCTACCTAAAACCCAAAGCATGAAAATGTATTTAATTGCACTGTTAACGCCTTCCATCTGTCTTTGAAATAAAACAGTGAAATTACATTAAGCATGGTTTAATGGGCAGGATAAGTGAGAAAACTTGTTTTAAATTTGTGTTCAAAACTGTTTGCTCTAGACAAGCTGGAGGGGAGAGGTAAGCAATTATTTCTAGATAGTTGTGTCCTTGCACTCACATATTTTAAACAGTTCTTCACATGATTTAGCTCAGTCAACTATCATTTCCAATTAGAAGAACCACTGTTATAATGCACTGGAGAGCAATGATGAAAACAGAAAATGGGTGTTGCAGGTGGTGGAAGAAAGACTATGCCAGTTGGCTGAATGCCCAGGATTCACATCTTATTTCATTTGAGAACTTGCCCAAAGATGCACCCTGCATTTTCCATCTTTAATATATTCTTGAAAGAACTTTTGTTACTGAATCTTCTCTTTTGTCAAAAGGAATTTTCAGGACTCCTTTAAGCTTTGAGACAATTAACAATATATATCATGAGTCGGCAACAAACAGTACCTCGATTTCTCTAGTCACTCACTGCTTTCAGAAACTGCATCTGCTTTCCTTGCTAGATGAAGTTCACAAAGGACTGGCAAAATAAGCGCAAGGTAATACTACCGCAAGAATCAGCTCAGAGGTGACAAAGGTGTAAAGTTCAAAGACAAAAAGTGCTGGTATGTGCACACAAAAGTTGGTTTTCTCCTATTCAAACGGGAAATAATGTGAACATTGCTGATTAGCATTCTAAGACCCAAAGTTTTCTACCCATCTAAAAACAAGAGGAATTTGAACGTCTACTGTCTATATTTATTAATGCCAATAATGAAAATTTGCACAGGATAAGTATGCATGTCTGAGGAAAAAATAAATAGAAGTTTCTTCAATATTTCTTAGAAAAAGGTAGACAAAAATACGGTTAGCACCCTTCAATCTAGAATCTTTCTGAAATCTCAGACAACAAATGGTCACCTCAATCTCACGCTTCTAAAAAGCCAGGTCATCTTCCTGACTGTTAAAGCTTTTTGTGTGTAAAGCACACGCACAAAATACATAGTGCATGCTTCATTTAGGACTGCAGATGCCACAAAACCATTTCCTACTATTGCTCCTTGCATCACTGGCTGGAGGAGACAGTCTCTCTAGTGATCTCAATGCTTCTCCTGACAAAGGGGCAATAAGAATGAAGCAGCAGCTTGTCCAATTCAAACAGACAGCTGCTAAAGAAGGCAAGGAGAATAAGAGAAAAAGAAGGATAAGAATAGACTGAGGAGCTCAGAAATGGAAGGGATGATGGGATGATGCTTGCGGAATTGCAGAGAGTTTCCACTTATATTCTTCTCCTCTCACAAAATGGATATGCATCCTAGGTTGACACATGAAGAGGGAACTGAATTAAGGTTACACGAAGTGACTAGATTTTGACATTTCCTAACTTCTGAATACTTTGCATAAATTTTGCAAGTATAATTTTGATTAATTAACTGTTTTTGGCTTTATCAAGACTGCAGGTTAAAATATGTTTGGTTTAATAAAAATGCGTTTATAAGCTTTCTATTTTGTTCTACTGGATTAAAGACAGATTTACGACAAATTAACCTTTCCTTATATGGGAATAAGCACAAGTGAGAAAAGATTAAGTACCAAACTTTGCCTGTTTCTATTCTTGTGTTTTCATTTCACGTTAAAACAGGAAAGAAATTGTGTAAAAATGAAGACTGAACAAAAAAAGCTTTACTTACCACAAACCCAAGAGCAACTAAAGGTTCACCCTCATTTAAGTGATAAAGAAAGGACCCTCCATAAGTATGTCTGTCCAAAGGCCAGCCGACAGTATGTTCTACTCTTCCTGGTTTCCATTTCTTTTCATCAATAGTCCATAACTGAAATGAAGATCACCAGAAACTATTTTATAATCAAAGTAAGGGCCTACAAACAACATAATCAAAGACAAACACAATTAAGTACAGAAGGAAAAAGACTGCATAAATAATACTTTGAATTTACTATGCTATGACTTATGCTTAAACTCATACAGCTAAAGACGAAGTAATGAATTACAACTATTTCTTTTGGATTACCATTTAAGAATTTGCTATTCCTTATCATCCTTGAAATGCTGTACATCAGAAAATCTAACTGAGACTCCAGCATTAAACCCCAAATTTTCTTTTAACCGCAAGACCTTGCTTTTTATTGGAGATTTCAATAAATACTTCTGCTAATGAATGCAGTGATTACATTGACCTTTTTCTTTAAGAAACATTATTAGAGTTTAATCGTGTGGCTGAGTTGATCTGAACACTTGCTGCCAAACAGGTTGTCCTTTGTCCACTCTCTCCTACACAGCTCTAATATGCATCTAATCCATGGTGATTCTGTAGAAACATCTTCACTTTTTCACTAGTGTGTCAAATTTCTGATTATCTGACAAAATATTTCTTCACCATGGAGTTATGTGCCAGCTGCAGCCTAACAATGGAAGGAGAGAAGAGCTATCCTGTTTAGCAGTCAAGCACCATTAGATCAGCTTAGGCATGGAAAGTACATCTGTATTAACAGATTAAGGAGTGCATTTCTGAGCAAGACTCTTGATTGCCCTCACTTACTGTGCTTTGGTTTGCATCGTGAAGCAGTCATGGAAGGCATGAACTGGATTCCTTTCACATGAAACTAAACTGTAAGACAAGCTCCAGGAGCCCATCTAAAGCATTCCAGTTGTAAATGGGCACTCAGTCCATGGGACCAGACTAGAGCTAATCCAAAGTAAAAATAACCCCGAAATGTGCATAGCATGGATGTGAGCTCATCAGCACCAATCATTTCACTTTACAGATCCATTCCTATTGTCTGTGCCATTTGCTAAAGCGGGCATAGTCATAGCGAAACCTCAGTCTCATCTGGAAACACAGAAACTGCAGAGCAAAACTCTGCTTGAACTACGACTTATGTATTAAAAATTGTAATTAAGACTATGACATGCAGAGGAACACTTACAGAGTAGTTATTCTCTACAAAATTCTAAAATAATGATTTTAGAGATATTTTGTAGTTGGAAATACATGCTTAAAGGGATGAAGAAAGGAATATGTTATAGTCAAACCATGAATATACTCTATTTAAATACAACAGCTCTTTTTCATTAGTAATAGTTTAGTTCAAGTTTTCCTGAGTATAAAATATATTAAAAACAAAAAACAAACAAAAAAAAAAAAGAGACCCCCATTCCAATTTTATAAGCCCAGTGAAGGGATTTGGGGGTAAAAAAAAAAAAAAAAAAAAAAAAAAAAAAAAAAAAAAAAAAAAAAAAGCTCATCTATAAGGTGTTACAGATAGCGTGAATCACCATTGGGAACAGTCCCTTTCCCTGTCTAATGAATACATACAGGGCCCATAGAAAGCCTTTTCTTCCCTGCTCAGGTGCCCCCTTCTCCTTCCCTCCTCCCCTCCCCTGAAACCCCAACAAACATAAAATTAGGCAGCATGAATCCTTTGCCCATTTACTGAAACTACTGAAATTAATTACAGGCAATAGATTTCACAAATACCTTAATCTGGAATCAAATTAAGTAGTTAGCAGGGTGGATTCACAGGCTAAATTACTTCTAGTTATAACACATACAAAAAGCAGCTGAAACGGAACAGTCATGACATTCAAAGAACAAGCCTTCTCTGACCAACTCCAGAATAACAAAGATCCTGAAGTTTGAAAGTGTAACTCTCAAAACTTATCATTCTAACATTTTATAAACAGAAACAACTAGCTTAGAGCTTTACAATTTCTTCTTCAACTGTAAAAATTATGCAGGGGATACCTCTTTCAATCCAATGCCATAGCTCTGGGGTTGACATTTCTCCCTTAGATTGTATTTCTTGTACAGCTGTTTGGCTAGATGTCCATGGCAACCTTCCGCAAAGACTGTGACTTTAGCATGGAGTTCCAAGCCTCTTTCAAAGGTAGCCTGTAAAAGCAGAGCATTAAATCAACAGTTTAGATCTGTGCCATACCAAACTCACAGCAAGAGAATGGAGGGCAATAAGGTGATTTTACGCTACCTTGTGCCACTGCCCAGAACCTACAAACCATCACATGCTATGGCTCTAATCCAACTGTCTTTCCCATCTAACCATGACACACTCCCAGCAAGTCTTGTAAGGGGATTCAAACAGAGCAAGCAGTTAATCATCATTCTTCTACTGAAAAAGAATCTTTTCCAGATCAGACAGATGATTCTTGTATCACATGAGTTCATTCATAGGGTGCAAAGGAGCCCCAACAGAACAAAAAATCTTAACCTGTAACTTTACATTTTAAGTTCTGCTCATAAAATCACATTATAATAAAACATTGTTCCAGATATGTACATGGGACAGAGGCTACACAGAAATGCCAGACCAGGAAAACGTGTGTTACCCTCACCCCCAAATGAAATAACCCACTACCTCAGAACAATGTTACTGTAACAAATATTACAACAGTCTTACATGTGAAAGCATATAATAAAATTACATTAGTATAAGGTATCAGTATTGAACAATTTCTTACCAAAAATTCCAACAATGAGTTTCAGAGTATGGTAAGGAGAATCAGCATACTCATGTATAACTATGTCACCAGCAACTGTGAACACGTTAGCCTAGAGTATTACTAGATTATATCTGCAATGTAGGGATACTAGATTGTATATTTAAATTGCAAACATACATAATCTTGCAGGGAAATAAAAACAAACAATATTTTAAAGAAAATAAGCTTGACTTGACCAAGAAAGCTTACTGTTGAAAAAAATAATGAGAATAACTTTGGATGAAGCCAGCTAGGTGTAGCCAAGCGAGCATCTCAAGGTAACTGTGCCTGAAGTCAGCATAGGTTCAGCATAAGCTTACCGCTTTGGTTTTGAATTGTCTCTCAGGTGCAATGTGCTCATAACATACTGGTTGAAAACCTCTGAAAAGGGCTAGAAAGTGAAAATGTTCCCTTTAATCAGGAATTACCTTTAAACAGGAGTTACAAGATTTTGTTGGATCTTTTCTGTATCATTTGAATTTCTGACTGTTAATCTGAAAATGAACTGATTTTGTGGAATACTAATAGAACTACATGGATTTATTATTCGATCTAAAGATTAAAAATATATACTGTCCAATTTGAAGGGAAGTTCCTTGCTGGATTTATGATTATTTAATAAATTACAACTTGTCAGTATCAGAGATTCAAGTGCTAGAAACATTGCAGTAGTGTGACAAAGTTGTATTTCAGAGTTAACATCCTTCTCCAGCATCTACACAAGAATCGACGTGCAACTTTTTACTGTACGCTTTGATCACTGGCATTTTTATTTGATTTGTGCTGATCAGAGGGTGAGACCCTATTCATCAACCACAGTCTATTCTATTCTGCTCTGTATAAACACACTGAAGATATTCTTGCCTTGAAGATTATATACACTGTATTTATTTAATTGAACCTTATGCACTGGAGGTAGTATCAGCTGACCTAATAGATAGCTCATACACTTGAATGCTCACAGAATTTTGCAGCAGTGCAAGACAACTTATTTACAAATTGAAGAAGAGAACAGATAAAGTGTTTGTAATAGACACATTCTCCCAGAAAAAAAGGAAAAGTTTTCTAGGTTTTGCAGATGCTTTAAAAAAATCATAGTTCGCGGCCTTCACACTGCAAATTAAACCAATTTTTCACTGCTACAGCAAACATATGTATTACTTGTACCTCCCACTGCAGAAAACATATAGCTGAAAATAAATGTGTGTATATCCACATGCACACAGCCACTCTTGGAGACAAACAGTATTATACAAAGGCTTTATTTTTCTCTGCCTTCAGCTCCTCCTCCAATGGGTTTGTTCTCCTAAAACAAGAATGAGTCTTTTCTTCTCAACTCCTGCCTTATATAGGGAAAATAGCCCAGACTTCTACGTGGAAGTAAATACCTCTTTGAAATTTTATGCAACTAGCAAGAATCTTTATAAAGATAGTAAAATTTAAGACAAAAACCAGTACTCAGAATTTTGTTGCTAGCTACTTCTCTGTGAAGGTTCTTCTGAATTACTCTGAAGTGCTGAATTCACCCTGTGCCTCGCATACGGAACCAACACGCTTGCGACAGGTTCTGGATTCTGCTAAGCCTGCCAAAGTCCAACACTTACGGCAAGAAGTCACGTTCCAGATCCGGCAAGTAAAGGTAAGTGGCCAACCAGCAAAAAGGTAGGAAGATTCAGTATGTACCTTGCCCCAACACTGCAGACAGACTGTCAACAAACGTGACTGCAGTTGTAAACACCACAGAAAAATCAGACAGAAAAACTCTCTTACGTGCTGCTAGTTACCAGTGGGACAACAGCTCTCCGTTTCACTTCCACGCCTTTTCTCTAGGAGTTCCTGGAACTCTTTCCTTTGTTCCCTGAATCCACATATGCCAAAGCACCCTTGCGATTTTTCCTTTGAATCACTCTTAAACAAGCCTCCTTTTTGCAAAGACTTTTCCTACTGATCTACTGAACAGTTTACGCTGTTCTGACACCAGAACTTCCATATACTGATAACCATTTTATAAGTAGAGATGGAAGAATTGAATCCTTAAGACAGGTACTCAGTTAGGTAATTTTTCTTAGGGAGTAGCAAAATTACTGATGACACTAGAAACAGATATATCAATTCCATAATTAGAGCTCTAGCTACGGAAAAGCTGGCTACTTACTTTAGGTGCTCCATCCTTTTGGATGCCTACATCATTAGTTGCAATCCCTTTCACGCTACCATCTTCATGAAAAAGAACCTTTGGAAATATTTAAATAAAAAACATTTTAATGATCTGTCATTTTAATCCATTCACTAAAAAAAAAAAAAAACAAAAAAAAACCCCGCAACTGCAGAACTTCTAAGCACCAAGTCTTTCAGCCATCTAGTGGTCAAGATTACGCAATTATTCAGATACGCTGTGGTCCACTTGTGCTTTGCTGGATCTGGGCTGGGAATTTAGGGCACTGAAACACAAGGGTTTTAGTGCACTTTACTAAGAGGAATCTTGTGAACATACAAGTAACTAGGGGCGAAGTGAGGGGCAGGGGTTCAAAAACCCCCTCTCATATACACACTGATGTTAATACCTCAGCTGCTGCGTAGCCTGGATACACCTCAACACCCAAAGCTTCTGCTTGTTCGCCCAACCAACTCACTAAGTGTCCCAGCCGTACTATGTAATTTCCATGATTAACCATCGGAAGTCCTAGACAAAACACACACACACAAAATGTAGAACACTAAGCAAAATAACAGAACTTGTACAAATCACATGTTGCATCTTTTGTTACAACTGCTATCTTCACAGTAGTGTCACGTTATTACAGGCCTCGTCTATGTGGACCTTATCACTGTCAACTATTACACTCTACGTACACTTGCTGTACTATAGTGAAACAAAATTGCTTCATTTATGAAAAAGCTCAAAAAGACGCTAAGAAAATGACTCTTTACCAAAGGGTTCCTCAACAAGCCTTACCTGGGAGGATTGGCACTGGAATTCTAAATTTCTTTGTTAAAATTCCAAACTTGTCTTCAGTTACAGGAGTATGAAGTGGAGCCTACACAAAAAAGAAAATAAAAACAGTACTGAGTTATTTTTTCCTGCCAGGCAAAAAAATAAAAGGTCAAACTGGCAGTCAATGAAAGATCTAATGAAGAGCTTCTATAGGACAGACATGCTTTACATACTTCTCACAATAGAGAAGATAAAGTACCCTAATGAAACAGTGATCAGGCAAGAATAAACACAGCTATCGAGGAAACAAAATCTCCTAGAAGCATCTTAGGCCTCCATCATATCACCGTGTCTGCACAAAAATCAGTGTACTGTACATCATTTTCTGAGTGTATGCAGAACTACTGTGTAGAAGCAGCAAGTCTGACATTGCAAAGAATTCATTATCTTATTGCTTATGCACAGGAGTTGGATTCTGCACAAACACAGCAGATGTAGTGCATCCCAGGAAGCACCAGACATACAAAGTATGTGCAGTAAGACTATCATATAAAAAAGCAAAGGCCACAACATATCTGTTTAGACATAAAAATTTAGCATTGATGCCCTACAGGAAATGGACTAAAAAGAAGATAGGGTTTTTTTTTGGCAAGTCACCACATTTTAAATGGAACAAACGTATACAACGTGTTGGATACAGAGTTTATTACAACCTAGAGACAAATTGCAATGTTTATATGTTCATACATACCCCCCGCTCCTTCCAGTCCGGAAAAAGTTCTTCTAAGGACCGTGGCTCAAGACAAGCACCAGAAAGTGTATGTGCACCAATCTGACCAGCTTTTTCCACCAGACAAACACGTATTTCTTTCCCATGCTCAGTGGCTAACTGCTTGAGTCGAATAGCTGCAGAAAGACCCGCAGGGCCTCCTCCGACTATGACAACATCAGCTTCCTCTGCAAATCTTTCCATGTTTACTCCTTCAATAGGACAAAAGATGATAAAGCAAATGGATCTCAAATTTCCCCTACCCTCTCTCTCACTAAACCTTGCTTTGCGATACCGCTACCAGGCATCACAGTAACATCACCTTGCATAAAAGGCGGCTAAATATTCAACAGAATGCCCACTTCAGTACTTGGAAGAGGGTAGAAAGACTTTAGCATTTATTCTGTCAATGTAAAATCAGCTCTTGTAAGTGATAAGAAGATAAGCCACAATAACATACTCAGTCTCTATACATTGTAGATAAGTATCAGCAATGTTAAAAATAAGAGCATAGTTGCCTAGCTGTCTCGAAGACACTTGGTGAAACTCTGGGGAAGAGAGAAAAAAAAAGAAAAAAAAATCCTTAGTCAAAACAAGTTATTTTATTTTACCCTAATTAATCAGCAGCCGTTCTGGAATTGAAGCCATTAAAATTGCTGGATATATAGGCTGGAATGGCCAGAAATGAATATTCCTCTTATTTTGTCACAAATTGTCATGGTGAGAGCAATTGAAAAATCAAAAAAATACAGACACGACTAAATCTTGTTGTGACAGTCACTCAAGTAAAAATAATATATGTATTTTCTTCACATAACTAGAATCAAGTTCAATCTGACCTGATTTTATAGTGATAAATACAATCATTGTGAGATAGCAACCATAAAATTTCATTTGGAACATTACTACTGTACTTAACAGAACAGAATCTCTGTAAAAAGAAAAAAAACAGCAACACATTTCCATGTTGTTAAAACTGAGTAATAAAAATAAAAAGAAGCTTTTAAAATGCATAGTTTCACTTACCTTCCCATCGTTTGTCTTTTTCCCGAGGATGAATAGTATAATGTGTAGTTATGCGAGGCACAGAGGTAGTAGATGCATATCCTGCCATATGTAGTGATGGAAGGCAGTCTCTCTTTATCAACTTTAAAGCACGAAAAAACAGACATGCTGCAAAAACAAAAAACAGATCTGCCAAATCATTTGCTTCCCAAAATTTTCCATTTTTCAGAGACACAAGTGGACAACAAATATTACAGTGCCTTAGAAGGCTACCAGGTCAAATGAAGACAGGGAAGTGTATATACAGATTTTTAAATTTTCAGCAACTAGGACTGTGCATGTGTAATTTTATATTAAAAAAAAAAAAAAAAGACAGGGAGCTTTCCCTTTAAGCAAATACCACTCAAGGAACAAGTACACCAGCCAACCAGTTCTGACAGCTGACATACTGCACGTATGTACAAAGGAAAAAGACATTTTTAAGTTCCTATTTCATTTTTAAAGTCAAAAGATTTATTGCAGACTTCATTAAAAAGGACTAAAAAACAGGAGAAAGGACACACAAGTTCATCCCTTTTGCAATCTCAATACATGTTCAGACACACAGCCTGGGCTGCTGATTCTAAGCAGCTGATCTAAAGTAAATACCATGATCTATACTAAAAGCCAAGACTTAAACAAACATACTTTAGTAAAGCTAGAAATAGATACAGGTAATCTTTACCTTTGCTACAGAAACATTAATTATTGCCACAACAAATTAGTCATTCTCATTAAGCAAATGGACCAATACATAAGTTTCAAATGAGCAAAACAGGACAAAAGGGCACGTCACATGCTTGTTCTGATTTCTTTCACAAAAAAATTCATGTTTTGAAGTTGTATGTGATCTGTACTCAGAGAACTAGTAAGTGTAGCCCCAAAATAGTTAGAGTTAAAAGGTCTGTCAGGTAACGCATGCTGAATGCTATTTTGCCTTCCATTACGAATTCCCTTAATCTAATTTTAGGGCAGAGAGGGAGAATATTGTATTTGAAATACAGTATTTCTGCAAACTACATAAGCAAAGTCACCAACACACTATGGCTGATGTGTTTCATTGTCAATGGTGATGAACAAGTCCACCACAAACATCCTCCATCATAACTACATAGTGACAGTTGGGCTACCGGTCTCTATATGCAAGGTAATAACCTAAAAGTATTATCTATGTCAGTTTCCTAACAGCAATTCTGTACGTAACAAATATAACATAAAAGTTATTATCGTAAGTAACAAGTAATTCTTATTGTGACTCACAAGTACCCTTTACCTGCAACTGGACAGCTTCAAATAACGGATGTGCGAATAAGCAATGTATTTTATATGCAAGATAACAAGTACACCAATACACATTAAAACATGATACCTTAACTTCTTTTTTGAGATGTTTTATTTGAACAGGACTGATGGTACGATGAGTTACATAGCATTGTTAGAAATATACTCAGTATTTGGCAAAAATAAAAAGGGAAACTGAGTTAGAAATATGTTTGGTAATTACAAAGGCAGGTCCAAACTCTGAAATGGCACCTGAACAGACTTTTCACTGACTGAACGACAACTTGTGTGACTGTGTTACTGCAGAGTTGAGAATTTGCAGACCTGATATTTCACATAACATGAAGCAATTCAGCGCGAAGTGGTGCAAACACTCTCTAAAAAAAGAGCAAAACCTCGCTCGTATTAAGTTCTTTGACAACTGCCGCCAGGACGTTATTTCTACGGTTATTACTTCAATGATGATGTACGTCCAACCACTTCAGCTTTTAAAACACGTAACACTTAGCAAAGATCCCTCCAAAACAGGCACCTTTTTATAGCGCCACGTTACGCTTAACACCAGGTAAAGCACATTAAAAAAAGAATACACAGCTAGCCCAAACCGCGCAGGTGCCTACTACGCAGTTTTATGCTCCGACGGAGATTTAAACGAGCAGAGACCTCCGCGACGAGGGGGGAACCGCGGCGGGACAGCGGCCCAGCCCGACCTCCCCCCGGCGGCTGCGCAGGCGCCGCGGCGGCGCCGACCTTTGCTCCAATTCCGCGCCGAGGGGCGGCGCCGCCGCGGCCGCCGTGCCCCCGCCACGGCCCGCTGCCCCCGCTGCCCCCCGGCGCGTTACCTCGGCTGGAAGACGGGCAGAGAGGCGGCAACATGGCGGCGGCTCACGGCTGTCCCCGGGGCGCTCGCGCCTCGCCACGACGCCCCCGCCGCTCACCCCCCAGCTCCCCTCAGCCCCGCCGCGCCTGCGCGCTCGGCTGCCTGCGGGGCGACACACCCCCCCGCCGCCCCGCCCCCGCCGCCAGGACTACAGCTCCCAGGGCCCCCCGAGCGGGGCGCCGGCGGGGACACATCACGCACGCGCCTCGCCACCAGGGGCCGCCAAAAGAACCGTTTCCCTCGCCTAATATGTAAAGGCAGGAACATGGGGGTAGCGGCGCGATGGTTTACGTGTCTGTGCGCCGTGTGGACTGCGAACGGGACCAATCTGTAGCTAAGCCAGGCGGGCACCACGGCGAGAAAGACTACCGCTCCCGGCGTGCAGCGCGATGCCCACAGTTCCAAGCGGCGCTCCCCGCTCGAGGGCGGTGCAGCACTCCCCGTCGCCAAGGAGGTGCTTGGTGCGCTGCAGTGCATGCCGGGATACGGGCGAGCCTCTCCCCGGCGCCCTGAAGCCTTGGGGGCGGGGCGCGGAGCCGTTGGGGCGGGGCGAGCGGACGTCGAGGCGCGCGCGCAGAGCCGTTGGGGCGGGGCGAGCGGACGTCGAGGCGCGCGCGCAGAGCCGTTGGGGCGGGGCGAGCGGACGTCGAGGCGCGCGCGCAGAGCCGTTGGGGCGGGGCGAGCGGACGTCGAGGCGCGCGCGCAGAGCCGTTGGGGCGGGGCGAGCGGACGTCGAGGCGCGCGCAGAGCCGTTGGGGCGGGGCGAGCGGACGTCGAGGCGCGCGCAGAGCCGTTGGGTCGGCGGAGCGGAGCATGGCTGAGGCGGGGCCGCTGCAGCCCGCGGCGCTCCCGGAGGGCCCGCCCGGCGCCGGGCCCAGGAGGAGCCGCAGCTGGAGCAGGGGGGCGCGGCCGCCGGAGCACCTCGCCGGCCACCCGCAGGAGCTGCTGGAGGAGGTGGAGATGCAGATCGGAGACGTGAGTGACCGACTCCCTGGCGGGCAGCGCTGGGAAGGGGGTCCGGGGCGGCGGTAACGGCGGCTCCGGTTTCCGCGGCCCGGCCTTTCCCTTCGTCTCGCTCCTGCCGGGCTCCGGCTGATGCGTCCCCGCTGCCGCGGCCCTGGGATAACAGGGGGCAAACGGGTAGTCGATCCGGGGAATGTCTCCGGCTGCGTCTGGGCGACCGCCAACTTCTCGCTCTGTCCTCCAGGCTGCCTTCTCGCTGACAAAGATCCTGGAGGCGACGTCTGCCGTGTCAGCCCAGGTGGAAGAGCTTGCGACCAAATGTTCGGAAAACGCCAGATTTCTTAAAACTTGGCGGGACCTGCTGAAGGAGGGGTATGATTCTCTGAAACCCAGCGAGTAACCCTACCGTCGTGGAAAAAGCGGGAACTTCTGCTGCCTGCTGAGGGATGCTGAGAGTGGAGTCATCCCAAAGTATTTGCCTTTTGCTGACCATGCCTTGTGACAGTACAGCTTGGTTGGGATCATACCAGGTTGTCTGCTTATATGAGACTTGAATGTGTTACTGCACACTGTGCCTAGTATTTTTTTAAACAACTTTTTTAGCGATTTCACTTGGTGGGTTTATTTTCTCAACTACTCCCCTTGAGCTAGAAGAGAGTTCTTTGGAAAATACTTGATAACTTGTATGTGTATGAATACTATGTATAAGTCTCTTGAGTAAAATAACTTTGTTTAGGGGGAGTAGTCAGTTGTAACTTTTAAACTCTTCCTTTGCAGCTCAGGTGATCTCATATTTGAAAGAACTTTCAGTTTTGCTAACATAAGGGAGACAAAGTTAACTTGTAAGGTACATCCAGAAGTCACTGGTTGTGGGGAGGAGGTATCCCATGAAGATGTATTGTCAGCCATCTTTTTTAAGAACTTTGACCATGCTAAAAGAAGCCCTGTTAACTCCAGAGAAACCTGTAAAACTAATTTCTCTTTTCCTCTATGCACACTCTTTCTTCAGGTTGAGGATGGGATAATACGGCCAGTGAGGTCTTATTTAAGAGCTATAGATAAGCCACGCTATCCCAAATCTTACTGTTTTAGGCAGTATTGCAATATATTTCTATAAAGCTGCATTTCTTTTGCAAAGAGTTTGATAATTGCAAACAATGTTACACCAGACTACTTGTAATAAATACAAAGTGCCTTATGCATGGACCATAGATATCTATGTGGTAAAAATTTTAACTGTATTGCTTACTGATAGGATGGATTATTTTCAAGTATTAGTACAAGCTTCCTTCAATTAGAAAAGTGTCTGTGAACTGTATTCTCCCATCTCAAGGGCAGCAACTTGTTATGTTTTTGGCCTATTGTATGTCCTGCCTCAAGCAGTAACTAGTTAGTTAATCAAGTGTCTACTATAAACAGGACCTTTGGTCTGAAAGATCACTAATCTGTAATAAATAGCTGCATTGAAACTTCTGTATCCCTTACCAGCGTAATGTGAAAAAATAATACTGAAATGCAATGGGAAGCTTCAGGAGAATGTGGCTGTACCATGACTTGTAGTGAGCCTAATTTTCACTAGCAGAAGGATTTTTAAAAGACAAACTGTAGTTTTGTTATCGAAAGAATAAAGATGTTACAACAAATTTTGAACTAACTAAATATTCTAAGGTTACTTGTTGGAAACAAAGAACATTGAATATATCCATAATCAACTTCAAGTGAAAATAGAAGCAAGGGCAAGGACAGGTGTCCTTATATTCCTTATAAAAAGCTGTTTCAGTCACTGAGCATGCTAAGCTTTAATGATAATTAAAAGGGCAATCCACATTGCAGGATTTCACTTGGCTATTTTTTCCAGTAACCTAAAATTTTGCTAAACAACTTGGAGAAGAAGTCACTTTGATCAGCAGATCATCCTTTATTTCAATAAAACATACAGTAGTGGAAACAAGATGCTCAACAACTTTTGATTTCAAGATAATCCAAAATTCTGTAAACAGTTAAAGTGTGAGTCACACTAAGCTTTAATTCTACTTCTTACATATTTAAGAAGTTAAGTGCAAACATTAGAAGTATCTTTTAACTTTGTTTTAAAAAGCTTCAAAATCATCAATGCAAAAGAGGCATTTCTTTTATCTTGGGCTTCTAGGCCATTGGACTGAGAGTGCAGTATTAGAAGACAACTAAGGAAGTTATGGTAATTTGTAATGGAAAATGTTCTCTTCAGTAAGTATATGTGAAGAAACTGCCTCTGCCTGATCCTTATACCTTTTTCAGTGTACAAAGATGATTGTTTTAGGTAGAGTAAAATGACTTTACCCTTGTGACACTGGGGACTACAGTACTACTAAAAAGAAGTGCTGAATGGTTGTGCTCCCTACATTATTTTAACCATAATGCATTTAGTTACGTGCACAATTAAAATGTAAGTCAAGATTAAAATTTATATGTCACGACACCTAATAGGGCTGATAGCCCTCTATTTGTCCATCTCACACTAAATGCTCTTGGAGAGGAGGAGGGAGAAAAAAACACATTTTCATCCTGATCACGGATGAGTTGTCAAAAGGTCAGGAACTGTTGCAAGATGGAAAAAATATTTTTATATCAGTTTTACCTGCAATTTGGCACACTGGTCTCTCTTCTTCCTGCTTTGACTCCTGGTTCTGGTAAGTCAGTGTGTCCCCTCCCTTGTTATTTTCCTCATTGCTGTAAAGCAGTAAATCCACGTATGTGAAGCAAACAGTGCAGATGTCACTATGAAGATTCAAAGTGTAGTTATGTGTATGAATTTAGTCTGGTTGACTGTGTAGTCACTGATGCTTCAGGGGAGTCTGTACAAAGAACAGGCTTTGATAGCTTTGGTGAGATTTCATGCATTGGCCACATCTCTACCCAAATGAATGATGGACCATAGGTTTTCTGACTGCCTTTTCTTCTTTTGGATCTTCTTTGTCTGTAATTATACCAGACCTGATGAATCATTTCTTTGAAAGGTCGTGTAGTCAGAGTGTAGAGAAGAGGATTCAAAGCACTATTTATTGGCAGTATAAAAATCACCACCCAAGAAGTTATGGTACCTTAAGGAGGGGGGAAAAAAAACAAACAAAAAGGAAGCTGTAATATCTAATAGTGTTTGTACCCATTAATCAATACAAGCACTTCATGCTGCTGAGGCACAGCTTCCTTTTAAAAGCTGTAGTCCAGGAGCTTGTGAGGTCATGCACTTCTGGGCTGAGTTCATGTTACAACACTCATGACACAGGCACAACCCAATCCTCTTACTGTTTCATAGGTGCTGCCCTCCTCTACTTCAAAGACTGCCTGCAAATCCTGACAATTTTCACTTTCCCGGTAGTTCCATTTGCCTCCCAATTTTTTATGATTTCTGCAGCAAGGTTCCCTATTTTCCCCAAGCATACTTTTTGTTCTGGTTGAGCTGCATTTACCTACCCCACATCTGTTTGTATCCCCTTTGCTCCCTATCTCTTCCTGTGGTCTCCATTCCCCATCCACTTCCCCAAATTAATCATAATTACAGCTATGTCCCTGATGTCCTGTCCTCCACCAAAGCAATATCCTCCAATCCCTTTTTCTTCAGAAGGTGTTTGTGCTTATCTATGCCAGGAGTTCTCCATTCTTTCCCATGCAAAGTACATCACATACATCCTTATTTCCTTCTTGCTCTGGTGATAAGGGTCTGCATGTTTCGTACCTTCTTCCTATACCAAGGTTTCCTGTTCTCTTCTGCCTATTTCAGGCCCTATGTGCATTTTCCCAGCACCCCATTCTCATCCTTACTGTTCGGGAGGTAAGTCAGCTCATTTCTTGAGGGGCAGACATTGCTTCTATTTTTTCACAATACTTTCTTTAAAATTCAAGTCTTTTAGGTGGTTGGGTAACTTCATGACAAAACATTTTGGAAGATTTAGTATAATTGAAAATACTGGTACATGATCAACGTAACTTTCAGACATTTGACATCTAAGTCAAAACTTTCAAGGTAACTCCAATGCTTTTGGTCAGCCCATCAGACAAAACTAAAACGCTTTCTCACCAATATATCTGTGACATATATCTGTGTGTGTGTGTGTGTATATATATAGAAATATATATATAGTGACATATATCTGTATGTAAATTCACACAGTAGAGTCTGACAGTCTATTGCTGGTACCACTGTTCATACTAACACGTTCTTTCCAACAGAGTTTACAAGCCCTACCTAAAGGAGTCTGTTTTCCTAGCATGTACTGCTTTTGCAAAGAAAAGCAAAAAATAAGGTTTAATTTTTTACCTTTTAAGGTGTGCTAGTCACACACAGGAATTTATTCACAGCATAAAGAAGATAAGCTTTAAGAAGACTGCCTTATATAACTTATTCAACTATAAGCATCAGTATGCAAAAGGAATTTTTTCAGAGAAAGAATTTTATTGTGAAATCAAGGTAGGAAAATTTATACTGTCTTGAACTATATTCAGGTAGCAGAACCACCAAGAGCCGTAAGATGAGAAAAGCCAAGTTCAAACTTGGTTTTCAAATACATTTTGTACATTTTATAGATATTCTATGGAGACAGACTTTCAAGCTTTGAATTTTTGAGGTTTTGGCTGACTGTAATGAAGGTGACTAATCTTTGATGATTATACTAATATAGTTCAATGCAGTAATATAATGTACTATATAGTTCATTATAGTGTGTGTGTGCATTATATATAGAGATACATAGCATACAGTTCTTTACAGCAATACAGTTCAATACATTCAATTCTTTTTCTTCTAAATTAAGAATAACAGGCTTCAAATAGAGGCAGTTGGAACAACTGCACAAAAGAAAGAACTTACCTGGTATTTCTACTTGAAGTAAAGAAAGGAGTTTCAAAATAAAAATGGGTATCCAGCATAGTGCATCAGTAAATACAATGAAGAAAAAACGTTTAGCAAGGGTCATTTCTTTTTTAATATGATTTCGAATTTCGGTAGCCGTAATAGCTGTCTGGTGAACACTGTAGAACATACTTCCATAGGAAAACACAATGATGATAAAAGCTGCCAAATTTACACCTGTTTAGGAAGTTAAAATTAGTTTTATCCTTTGAAACCATAATGGCAACTGCACACGTTACTTATTTGTATATTGGGGAACATTAGGGATAGGTTGTAAAAGGGAATCTTTTGTCTAAACTGTTAGTCCACGAGAATTAAGTGGCCAAACAATCTGAGTCTGTCTTCACTTAGAACACTGAATTGTTGCCTGTACTCCAGTGTACATTTTAATTATCATCACTTGATCAATGGCTGCCATCAGATCCAAATTATGTAGTTCTCTAGTCTTAACATTTCTCTACTTCCCTGACAAAATTTATTTATTCAGATACTTAATGGATCTAACTGCTTTCTACTTTCTGAGCCCTTTATGGATTTTAACATATGTAAGTATCTATCTAATGTGAAATATTCAGGCTGGAAAAAGTCTTTGAGTGCCTACACGAGCATCTTAATATGAATTATGAACATCACAACAAAGCTGTCATATTTGTTTGAAAACTAGGCTCATTATAGCTGTAATCATCATAAAGAAGAAATGCAACTTACCTAAAAAAATGACAACAGAATAAATCTGACTTCCTGAACTTTCTGATTGTTCTGAGTGAAGAGGAAAACAGACGCCATTGGTGCCATAGTAGTTCCTGAAAAATTCCTTATTGCTCAGTGGAATAAAAGCAACAGCAAACCCAATTATCCAGATAAGAACCAAAATGGAAATTGTCCTGCATTTTCTGGGCTTCAAACACCTAAAAGGATAAACTATGCAGATGTATTTCTCCAAAGTCAGGAAAGTCAATAGTAAAACTGACACCTCTGTAGAAAGAATAGCCAGCGATCCCACCAACTGACAATGAATGCTGTCCATCCATAACTGAGCGTGCTTGTTGTATTCTCCACGATATTTAAGATCAAAAGCTCCAATCACAAATAAATATATTCCCATCAGACAGTCAGCACCTGTGGGCATAGTGCTTAACATCATTATTTACACATCTGAATTTTCCGTTCTTTTTGTGTATATGTATATTGAAAAACAGACATACAAACATGTATATATGAAAGTATATTTACAGATGTCAGCTAATATGCAGATAGATATAAAATCAGTATTATAATTCTCAATAGCATTCTAACTAAGGCGTTATAATTCTGTTCTATTTCTCCTTTTTTTGTTACTCATTTTTTTTCAAGTTTTCACCTGTTGGACTGATTTTCTGTCTTCCATACTTGTTTCCAAACTGATTTTTTTGAAGCTCAAATAAAATTATCTTGCAGATAGAAAAAGACACACTTTCAACTATAGAAATATTCTTGCAACCCTTTTTTTGGATTTTGACATTGATGTTTGGCTTGCAGATAGTTTGCTTTGAGTTGAGCAACTCTGCTGGACTCAAAGTTTAGTTTTGATTTGTCCACCTTTTAATCTTTCCAAAACAACATGCACAGTCCTTTAACAAGACTTGAAAGCACTCTGCAAACCCAAACAAGACTGAACCTGCTTCTCATTAGATTAGCAGTGAAAGGCAGAATGCAAAGGGAAGCTCCTGTGCACCTCTGGAGTAATGTCAGAGGGATCACTCTGATGTTCTCCAGGCTCCTTTTGAGCATTAGAATGACTGTTACTGTTGTAAACCCTTCAGGATCCCACACGTTCGGAAATGTGTCTGATTCCCCAAAATTATGAGGTTGGCTTAAAAATCACAGGCTTAAGAGATGATACATTTGGAGATCTGTTTAATTTCTAAGCATTAATGATGCATTTGCTTCTCATTTTCAAGTCATTTTCTGCAACTAGGAGGACAACAAGCATTGCTTGCTTTTTAGGTACATTGAAATATCATGATTTCTCTTCTTTCCTCTAGATTGTTTTGTATGGGCTTTCTAAGAAAAGGCTTAATGATAAGCATTTCTGTAATACTAGCCCTGGGAAGTAAAGAGGAGCTGTCAACATAGACCTGAAGACATCTCGGGTATTTTGGCTAGAATTTTTCCGCGGTGTTCAGACTGTTGGTTCCAATGGTTAAAAAGCCAACAAAGTTTCAAAATCATGGGCATGCTGTGTTTAGAAAAGCTGCAATCTTATTTTATACATGGTTGACAGTTACCTTTCAAAATGCAACTAAAAATTTGTGAAATATTTCAGTTTAGATAGACACCCTTGTATCAAAACTAAACACAGGGTACTTGGGTTTATAACAACTGTACTCCCAAGCAGTTTGTCCGTAAGAATGTCTTGCTTTTAGGACTAAAATAAGAAACATAAGTCTCAATATTGGAGATCTAGGAGTGACTGATTTTCTATATTTGCACACAACTATTTGCTCATGCAAAAAAAAAAAAAAGAGTATAACTATCTTGAAAACAAATAATATTTACACACACAAATTACTATTTACTCACAAGTACATAGTAAAATCTAGGTTTATGGTCCTTTGAAAAAATTAGAATTTTATCTCTTCTTACTGAAGAAAGTGGGAATTTGACACAATGTCTACAGCAGTAAAAATCAGACATGAAAGCTTTGGAGTTTATCAACTGGTTATTGTTTTTGAGCAGAAGCATTATCTAACAAGACTTCATGGTGCACAAGATACAGTATGCTGTATTGTCATTCACTATGAGCAGACTAAAGTAATATTCTTTTATATGTGGCATACTCACAGCAGAGAGACATTATTGAGATGGCGTGGAGCTTATTTTCCGACCTGATGTAAGGCCTCATACAGATAACAAAAATATTTCCAAAGCAAGTGATGGCAGATACAACCCAGACAAACACTCTCTGTATAATGCTAGCTAAAAGATTCTCAAGGGATGAAATCCCATCAGTGTTAGGCTTACAGCTGCGTACGTGAGGGGCATATCCACAGTACTGGAATTTCTTAAAATATCTAGTTGTGAGAAAAAAAAAATAAGAAAGGCTTTCAGTTTGATTACCAAAATAGCAAAGATGTCTAATAACTATTTAGAAAAAATAAAATGTCCATATTCTGAAAGAAGAAAAACCAATTAAAAATTGTCAAGTTGGACAATTGATTACATGACAAGTTTCATATACTTCTGTTTTTAATTATTCAGTATTTTGTAACTTGTAAAATTCAAGCCAAAGAAAGCAAATTGGAATAATCTACTTACATGTGGGAAAGGTTTCTAAGGGGTCTGAATATTCTTCTCTGAATGTTTCCAATTTCAATGCCCTCTAAGCTGCTGTAAACAATATACTCTCAATAAAAAGGCAATGGAAACTCAGTGGTAAAACAACAAGCTTACTGAGAGTTTAATTGTGTTCCTACGATTATATGAAGCTAGAGATGAACTTCGGTTGCATCTAATCTGTCATCCCTTTGAAACTTAAATGGAAAATCTACATAATAGCTAAAATGAAATAAAATGAATTGCAGTTAATTCTAATAAACTTGCTGTTCTTCCAAAAGCACAAAGGAGGTTATTTTAGTGCTCTCAGCAGTACAATTTACAATTATTATGTTGCCCTTCCAGAGTATTGATCTACTGATGTTCTTTCATCATCTCTGGGAAAATAATAACTTGTTCCAATAGCAATATTTTACATTTCTCCTCTTTCTTCTCTCCCAGAGAGTGCTTACCAGACAAACAAGCCACTGCAGGAATTCACTTTTTACTTTTTCAAGAGCAGCAGGAGACTGGTACACAGAACACTGTGTGCAAAGGCTTACTTGCGACACATAGATGGGCTTTCTTATTTTAAAATTTGTTTAATATAAGAAAAATTGCACTATTATTTCCCTTTCAGTGTCAGATCAGCGAAGTGTAACTGTACAAGTTGTTCTTTTAAAACTTTGGTTTTCTGGTGAATGATAGAAGAATATGGAATGCAAATATACAAATTTGGATTGGAGAGTAGTCTTGCTAGGAGTAAAAAGTAAGGCCCAAACATGGAAACTTGTTGGTTTTAGTTAAGCATTGGAATAAATCTGGGAGCTTGCTGTCCCCAGCTACTCCTATTATTTCAAGCTAGGAAACAAGCAATTGGTGTTCTATAAACTGAGTGCTGAAGATAAAGACGTTCAGTTTCCTATAGATCTCTCTCTCAAGATTCATTCACTTTATTATCTTAAAAATATGGAAGCTCCTGGTCATCCAAGTGCACAGATTCTTTGGAATTAAATAATGACTAAAGTATACGCCTAATCCCATCTGTTAGGGAGGAACTAGTTAATTATTCTTTCCTGTGCTCAGCTGCTTTAATTATTCTTTCCTGTGCTCAGCTGCTTATTTTCATGAAGCTTGTAGAGATCTGGTATTTTCAAATCTTTAGCCATTTGCCAAATTTAGTTGAATTTGGCCACTGGATTCCAAATCACTGTGTGAGAATTGGACTGACAAAGGCATGTGCACAATTGCTTCTAGCTACAGCTCAGGATCCTATCACTCTCCTATCCAAGGAGGCATTTCTTTTTGGTTCCCCATTTTCAGACGATTACTAACAAGAACCATTGCTGTGCTATTCTGAGCTGGTTACTGGAGACATGCAGTGGCCTATGGGGATATGTTTGATCTACCACAGGATGGTTTGACCTTTGCAAGTTTGTCACTGCGCTGTCACAGAGCTTCAGTGTTCCAGTTGCAAAATTTGTGTCAGAGCTGCTGTGTTAGCACACCCACTAAAAGCTCCCTTTATGCTCTTCGAAAAGATTTGTAGAAGACCCACCCTCTCTGAAATGACAGCTGGATTTTACTTGATTTATATTACTCTTTTCATGGCTCAAGCACGAGATTCTGTAAGAACCGAAATATGTCCCAATCAAACTGGCGCATATACCAAATTCCTTTCAAATTACTGTCTTTACCTAGTCTAATGGTATCTGTCCCTGGCGTTAATAGCCCCAGCTGGGCCTTGTATGACCCTTAAGTTCTCTATGTACAAGTTGTGCAAAGCTGAAAATGGGTTTTGAATTTGGCTGTTGTAATAACTTATTTATGAGCAGTATGGCTATCTGACACCAAGCACGTGAATGTCCTTTAATCTTACTCTGTAATGATGGAATAGACTATGTCATTTGTAAAGCTGGATTTATGATCCCTTTGTGTTGGAATAACTTCCATAATAAAGCTGGTATTTTCAGGAAGGAAAATTTGAATATTGTTAGTAATTATTCTCCAGGTTCAAATTGTTGAGCAACATCAATAAACATAAAATATTTCAAATGTAATTTCTAATAAAAAATATTCTGACTAATGTCCTTCTACAAGGAGATTTGCATAATCACAAAGAAAATATAGCTAAGATTCTTGTACATAAAAAGGTGATACTTACAGGGATTTGAGTTTAATTAGAAAATCAAACTGGTCCATTTGTATTTTCTTGATTGGATTATAAGAAAGGTTCCTGTGAATATAACATAGACATAAGTATTTTTGTACATCTTCTTTACAGCTTGTTCTAAAGATAAAGTCAAACTACATAATCTATTTTCATTTTCAGCCCTGTAGTGAGGACCCATGGTACTGGCAATTGCAACTGCGAATAGTAACATTCATTCACCATTGTTCGGCTTATTAAGCCGGTGGAAACACTAGCTCATGCTTTAGGGTTTTGACTATAGAAATACTTAATTGCTAAACTTTTTGGACTTGTCTTTTAAATAAAAGAACTTAATTGAACTACATGTATTTTAAAAAATTAGTTTTATTTTTCATAATAATTTCTGTCTTCAAAAAGAGACAGAGGCAATGGAATACAAAAACAGACAGTGGAGTCAGTTGTTATCACTCAGCGCAAGCACATTTCTAGATACCTTCTCTTTTTGGCTGTGTAACTTTTCCTCATACAGTGACAGGATTTTGCAATTGTACCAGACAGAAATGGTTATGGGGGGCTTTGCTCATGAAGCTATTCTCTAGTGAAACAATTGTTTAGGGCAGCTGCAAAGCAGGGATACTTTCTCAAAAGGGACATGGAGCACATACGAATAATAGGTCCACTAGGGAGCTTTGCTGCTGCCCATTTCCTCCTACCTTGTTTAAAATCAAAATGTGGAACTAAGGTAGGAGGAAATGTGCAGGGCCATGCTCTGAGAGGTCTTTAAATTTTGTGATTCATGTCTCTCAGATTATGTAAGAAAGACTGTGACTCTTTCCACTTCCTTTCATTTCTATCCCCACAGAAATGCCTATTTGGGGCTGGACTCTCCATGCTGAGCTTTTTCCTTTTCCCATTATGAACTTTTCATCGGTATCTGCTTCGGCTACATCTACAAAGGGCTCAAGCTTTCTGGATTCTGCAGAGAAAGCCCTGTCCTGATTTAGTGTGTAGGCTCCCTGTCCAACACCTGAGTATTTAATAACGTTGTTCTCAACAGCCAGGTTGCTGAACCCACAAAGCCACCAGGTAGCTAATAAGAAATGCTGAGGACCGTGGTATCTCTCTGGTGCTTAGATGCCATACTCTCAATTACCAGGAGCTGCTCTTTCTCTGTCCCATATTCACCGTTGTAGGCCTTTCTTGGCCTTGCTGTTCTAAACCTTTTCTTCACAGCAGCCAAAGAAGGGTCAATTCTAATTCTGTCCTTCTGAAGTTAAAAGCCAAGGAAAACGTAGTAATCAGCCTCTTTTCCAGTGGCAGCATTTGAGAGACGCTTAACAGGAAAAGAAGAGTGTCACTGCGGGTTTATAACACCCTCTGCTTTTTTTGAACTCTCTTACAAGAAAGAATTACTTACTAACAAAGCATTTCTATGATGCTCTTATATATTGTGATAGTTCTATTTTTAGAGCCAAATCCTGATATCAGATTAAAAATCCCTATCAAAATTACTGGGTTCTCCTGATATAACTAGCATAGCTCATTTTATATATACTAACAAGATCTAGGAAAGGGAGAACTTGCTATCTTTTTGGATATGATAATAAACATCTTTTACAAATTTATTCAGGACAAAATGTTATATAAATCGGCATTTCAGATAAGTATTTTTTAGACAGAGCTTAAATGAACCATATGAACAAAGATGCTCTTTTCCTTCCTAGCATTCATGACTGAAAACATCATACTGAATGAGTAATATGCAATTACGTATAATAACTATAATAATGAAGAAGCCTTACAGTTGTGAAAGCTCCTTTAGATCCTTAAATATATACCGAGGAAGTGATTCAATCTTGTTGCTAGCCAGGTCTCTGTGGAAACAGCCACAGGTGGGATATAGTAAGTTTTTAGTAGATTCAATAATTATACAGAAAAGTTTTATAATTTCAAGAGATACAGTTTTACTCTATTTACCAAGTAGAATATTATGTTGTTATATAAGTTATCAGAAACTTAGACTATAAAAGAATGCTGTTAAAACACAAGATGGAAAACATGACCCATCAGACTCCTCTTTGTCTGGTTAGTTCAAATAGGTCATTAGATGCATAATTTATTATTGCTGTGTTTACATCTGAGAGAACGAAACACATTCTTAACAAGGGCTGCAGGAACCTGGAAATACCTTTCACATCTCATATGGGTTAGCCAACACTATACCTTTTCCTTGGTTCTTTTCTCTACCTTGCTGCTCATTTTCACTAAACTTGGAGGATCTTAATAACTTTGGACAGAGGAGTAAAGATCTCACTCTGACTGCAACTGGCAGACTTGTTTAAAAGATACTGAAGGCACACACAAACAGAGAATGTGATACGTAATTAATATGACTTTATTCAGGGAGTGTAACAATCTTATGAGCAAAAGAGCAGTATTATTGATACTCAGAGTATTATTTTATTGACTATTTCTTCTTTGTTAAATATTTGGAATAAAACTGAGGATGGATGCTATCTCCAGATTATATTATAAGAAACAGAACTTACATTAAATGCATAAAATGCACAACTGTAATGTAAATTATAAAACTTTGTCACTTCTATAAATAAGAGAAGAAATCAACTCACAATTCATCTAACATCTGGAGAGAAGAAAAGCTGTTTTCATTTAAAGAGATGATTTTATTTCGTCTCATCACCCTGAAAGGATAAAACAAGCTTATATTGCTGCTTTTTGAAATCTATTTGTTTTCTGAGGAAACTGCGTAAACTTTTAAAATTCACTCTTATCTGCATCTTCAAGTATCTGCCTCATTAATTCAGTTAACAAGCTAATCAGTTAAAAGCTCACAATTTTAATATTTGATAAAGAACTTTTGTTGCCTATGCATGCATGTGTTCGTGAATATATTGTGTGTTCTTTCAGTTGTATTGGTATCTACTGACAACTAAAATTGTACAGAAACGTCCAAAGAATCTGGATTTTTTTCATACGCCTGCAGGACAGTACAATAATAGTAACTAACGGTTGTTCGAGAATTCAAGGTATTTTTCAGGAATGAAAATAATTCTTTGCTAAAGTCTGAACGTTCAAACTCCGATGTTCCTGATAAGTTTGCTCAGCCAGGTCTTAATCTGAGTGTTTTTCACTCATCTAAGACTTCTCTCTACACATATGATGCTGGTATGAATTTTCTGTGAGGAGGAGAAATATTAAGTGGGCTAGAAGGCTTGTGATCTAACAGCATGTTGGACACAGGTACATGGTTGTGCAACCTTTCCTTCACCCTTATTTCAGCTGGCACTGTGCTTGCTCCTCAAATGCACAACCTGCATTTTATAATTAAAGAGAAAGCCAAGAACATGAGTACTGCAGAACAGTAAAGGTTGAAAGTGACACCTATTGTGGAGCCCACTAATCTACCAAAAGGTCAAAGGGATTTTTTGAATATGATTACATCATCATTAAGGAAACTTAGGGGAAATTTCTTCAATTGATGAGCCAGCCAGCCAAGCTTTTTAAAATGAAGAAGTGAGCTACAGATTTTGTATGTGTAATGATGTTTGCTTCTTTCTATTAAAAGATTTTTGTCTTCTTTTCCAAGTAAGAAATTGGAAAAAAAAATCTAAATCTTGGTATCAATCAAAATCACTTCAGTTAAGTTTAATTGCATATGTTAGTGCTGAAAATTGCTGTAAATTTAAACAGTGTTTTTTCTGTATTGTGTTCAATTAAAACTTAGCATTCTAATTTAATCTCCTCGAGATCTAAGTATTATGCACTATTTAGGAAACTTTTATGTTAGCTGCTATGGATAACTTGACTGTTGTTCAGCACAAATATGTCTCATTTGGGTTGTCCAGCATGTGCTATTACTTACAGTACAGTAAGAGTGCTGCAGGAGATAAAAGTGACATTTCTTAAATAACGGATATGGTTGCCTTCGAGGTCTCTGGGATATTAAAAAAAAAAAAAAATCACTGCAAATCAATTAGTTTCAATCAGACAATTATTCTAAGATAGTGAAGAAAAATCTCACCAGAACTTCACAATTTCACACAAGAGAATCGTAACCAGACATCTAGTTTTTCCACACACCTAGCTGATGACTTCAGGTCATCAAGCCTGCAGTGAACCAGCAGGTACTCTGTAACATCATTCCTGCGCTCCATTAGAAAAAGTGGTATGGAAATGCCATTCAAGGACAACACAATAATGTTCTTCTAGTGAAATAAAGGTAGACTTACAACCAGTTTAGTCTTGGCATGTAGTGGCACAGAGGTTTATCAGGTAAGCGATCAAGAGAATTATTCATCATCACTCTGGAGAAAAGAAAAATAGCATAGCTGCCTATATTTGCTGAAAATTACATTATAGAAAAAAATTATGTCTCATGTTTGTACTTTTGAATAAAATGCAGTCAAAGCTTGAATCATTTTTCATAGTTTTAGAGGTAGCATTCTTTTTTTAAACTTCCACGTATTTCCTGTGGAATACTATTTTATCTTTAACTTGTCAGCTACTAGGTAAAGATGTTAATTTAAATAAAACACAGCAAGCTGATACAAATACTTTGACTATTACATCATAACACGTAATTTCCATTAGTCACAGAGGAACAGGGCGATGGAGGGAGGTTTCTCTCCCGGCCGCGAGGGAAAGGGGGCTCTGGCGCTTGCTCCCGCTCTGGCTGCATAGGGAAGGGGCAGCTCACAGACAGGGTCTTGCAGCAGCAGGCCTTGGCTGCTGCTGGGGCAGGAGCTATGGGGCAGCCCGTCCCTGCCACTATCCATACCGTCCATATCCATACTACAGTAGTAGCATACTACAACAGCAAACAGTATAGTGTGGCAAGCAAGCACGGTCATTATAAACATACTTTTTAACTTATCTGTTCTTTCTGTTCTTTTAAGTAACACTTTTGGTTCTTAGTCCATACTTACAGAAGAATAAGTGATTTGAGTCCGTAAAATGTTAGCGGAGAGATCCGATTGATCTTATTATTTTCAATTATCCTATAAATTAGAGCAAAGCATATCTCAGATTGACAAAGGACTACAGTCTTAAATTGAACAGGTGATTAAAAAGTTACATACTTGGAAGTGGCTTTCTTCAAATGCCCATTACTTTAAAAAAAAACCAAAAAAACAAACAAAAAAACCCCTTGCTATTCAAAAGCCCTGCTTAAGAAAACAAACGCACCACTCCATAGATGGTCAGGGCATTCATCAAATTCCCTTTTTCAGCACAGTTTGAATAGTTTTTGAAATATTTTTAGCTTACAGAAATTAATTACTTTTAATTAAAGAAAACTGTTTTCCTGCCAGGTTCTAAAATACTTTGATCAATACTTTGAATGGATTCTGTGTGAAAACAAAGCAGCTGTACATAACAGTGCTTCAAGACAGTCTGTCAGCTGAAAATGCATAGAAATGTCAGGCACTGTTTACAGGGAAAGACCTGTCCAAAACTTCTGTTTCTCCTGTTTAGTACAATGTGAGTTATTTAGTAGTAGCTGAGTTATTTAATGTATTATTTTGTAATAAGCAGTTATTCCTAATGATATGTGCTATTGTAAAATAAGTCATGGTCATCTGAATCGTTAAGGCCCAAGGATGAATTTCTGCTTCCACCAAAGTCATTTGTATTCTCTCTGCAGAGAGTGCAATAGGAGTTCCTTAGTTATTATCTAGTACAAAATAATGCTATGCACAAAAATAAAAGCAATATAAATATCTCTTTGTATTGCTTTAATTATTCCTTGAGAAAATAAACATAGAAAACAACATACATACAGCCATTCTAGATTATGGAGATCTTCAAAAACACCAGGCTTCAAACTGGTTATCTTGTTGTGACTCAGATATCTGAAAAAAGATCAGTAAAAGATAAATGCATAGAATTCTTGATTAGTCTCAGATATGTGAAAATGAATTTTAAGATTTTTCCTTTATAATTTATCACAGTGCCACTAATTTTTTTCATAATTATGGAATGCTTTCTTTGAAAAAGAACCCACTAAGTATAATAGAAAAATTCATATGTGTTTCCAGTCTGCATCTGTCTCTCTCTCAAAAAAACAGTGTTTATGAGGGCAGGAAATGTGCAGACTTGTCTTTCATAGAAATGCCAAAACAAGGTAGAAATCTGTGTATTTTTGTCTTATCTGTTAAAAAAACAAAAAACAAAAAAAACCACAGACACACAACAGGCTAACCATCTTCACTGTGTCATATTTTAGACCTGTTCCAGTTTCCTTCTGTGGAGTGAATAATTCCAGAAATGTTCCTGGAATCAAATTCAGTGTTTCCTAAAGACATTAGTCATAAATTTAGATACCAAAGAGTTAAAAATAGATAACCAAATAGTTAAAAAGAAATGAAAGGTGGTACTATAAATGGTCTGGGAAGGTAGTAGCAGGTGTAATAATGGATAACCATCCACATCCATGTGAAGGAAAAATAAGAGGCATAACAGCATTTTAAAATTTCCCCTTAAAAACTATTGCAGAAAAAAAAAAGCTGAACTTAACAATGCAGTTTATCTATCATCTCTTTCACTGGCCAATTTCCTTCAAAGTTAGAAATATATTACATAAAGTTGCTGCAAAATAAAAATTAAAGAAAAAGTTCTTTATTGGTGCTGGCTTGCTTTGGTTTGCTTCTCTAAACCAAACTAAAGAGTTTTTGTTCTCTTTTTTGCTTTACTCCTTTTTCATTCTTACTGCCTTGATGCAAGATAACTACCACACTCTCTTCTTCTGGAATACCGATTTGTGGAATAGGAGTAAAACATGGAGCAGTCTTGTATTTTCAAAGTACTCTCCTGCCAGATGAACTTGCACGGACGTATACTGCACAGATGGATCTTAATCTGTCTTTGTTTTCTCAGTCAAATCACTGGGCTAAAGGTTTGGACCATTTTGCAGTTTCTCATTATTGAAACAAATACGGGAGAGACAGCCACAGCAACTTTCAAACCTGTTCCCGTTGCTCTTTACTTCAATATTCTGAAAGTGATACTTACAGTTTTGTCAAGTTGTATAAACCTCTGAAAGCATGTTCGGATACAGCCCTAATTTTATTATTCTGAAGATACCTAAGAAGATACAGCAACAGCAATTAATTCTCTAGGCATGCAAAGTCAAAGCAAGCATGAATAACCGATTAAAATCTATCAACTAAATTGAGTTCATGTGTGATACTTGAAAAGAAGCTGTCAAACTTGTTACATCTTGAATTCCACAATAACCACTTCACAGCAGTAGTTTCAAAGACTTCAAAGGTGTACTAAAAGAAATGAAAACCAATGGCAGAATTACAAAATTCATTCAAAGGTACATTTTGTTTGCCTAAGATGAGCAAAGAAGCGATTTTATACCACTTTCTCTTTTAGGTCCTCACCCTGAAGTCTCGTCTGTGTGACCAGATCTTCATGCTTTGCTAGAACTCTGCTGCAGTCAGCAAAACGTTGTGTGGCAAAGGTCAAACTTACACTAGTTGTTAAAATGGCTATAATCAAATTTTCAAAAGGCTACATTTTAAGATACTATAATAAAATGTAAATGAAACTTGCTGATTTTCTGTAAACTAAAGAATATTAAACTTTTTTCCTTCTATTTTTCTTCATCTAATTTGATGGACAAATAGGTTCCAACATTTTATCAACTACCCATGTTAAATCCTTTTAAAATGTTAATACAAGGCATTATGGCTTTATTCACTGAGAATTCTTTAAAATACCAGTTTAAATAAAAATCTTTTCAATGATAGTAAATAAGGGGTCCAATTGCATTCCCGCTGAAACCAATGAGAAACGTGACTTGTACAAAATGGGATTGTGTCAAACACTGCTCAAGAACTTTTTGAAAATGCACAGTTATGAATCAGAAATATATGAAATTACTCAATATTATAAAGAAATGCTTTATGCAGATGTGGAGGTATTTTTTCTAATAAAAAGCTCCTTCAGAGACTTTAAGGTAATACGGTACTTTGTGAACACAAGATGGTGCTGCAGTACAGCACAGTTTTCAGCAAAGTTAAGTCTGAGGAGTTTTCTAGGAACCTTAAACCGGTGACATAAGAGCCTGTTCTACACTTTTGCCTTTACTTTCTTAATTGCACCAATTCTATATAAATCAAGCTCATTAAAGGCTATGAATTTTGAACAACGTACATGTTACACATCATAAAGCATACACAGCATTATGTTGACATAATGAACTAACGAGTTGGGACTCTATTAAAGTGATTCCAAATGTAATTAGGAATAAACATAAGTGCCATGTAACTATGCTTCCCTATGACAATGGACAGGTTTTCAAACTTTCATTTAGCAAAGTAAACGGATTCAGTTACTTTCATTTCTTGTAGCTTATTGCTGCTCATTATAAATGCAACTTCCTTAGGACATGATGGAAGCTTATCATTTTTCTAGTACAAAATAACCATGATAATTAAATTTAACATGCAGAACGCATCGCATTGCAAGAAGAGAGATGCCAAATCAAGCTATTTGAGGAAAATAGGTTACACAATTATAAGATGCAATTAAGGAAAAGATAAAACAGAATTTTGAAAATAAACTGAAGTTTTGTGTCTTCTATGTAAAACTCAGGGTATGTGTGCGTGAGAGAGAGAGAGACAGAGAGAGTAAGAGAGACATTATATTTAAGGGACTTTACAGAGATTTTAAGCTGAAAGACCCCCTTACAGATTTTGAAGGTCTTGGTATTTCTTGAAAATATCAGCAGAAAGTTTCCTTAGCAGATTCCACTGAAGAGACCTGTGGGAATGAACACATACAGTAAAACTACTCTGTCAGTATACTGAAGCTGAGTTTGTCCCGTTTGGTGTAAATCTAATGACCTCACTTAAACACATTTGCACAGTAAATAATTTGGTAGAAATGTCTATAATAAATTGAATATTTCCAGAAAGGCCAATATATATATTCAGGAGTGTCTATGTATGGTTTATTAACCAAAGGCAAGAGTAGCTATGCTGTTTGCTATCAAATTCCATCTCTGCAATACGTTAGACCAAATCAAAGTTGACTGCATTGATCCGTGTAAATAAAGAGATTACACTAGAGGTAAATTTGGGTTAATGAATTAGGAGGAGACTGTGAAAAGATGTGTGTCTTACCTATTGCTGCATTTTTACAAGCAACTGTTGTCCCCACTTTCTTCTTTACACACAGGTGGTACCCTCTCAATCCTCCCTATCCAGATGATCAAAAATCACAAACTAATTTTAGTGAAGTGAGACCAAGAGTATCACCTTTAGACCCAGGGAAGAGCTACACGGTTGATCAAAAACGTGCCACGTGGCATACCAATGAGTTAATAGCTTCTAAATCAGTGTGGAAAGATAACAGTTTTCCTGCTGGGGAGGGAGGGGAAATCACACTCTTGATTTCTGAGGCAAGAGGCTTCCTTCAAAAATTCACTGTTACTCAGTCAGCCAGGAGGGCAGTAGTTAACTGATACAAGAAAAACAGAGTTTATTCCCTGTGAATGGAGGGAGCTGTTCCTATGTATTCCCATTCTTGAGTGCATAGTGAATGGAAGGTAACACCAGATGAAGATTTATCAGTGTTTTCCCAGGCGGTGTTCGGAGGACCCCGTTCCTGGTGCTGTGAGCACCACCCCGCAGTGGTGCCCATGCTGTGGGCCATGAGACACAGCTGCAGCCATGAGACAGCACAGCCTTACCTCCCTCCACTCACCCCCCTCACCACCTCCTCCGCCAGGGAAAAGAAAGGGTGCTGCTGTGGTTTGATCATGGAACATGGTTAGTCTGAATATAACAACAAATTAGAGCCAAGAATGCTTTTGCAGCTCTATTAACTGTCGTTTTGCAGTCATTGGGCTTGGTGGAGGCAGTAGATGTTTCGTCCTCTGCTGTTGCACAGCTGCCTATGTTTGCAACAGCCTGGACTTGGCAAGCCAGGTGCTCCCTCCACCTCTACTTCCCTGGGCTCCTACAGTGTTGCCACTTTTATTATTCAATAAAAGCAGTTCTCCCACTGCTAAACAACAAAAGAAAAATGAAACTGAATTTGCCACCTCTGTCCATATTTGTATTTATTTAAGCAGTAAGCCCAGTATTTATTATCAAAGACTATTCTTCAATGTCCTCAGAACAATTGACAAAATAATAGTTAAAGCTAAGAGTTAAAAAGATTTGAGTATAAACCAGAACAGACTTATTTCAAAGCTCAAATGCACACAGAGCTTATTTCCCAGTGCATGTGTCCCTATGCCCCCATCTCCACTGGGCACCAACTCAACTGTCCTGACAAGAACAAAAGTCATTTAGGACATAGTTGAATTAGAACAGAAGCTAGCCCAAAGTCACCTGAGCAGGTTCATTCCTTTTGCTCAAGGTAGAACTGAGCTATTCTTGAAGTCTCTGTTGACCCTGCACCAAAAGCCAGTTTTAATACATATACATTTGTACATTTTGATGTTCTGAATCAGAACTGAACCTAAATCTTCATTTTGAAGTACTGCAGCATCTGAATGTCAGCCCAGCAAGAACCTTAGTCACACATGAACACAAACTCGAACTGAATGGAAAAATTTGTACTCTTGCTTTACAGGAAAAATCTTCAAGTGAGGACATTTGATACTACCCTCTATTCACCACACAAAAAACAGTCTTTCAAACTGGTAGGCATAAATTAAAAGCAATATCAGCCATTCCCCAGTCTCTTCAAAAAGTTTAGTTTATGTCTCTCTATCTCTATGATGACCCAGCCCAGATTAAGTCTTTCTAAATAATGTCCTATTCAGAGACACTGAATGAGAACTAAAAAGATTTACTCAGACAGGTTATTCTACAAAATTAAAGTTTATTAACTTTATTGGCAGGAATATAGAATAGGAATATCAGCAGGATCATAGAATAATGAAAAGGTCCTGAGCATTATGTCTTAAAAGGAAACACTTTAAGATTTCTTTAAATTTTGTGAAATTGTAGCTAGTCCAGGCCATCATTACAAATATGAAATGACTATTTCACACAGAGTTGTTTTAGCTCCTTTTCTGTCATTTTGTGCAGGGAAAACCTGTACTTAAAACACTGAAGGTGTGTCAACAGTGAGAGACAGCAGGCTTTCACAAACACCAGTTGAGCCAACTGGTCATAATTATAAGCCTGTAGCTGCAAAATGGTTGGAGAACTGATATTCAACCCTGAACAGGCCAAGCAACCACTCTTCTGCTCTACTTACATCATGGTTATATTTGAAGAGACGGAAGGGACCGCACGTAATTTGGCACCATCACAGACGATCTCTAGCCCTTGGCACATACATTCTGCTGGCACAGAATCAGCCACTGCGTGGAGACAAGAAAGCGGTTGTGGCAAAAGGTAGAATGGGGTGGAAAGAAATACAGTGTAAGAGAATAGTTAGCCCAAAGACATCTAGACTGTGTTAAACAGAGTTTAAATCAAGTCTTGTATTATTTTTACATAATTCATTTAGGCTTAGGGAGATCCTAACAAAACATGCAAAGGGAATAATAAAAAAAATTCTATTACTTCCCAACCTCTATAAAAGAGATTTTGCAATAGAGCTTTGGACTTGATACAGGAATCTTGTTTGGTAGGTTTTCTTGAGATTTCTTTGACTGTCCTTTTGATTATTCAGTCCTCTTCCATTTACGAGAGTGAGCACAATTCCGTCAGGTGAAAACAGGGTAACAACAGATCAAGAATTCTTCTTTGCTCCCTATTCCCCAGACTTTATGCTTTAACTTAGTCCACTTACAGTGGACAGAGTCATAAAAATCTGTACAAATGTCCACAAAAGTGGAAATTTTTTTTTTTTTTTTTTTAAGAATTGATGTGTATAGAAGTGAATTTGAAGGGAGGTTGTTTTCATTTCCCTCTGAAAGATGCATGTTTCATGGTCTTTTCTCTTATATTAGTATATTCAGATAAACATTTATATTGTCCTTCTAATTGGCATATCTGATATTTCCTTTACAGAAAACGAGTCACTCTTAGCAGAACCAAACAGAGCTTCAGTGCATTTGTTAGTCTGAGATATTCATTCTATTTTACTACAGATGAAACTGCACTGTATTTCTATTTCTGATAAGTATATTTGGTATGTATTTCCTTCTGGGAATCATCGGTAATAATCACACAAATAATTCCTGTAATTACTCACAGCACTCAGGTGTCTTGGTCTGAAATGCATACGGAGATTTCATTTTATTGTACCTGTCTTTTGCATAATGTTTATCAAATTGTTGAGACCATCCATTGTTGTCTCCTAATAAAAAAATCAAATAGAAGACATATTTGAAAAATACCACTTCAAAATATTTTCTAAAGGTATAACACAAAACAAGACCTTCACTAAGTTTCATTGTATGGTCCTTTGCCTCAGTTTTTACCACAGTAACATGATTTTTCCAGAACATTTCATAGCACATTAAATGACCTTGGCCTTTATGAGGCTGCCTAATCACCAATATATACACTGAGATTACAAACTACATAATAGGATCAGCTTATTTTACCTTCAACAACTCAACGCTTTCTGCAACAGTTGCAACAAAAAAGAATAAAAATCAAACTTTTACTTCAAAAAGTTTTGTCTCGGTAGGTTTGTAAAAAAGAGAGGCAATCATAGTTTCCTACCTCCCTAAATGTGTGGGTTTACCACTCACAGTATATTTCTTCCCCCAGGAAAGCTTAAACGATTCCTATGCCTTCCACCACTTCTTTGAGAGGGCTGTTTCACACAGCTGCAGCCAAAGAGGTGAACAGCTATTTTATAATATTCAAATAAAGTCTTTGCTCAAAATCTAGATGAAGGTGAAACAAGCAGCATTTTTCAAGAGAACATGTGACACACAGCACACTCAAATCATCAAGTTTAACTAGAGCTCAACACGCATTTTCTGAAATAAAGCATTATTGTATATTACCAGTTTGGTCACTGTATATAGACAGACTGCAGCATAGCAAAAGCATAGCTATAAGAGTGAAAAGAAAGAGAGGATCTTTCTCTTCCTTCCCACAAATGGGGACGTCTAACTACAGCGGTGCTGGAAAACACTACAGATCTATTTCTTGGAAGACTATTGTACAGCTGACATCTTTAAATAACTGATCAGGTAACCACCTCTGAAACAGGACAGGAATATACACCACCAAAGGAAAAAAAAATTAACTTCTCTTCAAACATTGTGACAGATTTCATTTTACTAATTTGGGTCTGGCTCCTCTTCAGCCTTGGCAACGCCTGCTCCCTTTTTATCTAGAACATCTTGTTTGAATGCATTTGCACCAGCAGTAGAAATGCTCCTTGGGATGGTACTCACTAGCTGGTGGTTCCAAGTGTCAGTGATAATTTAAACTTACCTTCTAACGATACCCAGTGTCAAACATTAATATTAAGAACTCTGAGGATGGCTCGGCCGAGCCCTCTCCTTTGGATGGTAATATTTTAGTTATACTTAGATACCATTCTTGTGGACATTTTTCCATAAATCTTTATATTCAAGTAAGCATTACTACTATATCTATTAGTTTGAAAATTGGTAGGGGAAATAAAATATATTTACTTTGTTGTAACTTTCTGAAGTGAGATCTAATTCTTCATGGTACATTACAATTCAGTTGTTTTCTCAGCTAGGCAGGGAAATCACCCTACCTTGAAAGCATCTCCTTAAGCTTATCTGTGCAGTGTCAGCAGATGGAGCTCTTCAGAGAACTGCCTGCTTCTTTGCTGCCTAAGCAGAAAAGATGCACTATACATGCTGATTAATAGATATCATGAAAGATTAAGTAACTCCAGGCAGACTAACTTTATCAAGTTATTCATCTTTTATGAATAAATGGAAAAGAAGATTCAAGACAAAACTAAATCTCTGTCTTCAGGAATGCCCCGTAAAGAGAAAAGGCAGACTTCAAAAGTTTCTTCGTTACTTGAAAATTAATGTGAACAAAATTATGCCCTGAAAGCAAGTCAGGTGCCCACTCAGAGAAAGAGAAAGTACAGGCACTTAAGCACATTTTACTAACTTTCCTGAGAGCACCTAGTGGCCTGGATCCATTAGCAATTTTGCCAGATTAGATTCTCAAGCAGGTTTTCAGAAGAAGCCTGATGCCTTTCGGAGGAAGTGAAAGGACTTTGCCAACTTGTAGCTACCTTGTATTGCCTGTTTTAAACACTCAGCAGAAGTTCAGTTTCAGGACTATTTTACAAAACTACAAAGAGATATCTATAATCGATGCAGTGGTGAAAACAGATCCTTTGCCAAGCAGTGAGTGCCTTATAAGCTTACTGCCCTGCAGTTAGGTCTCTAATGAGATTTCTTTTATGACTATTTTGCAGTATTTTTTTTTTTCTAACTGCAGAGCATCCACTGAATTTCATCTGCAAGACTGGACTTGGCAACTGGGACCTGATCAGTCTAATGGGTCTTTTTAACATGCAGAGAAGACAAGATTCAAGAAGAAAGGAATCTTCCATTGAGGTTTTTTAAATAGATGTTTTTAAAGATGCATTAGAGTTTATTCTTAGAGTATAATTATACCAAATAAATATTTTGCAGTCAGAAGGACAGTCTTAAAGTATTTTTGGACTTCCTAATGCAGAATTAGAATCATGCAAAGGTTTGGCCAATTAACCACTTACCTGCAGATTCTGAATATATAGTTAAAAGTCATAAAAATCCTAAACCTGTTGTAAACCAATTGGCAGATAAAGTGCCTTTTTTCTGAATTTTTCTCCTTCTGACTCGAAAGAGTGGATAGATGAGATTTTGTTCCACCTTTTAGTATTTTTAAAATGCCTTGCCATGTGATAAAGCATTTATAAAAGGTGACCATCACTGCAGTTTGCATCTGGAAAGAAAAGAATGAGCAGTGCCTGTTCGCTAATGGGAACGAAGCAGCGGTTCACGATGAAGTGGAAGTTCACCAGCCTTTTCAAGAAAGTCAAGAGGCCGCTGGGTGGCCGTAAAAGAGAAGGGAAAAAAGCACAGAGAAGAGAGAAGATGGATTATCTTGCACTGGAACCACTCCTGTTGTCTGGAGTTTCTGGTCAATTCATTTTAAATAATGGGCTTTTCTCATGGCATTGGTTTTCCTGCCTTCCACTAGAAATACAAAGGCATGTCTGAATACAACAAAACAAGTTATTCAACGTTTTCTGACCTTCAGAAATGCTTAGTTTCGGCTAAGTTTTGTGCCAAAGCATGGGACAATCTTTATTTTATCCAAACTGCTTTGTCAAATCCCAGATGCATAAACTGTGCAAACAATTATATTTAGTACAACCATTCAGTCAACCTCAGAATGCCAGAACTGTAAATCACTTCGTGATCATTTAAAGTTTATATGGTAGGTTTGTGACATGTTTATCACTGTTGAGATGAGGTTCTTGAAACACTTTAAGAAATGACTAGTAATAGTACTGGTCTTGTGATCTCAAATCTATCATTTGGGGGAGTACAGCTCAAATGAGAAATGACTTTTTCCTGAGCCAGTTCAAAAATAGATTATGTTGGCTGCACTTCTGTAAAAACGAGATCTGAGAAAATAAGGCATCAGCAAATCTTCCACTATGCAGGATAAATATAATGAGTAATTGTAAACCGGACTTACCAGACTACACTTTAATACACTGTTCCTTGCTAAAATGTTGTCAATCACCATTTCTGATGCGAATAAGAATGCAAAAGAGAAGGTTAATCCTAAGTACAGATCTGAATAATCCATTCAATGACAAATCCAAGAAAACATGTGCTTCGCTCAATTAAAAATGCAACTCTTATTTAGTATATAGCTTATGAAAAGAGTATTATCTATAAGAGTTTGTCCTTCTCTCAGCCATGTCTTCATGGGTCATTATGCAGAGAAATGATTCCAGCTAAATGCCTAAGCTCTGCTGCCTGGCTTTCTAAAGAGATACCGCGACACCATTTGATTTTGCCTTTGCTGTTGGTGGTATTAACCTGTGGACGTATTTCTTTTTAGCATTTGTTCAAACATACTTTCTTTTGCTGTTAAGAAATGACTTCAGGTTTTTTATAAAGACATCTTTTAGTACAACAAGAAAAACCTGTTTTCTCCAGGCAGAAATATGGGGGCAATTGTTTTTCAAATGTTCACAAATGAAGAAATAGGATTACACTTTTCCAGTGTTAAGGCATACTGACAAATTTTAATAACTTATGGCAAGTCCAAAACCATACATAGATTTTACAGTGATGACTGCTGCAATGCCTAGAGCATCTGACTCTGGGAGTGAATTTCACAGCCCCAGTCTAGACACCCACATTCCTCTGTATAGCAAATGGAGAAAATGAAAAACCAAAAATCTGGACACCAACCAGTGAAGGCAAAGGCAATTTAGCCCACCCCAAATTGTATGTTATTGCCTAAGGACTACTTCTAGTACCTGCTGATTAGTTCAAATCTAGCTCAGGTACTTACATGATACGATGCAATCCCAGGAAAACAGACATGTGTTAAATCAATTCAAATAAGGTGTACACTTTTCTGGATGAGCCAGGTGAGGTGTTTGCACCAGTTTGTTTTCAATTTTAAGGCAACTTAATTCATTCAGTGCAAGTTAAAGAAAAAATAAACTGGCTTGAATTTCCAAAAGATAGATATCTGCTCAATATTATAACTTTACTCCTGTGAAACACTTGCATAGGTGAGTTTTATAAGTTTATATAACAACACTTTTGATCTATATACATCACTCCTATTTTCTATTCTATTTTTATTTTTTGATGTATTTACAATTTTTGAAATACATGTGACAATAAATTAATATAAGCTAGTAGCATGAATACTTTCTAAAACTTTGTATTGCTTGAAAGTTCCTCTAGCATTAAGTTATTGCTGTGGAGACTAGAGGAGACAAAATCCAGTGAAATATATCAGGAATATATCAGGCCTGATATACCCATATGTACAGTTCCTCTTAACGATCATTGATACTTAAAGATCTCTACAAAGAAATTGATTAAAAGCCTCCAGAACTCCAGCAATGCTATTAAATTTGCTGATATTTGCACATCAGTGTACATCTGCAATTATTTCAATGGCATTTACTCTGGATCAATGGCAATGACAGAGAGAACAAAATTTGGCTATACATAACTGTATGTATGAAAAATTTATATGTGAAGCTTGAAAATCTGATCTTTTGCCAAGTATTTGCTACATTATGAGCAAACTGCTGACTTCCAAGTGTTTCCTTTTTGCTTCAAAAACATAATTATAATCTAGAGTTTTCAGAACTGAATGGTGTCTCAGAAAATCCTAAAGCTCACATTAAAATTTCAAGTATGATAGAAAAAATGCCATACCAGGAAAAGATGTGACTAACTGTAACATTATTCAGTATTAATTTTAATTAAAAATACAGAATTACCAAAGACTTCTGCAATGTGCCATTCTGCAAATATCATATCCCCATGAAATCCCACATCCCTTATGAGCAATCTGGTAATATTAAAACATACATCTTTTGTATAGATGCTTTGAAACATCCTGTAGAAATTTAGATTTCTGCTATACAAATCTAGAAGATGAATTAAAGAATCTACAGAACTGAAATAATTCTCTAAGTTTATAGAGCTCCAAGGAAACACGCACAAAAACATGATGATATATAGAGAGAGAACTTTATTACTTTCAACTTGTTGAATTTTATAGGCCCTTTTAAAAAGAGATAGTAAATTCCAGCCTTCTTAACAAGACAAGCCAGTCACCTGCTGACTGCACTATCCACAGTGACAGCTGAGGCCTGTGATTTTAGAGGTGAATAGGTGCAAGACTTTCAAACAGCTAGCTGCCATAGTCCTTCGGGAAATCCACTTCTGTGATTTCCCTTGTGTAGCCCGTGATTTCCCTTGTGTAGCCCATGGACTCTAGAGAGCCAAATGAACTTCTGTATGTGAACTCTGGGGAGCTGAACGTAGCCTCCTGTTCTGAGAACTATCAGGCCTGGGAGCAACACAGTGGTAAGTACATTTAGCCAGTGAAGAACTCCTCCAGAGAGTCAGAAACATCTTAAATTAAATCTGCATGCCTTTTCTTGCTTCAGTGGACTGGAAAAATGTGGCTATGACACTGTGATTGAAAGACAAATGCACACGCACTACAATCATTGCCTAGCTGCCAAAAAAACAGTTTTGCAGAACTATCAGAAAAATTGTCTGGAAGCCAAATTTCTAAACGCTGAGATAACTGGTTTTCTTGAAATAGCTCAGGCTACTTCATTCCACTACACAATACTACACAATTAAAGATCACACTTGTGAAAAAGATAGAATAAAATACTCCAGCATGGTGTTCTTTCCATTCCCCTTCTATTATTGCTAGCAAGTAGAGTGTTAATCAAATAGGTACCAGGAGCTGCTCTTTTATTAATGCCTCATTCATGATGCAAAAATCCAGTCTACACAGATGCAAGTGATTAGGCAGAACATATGCACATTTTGGCTTAGAAATGAATAAGAACACTGAAATTTTTGTATTTTAAGCAATTCTTATTCTTAAAATAATTTTTATTTTAAATATGACTTATGCTTGTGTTATTTCCATTTAAGTATTTCCTCTAGAGACTCACTAATTAAGAACCTATTTCAACAACCAGTTCTGAGATGTAGCATGAGAACTAGGCCAGAAGCTTGCTCATTCATCCCTCTAGGTAAATGGGATTTTGGTGAACTTTTTTAAAATGTAAAGTGATTAAATGCAAATTTTTAAGCATATATATTTAACTGGGTAGCAGATTAAGGAAAAGAATTGCCATCTGAAGCTACTTGGAGGGATGATATTTTGAAAAAAAAAAAAATCCAGCAGACGATTATTGGCAGCCTTATTCGGCTTCTTACCAAAGTTGGAGAGTACATTTATGTTATGATTTAATTTATCATAAGTTTTTGTAATTTGTCACATGGATTTCATCTAAATAAACATGCACTTTAAGGTAATAAGACAAACTGTGGCCTCAGTGAAAAGCTACATTACAAATACTGTTGCTGTGTGTTTTGCATTAATCATCTGTTGTATTTGTCTAGTGATGTTAGTTTTAATTTTGTTTTGTTTATCATCAAGTATCACCATTGAGCCAGAGATTTCAGAAAGCCTCTTTCTATGAATATGTATTTGGGAAGTCAGATATGCCATTGGGCTTTAAAGGGCTTTGCGTAGAGATTGTTTAGGAAACATTAACAGTGACATTGCAGCAGCATCAACTTCTAAGTGAGAAACACACTTTGTTCTTTTTGTCTTAAGAGTAATTCCCATGTCAACATTGCTGTGGTATTAAGTAGGAAGAGTTTGTGACTATGCCTAGGATATATCTTCCCTAATGTACGTTTAAAAAAGCAGTGAATAAAAATTGTTCTTACCTTCCATCTGTAAACATCAAGCAGCTACATAATCAAATCTTACAGCTATAAAAAAAGGAGGAAAAGCTCTTTCCTGGAAAATCAAGTTGAAGCCATTACATTTGAGATGAAACGTAGTCTCAATAGGATAAAAAAAACTATCAAACTTGCTCTGCTTTGCCAACTGGAGCTTTAATCAAGCTTGGGCACAGAAGGATGCCAGAATTACTATCTTTTCTAGATACAATTAGGTTTGATAACATACAAAAGTAGCTCCAACTGAAACATATAATATAGGTTAAATTGTTTATCATCACACTTTTTATGAAGAACTCTGTGCTTCAGAAAGTATGAGTACTGGCAGAACAACAGAGAACAATTTATTACCATACTCAACCTGAGAAAGGGAAATTCCTCAAAGTTATAAGCTTTTATGACAAATTATGAAACTTTAAACAGATTATTTTTATTTAAAAGTATTTTAGATTATGAAAAATTTGCAGACCTGCCCCTTTCTATTTGGTAGAATATGTTTTCAAATTCAAAAGATAAGATTATATTTTCTATGGACATCTAAGGTTATCTAGTGATAGTCTGGAAAAAACCTCTCGTCACTTAGGGCATGAAAAATTTCTAGCTTCCTCTTCTTACTGAAATTTACTATATTGCCTCACACCTTCCCCATCAGGATATCACAAACAGTGTTTTATCGGTTTTGGAAAAGCTTCTGGGTGACAAAGGCATGTGAATTTTCAAAGATGAATGGCTTTATTCTACTCTACCATATTGGCTATGATTCACCCCACTGCAGAAGGCGTGTGAAGTGGAAGATGTGCTGAAGCTGAACTGATGAGCAGAATACCCACACCCCAGGGCTGAGCACTAACATGGGAGTCTGAGACCTAGAATCTGTTCCTGGCTCTGCCTACGACCCTAATTTCAGGTCATTTCACTTGTCTGTGCCTTAGGTTTATATTTATTATGTGGACGTATAGAACATGGTGGAAGGGAAAGATAAAGCAGATTTGAGAAAGGCACCATCTTTATGTGCATAGGTTGAACATTAACTGCAGGTACAGCACATTTGTAAGCAGATCTCTCAGTGAGGAGTCAGTTTAGTTATAAATATTTCTAATCGTGTTATGCTGTTGCTGAGCACTCAGTGCATGAAACAGAGCTACTATTGCGAATCTTTTCAAAGATTACTACAACAAATATCATCATAAGAATAAAGTGGGAAACTAAACTTCACAAAACGAAAGAGGAAACGGGCAGAACTGCTATAAGGTACTTGGAATAGCCATTCAAGTCTCTCTACCTTTCCAGGCAAATGGTATAGGATAAGTTCAAGTCCTTATCTATAAAATGTTTGGGGTACCTGTCGACTGTACCTGTCTGCTGGGGGGTAGTCTAGTGATGCCTGAGTCTAGAAGAAGCTTTTGCTGAGAGGCAAAGGGAACAAGACAAAAACGCCCAGCAGCTTGGCAAACTTGCAAGTTACATGTTAAAGGGAATCCAGACACCAGCCTCCTCTTACCTCTTTTTAAAGGCAACTGAATGACTAGTTTCAGTAGTTCTAGAGACTCCTATTTGGTCTCTTTTGCAGTGACGCAGACAGGACAGGAGTTGTTTCTTTCCTCAGCCTACAATAAGGCTTTGCATGATCTGTTTCTAAACATAGGCTGGTAAACAATTCTATCATCTTATACAACATCACATATCAAACAAAAATAAAGTAAAAATAATCCAGTAAAGTAGTGGGCAGCCAATTTTTAAACTGTGGGGCTAATCAGGCATATTGGATGTGGAGGTTTTAGATTTCAAGAAAAGCACTTGATTCACAAGACAAGAATACCTTGCTTGCTTTTGCATCGCATCGTGATTCCCAGCCACAGGAGAAGCAACTATGCTTTTTTCTTTTCTCTTCTGTTTCAAAGGCATTTAAAGATTTCTGCAAAGCACCTCTCTTCTGGATGATCTGTGTGAGATTTTTGCACTAACTGCTTCTCTGTTTGTTTCTTTCACTGATATTATTTAAAAGTATTATTTCAGTAATTGAGGTTGCTATTAATATGCAGCACACTTGGAAATTTCTGTTAAACAGCTGGACTTGGAGTTTTGTCATGTTCAGAATACCTTACTTTTTCAAATGTGGTATAATGGTTTTCAAATTTTTTTTTCCAGCAACATTTTCTTCAGCAGTATTGTCCTTTCCATCACAAAAAAAACTCTACTGCTGCTGAGAGATTTTTGCTTTGTATTTCCTTATGTTACAACAGTGGTCTAAGACAGGTACAAGTCTTCACTATATTTCTGTGTAGGTTTAAGAAAATGCTTTATCATTACTGAAGAAATCACTACTGAAGCAGTTGCTTCAACTAACTATACCTGCAATACATAAAGAATTTCTGAATTGAGGGTAATGACTGATTTTTCCCTTCCTGCACATGCTGGGTTGAATCTTGTAGAACGCCCATCTCAAAGCTCTTACTCAATTTTATGACATACAGAAGTGTACAAGAGTTTAAAAATTGAGCTATCTAATTGTATAAAATTAAAGTAGCTTGTGCATAAGATTAAAATTTTCACTGGTGCTGCATAAAACAACTACTAAACTGGATTAATTTCTTTTTGAACTGTTTTTCTGTAACCAGGAGCAGTGACTTCAGCTGGAAACTACTCGTAAATTAAAAAATGGATAGAAAGAACCAGATACAACTGGTACAGGGCAAGAATACTGAAGTGGTCCTGAGAAACTGCAGCAGAAAAAATAGCTGGATAGTTTCTTTGTCTTGGGAGCTTATCAGTGAGGCTTCTTTCCTTGACATTTTAAGCAAGATGGATGGATAAAAAGCCAGCTATCCCACAAAGATTTGTGCACTTACTAGAGTGTAGGAGTATTACAATGATATAAAAAAAATCTTACAGAATACACTGTTCTTAAGCAATGCCGTGATTCTTCCTTTATTCAAGCAATAAAATTTAACTGCAACATCAGTGTTCAAAAACACATCACTGCTGAATAGAACCTTAATGCATTATACAATTCATTCATTTCTAATTTAGAATATGGGGTCAAGATATAAGAATAGCACTATTAGCCTAGGTTGCTCAATGAGTCAGTACAATGACTTTTCATATTTTGTAACTTAGGCTTTCAGAAATCTAGTCTAACTCATTCTTGAATTGCTATACCCAGAATTGTATTCGGTATTGCAGCTGAATTGTCTTGAAGGCTATGCAATCTCATATATCCTATTATGAAATCTGCATCTATCCTAATCCCCACTCAATCAAACTGTACACTTTCAGCAAGTCCTTGCAAAATAGATTTGTTGGTACAGAAATGGAACATGTATAAACCTACTGAAGAGTTGACTCAACATAACAGGATGCCACCTTCAACAATTTCTGTCACTGTAGGATGAGAGAGTTACAGAAGGAAAACAGAACAAGAGCCAGCTTTCTTCAAGATTTTCATTATTGGCAATGGGAAGAAAAGTATGTTTGTGGCATCAGCAAGTGACATAAAACTAGAAAAAGCTTTGCATATGGAGTAATACCCTAGAATTTGAATGTGATAGGCCTAAAGACAAGATACTGCATGTAGACACAACAATCAGCTGCACAGATAAGCAGTGAGAACAAGTGACAAGGATACAGCTCTGCAGAGACATGTCCAAGAGCCAGAGAATTCAGAATTGGAACTGATGTGATGCACACATGAAGACAACAAACTTCACAGTGGGGTGAGTCATCAGGGGTTGGACCAGAAAGACACACGACAAAACCCTTAGTCGAACAGCACCAGAGCAGGATCAGCTGAACAGTGTCCATGTTTGGACATCACAATTCGAGAAAAATGAAGGATTTCACTTTCCCATCTAAGTCCAGTAAAGATGAAGACCAGCTTCCCTCACTACGCCTTTCCAGAAGTGAAGGCATCCATCACACTTCTAGTGCGCCATCCTATACAAAGCAAACCTTAGAAATTCAGCCAGCTCTTACTCTGGCTAAAAATTTCCTTTTGTCTAAAGTATATTTTCTAGAAAGATTTCTACCTAAATGGAAGAAATCCAGCACACGATAGTATCTATTCTTTGACATTTTATGCCTGGCTACAACATAAGACCACTCTAACTTTTTGGGGGTGGGATATGTGTGTTTGTGGAACAGGTTCAGTTGTAAATATCATACCCACAAAGAGAATTTCTGCATTTTACAGATGATGACGTGTAACCAACAACAGGCACATTTGATCCATTTCAGAAATTATTTCCTAGCATTAATGGAAAAAGCAATGTTTGGTCAAAATCAAAAAGGACGTAGGAGAAACTCCTGTCATCTGACCAACCCAGAGGGACTGAAGGCCAGCACACACGTTTACGTTCTGTGAGATGAGAGCAACGGGGTGAAAAAATGACATGGCTCCAGTGAATCATAAACCACGGGCTGACAGTGAGCTTCAGGATTGTTTTTCTAATAATCTTTGCCAGCATATCTGTCACTTATGGCTCCCTAGAAATGTTTGAAATTTTTGACCTGTAGAACTAGGCAGGCACTTGGCAAGTTTTGTTTGCTTCGTGAACTGGATCTCTTGAAAACAGCAGAGCTAGTTAAAATAGCGTTTGCCAGCCTAACGAGGTCTCTTTTGGGTGTCAGGGGGTGGGGAGGGAAGCTGCTCCAATAAAAGAGACAGCATTTTCAAAATCGTATTGGTTTTGCTAAGAACACTTGTGAAAAATATCTTCCTAATATTTTCATTTCAAATTATTTCTTTCAGAGAAAAAAAAAAAAAATATATATATATATATGTATGTATGTATGTATGTATGTATGTATGTACATTTTTAAACCTGCCCCCGCTCCCCAGATGCATGTTTCAGATGATACCACCCCTGGCTGGACACAGGCAGAGAGGTCACCTGCTCAGCTGTGGGGAGGCAGGGTGCTACACGGCTGGCTGCCCTCCACCGCAACAGGCCAACCACTAAGAAATAGGGAGCCTAGTTTCCCCACCTGCCATGCATCAGAAGCTCTGGAGGGTAGCTTTGAAAGTACCCAGACTGTTATTAAGTTGACAATGCCAGTAAATAAAATGCGCTAGGGCTGATTTGCTCTCCCTGTGGCCCATAGTTGAGAACCAAACAGCTAAGCTCTCTTCTCACAAAATATATGGAGGCCCTTCCCAAACTGTCCCTGGCCTGTGCTACCCTCCAAGCTGGGCCCAGGCACTGCCTAAGGGAATGGCGTTCGGTGCAAACTAAAGCTGTGCCAGGGCCACACTCACAAATAAGCCATACGGACAGGCAAATGCCAGTGCAGCAGCCATGCCCTGGCCCTACCCAGCTTGCCGCAGGGATTAGGTCTACGAGCCGAGTCTGCCGCCCAGCAGGGCCGGCGGTGGCAAGGATCATGTCAGCAACGGGCAGCAGTGGCCAGACCATTTGTATATCCTCAGATTTCAACACTTCTCAAATCCAAAGCATGGCAGCAGTGGATGTTGTAAAACACACAGGTGCACGCACAAACACACACACAAGTCAAGGTTTTGGTTTTTCTCCTGAGTTAGGACATAAAAGATTTCTGCAAAACCTTGAAAATTCTTCTTGATCTAAAATTATATTTCCCAGCCAGCTTTGAAAGTTACATTAAAAATAATGCCAATTCTGTCAGTGCATATGTCCACTTTCCTCAGCAGGGATCTCTGCTAGATCATATACATACACACACATCAAAATGACATGTGCAAACAAGTTCAACGTGGGGATAAAACTGTATACATTGATATAATATGCAAACAATAACATGGTCTTTTTTTTTTTTTTTTTAAGCAAATGGCTTGTTGGGTGTTTTTATTAGTGAAACCAAACAGCTACTGTATCCTCTGCAACACATTTAACTTTTCTATTGCTAATACTCCATGACTGTCTCAGTGTCAACAGTGTTTGGGTCTAAGTGACTGTCAGACTGCAGCTACAGAAACAAAGGTCTTAATCACATACCACAGTTGTCTTCATCAGCCTGATTCCCACAGTCATCCTCACCGTTACAGTGAAGTAGCTGAGGCAAACACTTCGTAATGTTGCCACACGGAAAGTAGCCCAGGGGGCACGTGACACCAGTCCCAGAAACGTGATCTTCCAGAGAATCGCGAATTACTAAAGAAAAACAGAGGGAACGTGCTCACTTTAAGATACATTCTTTATGTTTGAAAATCATTGGGATTATGCTTTTATAAATACTTATTTACATTTGAATGTGGATATCAAGTGATAAATACATATTAGTTCATTGGACATGCAATTTACAACAGTATATTAAGTGCTGTTAACTTGACAAGAAACATTTATGTTGTAAGCTAATTAAAATTTGCTTTGATATAAAGCAACAAGGTAATTCCTCCCCACACATCCCAGTAATATGATGAAAACACTAATCATACAAGACAAATGACCTCTGGCCACAATTTAAAAGCATAGTTTCTTTTTGCACTAGAAATTAATTTATTATAGCAATACACCAGATAAGCTGTGTATATATGGGCAGTATTAATTTGTACTGAAATTTCAGACCCAGATAGGTAAGTCCTGTTTGTACAAAGTCAGAATTAGATATGTTTAAACGCATTCTAATTTTAAAGCAATTACTAGATGTAAACTGACCGAGCATCAAAGAACAAAGGAAAGTGCAACTAACTCTGTGGCACAGTTTTGCTGAAGGATGACTAAGACAACACATACCTGCAATTACGAATCCTTTGGAAGAGCAGTCAGCCTCATCCAAAAAATTTGGAGACATTGTTCAGAGTCTATCCACCTGAAGTTTAGATGCACAGATCTTGTTTTCTGCTAAGCTCACTGCTTGTAGGAGACCCTTTCATAAAATACATGGACCTCATTCAAGTAATAGAGGGAGAGGAGATAGAGGGATGATGCCGAGGGACAGCCGGGGTGGCCGGAGCACTCAGGGACTGGATTCTACCCATCCTTCATTCCTCAGCTCTCTGTACGGCAACAGCTTCAATTCCCCACATTTACAGATACACAGTGCTTTACCAATCCCTCCAGTGCACCTGAGCTATAAATTCTGTCACTTTTTCCTGGTAGAGAACAATTGTTCTACTACTTTTCCAGCAGACTGCGGGGTGCCAGCTCAAGTTTCAGGTCATACGCTCTATAACAGGATCAACGTCTTCCCAAGTGCACATGATGGAGAGCTTTAAATTACTCCAGAAAGCAATTTGTTCTGTCCCCAATATACTGGGAACGGAAAAAAAGCATAATCAGGGAAGAATGTTATCCAGTGCTTTTCATGCTCCTGAAGCTTTGGTAAGCCTACCTAGTAAAGCAGCATTCTGCAAAGGCCTGCTAATTTAATTACTGAAGTACTTTCAAAATAAAATATCAAATCTTTATTACAGCTAGCATTTGACTTAGTGGATGCTGTCATGAAAAGATATAAATTCCAATACAAATTATATTTCAAGCTTCACTGCTCTCTTAGAGCACTTGAAATACTCTATACAGCCTTCACTAACCGTGATGTGATGCTTGCTCAGATAGTGTATTTCCACTTCTGAAACATGCAATTATTTTTCAGGCTATTTTTATAATAAGAAATGTAAATCTTTTATCCAACTTTCTCAGTATAACAAGGAACACGTTAGCAATACTTCACTTTTGTGCTCATTCTTCTCCTGGACTAAAGGAATCATCTGAACGTGAATTAAGTACTTCAAATTCATAAGAAATTTCCTCTGGAAGAAATTCCACATTTTAAACCCTTAACAATGTTCACAACTGTTGAAAATTGAAACATAGGTGCAATATCAGAAGGAAATTCTGAGATCAATATTCCATTATTACTAGATGCACAGAATTCTCTTTGATATTACAGGTGTCCCCCATAGAAAGAGAAAGCCATATATTGCAGTAGACAATCACTGTATGATTTTGAAAAGCTGATTTGCTTTTAGGTACCACTGTCTAACTTGTGCAATTGCTCAGAGACGTTTGCTCTAGGTCCCTATTACTCCTTTATGTAAGCACCAAAGATAAGGCTATGTTTTAATCCCAGGGTGAGTTGACTCTTGCACATTGTTCGTAGATTTCCCTGCTGTTCTGTGCTGATATTCACAATGTTACGTCTAACCTGTGTCTCCCCAAAACAAGTGGTGCACAGGCTCACGATATGGTAATAAGCAAACAGACTGTGTGTAGTACTTCAGCATCTAAAGTTTCATGCAGCAAAAAGACACTGAGCACAGAGACAGTTAAGGCTCCCTTCAGTGCAGTTATCTGTCACGACCTAAGTAACTGTTGAGAGGCTGTTAAGGAACAACAATATGGAAAAACAAATGGAAGTGGAAAAAAAAGAGCCTACATTTTGTCGGGCCTTTTCCAGAGCCCACCGAAGATGCTCAGACTGAGCTGAATGTTGTGGTTAAAAAAGCTGATCTCTACACAGTTTATATTCCAAACTATGACATTTATCTTCTCAAGGTAGTATTGAATGGTTTTTCATAGCATTTTCTAATAACTATTATTAATTAGTAATTAAGTAGTATTAACTCCTGAACTAATTTATGAATTTACTTTCTGTCACAGTTTAGAAATCATTCTTTGTGAAAGAATGAATGATTTCTTATTGTTTAGTTTTATGAATTCTTTGTAAGTTTATAGCCTTTTTGGAAACCTGCATCACTCACTGTGTTCAGAAGGATGACGCTGGCATGTAAATACCTATCTGGGAAAGAAAGTATCAGGGCCATCAGAACTTCAACAGCTTTTTCCTAGTCTGACATGGAAAGCACCGATCTTTGTCCACTGACTTGTTAATGTCACTTTGCTTATGCAACAAAGACAGAAGTTTGGACCCTGCAGATCATAGGAGATTTAAGAGTGGAAAAAACCCTAAACCTCTGAGGAAATATTTGGCGAAGACAACAAAGGTAGAAAGGAGATGAGAGAGAAAAATGCATTGTAAAACACTAGACAATATTCAAGTGATTCTCTTCTGGATTAAGGAAATTAAAAGAGTGTTTCTAGGTGCAGAGAATGGATAAAGATAGCACTGTGCAACCACAACAAAAGCCTGTTTCTTATTATGCAAATACAAAGTATTCTGACTCTAGAGTTTATCACATCCAGATAATGATCTATCATACTATCTCTATCATGCTCTATTAATAGCGTTAACTTTACTACCTATTATTGATCTTCCACTATGAAAAAACTGAACTACTCTTCTAATCTCTGCTGTTTTGCTGCCCTTTTTTTTTTAAACAGCTAACCTTCCTGATATAACCTTCCTCTAAAAATTACTGACTAATGGTTATTTCATCATGTCATTGGCTGTTTCACATTGGTGTTAAACCAAGAAAAAGAAATATCTTATTTTGTAGTCATTTTTATTAACTTGTAGGTTACTTCTCTGGTCCGTATGTACATCGATCTTCGAAGGTATCTCTGTTTGTTTAACAGGTTTTCCTTCACAGCTCATCTGGGATAGAACACCTCACCTTTGCTTCTTGCGGCTAAACTAGTATTGTAAAAGCACAAGACCCACTATAACACAAAAGAAGTAAACCATACGAACCAGCAAACCATACGAACAATCAACTTGAACGTTAATATGGCTTGATTCATATGAACAATTTGAGTTCTATAACGAATAAGTTTGGACCAATATTGCTATCTTACACAGTCAACTGAACTTTTCAGAAAAAAATTGATGTCCTTTGGAGATACAGAAAACAGTGGGCTAGATAGAAAGTTAAAGGAAGACTAAAAATTGCTAAAGCATGTATAAAGAATTTAGCTACAGAGGTAGAAATGAGAGAAAAAACTGAAACTCGGGACAGCTTTGTTTATGCCTCAGTTGCAAGGATAAGAACTATAAATCTGTGACAGACTTGATTTTGTCATAAGGTTTGCTTTTACAGATATTCCAAGCAAAAAATTTCATCTTCGTACAGGTAATATAGAAAAGCACCTCCTGACCCTCCAGTGCCCTAGAGGCAATTTCACACATTTCAGCTATTCTGTACGAGCAAAATATCTTTCCTCACAATGATCACAGTAAACAGTATATTTGCAGCATATCTAGAACAAACAGAAAATAAATAGATGAACTGTTATCAAAACAAATGGCAAAGACACGAACAAGCACCTTGCTGACAGAATGCCTGCCATTTCATTTCAGAATAATCTGAATTCAGATTCTGCACTCTAGTGCATATTCATGATTCTGCAAACAATATACTTCTGACTACCACATACTTAGAGTTTTTTCCTCCCTCTCTGATTCCTTTCAAGCTTTCAAAAAGAGAACATGAAATCAAGATGGATCCCTCCAGCTGAAGTACAATTACAGCACCTATATGTGTGTTGGGTAACAGGGACAAAGATGAACCAAGCAGTTGTCTTTAAGCTTCATCTACCTTTCTCAAGATTTCCTGCGATGCCTCTGTTCCCAAATTCATGCCATACAACTTTCAAACCTATGCAGATCTGTTGCTCTGAGGCACTTGCTGCTAAAGCAGTCATCCATGATCTTTCCTTTAGCCTGAAGAGAGTGGGTAACTTTTCCAGCTAGTCTTTAAATGATAAGGCTAATTTAACACACAAACTGCCAAAAGTTTCCTTATTCAGAGAAGTAAGTAAAAGCTGGCTTGTCTCCTGGTGTCAGATGGTAAAACTTCCTCATCTATTTCACGGGTGCAGAATCACTAGGGAAAGAACATGACAGCTGCTCTTTAAGCTCACTCATAAAAAGAAATAGCAGAAACGCATTTGGACAAGCCAAAAGTGAAATATTCACAGAGAACATGGTTTTCCTTCAAACTTCATTCAAGTTCACTATTTCTGTGTATTCTTCCCTTTAAAACAGATCCTCATGCTTTTGGGTCACAAATTGTGTATGAGGAACCAAACAAGGCAGCATTTATACACACTGGAAGAACAATAACTTAACACAATTACTGGTAGCTTCCAAAAGACAAATGAATATGATTCAACCATGGAAACAGAACAAGCTAACTAGACAGAGTCAAAAGCAGTTAAATTAACCAAAGCAGTATGATTCACTGCTTGGTACCTGTTATTCGCATCAGTGCCAATCATATTATTATAGTCTCGAATAAGGGTATATCATAATAGCAGGAAAATATTTTCAAATTTTACTAAATTTTATCAGATGAAGACTCAACTTCATAAATTATGTTAAAATGACTCAGATTTCATCAGCCAAACAAGCTAATATGTTTTTCTTCCCTTTGAAGCACCTATCAGTTTGAAAGTGTTGAGGCTGAGGAAATCCAACTATTTTAAAAAGCAGTCTTCAAAGGAAGAGGACTGAGGCCTGATACGGTACTGAAAATCCACCCTGTACTTACTAGGATGGATCTACAAAAGCCTGAGAGAAACTTCAAGCAGTCTGGGCTACTGCGCTGCACAAACTCCCCAGCTGGAGATTAGCCAGGACACTTTAAAGCCAATATGCTAGTAATATATCCTAGTTCCCAAGATTAATAAAATGTAGCTGAATTACTTTTAGATGTTTTAAATTCCAAAAGAAGTTCACATCGCCACTGTTGATACCAAGTAAAAACTAACAGAAGATAGGTAAACAGAAGAGAAGATTGAAGTGCTAGGAGACAGAAGATCAGCAAAGGGGAAAAGGAGATGTCAGAGACAGGAGACCAAAAACCATCCTGAAGACAAATAATGAAAAAGAGACCCTTGGGCTTGGTTTTAAAGTTAACTTCAATAGTTTGATTTATGCTTTTTGAGTAATTTTTAATACTTTAACAATTACCAGAGTAGTCAACAGGTTTTCTGCTGCTGCCTTTGTGCTTATTTCATATGGAAGTTTTTCAGAGAGACTCTGGCAAATTTATCAAATGATAACAATTTCACCCCCCCATATTTTAGTTGCTGTATTTTGTCTATACACAGTGGTAAATGGGCTAGAACAAGAGAGGACTAAAAGTTTTCTTTTGAAATGGCTGTCTTAAAACAATATTTTCTTCAACTAAAATGGAAAGAGTCAACAAGGAAACATTAAAGAGCTGATTTGATTTTTGTCTCTCATTTTTACTAGCCTACACACTTCAAGATGATAGTAGATTAACAAAAAATCAACTTCTACTGAAATTTATTCTAAGGGTATGTGAATTGGCTTTCAAAAACCCTTACTGTCACATAGAGGAGAGCTCATACAACTATAACCTTTATTTTCAAAGATATATCATTAAAATGAGGATATTAAACAAGTCCAGGACTATAAAATCCCTTAACTTAAAAAAGGAATAATGAATGATCGACAAAGAATGTTGATGACAATTGGTTGACCAACTCTAATCAGAAGTACTTGAATGGCCAAATGGCAGGAAAAAAAAATATGAGAAAAATCTTATAAAGACAATAATTGCTTTTTTTAAAACTGAATTAGCAGTTCCATTCTGAATTATTCAGCTTCTTCCCACTAATGAGATGAGGGAATCTTTGAACAATTTATGATAAAGACCATGATAAAGTTAGGCCTGTGTATTTCAAGATAAAAATATGAAATTAACTTTTATATGCTTTTAACATATTACAGTTTTACCAGTGCAAATGCATTTTTTTCAGCGTGTAATTTTATAAAGGCTCTTCTAAAGTTGATACTTCTTTCATGAAAATATTTCTAACGATCTCTATGAATATGTAATAGGAATCCTGCCCTATTAAAATTATATTTATTAACATTAAAAAAACCCTCTATAAATAATTTATTAAAACTAAATTCTGGAGTCTCATACAAGAATAAAAAACAGTTCAGGTATTTGAACTTTAATACTGTTAATGTACAAGTTTGGACTAACTCCCTTGGGCAAAAATTGTAGACCAATATACACCTTGCTCCAGTGGCTATTAGACAGATTAGCAAAAGCATTAATCCCTGAGGCAAAGCATAAGTAGCTTCAACGATTTCAACATCTGTACAGGATCTCCATGGGGATATAATTAACTGTTATCACTATGTTGCCTTCTCTGCCATTTGCTCCTTTCCTTCTTTGCTAATTGTTCAGCCCTGATGCTGCCTAAAATAATTTCTAAATATCAGTATAGGCACATGCACTATGTTCACAATTTTAGACTTTATGGGGTGTAAATGACACAGTGCTGTTTATTTGGAATCCCAAATAGCTGCAACGATTTCGTTTCCAACACACCAGATTTTTTTTTATACATACATATATATATATATATATATATATATATATATATATATATATATATATATATATATATATATATATATATATATTTGGGCTGTAGCTTTTCCAGCTAGAACTACATTTTCAGTTGCAATTGCGTTACATTTATATTTTCTTGATAGTATCAGATGTCCTTCCAGGAATGTTCAGTACTTGAATTACACCCGCTTTGCAACCTCTGTTTGGCAGCTTGTCATGAACACTTAGTAGCATTTCATGCCCCTACTCTGAAGTTCTCTTCTACAGCAGTCTCAGTCTGCAGCATCTTGCTTTGCAAACACATGTGGAGACTCAAACAGAACCTGTCCTGCGCCATGACAACATCCTGGGGTCTTTATGTACGAGTGTAAGGTTCTGATTTTGTGTTTCTTTCCCACATGAATTGAGACCGACTTTATAAAATATTTGCTTCCACTAAACACAATATAGCGCAAAGGATTTTGGCAAAAAAGATACATATATTCTGATTGCCTATATTGCATGCTATTGCATCCATTATCTTGGATTTTACTTTCATATTTTATCTTTATGTCTTGCTGCGCATTTCAAAGTGCTTTCACTTCAGAAGCAGTTTCCAAAGCACAAAATTTGCACCATCTTTTGCAAAATGTAGACTCCCGTCTCATAGCAACTTTATGAAACTTAGCTATCCATTATGCCACAGATAATTCAGTCTAATTAATCCAGCTATAGCACTGGAAGATCCTCTTTGTCTGACTGCCAGATAAATCAGCTGCAGGGACAGTAACTGCTAGTAGAGCAATGCAGACTGGTCACGCAGCACCTTGCCAGAGGATTTGGCTCCTATACCTTTTATTAATTTGTCTTTTTGTTCTGTTTACACAAAACCTAGAATAAAAGGATTCTGATGCACGTAAAAGGCTTAAAGAGCTAACGGTAATTGAAAATGCTCCAACATGTAATGACTTTTATCCTGAAACTCTGATTTTGTGAGGCATTACCACAGGATAAGGGTTTAGCACAACGTCTAACAAAGACGCAGACGAATGAGCAGCGACAAACCTCTGCCACTCCCAGTCCCCTTTTCTTCCTCCTCTCTCCCCAAATCTATACTGTTTAAATGATATCTGATTATTGCTTTAGCTTAGAAATATGCTTTGTCATCGCTGTCTTCTGACAGCATTTTCAACAGAAATATATAACGGTAGGCTTTTATTTGCCCTGCCATTGTTCTACATTAGCACAACTCCTTCGATTTCACTAATTTCTTTTTCACACTGGTGCAATATCAAGTCTAAAGCTGAACACATGAAACACTAGGGTTTTGCTTAGGTACACTTAAATATAAAGCACAAATGAAGGCAATAAAGTAAATGCATTAAATATACTGGGCCAGTTAGTACCATCCCACATGAAAGGCCCTGAAAGTCGTCAGAAGCAAGGAAAACTCCCCTCTTGGGAATTAATACTTCCCCCAAACCGCTGAGCAGCTAGCTTGGGCTGGCTCTTGGAGGTTCAAAGATAAACGAAATCTGTTTCAAATGATCACTTTTTCCACCTGCGAAACACCACACTTATCAGAGTTAATGTTTTAAACTCAAACATAAAAGAAAAACCATCTATGAAGCTGCATACCAAGAACAGTATTTCTGATATTTTGTAATCCCAGGAAAAAGAGTTTCTTGTTGAATTTAAGTACATTATGATAGTAATTAGAGATTGTTGTAAAGAATTTCTCTTCAGAGCTGTTGCCTTGCATAAATTAACCCGGTCAACCATATGTAATTGTAAAGTGAGAAAAAGTGGAAAAACAATTAACGAAGACTAAACTATCTAAATTAACAAACAACAGATGTCTGTAACATGTCTCTTCAGCTTCCACAAATAAAAGGAAGACGCAGATGATTTCCACAAAACACTAGTATATCATATACAGAAGATGAATGTGTGCACATGCGTATGTATACATGCACGCGTGCATGCAAATAAAATCCAGCAGATGACAAAAGCACTAGCATTGTAGCCCTATGGGAAAGCTGCAGTGAGAACGTGATGAAATTAAAAAGGTAATGAAGAAGGAAATTGCTTGCTGATATTCTAATCCTGTGTTGTTTTGAGAATACATTATTTGTAAATGAGCAGAACAGCAAAGAAATACATGACTTATCATTAACTTCTTCCCCTAACAGTCTACAAGAACCTAACACTTTGCCTAACCTCTTCAGTCAAAAAGGGTGAAACTCTCCCTCCCGCTTTTTTTTTCCTCCTCCTTTCTTCACTAAAAACTGCATGACTTAGCTATAACTTCCTTTCCAAGTTTGGTATGCTCTTTTGACTGAAAGAAAACCATGAAAGAATGACATCTTACTATCATGCTGCTGGCAAAAACCTTCAAGGTTTCATAATGGCCAATATAACTGTGGGCTAAGGTAAAGGACGGAAGGGGAGAAGGTATGTGTGGGGGGATTTTCTTTTCTCCATCTTTCATTGTTCTTTAGACTCTCATTTTGTCAGAGTGTGGCTTAAACTAAGCAAGTTGCACATCAGTCAGTTTCAGAACCTACAATATTCTTCCTCTTCTCCCATGTTAATAAAACTTCACAAAAATATTTGCAAAATAGTCTCAGGTAAGGTTTCTCTATAGAGGACTTTAGAGAGATAAAGGAAAAAATTATTTTGTGAGTCTTACTCAAAGCATTTGAAATATGAAACAACCTGTTTTTCATTCTTTGTGTCTTTAACAAAGGCTAAAAGGATTTAATTATTGTTCTTACAGTGGTATTAAGCCAGCATAATTTAAAATGAAGCTCTGAAGCATACTTAAGATTAATGGTGAGCCTGAGACAGGATTATCTGATATATTTTATTTATTCACATACTTTTATTACTGCTAGTCGTTCATAACAATTAAGAATTCAAATTTAATACTACAGAACTACAAGTTCAGAATTAGGATGTTGCTGCGTCCTATAAATCTTTGAGATTCCATCCTCCTGAATTATTTTTATTAAAATTGAATTCTCTTTGCTCTATTTTGATGTAAAACAATTTTGAAATATTTTAGGGAATTTGTCTTTTAAGAGTTCATAGGACTATTTTCCTAAAAATCAAAAAGGTGACACTGTGCTTAAATAAAAGATTTTTTCTTGGATTCTGGCCCATGAATATTTGTTTCAAACTAAAAGTCACACAATTTCCAATCTGTACTGCATTTTACGATGAGTAAACCTCCCTCGCCACAATAAATTGGGACACACTTTCAGGTAAAGTGCTACAAAACCAAAATTACCTCAAACTGACGGGATTTCTGACTTTAAGGTGAATAATGTTAATTAGCTGAACAGTGATCAGAGAGATGTCTTATTTCTTCTTTCGCAGATTATGCAAAGATTTACGTACAGATTAAGATTATTAAACATACAAATTTTAAGATTGTAACGTTTAGGCTATATAAAGACCATTAATGTATGTAAACAAATGCTGCACTACCATTGCATAAGTTTAAGTTATCTGAACATTAATTGGTCACAAGGCAGTTAGAAAAGATAATAAGAAATTACATTCAGAAATTTGTCTCGAGTTTTAGCGGCAGCTAAATCAACACACTATGATGCCTGTTCCCAACACCGAACATTTCTCATCTCCAACGCAAACGAAAGCACGGCCCATGAAACGTAGCTCCAATTCGCGCAGCCGCCTAGCACGATCCCTTTCTAGTGTGGCATGCGAGGCAGGACGCAGAGCGGGCGCGAGGAGAGGTCCGCTCTCGTAACCATCCTGACCTCGCGAGTCGTTTTCGCCACCTCCATCCCTCCGCTCGCCCTGCTCTGCACGCCTGCCCGGGCAGCAGGCTTTCTGGCGCCCGGGACTCCAAACAGTGGCTGGAAAAATGCAGCCCTGATCTCGGTGGGGATCATAAAATGCTACTGTAATAACAATATTACGATATTAGAGAGAGAAAAGAGAGTGTTGGAACGCAGCTTTCACCGCAGGCTTTTAAAGTTACCTGGTTAAATGCTTTGATGGACATCTCAAATTGCACACAAAAGGATCTGAAAGGACTTCATGAACTAAAGTCAGTGGGTCTGTATATAGGATTACTTTTATTGTCTACTATATTAAGGACAGTACCATGTCTACTTTTTTAACTGAAAGAGCCTTACTTTATTTGACCTATAGGATGAGCTATCGTTTACTGAGTCAAGAGATATATATATATTTTTTGTAAATTCCTGATGCTTCTATATATAAAAACACATCTGGACTGTGTACCTTAAAACTTCACATCTAAAATGAAGAATTTTTACTCTAACACCTTATTCTAGTGAAGAGTTAATTCCTAAAAAGATTTTTTTTGTGTGTTACCACACATCAGCCTGGCCACATTTACTTTTTACGGATTGAATATGGCAATCATGTTAGGAGCAAGAGGAATATGTGTGTGACTTGCAAGATTCCAGAACTTACAATGATTGCTGACATGACTGATTAGCAGAATTAAATCCTTTGTAACTGAGAATTGTTTAAAAATATCTTCTAGATTTTCCAAAGCTGCAACTCCATAGATACAAGAACTGCCCTGCTGGGCAAGAAATCACCTGGTTAGAAGATGTGAAAACAGTAAATATGTAAATGAAAGATTTGAAAAGAAAAAGAAAAGAAAATAGTGATAAAAGTTGAAAAAGTATAGATAGGCATGCTAGAGAAATCATCAGTATTTAGAGAATTTAAAGTAATTATTTTTTCTATAACATACTAAGAAAAAGTAAAACCTCACATGACATAAAGGACTTAAGAAGGTAGAAGAGTATAACTGTTCAATATGATTTCTGATACACACTTGGAAAGAAGAAGGTGATTAGATTTTCAATATCATACAGAGAAAATACATCGCCTGAACCAAAAATAAATAGCATTGCTAAATAGAAATATCTTCAAACCAGCCACAGGAGGAGTTTGAAAGGAATTAGCTAAGAAACACTTTGAAATTAATGTTATTATATAACAGGCTTTGAAATGAAAAATAAGAAGAAAATACCAAAAGTCCAGAAGCTTACAGTGTTCTTCAAATACTGGAAAAGAATGAAAGTTTCTGTGAATTGATATGTCTTTAGTTCCTAGCTAAACCAACATAACAGTTAATTCACATGTCTTGATATGGAACTGGAGACCAGAAAACAATGTCAGGGACCTCACTCCCATGGTAGAGGGTCCTTCTTAGGCAAGCTTTTAAAAAGGCAATCATCTTTACTGACTGTGCTACTTAACTTACATGGACTTATCAAGGTATTTGACCTATAATCACATGGCTTTTAGATTCATTATTATAGTCTCTTTTTCCACACAGTGCAAACTTTGGATTTAACTACCAGTTTTGCAGACAGATCTCTAGTTTCATGGAAGGAAGCTATTCCAATGGCTGGTTCCAGAGAGGTGCTTGTCAACTGCCCGTGCTCACACTAACTCCACCTACTTCAGCCTCTCCCCCCCCCCTTTTTTTTTAATTGCAATTAATTGAAGAATAGAGCAAAATTAACCAGAAATGCATATGCACGCACACACATGTGCACGCGCACACACACACAAAGTCTTTGCACACACTATGCCTTTTCCCCACATCCAGCTCTGCACTGACCTGCAATCAGAGAAAGACTATCCTCTCAAGCCAGGTTTATTTTTTCTACAGAATTAAGGAGAAAGAAGTGATGTCCACCTGCTTGGATAGCCCTGTGAACATCTTACTTCATGTCTCAGTTATCACATGGCCTCTGCCATTCTTAGTGCTGCAGTGGCACTTACTCTCCTCTTGGAGGAAATGATTCCTTCACTGAGGACAAACATTTCGACCAAATAAAGCCTTTAGGATTGCCACAAGGTACTTGGGTGGAATGCAATGGCCTGTGATACACTGCACTGGATGATTTAATGCCCTTTCTGGACTTAATCTCTGCTAAGGGAATTCCTGTGCACTAGTCTTAGGGGTCAGCATCAGCTGCTGCTGCCAGGCTCTCCCCCCCATACTGACTGGATATCCTCTTCCCATGACATAGGGTCTACAGGGACAACTTGCTCTCCTGGGTCTTGCTCTCCCTGACAGGCCACAGCTGGTGGCTCCAGAGTCTCTTCCAAATGCACTTTTTCTATCAGTCACACTTGTTGGTATCTTGCCCAGTCATTCAAGTCAACTTGACACTGGATCCCTCCTGTGAGTTGAAGGCAGCACAGTAGGTAGTGAACATGATATTTTGTATGACTACTTCACATACACGTAATCACTTCTTTATATTATACGTTCCCTTTTTGTCTTGGCTATCACAGACTTCCCAAACAGTTTCTTGTTTTGCTTATATGATAAGAACTATGTGTAAACCAGTTATTAGCAGCATACATTTGAACTCCGTCCCATATTTTTAAATTTCATATTATGACATTCCTGCAAATGGTCCTCCATATAATACTACTGGTGTTTTACTTAGACTTCAATTGGTCTTCTGATGGATTACTGACATCCTCCTTATTAGCCTACTGTCTAACTGCTTAGAAGTTACAATACTAAATTTCTCATTTTTTAGTTGTACAGCTACAATAACTAGACTTCCCATTTTCAAGTCATCACAGATTGCTTTAGACTGAAGTTTGGAATATGGCATTATTGCTCAGATGAGAAGCTGAGACACTGACAAATGCATGGCAAATGTTTCTGCTAATTTTGGATTCCTACTTTCAAAATCAGCTTCACAGATTACCTAAATCACAGCTTTCACAGATTGCAGTGGCAGCTGTGAAATCAACACTGCTGTATCAGGATTATCAAGCTGAACAACTAGAAAACCCACCATATAATTATTATCCACTTTTGAAACATTCAGAGCATCACTGTCTGGGGCAACAGACAGAAGGAAAATTCAGTTTCCCAAGGCAGAGTTTCATTGCCCTCATCACATGGCCATCATTTAGTAATCCCGCATGCACTACTTTTCTTCCCCTTCTGCAGTGAATTAAGCAGACGTCACACAGGCAGCATAATTCACTACCCATTTCTGATTTATTCTTAGAGTGCAGTCCAGGAAGCAGAAGTTCTTGTGGAGTTACAGCATGAAGAAAATGTACTACATGCACATAGGCCAAATGAAGGTTACCTAGCCCATCTTGATTCCTAATCACTGAGTTTGCAAAATGAATAATGCTCTTTTAATAGTCTATGGTATTCCTACATCAAAGAGCAAAATAAACTTTCTTCCAGCATTTCATAACATGAGATTATGCTACATCACTTTGGCTCCACAGACCTTTGATGCTAGAGGGAATGGAATGATTTCATAGCAATGTCTTCTGAGTAGAGGTATATAACGCAGGAGGAGGAGACATTTTGCAATGAACAAGTAAACAACAAGATAATCTTGGGCTTCATTCCAGACTTTGAAGCATCTGAGCTGCCAAGCTCAGTTCCTCTTTCTGCTCAAAGACTCATCTCTACCTCACCCTGGCTCCTTATACCACTTCTGCTTTTCTTGTCTAATCACTACCTGCTTCCCATCCTCTAAACTCCTCCTTTCAGCATAGGGTCCTAGTTCTGGTCTCACTCTTCAGGCAGTCTTAGTCTCTTCTCTTAGAGCATTCCTTACACTTGTCCCACTTGAGATAATTTCTGGTCTTCCTTCTTTAACTAATTAATTGTTCCTTGCTGGCTCCCTCTCACACATCTCATTTGCTCCAGGCCAAAAAAAAGTCCACATTGCATGTAATATTTCAGAGCAAATGGTTAAAGTTTGGTAAAGTTGTTATAAACAGTTAAGACAGTGCTACCCAAGTTGCAAACCTCAGTAATATTAGTGGAGAGGTGGTAAGGGCAAACTTACCCGTACAGTAGTTCCAGGTAGGCCAGCCTGCACAGATAATACCATTCTAACTTTTAGAGCTTGAATTTGTCATTGCATAGCCCTTTGACTACCCTCTAACTGAAAGTTAGAAGAAATTTTCCTCTGGAAATCTAGCCTTCATCTCCAATTTCTGCATAGATGCTCATTTTCCTTATATACATAGGGATACAAGATAAAAGCTTTTCTTCTGGCCACAGAAAAGCCAGTTAGACTGATGCCCAAGTTAAATGAAACCAAAGAGAAACTAACAAAAAAATTATTATTATTCAGTTGTTTTTTGGGGCTTTCCCAAAGGCTGAAGTAAATACTTCACTTTCCTATTTAAAAACCTGGAAGGGGTCTTACATCTGTTACAAGTGATGTGAACAAGAGCACAATCCTGTGTAATCAAGAGCTTACACTTCAGATAGTTTGGGATGGTTTCTTTCCTGCATTTGGAAATCTAATTATACCAAATGCATTCTGTCAACTATAAAAGACCCTGGCCTTGAAACCAGCTGTCACATGTGCATGAAACACAAAAGGGCTAACAAGCTGCAAACAGTTTTAAATAAGTGTTCTTTCTTGTTTTGTAGAGAGGATAGGGGAAGAATCAAAAAAAAAAAAAAAAAAAAAAGTGAGGGAAAGAACAGAGAGAGGAGAGGGAAGGGAAACCGTAGGCACAAGCAGATACAGGATCAGAAAAGTTCAGGTAGGGTCACAGAGCATACAGATAGACACAGGGTTAAAATATTAACAATTGCAAGAGTCTTCCCATGAGAAGCCTATCAAATTCCTTTTGTCATTCACTTTGAGCAGTTTTAGATACTAAGGTTCCTCTATTTTTTTAATGGTTGATAGATGAATTATTTGAGGATCTGTTACTTAAAAGCCAAAGTGCAGAAGGACAGAGCAGTTTTTGCTCCCAGAAAACTAATCAAAGTGACTCTGAAGATACACATCTGCACCGCGGTCACTGCAGCAATTAGAGAGCACTATTCTACTAACAGAGAAGACGTGGCAGGACCCAGGGCAGTGCCAGCTATGTGCCCAAGTAACCTGCTAGCTTCTCAAGGGGGGTTTGCCACCCCACTTGCAGATGTGTGTCCTAACCACTGATTCAGTGCTCTCAATTCCAGAATCTGAGACTGAAATTTACTTTTTTCAATGTTAGCACTTGATACTGCTGTGCTGACAAAAAACCCTGGTTTTTGGATGCTGTGTTGTCACTGAGAAATCCTCTACCCGGGATAGTATACTCCACATGACAAAGCAGTCAGGCTTAATTAGCTGCTTTTCCAGTACTTGCTCATTTCCTTTTGGTTCTTTTTATGAGGAAGGAAAGGGACCGATATAGTTCTAAGGGTAAAAGATCATTTTCATACGAAGATTTAATGAAGAATTTAGAGGAAGAGGGTAAAGCAAAACAGCAAATATTTTTGTGTGATTTTAGCTGTTCAATGGGAAGCTCTAGGCAGACATGAATTGAATGGAAATGATAAGAGTAATTTTTGTAGGACAGAAGTTTCTCTTTTAATTTTTTTAAGGATTCTTGAGCATCTGGGAGTTGTAGAATTTTTTTTTCTTCAAATCTTCATAACTGAACTTCTACCAGTCCACAAATCACAAATTCAGGTTCCAAGCACAACTATACTTACTTCAGGTGTGTTGGTTTTAATATCAGCTAGCCTAAAGAGTTGAGCAAGGTCTGTACCTACTCTGTAGATGAAACAAGCACACTTGTAAATGTGGTTGCAATTCCGATTGTTGGCTAAAACTCTAGAAGGCAGTGAAACTATGAATTATGCATTAAGTGAGGTTAGGAGAAGTGTCACTAAACGGGAACTAATTTTGTTGCAAAATAGGGCACTGCCAGGTAGCAGAGACTCCAAGCATGCACACAAGAGAGAAGGAGTGCAGTCACAGATTAACAAATCTAGATGAGCCATGTGGTTTTCTTATAAATGTTATAATATGCTATATGATGAGCCATTAAACACCTCAAAAGGTACTTGCCATCTCAACTATAATATTAGAAGGCCTGTAGTCATTTAGAGTCCTCATCTGCAATCCTATCTTGCAGTATGCTTTGATATACTTCAATAGCTTTTATAAATTCTTCACCTGAGATGAACTTAATTTAGCAGAAACTATGCTAACAATGATTTGCACAACTACATCTTGCATGAATGTGTCAATATTTTCCTGTTTCGATACTGAAAACAGTAATGTGAAAACCTTAATTTGTTCAAAATCCTTAAGCTTTTATTCTGCATACCTCCAAGTATTACCTTTAAATATTGGATTACTGCTCATGGATAATACATATGCATACGAAACCATACTTCGCTCACACACTTCACTTAGTTAGGATCTCATTATCACAGTCTGTTTAATTCCAGATATGTTATTATCACTGTTTTTTCATGCTTTCAGCTCACATACTATGCATTTCTCCAGAACATAACATAACTACTTAGAGTTTTTCCACAGATTTAACTGAGCTTCACAACCATAAGAGTAACTGTAAGTGGGTGTCTATTTCCCAGACAGATAGTGAAGGGCAGCATCCCTCATAAATCTTGTGTTAAGTAGTGCATTATGCACAGGTAATTCCAAAAAGGTTTAATTTATAAGCAACTGAGAGCAAGCTATTCTTCAATACAAAAGAAGGTGGCAGAATTCAACCTTATGCTCTTACTTACTAGCTACCCTGTGGAATAGCAACTATTTTGTTAAACTGTTTCATCTACAAAATTACTAAAACATGGTTTTAGTTACGTAGTGCAACAATAGTTATAATTTTTGTATAAAAACTGCTGTTTGAAAGCGATAATCTTTAGGAAAATCCGATTTGCAGATCACTGTTAGCAGTTCCACGGGGAGAACTTTACCCAAACAGAACGCAGCGCTTCAGAACAGAGTATTCAAGTGGGATGAAGAAAACAATACTGAACAGGAAGGCAGGTAAAATTCCCACCATATTAACATGATTTGCATCTGAAGGAAAACTCAAAATTAATCCAATCTCCACCTTGCATACTACACTGCTTATCAGGCTGAAGCAAAGGTAACAATTCTCGATATCTGAACAAAGTCCACTTTTCAAAAAGAACTACCAATTCTAATAGCACTGCATAGTATCAGTACAAACTACTGAATTATACCCCAAAATGTGGATTTTAAGGCTTCTGAAATGAGTCAGTTCTGTACGTACCTTCATCAAATATTTATGCAATGTTTAAACTATTTCTTATTTTTGAAATTTCAGCTCATTACTTACTATTAATAGTAACTCTCAAAGCAGAAAATACAAAAATATTTGATCTTTATATGTAACTAGTAAGCTTGAGAGACTGCATTACACTTGGATTCTATCAAAGACTAACTGTGGTGAAGAACTGTAAAATAACACTGAGAAATCATATGCATTCTAGTTTTAAAAAACTGTCACTGAAGTTTATTAGCTATTTGCTTTGCAAGCTATTAGTTCACCCCCCCCCAAAAAAACAAACAAAAACCCCACACTGTGTACTTACCCTTTGCTCCAATAAGCAAGAATATACAGAAGCAGCAGTAAGATGTCATATCTGTCTTTCAAGAATTCAATGAATAAAGTCAATGAATGCTGCCCCTTAAATCGCACAGCAGCCACTGCACTGCTTGTACATGCTGCCTCTGACAGTCCTCGGCGGTGCACGAAGCAAGTTCCCTTCTCTCCCCTTGCCTCCTCGCTTGCTTTCCTCTGCGCTAGGTCTCTCTCTCTCTCTCCTGCGCTGACACACGCAGGCACGCTCCCAAGCGGAGATCGCGGAGAAAGTTTCAGGGAAGACAGGGGCTCTTCTGCACACCAGAAGGTCTGCTCTGTCCTGTGGCAGGCTACGCCTGGGCTGCGCACGGCCACAGCTCTGCCCCGAGGAAAGCAGCCGCTGCACGAAATACAGAGGTGCAGCCAACTGTCATCAATAGCCCACCAATTTTTTTTTTTTTTTTAAAGCTGCAATACTGGGAGAGGGCTGAAGAGAACGATTTCATTTAGGCAAATCGGTTTGAAACTAAACGTTTGTTGCAGTTTAGATAAAAATCGGTGGTTTCTCAAGTAAGGGGAAGTAAAATTTATAAACAGTCCCTTTGTAGCAATCCAGTGACTCACTGAAATACAGAAAAATGCACAAGGTAATTTATTTCCAATAACAGCATATCACTACTTTTACATATTAACTACTCTTCATGATCAGTGAGGTGAAAAAGAGGGATGCTCAGAAGTATCTACTTGATGGGAATAAGATTCTTCATAGATTCTCTCCTCATTTAAATAGTCTGTGACGTTCCTCCTCTGGCCATTTTGACTTTACTCTTTTCAACAGATCATGCAGGCATTATCTAAACACAGTCACAAACATATTCACACAGGGTTAAAAAAAATTTTTTTTCTTTTATGATGTGAAAGCCAACACCCATCAGCACAACAAGATATACTCAAAATGAGTCAATCAGTTGAGACAAACTCAAGGAAAGGAGCTAAAACTTATGTGCCCTCAAAGAGATTCAGGAAAAAAAAAAAAAGAGAGAGAGAAAAAAAAACCCCTAATTCCTCATTTCAATGGCTTCATGAGATAATACAAATTAGGGAGCCTTGGAAAGTAATTAGTAACTTGTCAGCAGCTGTGTCTGGAACTTAGGAAAACAGCATTTCAGACTGAGAAAACATGCACATATGGACACATATAAACTTTGAATTTATAGCATGGGAAAAATATCTGTCATTGTTTCAGTGGCCAAGTTGTCTGCAAATAGCGATTATGAACTGTCAACCTTGATTTCTAACATAAAAGTATAGAAAATATAGAAGGGGTTAAATAAAAGGATCTTGTCAATGGTCTTATTAGTTAGGCTAATACTCAGATCCTTTAGGGCTAATGACTGAGTTGAAAAAGACTTCCCAAGGTGGGAAAATAGGAGGGGAAAAAGTGGAATCAAGGATGTAAAGAATAATACACTCTTGAAGAAAAAACTCAAATAAATAGAAGTCCTTCTTCTTTACTGCAGGATTTTCAAGCATGATTTTCTCCGTGCCCTTCTGCCTGTGATTTAGTCACTTCCATTTGAGATGTGCCATAATTATATGCATTTTCAAAATATACTAATTTTACTAGATAGTACAGTGAATCAAACAAGCTGTTTCTTTCATCAAAAAGCAGTCTAACCAACTACAAAAGCTCCAAATTTTCTGCTTCAGAGTAAATAGAGAAAAACCTAAAGCCTTTATTCTAAGACAAAATGCATATGCCACCCACATGAATTCTCCTAAGCTCTGCTCCAAATGGGAGTTGCCATTTCTAGTCACCAACCTCCTCTCTTTTTCAAGGTCCATTAGCACGGACATTGATTAATATTAGTTTTGATGCAAACACTAGATGTCTCATACATTCCTAATAAGAAGACAAAAAAGAGCAGCACCTTCCAGTCCTGAAGAAAGAACCATAAACAAAGAGACCCACTCTGTTAGTGAAATTATATTTAAACCAAGAAGCTACATTCACAAGAAAAACATAGACAATACTGAACTTTGGAAAGCAGAGGAGAAGGAAGAGACGCAAGTTCACTGTTAGTTCAAAACATTAGACAGAACATTAGCATCTTCTGAATAATAATTTAGGCTTACCTCACATGAAAGCATTTTTACTTTTTCTTTGGAGAAGTACTTCTGTGTGTTAGGAGGATAGTAAGCACTTCCCTCCTGCCAAAAAATTAAAGAGTTATAAAATTTTGGTGTTTTAGAATTCTCTTTTCAAGAAGACAATAGACTTCATATGCTAATAAAGAAATAACTCATTAGAGAACATCTTTGCTTCAAGCAACTTTGAGGAGATATTCAGCTTCATTAGGTTGGTCAGTGTTTACTTGTATTTCTACTTATAGCAATAAAAGCCTTTTTATGCTACAACTGAAGTTCCAAAAACATCATAGAAGACTAATGTGGGTTATGATGCAAATGTTTCCTTTATCTCCAAATTTCAAGAGACAAGAAAGTTTAAATGAATTCACTGGAATAGAAAAAAAAGGTGGCATTCGGTTTTTTACTCATAATTCCTAGCACTTTGACTTTGTGCCTTCACAGCTTGGTGCTGCTGGTCTAAAGAGTTGGTCTAAAACTGCATGGTTTCATACCTGTATAAACCTATTTGTCAGATCTATGGGGGGGAAAAAAACCCACATTCAACTAATATATTGTCACCAGTGCCACAAGCTATCAGAAGACATTAATAAATAAATTTTACTTGTATATATCACCATTGTAAGTGTCACCACTAAAGCAAACAAAAATACACTAAGCTAAAAATCACTGCTACTGTGGAAATAACTTGGGATTCCTCTTGAGCTTGAGGAAAAAGGTTCACTTACCCCCAGCCTACAGCTACTTCCTTAGATGTTAACAAATACTTCAGCACAGGCTCAGAGTTGATTGTGTTAGAGCTGATAAGCTTCAAGCAGATTCACTGGTGCAGAGTGAAGCAAAGGTGTCACTAAGTTTTAGTCCCTTTAGGGCAGATAGAGATATACAAACATTGTCTGTTACCATGCTGCTCCAATTAATAGAACTGTAGATTAGCCCTACCTGGAGATATTTTTGTTCTTTCACAGTGTGGGAACTTTCCTTGGTTTAATTTAGAATAGTTTCAAGAATGCTTTATGTTATGTGCATAGAGCTAGGACCCACAAGGTAACAGTTATGTCAGTGGCAATTTTTTAGTTCTAACAGTTGCTGTCATTAAGCAAAGGAAATTTTCAGGTGAAAATACTAACTTGATTGCCAGCTGTTTTGTTGTCCTAGTGAAACACAAGAAATGCAGAATGAAGCACTGAAAGCAAAACTGGGCCCATACTGCCATCCAAATTCATGAAGAATATATGGTTCATAATTAAAAATGAGATACCCAAGAAGCACACATCTTGCTTTCTCAGCTATTAGAAAGCTATTAAGGTTGTATTATAGCAATGTGAATAACTAACATACAGATAAGGCTTTAGAACATAAAATTTAAATTCTCCATTATGCATGTTGATCCTACAATCCAAAAGATTTAACTGTGCAAATTAACTTAATTATAATTAATTTAAATTATAATTAATAAATTAGTAAATTATAATTAATTTACATTGCTTTCAAAGCTCCATCAGTATGCTTTGCAGGCAGCGTGATTGAGAATGAGACATTTATATGACCATTACCTTTGAAGGATATATTCCTTATTTAACACTTACTTCCAGGTTCCCTTAAGCTCCAAGCAGAGAAACTAAAGCACATCTTGGGAAAAACACCACAATATCCAAGTAGCATAAACACAGCAAGGCAGGAAAGGACCTCACCTACAGCAACGCTCTTCAAGCAGTAAACTGTAGAACAGTACCTTTATCTACCAAAGACACATGTGACTCAATCTGTATTATAAGAACATGTTATCTTTCCAGGAAGATTACTCTTCCCTATTGCAGAATGGCAGAGATTAGGATTTACCAAGAAGTGCCTCCCAAAACCTGAAGAGCCTGGGACCCCTGGGCTGACTGCATAAAGATCTTCACTATACTATCTCCTGGTTTCTCCCTAGCCCCTCTCCAGACTCTCTTATCAGCACAGCTGCAGCTGAGCCGAGATTATCAGCGTAGGCTTCTGGAGAAAAGGAAGAGAATTTCCTCAGCTGCAGTAACTGCCTGTGCTGTATGCTCTTCTCCTGAAGGGGTCTGTTAGTGCGATAGTACAGAAGATTTTTTTCAGTACATGTCAATCCACCAAGTGTCTCAAAACAGAGTAGCAGATACCAGTTCTGCTGACTTTATCATAAGAAAAAGCAGTTGTACAAAATTTGGCTATAGCTCTGCAGGAGAAACCAAGGGAAGAGCAAGAATAGCTTGAGACAATAAAGGGAAAGAAGTTACTTACAGAAAAAGATCAGTGCTCAATTAGTTAATCTGTCTTCCCTCCCAATGAATGGGACTTCTCTTGCTTTCCCTAGGCCCTGTTCCCACAGCGTTTCATTCGGTGCCCTCCCTGGCATCTCCCCTTGTCCTCCCCAGTGTTGAGGGAAGAGACTTATTTCCCTGGCAGTCCCCTGGGGAAAGGCCAGTCGCAGAGGGATCTTAACTCCTTCACTAGGTCTCTGGCTGTAGCTGCAGAGGGGAACGTGGACTACGAGTTCCTTTTTTCCACAGGAAAGACAGACAGAAGAGGAGAAAGGATTCAGGGATGACTTATACCTCTTTTTTTTTTTTTTTTTTTTTTAATAGGGCATTGGTTTGGCTGTAGACAATGCCATACAAGCAGCAGTATACAGCCAGCTCTGAGCTCTTTGAAATGCTTTCCTTTCTTCTGCAAAAAGTACTCTCTACCACTGGATAGTTTGGTGACCCTGTCCAGATGTCCCTCCCTCGCTAGTATGGAGAAAGGCAGTCAGTCAGAGTGAACTTCTAGCTGCCTCTTTCATTGCCCCAGTTTTCTGTAGATATTTGTTCCAGCTGGGTGTTTTGACTGAACCAAACGATAGTTCATCAGCATGCCTGACCCAAAGCTGTTGCTGGAATGTAGAAAGTACATTTTTATCAAAATAACCACACATAAAGCTTTACTAATGATGTATTTTCCTAATCAGCCACTTCCAGTCTTTTGTTTGAAGATTTTAATGGTCATTCTATGACTCTGTATGATTACGGGCACCATGCTAATGACTTTGGTAAATTAATATACCATTTGGGAATCTCGTAGGAATTGCATACGACTTCCTGCTTTTTCAGTGTGACTCTTTCTCCAGTTATCTGTCAGATTGGGGGGACTGCAACATTTTTATTCTTTCTACAGCAACTAAGTTTTCAGCTGAAAAGGCAAACTTGCCAGATATGAACAGCTGGATATGTAAAATTCTAAGATGTGAAGTTTATAAAATGTTTGCTAGCAATATATATATATATTTTAACATGAAACGTTACCAGACATACAATCATTGAAAGTTAAGTCATACTTTGACAGAATGAGCTCTAAAATCATGCAGTTTGTAACATTTTGAGGAGCCAAAGGTAGGTGTTTCAGTAACTCAGCTAAAACATATGAGAAACTTTCTATTAAAGAATTACAGTACTGTAAAAAAATTAATATGATAATTTTTACTGGACACATAAGACAAAGTGTCTGCCAAGTGGAAAAGGATTATAAAGAAAATCTGAATATTCTTCCAGCATAAGACTAATGCCTCCTCACTATACTGAACTGTAGTCCACAATAATCTTGTACACTTGGGACTTCAGTGAGCATCCCTGGAATAAGCTGAATTGAAGAAATATTTAACAGAGATTCAAGAAAACGAACGGCCAATTAGACATGTAGTATAAACACACACTAAAGAGAAAAAAATGAATAAAACCAAAACTCAAACAAAACTTACAGGAACAAAAGAAAGTGAGAGGAGGAGGAAAGATACAGTATGAGGAAGTAAGGCTCTTTAAAGGACAACTATATCATGTGAGAAGACACTGTCAAGCGTGGGAATCACGCTGAAATGAAGACTGCACCTGAGAGATTTATCTGTAGGGCTATCCATACCCCCAATTTGCCACTGCAATGTTTTGAAGAAAATAAACTCTCTAAAATGAACCAGCCTTTTGTGAAGTAGGTATGATTTCTAATCCAATGACTTCTGCATACAGCTTAATTTACAATTCTAATTTTATATTTCTGTAACAGCCTACAGAAAACAGCACAAGAAGAGCAGAAGGAATAGGGAGCTGTGAAATTCAAAAATCTCAAGGTTATTACTATATAATTACAGGTCATCAGTAAAATACCATTCTCCTACTGTTAGCAGAAATCCAGGACCTAAATTCACAGGGGTTTTTACTTAATTGTTTGGGATACTATTTAGATTTATTCTTTTTATATGGACATGCATTTGATACAATCACCAAAGAAAAAATAGCATTAATCTGCATCTAATACTGCAGTTTTTGAAAAGCATAAAATGAGAATTTCTTGACGGAGCTAGGAAAGATGTTGGTTTTTGGAACAACCGTTATGCTGATAGCCTGTGGTGAAGGAGCTTACATTAGCAGTGATTTTTTCTTAGCTGAGCTTTTCTTCCCCTCCTCCAACTAAATTGTGCATGAAAAAAAATCTATATTTCTATAAGCAGCCTGAGCCAACATGAAGTATTGATTTCAGTATTAATCATACAGTTCTAAAGCACTGTGCATGATACAGGCAGAGAAAACATTTTCAAAGTAGTCATGCAAAATGCATGTTTAACCATAGGAAGCTGTGATTTCCAACTCTTTTCTTGTTTGCTTTCAGATTTTATTTTGAAAAATAGCAGAAACTTCCAGGTTTGCTAGACTCTGAGTTACAGTTTTACAGAATCAACAATTCAAGGAAAAATATCTGGTATTTTCTCCAAGTGTTTGAATGACAAATATGATAAAAAAATCTTTTTTCTCCTGATGTATTTTTTTCCTAATTACGTTCTTACGTTCTTTTACCAATAAGAATACAAAATGTAATCCTAGTGAGTAGTCAAATCACTTGAAACAGTGTGCTGTTTTTGTCTTCTGTCCAGGAATGATTTCCATGTTAATTCTAGAAAATATCCTTCATAAAACAAAAATCCCAGACAAGCGCTTGAACCACTAGCATTATAATGGCATGCTGCATCTTGTGCTCTCTTTCTGGCTCAGTTTGGGATTATTTTTTGTTCAGGAATGCAGCTTCAATAAGAGAAATAGTTCATTCTCTTCCCCATTGATACACAGTTATGGCACTTTCTAGGGAACTGCATATTATAAATTGGGCTCTTCTTAGGTAAAAGAGAGAATTGAACAAGGTCTTCTGCATCCTGCTCAAAAGCTATAAACGTTGGGCTACAACATGAAAGGAGGCAATACAATCAGCACTGCTTGGTGCTGACACATATATTTTAAAAGAAACAGCATGCATACATGCTTTGAATGGAGGCTGACTCTATTTTGGTATATAAACATGCTCTGAGATTAAGTCTTCAAAGGATTGAGGTATATGGATGCCTAGTTTCTGGATCCTGATAAAAATAAATATGAGCTAGATCCTAACCTGAGTTACAACTGGGCTTGCAGTGAAGTAAAACTTGCATATGCTTTAACTTGAAGATAATAAACTGTGGCTGTAGTGGACTTGTAGCAGCAATTTAGCAAGGTATTTTCCCAGTGGAATTCTCCATTTAACTGCATAGATGCTGTGTGGTTGTAATGATCTGAGGTCCTTTTTAGCTTTAGCCCTACTGCTTGCTTAGAAGATGTATCACATTTCTATAGGTTTTGATCTCACAGGATATAATACACGTTTTTTGATTATATGCATTTCTACCTGCCAGCTTTTATCTTCAGACCTCTGAGAAAATACAGATTAACAGTTATTACTCTTTTTTGACTTTCCAATTACCCAGCATTTTAAAACAAATAAATAGAAACTGGTAAATATAACTTTAAGAAGAAACAATTACTGTATTCCAATTATGCATACCTTATTCAGGCATCACTTAAATATCTTAGTAGTTGTGTTTGCTTCTTACACATCTGTATTTCTGTCTTCATATATCAAACCTTAAATTTTTTATTACAAAAGATGAATCAATAATTGTCTGCTGAAATACCTTCAGTGTAAATGACTGAATTCTAATAATACTGAATATAAATCCAAAACTCTAGGCAGAGGGCAGTGAGTGTAGAAACTACTCACATTCAGCACAACTAGAGGTATACTGATGCTCTTCTAGAACAAAGAGGGAAATTTGCACCTTTTTTTTTAAAGAAGTACTTATAATACATGAACTGAAAATGTGAGAATCCACACAGACATACTTGGTTTTAAAATGAGAAAACTAGATTTGAATAATGATCTAATCTGTAACAGTTACACTTTGTTTGGAGTGTAAAACTAGTCAAGTATTTGGTATGTGTCCCATGGCCACAGTACTGACAATACTTGACTAATGTAAAGCTATCTTAAATGAGTAAATACAACTTATAGCAGCACCTTTAGCTGTCATGTAGGCATACTGCCTTCATTGTATCAACTTCATGAAAATATGAAATGACTGATGTGAAAAATGATTATATAGGCTGGGTAACACAAAAAATCTGGAAGTATTACAATTTGGAATGAGATATTAATGAGTTTCTTCTCTCCGTCTTGAGTAGCTAATCAATGAAGTTAATGATTCTAGCTTCCAAGCAGCTGTAGCAACCCTTTTCTGAGCTATCTGCAGGTGTTACACCGATATGCTAATCTGCTACCTGATTCCAGGAATGCAGGGAGCATTTGGAAATGGCCCTCTACAAATTACAGGTTGTTATAGCATTATTTTTGCTGCTAATAATAATAATACCTCTATCCTGAAGCTGGGAATGTGGAACTAAGCTCATTCATCCTGCAGCTACATACAGCTTCTTACTCTGAAGGGAAATGGCCAAAGGCATGGTGCTATTTGTGGTGGAAGTGCACTGTTATCAGACGCCAATCAGTCCCACTTTACTGCCTGGCTCATACTTATTCCTTTCTGAGTTAACGTTATAATGACGTATAAGTATATGCCATTACAAATTCTTTCCTATTACTGAAGCATCTTTTAAAGGAAAAAAACACCTGGATTGGGAAAATAGATTATTTTTATCGATGTTAACCTTAGAAAGTGAAAGCAAGGTAATATTGGACCACAATTCTTCTAAATGCCTGTGGACTTGGACTGTCTAACATTCAATGTATCTTGAAAAGTGCTTCTTGGTAACTGTTGCAAATTCTAGAAAATCAGGCTGGGGTTTTATGTGTGTGTGTTTGTGTGCAAATGAGTCAGTGATCAAGAAAGAGAAATTAAGTAAATTTTAGCAATTATTCTCAAGCTATCAAAACCAGCTCATGTGAATGAAAAGTCTCCTACAAGATCTTGCAGGAAATCGCTACTTTTTTTATTTCTGTGGAACTATTTTCACCAAGTGCTACAGGTGAAATCATTTTAAGAAAACTACTTATCCTCGAACAAGATACAAGATTGAGTCATTTTTACTAAAAGAACTTAAGATACAAGATTTTTCTAGAGGTTTTCTTCATGTGTGGATCACAAAAAGTCATTAGATAGGACATGCTATTCTCTAAAACAATTTTGGAAAAATGATTTTTTGCTTTAAACAATTCTGTGCTTGGCATAAGACTCCCATTTAATTCAGTTCATGTGGTCTTAGCCATGTGTTTTCACACACTTTTTAAACATGGCAACGCAGCAGCAATAACATGTAGTTCTTCTTCTGGATCAACTTTTCTCCCATTTATTTCCTCCTGAGGTGAGATTAAAAATAACACAAAATACTTTGACAGCAAAGCTATCATCTTCAGGCAGTTGTTGTTCTCTGCATGCGTATCGCATGTATTAGATTGTTACTGCTTCTTTATAGCATCTGCATGTAATTTAACAATAACAAAAAATCACCTGAAACTTCTGACATGTTTGGAGAAAGTACAGCTGCTGGGAAGCTTTGGCTTGAAAAGCTGGTGTAGTGCCATATAAAAATAGCACACTTCAGGAGAGCAGACCTAATAAATCAGAGGTTTTGTAGGTGAACTCCTGGGATACTGATCTAAGGGGGAAAAAAAAGGTCCTGAAGAGATTTGGCAGGTCCTTAAAGATGCAGTATTCAGAATAAAAGTGTAAACTACACTAGCGTGGGGGGAAAAAAGGCAGTGTAATAAAAAATCATCTGGGTTTAATCAGTAACTTTTCATTGCTCTCTAACACAAGAAGGGACTCTACAGGAAATGAAATTAAGCCAGATTGCTGAAGAGTACAAAAGTATAGAACAGGTATGAGGAGCAAAATCAGAATAACAAAAGGGAGAAAACAAGGTGCAGCTAGTGACACACATCAGAAAGAACAAGAAATTGTTGGGCACATAACAGAAAAACAAAGAACAGGTTTTGGACTTGGTGATAAATGTATTGTGAAGGCTACAGTGTTGAATGTTCTTCATCTGGAAGCTTTCACTCAAAAATTCAAGGTGATCAGGTGGCCAGCCTGTTATAAGCAACGAAAAAAGGGCGAAATCTCATGTCTAGAAAGTAAAGAACAGTAGGGAGTATATACAAATAAGTCAGAAATCTTCTTGCTGTCCTGGTCCAGTGATTTCCACCCTCAGGCACTTTCTGGCTGAGTCAATTGGAGAGGTTAATGGTTATCTTTGCAAACTGGCAAGTCCAGGAATATTTGACCTACCTTCCTGATAGCTTGTATAATTTAAAATCTATGGAAAAGGGAGTTAAAAACTAGGAAAATATGCAGAGAAAATTCTAAGAAATGGTAAAAGAGCTTTAGTGAGTCATTCTCTGTAGTTTATCACAATAGAGATCAAAAGGTAACTTCATTATGGTATATAAACACTTTCCTGCAGAGCTACTTTTGCTGGGTACTAATGAGCTTCTTAATATAACACAGAAAGACACCATATGAAACAGGAGCAGAGAGCTGAAAGCCAGACAAGCTCAAATTGGAAATAATGCATGGCTTTCTAATAATAAGGATAATTAATCAATGTAATAAATTACCACAGGAAGTGCTACATAAGCCATGATTTAGTCAAAAAGATACAACTTGTTCTCATTTTAGGGAAATCTGGATAGAATTACATGAATTATATTCCATCCAGCTATTGCTTATGGACTTAAAAGCTATGAAAATCTGCTCAATTATCCACATGACCAATAACTGCATAAGTACACTTTTTTAGTTGGTGTTATGGGGCCATGGAGCAGCCCTAGATTACATCTCAGAATACAGAATATACGTTCATTATTACCTGATCAGAGCCTGACTATGTTCCAACTAAAAGATTTATTTGCTATTATATTTGGTTTATAACACATTTATAAAAGCCTCAGACTGCAGTTAGCATTTGTCAAGCACTCTATATAGTTGTAGCATGGCAGATATAATATAGTATTACATTTATGCATAGACTCTGTGTAGGTGCTTATGAGACTATGGAAAGTCTCTGTTTCTTTATTTCAAAGAGTGAAAACCAGATAGCCCTACCCCAAAGAACACCATTTTTTTTAGCATGGACTTTTAAAGTCCTTTTCAGCAAAGATCCAGCCCTGAATCAGTATGTGAAGCATTCAGTAAACTGCAAGTTTCATAATGTGATGAGCTAAGGTTTAGTACAGTCCACATAATAGCTTAGTGGGTATTGTTACTCAATAGTTCAAAAGAGATGTCAATTAAAAGTGTGAACAAGAGATGGAGAAAAGATAGGGGCATCTTCAGGTGTGAATATGTAATTTATCTCGAACCAGCAGGCAAGGCTGGTATAAGAATAGAACGAACACCACTAATCATGTCAATAGTGTTATTTAAAGTTTGCTTTGAAGCAGAACTTACATAGTAAGAAGTCTCACAATCCCTATTAACCAGACCACTGAGGTAGAAAGAAGTCTATTTCCTCTTGTATACAGTTAAAGACTTAAGTATGAAGGTTGTGCTATGACACCATGATGCAGAGATTACATGATCGAGCACTGGTAAAGTCAGAAACTGGCACTCCAAAGGAAGGGCTCCTTTCCCTTGAAACCAGCCAGCAGGGCCTGCTGCTTTTAGCGAAGCTCCTGAGTATTGCAACTTTTCCAGACATGACCTAGTGGCAAAGCCCAGGGCAGTCAGGTCTCATCTTTCCTCTTGCACAGTGGTTTGAGAAGAGAGTGCAGGAAGTCCAAGCTATCAAGTGATACTTATTTCTGTGCTCCCCCTGTCCCCCCCCCCCCCCCCATACTTTGGCGGGTGCTATTTATACAATATTTAGTTGCTTAGGAAGTTGGCAAGGCAATTCTTACTTGATCGTCACTGTAATCGTCAGCAGTTCTTCATACAGAGAGAGGAACTGCTCTATTGGCCTTCACTGTTGCACATATCCCTTTACAAATGCTTAACTGAGTGTAAGGGATATTGCAAAGTCCTGTTCTCTCATTCTCTTGGTGCACTATTGTAACTCTGTTCAAAATCGTTGGTAGTTCCTTGGTACACAGATGGCTCAAGCACCTCATAAGAAAGGAACAAATAATGCTTTTCTGTCAGCTTCCATATACTACTATACTACACACAGAAGAAATGGTCAGGGGACAGGACACTAGAAATGCAATGGAGATGTTACTGTCATCAAAGCTGTCCACACATCATTTTGCATTTCAGATTCTATTTTCACTTCAGTTTTTCAGGTTCCACTTTTGTAAAAATAGTTTAAAAAAACAGTAAATTTCAGAGCATATAAATTCATTTTTTGTACATATATGTATGAGGAAATGGAAAATTTGAATTGAATTCTGTGTTAGTCATAAGCACTCTTTCCATTTATTTGCAAGGAAACAGAAAGCTACAGCTTTGTCAGAAGATTGTATTAAACTAATAAACAATCTCAAATAATATATGCAAGCCAATTAAATGTCACTCCACATTTGTAGACTAACAAGCAGAGAGTTACATCTGAATTGAAATTTTATTCAGCAAAAACATAAGCCCCTTTCCAATGTGGTCTATAAAATTAACCAGGTACAAATGCCCCATGCAAATTAGCAATTCCCTCACTGCAGGAGTATGACAATACACTTAGCAGGCACTTTAAAATTCTGAAACATATTAGCGTAACACGTTCCACATATTTCAAAGTCACAGAATGGCATGTGATAAAGTAGCTGATCACTCAAAACTTCCCTATGCCACATGGATGGTGAGGGTATATTGCATCCCTCATTTCCTTGGTCACCCTGAAACATTGAACTTGTATTATTATATTGGACACTGGTTTCTCAGGCTCTCTCACTGTGAAAACACAGACATTGTGAAAAATGCAGCATGCCACAGTCATACAGAAAATATTCCAGTGCTCATATGGTAGGTTTCCTCAGACTTCTGCTGTCACGTGCTGCTCAGCAATTTGCGAAAGAGTACAGTGAACTTTTCATGGGATCTGCATGAAGATCCTCTGGTAGGTAGTATACTGGTTCCCTCAAAGGGGGACTTTGGTCAGTTTATGCATGCCCTCTTAAATGCCTGTGGGTCTCCCCCTCATGGTAGGGATCTAAAAATAATTGCACAGAAGGCAGTGCAGTATGGCTATAGTTCTGAGGCTGCAAAACCTCATGCAATTCGATAATGGAGCATGTCGAGGGCCAGGGTAATGGGTGCCTATTCCTGATTTGCAAGGTGATAGGATAGCTATTAGGCTAGTTCTGATTCAGACATGACAGTTGAAGCATGGAGATAAAGTAGAAATCACAACATGCAGCATTTCTTCTGCCCAGCACCCTTACTGTCTAGACTGTTGGTAAATTCTCCAAGCAACAGTCCCTAATCACAAAAAAGCTGGGCTGCAATCACAAGACATTTCTGAAGAGATCCAAGGCTCTGACCCTGCACACCACAAACATGAAAAGTTCTCCACACACAATGTGTGCAAAGCTCATATATAGCTCTGATACAGTTTCTTTGTACAAGGCCATTAAAGGAAAACCAATTGCCCCATAATGACTCAGAAAGCAATACCTAGAAGGCCTCCTAAAATTACTGCAGAAATGTTAGAGGTGAACGTGAGACATATAACCCTGAGCCAGCCTTAAATCTGGATTTTCCTAAAATAAAGATATTGGAAAAGTTTGGATGTTTGATCCAGTGAACTTGATTTGGCTATAAATACAAGCCAGCCAAAACATGTGGGTAGCAGACTACCTACCTTTCCTAGCAACTCTGGTTACTTATGCGTACTAGCAAACAAAAGACTATTTCTTTGTGCTGACATATATCAATAACTTCTTCTCTCAAAAAATAATTTAGATTAATGCAACTGAGAAAGGTAATTCACAGGCACCAGCTTTAGACAGATAATTTGGACGTCTGTAGTAGGAACCCCATCTCCCTGCATAGCCAGTAGAATTTAGGAAGATGATTAGAAGTTTCTCAGGTTTCTCCGTGTTACCTGGGAAGTTCAGCTGACCACAGGGAGCCAAGAGGGCACCTAGAGATATATACACACTCCTGGAAGCTCTAGATGGCCATTATGAAATACTAGGGACTGCTGAAGAATGTAAAATAAAATGTAACTGTATTTACCTTTTTACTCATCCTCACCAGACTGCTTTCAGTTTGGACAGAGTTACCCATTTGATGAAAACAGCCATTATGTGGCTGTTTTCATCATGTAATGATGTTTCTTCTTTTTTTCTCCTTTGCACGTACGGCCTTCCTCACACACCAGATGTATTTTCCTGGACAAAGAATTCCTGCTCAGCAAGTATGATATGTTACAGTCTCCATGTGTTGGAAGCAATACAAACTCTTGCCAACAGCTGCCTTAAAAACCACAGAAGCATACTGCTTGAGAAAAATCAATGGAGTTATCTTTAAAGTTCTCTTTTAAATACACATAGAATAGTATAACTTATTCAAACGTGACTCTCTCAAAAAACTTAGGTGGACTCGATGATATTCACAACAAGATAATAAGAGAACAGAAGAACAACAATGCTTTAGTTTATATTTTCTTCTTAAGAATAATTGGTTTCCAGGGTCATATAGCTTAATCTCCCTCAAAGTGAATCTCTTTCTAACTGAATCTGTGTTCTTTTACTTCCCCAGGGAGAACCTCTACAGTCAGTACATTAAAAAAAAGAAACAAAACACAAGGTTATAAGTTCACTCAAGTCTCTAAACTGTAATGGAAGAAGCATTTGATTTTTATTTAATTCTGTTCCTCAGAACTGTTTGTATTTCAAATATCACTATGATTCCTATTTAGACTCAGCAGCACAGAAAATAAACAGTAGGAAAAACACGTGTGGAGAACTGTTACCCTGAAATCTGCAACTTTAGATGATATATGAGACTATGCAATCATGTTTTCATGTTGTGCAGGCTATTTCTAGCTGCCACTCATGGTGAATAAGAATAAAAAATGATAGCTAAACTGGCAGATGTATGGTGAATAAGAATAAAAAATGATAGCTAAACTGGCAGATGTATGCAATATATCTCACAGATACATCTGTGAGAGCACATCTCAGAGCACATCTGAATATAAAAATTAAGTTAAACATTATGATTCACTGATTCACTTATGAGTGAATGTATTTTGGTGTTCTAGTTATATTGACTAGTCCTAGAGGACGGTAAGGTGGATTTTTAAAGAGTGATTGTATTGTGATCTTATTTCTTGTGGATCTTGGAGTAAAACAAAGTAAAAATTTACTGAAACACAGTGGGTTTACACAAATTGAATATTAAAATTGCCCAGTCTTAATACAGCATTAGAACTTGGCATGGGCTAGCTTTTCTAAGGTATATTAAAACAAATAAAACAGTAATCAGGTAATATTTTATATTACAGATGTTATATTGTTAGATGACACCTCTCAGGAAATGGAAGGTAATTTGTGAGGTTATGTCTGGTCTGCATGGCAGTACTTTCTGTGACATGCACTGGAGTCACGGGCACTTGGTAGTCCAGCATGGGAGTGCTATCAGGGTGTTTTGTAGCACTTCTATTCCATGCACGCAGCTTTTCTTCTGCTGGAGCCTGAGGGCAAAAGGAAAGGATGATGCGTATTGGGGTCTTAGACAGAAGTTTGAGGTTGGGGCTGTTGCACAAAGATTGTAGAGACAGGCTTTCTTGCACCAAGATTTAGCAGTGGTGTCTATAGCTGATGGCATACACAGACTCTAATAGTGAAAATTACTTTGAGGGGGGAAAAGAAGAAACAAACAAAAAAGAGGAGAGAGAAAAGAGAAAGTGAAAACTCTCCCCAGTGGCTCTCCAGGCAGAGAAGCAATGGTGCCTGCTGGACAGATGTCCCCCTTTGGGTGCCCTCTGCAATGCAGTATGTATGCCCCTCGCAATACCTTTCCCTCCGTAACCAGGTACTTCCTATCACGACCTGCTCAAACACCGCTTTGACCTGGAGCAGGTCTTGCATGCTGGTTTCTCATTGAAACACATGCATATTGTTGGGTGCCCCAATGTAATTATGAGTAGGAAAAGGCAGGGGGAAGTGAGGAAGCGATGATTCTCACACCATCGGCAATCAATTCCCATGAGAACTCAACATAACAATACTGTTTTGGGGGTCTGATAACAACAAAATTGGAGTCTGCAGGTGCAAGGCCATGAGCCACCGCACCTTAACCAAGGAAATTTTAAGCTTAAAGAGCTGCGATGAGTTCTCTGGGGACTTTTTGGGGGTAGAAAATACAAATTAAGTACAAGGGACAGTTGGATGTAGACGATTACATCTTGTGCAATACTTCTGCGAGGAAAGTTAAACAATTATGACTTTGATCCTGCAATCAGATTTGGCAGAGTGGAATTCTAGCTAGCAGGCAGATAGGCAGTGACAGAAAACTTCAGTACTGGAAAACAGATTTGCTTTGGACAGTCTTTTAAAAAGACCAGTACTCTCCTGGGCAGACATTTTCCTCAGTCAATTGATTCTAAAATTGAAGAAAAGCCATCAAGAAAAAAATCACTGTGTTGTCTCTCCTTAGGTATGCTGGACAGTCAGCACTGATGGAGATGGGCAATCAGTGTTTATTGATTCATTCATCACTTTTCCAGACTTGATAGACTAAGACTTTAATAACTAAATCTACTCTGGTTCTGGCAGAGATTTGAAATATACTTTGATTTTGTTTTGTTGTCTTTCTGGAATTATAACCTTATAGTATTATAAGGAATTAATGAATTTCCCTTTAGTTTAATTTTCTTTTCAAATCTCATAGTAGTCATTATCCCAAGGAAGCAATAAATGACTCCTTGGTATAGAAACTTTCAAGATCAGTTTTACAAACTCAAGAAACATTAGCTGTTTTTATTGTATTAGTGTAGCAGAAAGATAGCAAGTAAGTTGTCAAAATATGCAAGAATATTGGGAAAAAAGTTCAATGTTCCTCACTCTTAAATTTTTTCAATAATTCTACTACTGTCTCAAAAAAAGACTCAGTGCTGGTATTTTTTTCCTGTTAATTGTTACTTATCCCTGTTTTTTCTACAGAGTCTTCCTAATATACTCTTTTCTTGCCTCTGCATATGCTGCAGAATTTCTTACTGATCAAAAAATCAACTGACGGTGATTCTGCTTTAAGGGCTGTGATTCAAAATTTTATGTGTAAACTAGCTGGGGAGCAGAGTGGCAGTGGCTTCAAATGGACTGCATGATTACTCGGTTCTACCTGAAGAAAGTGACTGGAAAAGCAGGCTCTTTAAGCTTGTTTCAAGATTTTAACATTTGGGTTCTTTTAAAAATTCTCCATTAAGCTTGTTTCAAGATTTTAACATTTGGGTTCTTTTAAAAATTCTCCATGTACTCATGCTGTGTTTTTAATAGGGAATGACAGAATATTTAGTTATATCCTAAATACAGAATACCATATGTATGAGCATGATATTACAATAAAAATACTGACAATATTGTACACGAAAAACTGCACTGAACTTCACAGAAAATTTAACTGGTAACAGTAAAAAAGCAGCATCTCATGCTAACTATAAATCACTTTAAAAATGTTAGCAAATTAATTTTACATGATAGCTCATATAAATATCTACCTCCACCAATTAAAAAAATACTCTGAGGAAAATATTCTCTTAATACAGTATGAGGATATTATGATGTACAAATACAATAATACACCTTTACTTGAATTTCACAGCCAATTCTTTTTGCATTCTTAAAATTTTCGGTCACAATGGCAAGGCAGAATGTTTATTAACATTCTTATTTCTTCTATTTAATAATTTTTTAAGTAGTAGTCAACAAGGACAATGAGGTCAATGTCTAGAAAGAGGACACCTATACTAACAGTCATTTACATATTTTTTAGTATTGCAAGGAATTAAAATAAATGAATTATTCTTCTGTTTACTTAAGAGTATATGTTAAATAGCAGCAATATATACTTGATATGCAAGGAATTGAATTATCTCAGACGACAGAGAAAGAATGAAACAGAGAATGTGAAACGCCAAACCCATGTAGGACTTGAACGCAAAATCAGGTTGTTAAAATACAATGCCTTTTTAAACCAAGATGTTCTGTGTATATTGACATACAAGCAAAGCCAGTGGGGAAGAATTATCATATTGGTAATTCTCTGGCAGGAAAAGGACTGAAGGAAACTGTTTCCTGATCAGTATTTCTGTTGGCATGGCCTCAGCATTCCTGTATTGCTAGAGGGAACATCTGGACAGTTGTTGCTTTATGTCATAGACAGTGTTCACTCATATGATTCAGTGGCTGTCACCCAGTTTTAGATCTTTAATAACTGTTTAATGCACAATGCCTCACATCAGAATTTACTATTAAACAGAATAACAACTTCTGGTAAAAGAGATGAATTAAAATGAAAGCTATAGTTCAGGAATACTGAGCATCTGATAACCGCACACTTAATTATCTTTATTTTAAGTCCAAAGTCATTATATTAACTTTGATGAACTTTGCTAAATTTTCTTTGACTGATATCTGTGTGATGTCTTCAAAGGTGTCTTGAAGCGCCATAAAAAATAGATTCTGGTACTATCTAGCATTTTAGGTACTGTTGCAAGTACCTCCTCAGGTGGTACTTGTTCCAGTAAGATCACTCAGCTACAGAAGTATGAATGGGGAGTACATTATGTGCATATTTAACAGAATTGTGTTTGTTGCCATCATGATGGCAGGTAGCAGCTCACTGAGTTAAGAAAGGCAGTCTCTTTCTCTCTTTCCTAAAACCTTCCACAATCTTCATAGAGAGAACACAGGAAATAACAAGCATTTTGTAGAGCAAACACCGGGATCAGTGAATAAAAATACAAAGCTTAAAGCCTTATGATTATGATTGGCGACTCCAACTGCCTTTCTACCACCTAATTAGGGAAATAGAAATGCAGATGGTTTCAGAACCCTGTAACAGGAAGTAATGCTGTTTACAGTAGAAGTGAACTATTCAAACATTTACATTTTGCCAGACAAATTTATGTAATGTAGAAGGTAAATGTACTTGGAAATATGAAGCAACCTGATAATGTAATACAGTTTTTAAGTAATTAGAAGAAAAATAACATACATTTTCCAAAAGAATATATTTTCATGCACCTACACATTGACACCAACAGATGTTCATGATGGGCACAGTCGTAGCCATCAAATCTGTTTTTGTTAAGTTGTTTTCTTAAACTGCTGTTTCCTCCCCACACTTCAACAGCTGAACAGCAATGATGACTACCTTTTCCAGAATGCAGCAACCTGACCTACTGAAGCAATGGTCTCTATCATCTTAAATTAATTCTTTCAAAAGAAAACAGTATGAATGTTCTTACCAGACAGTTATATTCATCTTTGCAGCTGACACAGCTTCGTAGTGGTGTATGAAAGATTGGTATTGAAAGAGGGCTACTAATACAGGATCTAAACATGTCTTCAAAAGGAAACAAAGAAATAAGATTGATTTCCTAGATCCTGACTCAAGGATGGGCAGAGTTGTACACAGGCACTATACAGTCAAAGCTTGTTATGATAAGAGATGAACTTGCAGACTACTTGAACCTGGCTCTGCTCTTGGTTTTGCCAGAGTTCAAAGTATATTCTATTTATATAATAGATATACATGGTAATTTCCATTTCAGATATTCTCATAGATCACTTCCCTAAAGCAATATAGAAAAATCATTCAGATCCCACAGTGCTATAGAACGTTTTCAATATATCATTAAAAGCAAACAGAACAAAATAAATAGTGCAATAATCTGAATAGTCAGACTTGCAAAACTCTTCCCATGTGTTTTTTTTCTTTCCATCATAAGCTTTCCAGTAAACCATTCATGGACTTTCAGTCCCTAAAGTTTTCCTTGTAATTAACATGAATTTTGGCCAGGAACAATAAAGCCCTTTCGACTTGCTCATCCAAGAAATTCTGTTTAATGTCTCAGAGCTCCCCCCCCCCCGCCCCCGACAAAGTCAAGGGACTGAAATCAGACAAGATAAACCCTGTCTCTTATGTTTCCCTCTGAATTTCTAGCCACCTGCTAGAAGTTTCTGGCACTCATATATGAACCTCAATTAATGCTGCTCATAATTTTCTTTTTTTTTTTCTTGGGGGACACAACATCCTTTTCAGTGCATATTAGCTTCTCTTTCTATTAATTTATGTAAACTTCCCTTAAAAACAATAAAATCCCCTTCTCGGTTAGTAACAGCATACTTAATTGGATTAGCCTAAATTGATACCTCTTCTTATTTTGCAACTTGTTCCATGTGTTTATCTTTGTCTTCCCATATTATTTCCTCTGCTGATATCAGACTTGCCCTGTTTTGCTTGTCACCACACAATTATACTTGCACCTCATCAGTCATTACCTGAACGGGATTCATCTTTGTTTTCACTGATGCCTCTTTTTACCACATTGGCCACATAGAAATCATCTTTGAGCCCTTTTTCTCTCTACACTAAGACTTAAGGTTTTCAAACCTTATTCCTCCTTCTCCTTTGTTCTTACACACAGGATGAAAAAAAAAAAAGAAAAAAGAAAGATTTTGTGTCAATTTCTCAGATATCACACAAGCCTCTGCAACTCTCTGAAGAGAATACATGCTATTTGCGATCCTGGGATTAAGAAAGGCAAAATCTTTTGCCTTGTAACTAACAGGGTTTGCTTGTGCACTACAACGACAGAGAGCCTCACTTGTGGTAGCCGATTATAACAGCAGTCAGACGTCTACCCGAGTCTGTGACGGGCACCAAGAATCCTTAGTGTGAACTTCATCTCATTGTCCCTGTCAGGTATCCTGATAATAATTTGAGTGCCATTCAGCACTTTCAGCTGTTTCATTTTTAAAAGAATAGAGATGGCGGTTGTAGATGGCGAAGACTTGTGATTTCTACAGCTAGCTACGATTTATGCTTTATTTTGGCACAAAAGTGAACAGAATCCCAAGGAACTCAGACAAATATCCAGGCACATTAAAGGCATCCTTGGAATGAAAGATTCATCTGAATGAACTTAAGTCCAGAGAAAAGGTATAATCATATTTTGAACAGTAACATTCTAAATTCACTGACTGCTATATTATGGTTGGAACATAAAAGACAATGTATTTCTCTCTCAGTATTCGCTTTCATTCAGCCTCTGAATCTAGCCTGCCTGCACTTGACAAAGACAGAGGGTTGCAACAAAAAATTTTTTGCAAATTATTGCCACAAAGTGTATATTCTAAAGTTCTTTTGTTGCCTTAGATCCTGAATTCTTTAAATATTATAGAATTATTATAGAACTGCCTATAATTAGGTTTATACTTAAATACATTTTCAGCTGGGGTTTCATATAATGTATGCTATGATTTCGGATCATAAGACAATGTTATGAATACACATTAGACACATATTACATCATTTGTCCACATAACAAATGCTAATACTATTTATCTGCATACATTTCCTCAACCCCCCCGAGGTAGGTTTCATGTCACATATGGGCTGTGTGCAAGGTGGGCTTTGAAGATAACTGTTTAATTTGCTCTTCCTTTTCTCTTGACCCCATTGAAAAGAAGGGAAAGCTTAGCATAAAAAAAAAAAAGTGCACCACAACAGCTGCATCTTAACACAAAAATTTTAAGTATGGGTTTATTCCAATGCAATAAGAATATATATATTTAGAAACTACACTTTGTCTCCCACCGCACCCCAACCCCAATATGGAATTTTAAAAGTTGGATTTACAGATGTAAAAAATCAATATTCACTCCAAAATTCACTCAAGTTACCAAGGTGAAATAAAAAGCAATCCCAAACTGTACTGCAGTTTGTTAGATGCCTAGGGGTACAGAGCAATTAGTAGAGGGTCCAATTCTGATAACTATTGAACTATTCTTAAAATATATTGAGCTTCTGCAACACCCACTGAACATTCTCAGATGGAATGGAAAATAGTGAGGTGGCAGGAAAGTGTGCCCTCTTTAAACAAATCCTTCTGCTGAGTGTATTTGCTATGTAATCACTAACCTTACAAGGATGGGCAGAGGGAAGGGAGAAAGGAAGAAGACCAGGCACAGCTGCCTTTTGGCCAGCTTGTAATTCATAATGTCGGCAACTAAACTTTGAACAGAGTATTGGCACTGACATGGCAGATAAGCCGTGTCTTCTCTTCCCTTCTAATATTACCTTTCAAAATCTAAGACTCACAGGTCAATAACTGGTTAACAAGATCACTGGTTCATACATAAGGAAGACTTGTGCATGTCTTGCACGCACAAGAGATCCAGCGAGCAACATTTAATTAAGCCATTGATTACCATTCTACACTTTGACTAAAACATTTGTTTTTCATGAGTGATTAATTCACCCTTTATTCAGCTGCTTCTTACTCCCCCCCACACCAGAGCACAAAGAAATGTTCTTGATAGGTCTTTCATAGTTCTCAGAGTATTTATAGAAATACTATGTTTTACCAATTAAACCCATTTCTTCCTCTCTCTTCTCTTTTCCTTATTCTACTCCCCTTCCTTTTAAATCCATTTTGCTCCTTCCTGCCCTCTTCCTCCAGAGTTTTACCAATGCCTACATTTTCTCCTCTGCTTTCCCCTTCCCTGTATTCTCTTGAGTTCATACCCTACCCTTCTCATCTTTTTGCCTAGTTTCCTTTTGCCCTCTGCTGAGGGCCTTGTTAATGATTTAAAAAACAAAGCTGGCACTGTCCTCACCCATGTCTGCACTAAAGGCAAGTTCTGGGACTCTTAACTGTCCCAGAAAACTGCAGGACCTGCTGTTTGCCCCTCTTTTGGGACCTGTGCCCCTATATTTGGTTCGAGGGGTGCGCTCTCCTCATACACACCCAGAGCTGAGTGTAAACATCTCCTCCTGGGCATGGGTGCAGGCTCTGCTAATTCCCCATATTTTCCACATTCAGGGCTCTGTCCCTGAAACTGGTATATATTCGGTGAACAGGCCACCCATGCCCTCTCCTGCTAATTTCTCTGAGTCCAGAGTTGTGCTATATTTCTTCCTATTTGCTGCTCCATTGCTCCTTTTATTGTCAGCTCCCACTGCTTTCTGTACTATCTATTTTGGTCCCATAATTATCTGTATCTTGAATTTTTTTCCTCTTAACGCTGCCTGCCTCTTTAGTCAACGTTTTAAGTTTGTTCCTGTCTCCCCCAAATGCCTGCCTATTGCTTATTAAGCAGAGATTTAATCTTTTCTGGTGCACTTCTCCAGTAACACTTCAGTCTCTGTCACTCTGCCTAAGGTAAATCACTATATCCTTCTTGGAAAGTGAAAAAGCAACTTCTGTTACTCTTCAGCTGTTTTCTATGCCTATAACTGGCATTTAAAAACTTTTGCTGTTAGCCTTTTTTCCCCCTCTTGTTTCTCCTTTAAAATGACACAGTCTAGGTTATAGTATTTTTGTTGGTATTAGACCAGTTCTATCTTTGAAACCTTTTGCTCAATTCTTCCTTCAGTGTAATTTCATCTATTTTGCCTACACTTTCAATTCCCTAAATGATTTTTCTCCAGCTTATATCTACTGTATTTACTTCTTTCTGCCTGCTTTTACCCTTTCTGCTCCTTAGCATCCCTTTGGCCCTCCTTCAGCAATGGTGATGCCATGCCCTCTCTTCACCAAAAGAACTGGGGTGTCTGAATGTCCAGGGAGGATGTGCCGATAGCTCTACAACACCTTGCGAAGCAGCAGTAATTCCCCAGTTATGACTGTCAGTTACAAAAGACCTGCAGAAAACACCCAGGATTTATTCATTGTCATTCACTTGGCCAGTGACTACTCAGTCAAAATGAAAATGCCCAGGGAGGCATTTAAGGCTCAGGGAGGGAGTAATATCTTTTAGCTAACTTTCCTTTAGAGATAATGCTTTCTGCTGCAAGACGTTAGTTCTGACTGTGGTACAGAAAGCAGAGGAACTTTGTATCCTCAGAGTTATTTGTGAGGTGACTAGTTGATTTATAGGTCGATAAAAGCTGCATATTAAAACATATAATGATTTTTGGATGTTCAAGGTAATAAATAAGAAGAGTATCTGGTAGTTTCTAAAGCTAATTTAACTTAGAGTGTTAAGAGAAAAGAAACTGCAGACTTAACACTGAACAAATTGGACCACAGTTGCCATTTTCTCTGCTGTGCTAAGGAAATAACACTCCATCTCTTCCATCTTAAAACTATACGAAACTTGAGTTTTATGTTGTGTTTGTGAATAGAAGTTTAAATATGCAAAAAAATAAGTAAAAACAGCATGAAGTCCTTGGTACAGAGGAAACATTTCTATTATCTTTAGCAAAAGTGACAATTCTATTCTCAAACCAAATTGAATTGATAAACACTTGCCTGAGGAACAAGGTAAGAGTTTTCACAAACAACACTTTTCTCATAATCATGCTTGACCTCAGCAATGTTCCTGCTAGAATCCAGAAGCAAAAGAATTAATAATGTTTTTCTGGCAGAAAACAGAGTCACACAACCTCACTAAATTGTTTAAAAAAAATACTAATGCTAACTTGCCCCAAGATTTTGTGGGGAAAAAGTCACAGCAGACAGAGGGCACGAGATCTTGCTCTCATCAGCTTCGCAGCTCTGCTGTGAAGCACCAACTACTGAAATCACATTGAATCTGGCTAAAATAAAGTCCATCCTATGTAAAAGCAATACACTGAATTTATTTGGCTAGTAGTTTTAAAGGCAGAATATTTTGGACAGTTGACATATTTTTCTTGATCTTTAACTGTGTGGCTTTTGAGAATTTAATATGTTTAATCTGTTGAACTGAATGATATCATCGCAATTGACTTCAGTTTGTATAGACTTTGACCATTTAAAAGCAAAGAGGAACATAATTTTCCTAATAAATTAAACTTCACACCCTTGAAAAAATAAATGAAATTATAGGGTTTTTTAAGAGGAATTATTTCTAGTATAGCAGGAAAACATTAAAATCATTATATGGTGTTATATATATGACACTGTTCAGAATTCCTACGGTCTGCTGGGTGCTATTCCAAGTTATTCAGATTCAGGTAAACAAAAAAACTACCAGGATGATCAAGAGAATAGAAAAAACTGTCTTAAGAGAAGAGACAAAAGCAGCCTATTTATCCAGTCTAACAAGTAGAAGGCAGAAAGAAGCTGGGGTTACTTTCTGAAAATATTTGGTGGAGATGAAGGGGGGTGGAAATCCACATGAGAGGTTAGGAGGGTGGGAAAGAGCAATTTAAGCTTATAGACGACATTCACACACAAATCCATGGTTAATAACCGGTATGAAGGAGTGTAAACTGAAATAACACAATGCAATTCTTTTGAAAGGTACCAAACCATCACCACAAGGAGTTTCTACAACAGCCTTCCAGTAGGAAGGAATATAGGGACCAAAATGGTTTTAAGATGAAAATTGGTCAGTATGGAATGCATTTTATGATACAATTATCTGCACTATCAGGAATCTTGGTCAGAAAACCAAAAAGCTTCCTTCCAGATCTGTGGACCTGGATGCAAGAGGTCAACAGTAGATTCTAAATATTAATTAAATATTAACTTTTTTTTTCAGGGTTTTTTAGATTATCTTTTGATCTGTAATATTATAGCAGTATTTCAAAATAAAATGAATAAAAAACTATACAAGACATAAAGCTTCAGACTTAAAAAGATACAGAGATTTGGACAGTATCTTTTGCATGTTACTGCTCAACTATAGCCTCCTTGGATTGCCTGTATAGCATGACTATATATAATGGAGCAGTCAAAAGATAGAAACGGTTAAGCATATTCAAGCAGCATTAGAAAAAGAAGTGCAGAAACAGTAGCTAGTGTGGCAATAGCCACATTCAAATGCTATGAACTACTCAGTACTTTTTATTATTGTCAAGAGGAATATGATCCTCCATACCGACACCACCGAGCTCCTGACCCTGTTAAGAGTGTTGTTTTAAAGTTGACTCATTTGGGTATTGACTTTAGATAAACAGATATTGAAATTACTTACTATTAATAGATGTGCCACAACATTTTATCATAATAAGCCAGAGCTGAATTTATCTTCCTTGTGCATATCTAAGTCCACTTAGGAATGTAAATTTATATACTTAGATTAACAGAATATTTGAAAGGGATTTTTATCTAGGCCTTATAAACTTCTGCTACTTGACGTGCCTTTGTTTTGATGGTTTTGAAACTAGAGTGATTAGCACATTTATATCTCTTCATTAAAAGGCTGTAGACATGATTTTAATATCTCTTTTCATTTTCTTCTGCAGGGACTCATAACTGCTGCTTTTCCCTTCTAAGATAATTCACTGTAAAATCAATTTAAACATGCAATAAAATCAAATTACACTGTGATGTCATAAAAATGACTGAAAAGTTAACATGCAGGGTTTGTCAGTTAAAAAAAACTGTATGAATTTTATCAATTCTGATTGAGGTTATGAAACTGTTATATTATTAAATGCATTATTTATTACTATATATTGAGTCAACCATTTGCTGTCACATCTCTTTCAGACCACAGAAAGAGAAAGGTCACTGGATCTTGGCATTTGTAAAAAGGATACATGTGAACAATAGAAGCGCCGCGATTAGGGAAACCTGTCCAGCCTAATCTGTTTTTAGAAAACAGTGGTATTTCCTTGGACACAGGACAAAGAGAACACCTGTCAGTTGTGGACTGCAGAGTCTACTTCTTGAGATACTCTGAATGCGTTGGTCACAAATGCTTACGGAGGGAATGAAAGAATAAGGCATATTTTCACAACAGACAGTTATAAACAGAAATTTGTTTTAATTGTAACAAGCCTGCATTTTTTAAAAAATCATTTCTCGTTTCTATCTTCATTTTACATTTCACAATTTTCACTCGAAATTTACAAGATCCATGATTAAGAAGGAAAAAAAAAAGAGTCAACAAGCTAGAGGTCCCTTGCTTTAAAATAATTGCTGCTGCAGCATGGCTGAGCTAGAAAAAGAGTTGTATCTGTAAAACAAAAGTCTAAAATAGTTACTAGTGTGGGGAAGGAAAACCCACAAAACCCAGAAAGTCACAGCCTAATAAGTCACTATTCTTCCTGTAGTCAACATATATAGCCTCAAGGCTTCTGTCAGATTTTATCCCAGCTGAACTTGTGGTGTTGCAGAGTACCGAGGCAGGAGAGAATGGCCCATGAGACCCAAAGGGTTGGTTTAATTTTTTTTTTTTTTAAAGCACATTGAGTGCCAGTATTAAATCAGCTTCTTCAGTCAGAGCCAAAGCAGACTTCAATCCCATAACCTTAGTGAGAGTTCTGACCGGGAAAAGAGACTTTTTGTCTCCTCGTCTCCTCCTCTAGTTATCTTTTGGCTATTCAGACTCTAAGGAACTTTTGGGTGTACCCCTGTCTTTCCAATGCATATATACACACATATAAATGCTTCTTTTGAGGAGACGAATGAAATCTAAAGAGAGCTGGAGACACAAGGAAAGAAAAATGTCACTTCAGGATTCAGTTACTGTTCAGAGAAAAATAAATAATAAAACACAGAGAGAAGAGACTACCGTGACTGCTTTCAAAGTGAAAATTTTCACTTTGAAAAGTCTCAAGCAGATAATACAAAAATACGAAGCTATTCTAGACTAGTCTTTAAAGCGATCAGCTGTGCAAAGCAATACGCAAATCTCACTAAGTATCAGTGATAAATATCAGCTAAGTACACAGACCGCTTACGCTACACACATCAATATCAAGGAGAAAAAGCTGTAGGAACATTAAGAAACATAAAAGATTTGAGATCATAAATTGTTTCAGGACAGATTGGAACTGAACCATCAGAAATGGGAAATGTGAGAGGAAAACGCCACATTCTTGTGATATACATGTAAAGGACAAATGGATTTCAGTCCTAAACAAAATAGGGATGAATCAAGATCATGGTTTCATTTTCCTTATGCCAATCCACCCAGCAAGAAAGCTGCACTCCAAGAAACAGGCTGACCTGTTCTAAAAAACAGAGCAATTTGTGCAACCTCATAAGCATGAAGAAGCTTGGGAAAGGAATGTAATTTCTTGAGACAATTCTCTGCACCACATGACATTAGAGATTCCCTCTCCCTCTTCACCCCCCCAAGAAATTGCTTGGGAACTCTTTCCTCACAACATGGAAGAAATTGGCTAGCGTGAAAAAAACCTAACACAGTTCTCTTCAGATCTGTGATCTTCAAATTAATCTGAGATCTATGTTAAAAAAAAAACACTTAAAAACACTTTACAACCTTTTTTATGACAAGAGAAAATAATTATTGACTACAAGATGTGTGTAGCAGGCGTACAGGCAGCACACAGCATTTTCTCATTATATAGAAAATACAGCATGTGAAACACAGAATGCATTTCTCATAATAACATATACGATTGCTTTGTGGGATTTCCAGTTGAAAGAGGTGGAAATCCAAGTCTGGAGAAAGCAATTCAGATCACTTCCTACTGTTGAAAAATGAGTCCAAATAAATATCAGCCAAAATATGCCCAGACCAACAAATGGAAGGGAGAGCAAAGGAAGACAAACACCTCCCAAATCCAAATATGCTGTGTATGTCATGGTAAAAGGAAAAGAAGTTGACCACAATCTTCTCCAAGATTTAAGATACTCCACAGTTTCTCCACAGAAACTTAAGATAAGTTCCCAGTAAATCTGTGCCTTTACTTTGGACTGGTATTAGTCTTTGTGTATTAAATTACGGCTGTCACATTTGATATGCAAAAGCCACCTCAGACAAATTGCTAAAATACATAGATTAATCTGTGCATACAAAGAGGTTCTAAGGCCAATTAACAAGTCTGTAATAAACGAGCAAGGACAGCTTCGCTGTACTAGAGCAGCTGACTCTCCTTGCTGCTGTAGAAATTGGCTAGCCACTTTTAACAACAGCATGTGCTTGCCTGACACTGATTTTGTAATGCACGTATCACTGCAGTCTAGCTCTTTGCTATTTTTATTAGTTTTATTGGAAAGAACATTGCCCTCCTGCACAGCTAGGGATCAAACTGTCCTTCTTGAGCCACACCATTTATTAAACAATTGCTTCACAAGATTTTCATCTTTGTACAATATACTGATCTGGTTGTTGACCCTATGTCATGTCAAAACATGAGCTGCACAGAGTGTGATTTGCTTGGAATAACAAATACTTTTGGAGATGCTTTTTTCAGCAAACTCTTTCAGATCCTTGGATAATTGATGAATTAAACCAAAAACACCACTGTACTTCCAGAGGCCTCATTTCGAAGACTGAGAGGGAGCTATACAAATGGAACTATGTATCACATTGCTTTTGGGGTAGTTATGCTAATACCTGTAATAAAAACATTGTGTTATTTAACAGTGCATAACATTCTGTAGCAACTCTATTGCCACCAGTTAATCACAATAAAAAGAGCTACTTATTTTCCAGCAGAAGGAAATTCCGTGTTTTATCTTGCGACACAAAATAGGCAATCGATTCAAGAATGACATTTTCAGGCTTCAGCAAATGAACTATGTCATGTGTAGATATGCAGGAGAATCCTAACACAATTCACAAAAAAGCGAGACACTGACTCATACAAACACATGACCATTCTTGGCGGGGCGTGGGACAGGACTGACGGACGACGACAACCCCTCCCCAAGACAAAACAAATCCCCCCCCCCCCCCCCCAAAAACAGAGAAGTGGCAAGATCCAAGCTCTAAGATAATGGAAAACTGCTGCCATTGACCATAACGGAGTTCAAACTAAGCATCCACAGGGTGAAGCATTCTAGAAATGCATATGCATTTATTCCAGGAAAATCTCCTCTCTGTCAAAAACCCACTAAGCCGTTTTGAAACAAAGCAGATGACAGCACTCTGTGGTTTAAGTTTCTTGAAAATTCAGTGCTGTTGGTCTGAATAATGTTTGACAAAGTACAAGAAAACACACTGTGCACTTTAATTAATCCACTAAAAAATGTTAAGTTTTCACGCTGGGATATTAAATTCAAGAATTCTGATAGTGTTTGTTTTCTTATTAAATCACCAATCACACGAAATTGATAAGAGCAAACTGAATTGCCTGGGCTTACTTTATTATTGAATTCAGCATACTGTATGTGAAATCTAGAAAAGAAGCAAGCAGCTTCAGAAAAAATTACGCATTGGTGATTGATGATCAGCAAATGAGATGGATTAATACAGCTTCAGCTCTTGATTGTTAGTTTAATTGGGGGAGGAAAACAATTTCCAGGAAAAGGAATCTTATTAAACTTCCACTTAAAGCAGAAAAGGAAGCGATGTTTAAAGTGTTTAAACTTTTCTTCTTCCCTTTTTAGAAAAATGAGTTGGAAAAAAAGCTCGTTACATTTTTACCTGAAGAATTTTGAGTAGCTGTGAATGAGTATTTTGAATTAATCAAATAATCACAGTTTTGTAATTCAACATGATTAAGCATGTTCCTCCTTGGTCAAACAGAGGCTTGAACTGTTCAATTCAGTCAATATCATGCCAGAATGATAGAATCCATAAAGGCACAACATTTTTCCTTCTGCTAAGGTCTCAAAATTACAGCTAATTTGATAAAAATTTCTACAGAAAAATAATAGGAATTTTACATAAATGGAAGACATACAGATGGCTATGCTAACATCATTCATCACTGTACTGAAAATTCTTTATTTTGTCTGTTGGACCAGAAGAATATTGCCTTCAAAGTACATCTGATGGACTAGAGTTTTCCAGCTGACAGTACTCCAACAATGTTGGTTCTACGCAGGCTTCACAGAAGCCTTAGTAACTGAAAACTGCATCACACAAGAGCATGCTGTTTTACGACTGGATTACTCCTTAAGACCCAGCTGAGAATAGAGTGCCTGAAACAGATTTTGATCAAAGCGAAAAGAGTTTTTCTTTCACAATTCTCATGCTTCCTACCAATCTCAGCTGCAAAATAAGCTCAATTAGTTCACTTCTATTATTAATAACCCCCAAAGTAGTAGGAATCTACTCAGGTAAGAGTTCTCAGTAAAGCACTGGGAAACAAGTAAACTAATCAAGAGGAATTCCTGATAAAGCAATCCCTACACACAGAACAAGAAAGCGTAGCTTGTTGCAACTTCTCTGATGTAAGGATGTCCATATGCCTTATTATTCACAGACTTTATTGGCACTTCTAAAAGACAATAGGAGATACCTAATACCAAACTACTAGTAGGTTTGCATAAAGAGCAAGTTATCCAAATATCCTGATTTTGTTCAATGAATTCTTTATTACTTGAAATATCATAAACACTGATTCTTAAAAAAAAATACTAATAATATCAAGATTTGTTAGGCAAAGCTTCAGTATGATTGCAGTTCGAAGTGTAAATATTGACCATCAAGCTTATAGGAAAAAGCTTAAATTATCATTAAAAAAAAAAATCACCAGTTAACTGTTACCCCTGAATTTTTTTCCCATTTCTGTAACTTTTATATCTTAATGAAGTCTCATACTTTCTACTTCCTGCCAGAGAAGGGGACCAAGTAAAAAGTTTCACTTTTTCACTTCACCATGACTAATGCAACTGCAGCCATATGATGACTGTAGCAAGACTTTATACAAGTCTCCATGATGTTCTCACAAGTAAGTAGAAAGATTTGGACAAAGTTACTGTGTATGACTCATCCTCATGAAAAACAAGAGCATGGTTTGCCCTCACATGTCTCATGTGAGAAGGAGGTTGGTTCACCTGTCTATGATTATTTAGTATTTAAATAATGAAAGAGATGCACATTTACAGAACAAGCAAACAAACAGTTGGAAGAGTTTGTAATTTTAAAGAAGAGGTTTAACATGATGCTGATAACTTGGAGAGATGGTCCAGAGATAAAAAGTGGAAGCCAACAGAGAAAAAAACCCTACACTTAAGGAGGAGACAAAAGCACTGACAAAAGCTAGAAGCAGAAAACAATTTGTATCATAGTGAACCCAAATATCCAATGAGTCAACCAGCTGATACTGTTGCAGAAAAAGCATATGTCAATATGACATTCTAGGATATATTAATAAGCATAAGGCAAAGGGGTTATTATTTTATTCTAGATGGCACTGGTGGGATCTCACTGGGCCAAGATGACATTCAGTTTGAAATCCATTCTTAAAGATAAGTACTGCAGAGTCCAGAAGGACGACGGTGAGAATGATGAGAGGTTTATTAAACAAGAAAAAAGTTTATTTTCTTTGGAAAAAAGAAGACAGAGGCATGGAAAGCAATTATTTAGATGGCAGAAGAAGTATTTGTTGTTAGCTCTTCAGAAATAAAGAGGAGAAAAGGTCAAATGCTGGAGGGCTGTTAACGCGCTCAGATCACAAACAACAGTGCAGACAGGGAAAGGGAACAATCAGCAGCCAATGCTATCTTAAAAGGTAAGCATCAGAAAACACGCATGGGGCCTCTTCCACAAAGCCACTCAACACGAACAACCTTTATTAACACGCACGTGGTTTTGGTTTTTTTTTTACTGCTACAGCAATTGGAGCTGCAGGAAACAAGAAACTGTCAGGCGCAGAGATGTTCAAACGCCTCTCGTGTGCTCTGCATCCACGGCTGCCGGAGGTAAGAGCTTGCATTACACAGATCCCCACACGTCTTGCTGGCAGGTTTAATGGCTGCCAGAATTCATCTGACAAAACTTCTGAGCTCCACTTTCATTTAGTCTGTTTCTTTTCTGGTATACAGAGATGCTTTTTTGTACTGGCACTGCTGTAATGTGCTCTCAAGCTCCCACACCGGGAGTGAGGAAATGTCGTGTTGTACCCATCAAAGACACGCATTTGCAGAAGTCCAGGCCACACGCAGAATTTTGGTGCCACAAAAACATTCAAATCTGAAGACCTTGGCGGGTGGGAGGACGGGAAGTTTAGCCACTGTTAAATTTACCTCCTGCTATTTGCCCTGATTTCTATCATCACTTTTGAGAACTGAGAAATTGTTTCTGGGAACTCCATATAGCTCACAATTCTTTACCGTTCCCAGAAACACTCTCGTAGAGCAACGGAGGGGAGCTAAGTCAAGACAAAGGCCCAGCTAAGCTAGTTTGCCTTATTAAAGAACAAGCGTAACTTGGTCTCATTTTTCTAAATGGACAGTGAATAATTGTGAATTTACTTCAGCATTACCAGCCACTTTACACAGACAGCGTTTCCTCTGAAGAGATGTGTGAATGCTGTCTCCTGTTGAAGTTATCCTTAATATTGAGAAAAAACAAATAAGCAAAACTTGGTTTTCTGTCTATTGAAACTCTAGATCCAACCTGAAATAGGCAAAAACTTAATTTTACAAGCACTGGCTGTGGCAATAAAGAAAATTAGGCACTTCAACTACAAAAAAATCTCTGTGACATATTTTGATTAATAGGCATACTAACCAAAATAGATGAGGGAAACGCAAACAGCCACTGAACTTTCAGGCTAGGTCTACAGCATGATGAGATTTATCACATACCAATAATTATGGGTAGACTAAGCAATATTTATACATACCAATTGATAAAAGAAGCTTTTCTTTTTATTCCTGAGGATGAAAAAATACCATTTTACATTTTATGTAACACCTGTCCTTCCAAGGAACTCTTCTGCATCATAAAAAAGCATTTATTACTTACATCATCAGATATAACCATGATGCATCTTTGGCATGAAATATTGCAGATTTCAACAGGGTTTAAGACAAATTGAGACGTATTGCTGCTTCTAATGTAAGTTCTATGGAAAACATAGATGCTAATGGCCTGAGTTAGAATTTGGCCATGACATCAGAGACTAAGACTAGAACTAATCAAACATATTCTGGTTCTTTTAGGAGTTATTCCTGAGGAAAAATATTTACAGCACATTTTGACTTATTAACAAACAAGACCAAATTTACTATTCCCATTTGGTTTCAGTTCTCTTCTTCACCAGTCATCCCCCAAGATATATTAACTATACTTTCCATTTTTAAAAATGTTGAATATCAAACAGATATTTTGTTCAGTCATGTTTGCCCTTCTGTGTCTTAATCATCCTTCCAGAGTCACTCTTTCACTTCTGACACTAAGAGCTCAATCTTTTCTGGAGTCATAGCTCAAGACTATAGCTCCAGAAAAACCTCAAATCAAATTTTCAGTCTTCATTTCAGATTGCTTATCTACCTTCCTCTCAGACTGACCCCAGCCATAGCAGCTTATTTCAATGATCATATTGTAAAAGAAACTCCACAGCCCTGTTGAGTTACATCCTTAGAAGAACAAAATAACTGAAGCATTACTAGTCTGGGTTTGTTTTTTTTTTCCTACTCAGCTTCTAGAGAGAGACCCCATCTCTCAACTTCCTTCAGATCTGACACCTTGTTCAAATTAATGAGTGTAATTTAGGACATTAAGCAGCTTGTTAATCTGCTTGCTGTACACTTCTCAGTTCACACAACCCATCAAGTATTCCCTTCTATTGTAAACATGAAATGAAAAATATTAATCTGAAATTTCATCTATTTTTCTGAGCAACCATTTTTAAAGCAATGTCAGTACAAGCAGAGAAGGGCTATTAAGACAGTTAATAAAAGGGATATACAGTCTATCCATATAATAGGACAGAAAAGAAATTGGATAATTTAGCATAGAAAAAATGAAGGCCAAAGGGGAATTAAGCTTAATTCCTGTAGACATCTCTAGTGGCTTAAAAATCAGAGAAGGGAAGAGCTATAAGACCGAATTGGCTTAAGAACAAATGAGCATATGGTGGTCAGATACAATTTTGGGACAGATGAGAAGAAATTCACTAACCATCATAGAAAAAAGGTTGTTGAACCCTCTACTTACTTAGAAATAGTGGAGATGAGAAACCTAATTACAGTCAAGATATACTTGTTATATTTCTGGAAGTGATAATATGACATTGTTGCCTGTGACAATAGGGCAGTGGGAAATGCCACTCTAAACATATGAAGTTGCTTTATTACTAACAGTGCTTCAAAGAGAAATGAAGTCCTGCTATGAGATCTATCCTACAGACATTATCTGAAAAGTGTCTAATGTCCTAAGAAATGTGGGTACAGTACTATAGCTGCCCATTTTAACTATTGCTTATTATCTGTAATTGTAAAAGAGGTAACGAACAAGCATATAGCTAGTTTTGGCTCAAAAAAGGAAAATGTAACCTCTAACCATAGGACCACTGTATTACATTCACTTAAACAGGCAGTCTTTGGCAATTTGAATCCTATTTCTTTCAGCAGTCATAATCCTATGCTGCACATTTGAGTTATGCCATCAAAAATATTGTCCTTTGGCCTGAAGAAACAAATGTGTTTGTAAAATATGCAAATCTCTGTTTTTGTAAAGATTTGCAAGTCCTCACAAAAAGCAAAAGAAATAGATATGTTATACATATCTCCAAAGCAAAAAACAGTATTTGGTGGCTTTAAAATGAAGACTATCTTGCTGTGTTTCATAAGATGATCTTAAAATTTAGGGGCATATTGTCCTATTTTAAGCAGGGCTGAGCCAGTTCTTGTCAGTGAAGTAATTTTAGGGACTTTATTCATACTGCTGCCAAAACTCTTGATCCTCATGGTTGATAGCCTTCTCTGATGGAGGACATCAATTTGTCCGAAATCAGTTCCCTGCTATCCTCTTTCTCATGCTTGCTCACAGGAAAATGAAAGAAATAGCCCTCCAGGATTAATTTCTTACCTGTACTAAACCCAAACCCTCTGATAATTTCTCAGAACCAGAACAGGTGTAGGAATATTCAGAGCAAAATGTCATTAAACTGACACTAACAGGAGAGGCACGTTGGTTAAGACTCCAAATGAGGAGGATGCGAGGAAGACTCAGCAAATATAAGGAATGAACCACCCTCTCACTTAACAGGTGCTAGCTCAGGGTAATAAAGATAAGCTTGCACTACTAGAGTTTGTGCTGTTTCTGCTCTGTGGATAAAGTGAATAGAAGACGATCGTTTCCAGGTCTGTCAATTTGACACATTTTAAATGCACTTAATTTAAAATAGGAATAAATTACTAAGTAGTGTCAGTATTTACTCTGAAAAAAGAACCTATGCCTTAGGAGGATGAATAATGTCTGATGAAAACATCAGCCAAAAAGCTGCAGAACATCAACGCTTAAAATGGCTTTAATAAGTTTAATAAAAGAAACAGTTATGCAGCGTAGAGAGAAAATAACTTTTGGTTAACGTAGATAATTTCCCTGGGAGCCAGGACTGGCCTCAGTTCTGTTGTTACATTATACAGAATGCATGCATTTTCATTAAATGTTGCTCTGGTATATCTAAAATGTAGGACAGATGATTTACTGTGTCAACAGGACATGCTGCCCTAAGATGCAAAATCCTTCACAAAATTAACCAAATTGGACCCAACTGTGAAAAGGGTCAGGTCATTTAAGCAATAAATCTGGTTTCCATCACAAAATGTACTATGTGGAAAAAACTCTTTCTGTTTAAATGGCTTCATTGTCAACTATGTAGTGGCCATCAGCCAAAAAACATTCTCTTTCTCATTATCTTGGGATTGGCTTGGATTCCGGGAACGTAAACTGGTCTGAAGGAATCAAGTGAATGCAAAGCAGACTACAATGTACAACAGGAACATGACTTACCAAGTATATGATAGTGTGTAATCAGAACATGACTTAAAAGGTCTTGCTTTAAATTTGTATTTACCAGAAGTCTCTTCCAATAATTTAATTGTAGATTATAAAGTGATAAAAAATAGCAGAAGAACACAGAGGTCATATCTACACTTCTGCAAACCAGCTCCTCTGAATTTTCATACTTTTGGGGTATAGGAGAGGCTTAGCTGTTAGTCCTGAAGACTGGGAACAGCACAAAACAAACTAGGAGAGAGAAAGTAGTTAAAAAAAATAGTATAAGAAATTAAGACATCCCCACACTTCTCAAAATCAACAAGTGCATATTGAAAGTCAGAACTACACTAATCCACTGAAAAGAGAAATTTAAGAGTAATTCACATTTTATTATAAACCTTGAAAAATTAATCATTTTTCCCCTGCCCCCAAGCTACAGCTGAAATACTATGTTGTGAATGTCTCCAGCCAATATGCTTACAGTGTCCATATGCAAATCAAAGGATTTCTGAGCAAAGTTTTGAAAGCCATTTCATTTAATGCTGAGGCAAAGACCCAGACAAGGCTTTTATGGAGAGAAATGGTATCTTTGAAGACAGATTTGTACCTGTAATGATCCAATTATTGTTCCTAGCCTAGTGAGATGGCAGGGAGTGGGGTGGTATAAGCAGCCCTGGATATAGCTACCATTAAGCTGCTGAGTGTTCCCTCATGCAGAACTTACTCTCGCAGCTTGGCAGTTCTGAAAAGAATTTAGCCCATGTTTGCCTATTTCTGGGTATGCACAGGGGTGCGCTTTCAGATAGGAAAGCAACTTACTATCTGCTGTACTATAATGGCACAGTTAAAAGCTGAAAACGGACCATATTCTTTTATCACTTCTGAAGTGATTTTTTCTTTGCATCCAGTGACAATTCCCTTATGCAAAAGGTAACGTATTATTTAAATTAATACACTTAGCTGTCTGCACCAAGACACAATACCCAGCAATCTGAGAAACACAGAAGCATTTGCTATGTTATTTTGCTTTATCTCTAGGCATTTGACATATTTAGCTCTTTTTACTTAACTATTCTTCATATCCCTATTTTCTTGCAAGTGACTAACGTTTCAGAGCTCTAGAGACATAAATGATTTGCTTCTGCTTAGAGGGGAGGGAATAAATAAAGAACAGCCTAGAGAAAATATATTGCTCATTGCTTTATTCTATTTTTTTTCTGTTATTACTCAAGAGATGACTATTTGCAATATTCTCAAACTTTCAGGCCAATTTTTTCAAACTGTTCTGCCATAGCTCTTCAAAACAGTGCATCTATTTGTGTAAATACAGCACAAATCAGATGTCAGCAACAGTGAAGCACTGCAGAGCAATATCTCTTTTGACCTAGGGCCTCAACATTTCCTACAGACTGCCCCTTACCTTCATCACAAAAAATCTCTCCTTGGAAGTGTCCAACAGTTTTTGATTTGTGGAATGCTAACTAGGGAAGGTGTAAATCATTTATAGCAAACTTACTACTACCATCAAGTAGTTTCACAGATGCCTTTGAAATGGTTCGTAGACTGCAAAGCACTTCTCCACAGCATATATTTCAGATCACAATCTAGCTTTTTCTCCAGCAACTAATTGTTTATCTGTATATTGGCAGATGGAAAACAGAAGATTGCTTATTCCATTTGTTGGGCTTTCCCACAGTTTAGGAGACTCCCAAGGAAGGAGGCAGGCAGCACAGTCAGCGCTGTGCCGCGAACTTCCAGTTCAGGCATACAGAGATACTTCGATGCGACTGTATCGCTGAATTGTGGCCGTCCTCAGTTTTAGAATGGGCTCACTGAAGCTAGCTATCAAATGAACTGAGCTGGGCTGAGATCAGAGCAGCCTTAAGCTAGCCCTGAGATCAAAGAAAAGAAAATAAAGCTTTAATTTGTTTCCTATGAGAATCTTGCAGGTGGTCTGTTATTTATCTACTAAAAGATGAACATTTACTTGCAAAGAGCAAAATTACATAACTCCAGAGCACGAAGAAAGACAAACTTCAAGCTAGTTTCCAAGTACTGCAAGTCTCCTTCAAAAGAGTTGTATTTTACTGCTGTAGTTTTTCTGCACAAATAAATTTATCTTCTGCAGCCAAACCCTTGGGACCAACAATGCTGCATATTTTTTTGTTGACCTCCACAGAATGCAGGAATCAGGATCAGTCTAGCATATTATAGTTTACCATTTCTCATCAGATTAACAAGCAGTAAGAAAACCTAGTAGAAAACAGGATTTCCAATAATTTGGATGTTTTTTTCCCCTGCGTAGTTATTTAGGCACAGTATCACTCAGAAATCTCAGTCAAAGACAACAATGTTTTCCTTTCATTAAAGGTACATATTAACAGCTGTTTAAAGCACTCACATTCTTTTCTCACATTAGAAAACACATCCTTTAAAACTCTGATGCAACATGAGCCAAAATTTACTCTCAACCTACATCTTAGATCTTGTACTATGGGGTCAGGTGGTATTGACTGGTCTACTACTGTTGAGAATAATAAAGCTATGTTGCTTTATACTAAGAATCTGGACCATTATTTATATTTTATTGCTCTTAGTTCATTTTATTAAACATAAATTTATGTTCTTGAGAATTTCCTGCTATAGATAAAAATGCTTACTTTAAATAATGCTGACACATTGATAGCTGTGATTATAATTACAATTTTTGCTATTTGAATGTAAAAAAATATGGAAATCAACTATGCTTCTCCATTGCCAAGAGTGAGAGAAAAGGCATCAGGAGTCTTTTTCACTCTCCACCTTCGTGTATTCCTGACAAAAGGTTTCAGCACAGTGCTGCCATCACTATCAAGAACAGGAGTTTCTTCAAAGGGTTATCCTGACATTAAAATATCTGGGAAGTGCCAAAGCAATTGGTCAAATATGAGCTCAGCTTCTCACAAGATTAAGACTATCTCTACATTAGCAAGCAGTGCAACCCTTGGTAAGAGCAGATCTGTGGAACAGAACAGCCTGTGAATCAGAGCCAAAATACATGCTGCATGCGTTTCAGGAGCAGAGTTTTCTTCAGACCAACTCAAGCCTGGTCCCATGGATCGACTTTCATTAGGTATACTCCAAAAGAAATCTAGTGTGCATGCTTCAAGACTAATCTGTGTTGTCAGCAGAGACAATGGGGATATTTGGTTCACTCCTTAATTGAACTAGAAATCAATCCTACTGCAGGCAGACCCTAAAAACACCATAAAGGAATGTGCTTTTCTTTCAAATAATGGAGAATTCTGCTATACCAAAAATGACTATTTTAGCAAGCTGCAACATCAAAGAGAATTCAAGGATTTTTTTCCATTGGTCAACTCAGTTTGGTGGGCTGTGGGGAAAAAGAGTCTGCACTGTCTCTAGCTTTTTTCAATACCTGTATTGTACTGTGCCGTATGGGGAATATAGCTGTCAAGGTCTAGCTGCTGTCCCACCGATTCTCTGACCAAGCTGCGATGTAAGGTCCATTTGTTAGGGAGAGTCCTATCATTCTTGGTTTAATTTGAAGCTTAATATCAAACTAAGACATTATTATGTTGCTTCCACACTTGGAGATCAGGCCTTCTTGACCAACAACTCCTCTCTCGTTCTTTAAAGTCCTCCTGGAGTATGTCCTAGGAGACTAAGTCCCTTCCAAATGGTATTATCATACTATGTATACACGGATGGAGCTGCTTATAATTCACATTAGAAATTTCCTAGTTCACAGAAATTCCTTAGAATTAAGTAATAGCTACAGGATTACATATACTATGAAAAGGACAAATTATGTAACAAAAAATAAAAGAAATAAAAGAAATTTCCAAGGCAAAAAAATCAGTGCTTTTTTTTTTACAGCAGTCTTAATTTTGTACTAGCTACAGATCTATTTAAAATGGGATATTTTATGATGAATTATTTTAATTCATTTGCATATTTATTGCTTTACAGTTTCTTGGGTGATATAGTCTGAAATTACACTCAGCTTCATTTATGTAAGCACTCAGATTTCTATCTTAGCAATGCTAGAGGAAATCACAAACAAATATGGAGAAAGTGGACAAATGAACATTCCAAGAAAAGTATATGCCAATCAACGCTTCTAGAAAATGGAAAAAATAAAAGCTCCATGCAAAGCACTGAAGAAGTCACAATGATGAGAGAATAAGAGATGTAATTTCAGGAATTTTAAAGAAGGAATTATCTCCTCTGCAAATGAAAGATGCATCATGTTTTATCGATATTTGTTCCAAGGGCAAGGCTCATTTCTTTGACCTGCTTACTCCAACACACTTGCACAACAGTACAGTAGGACTAATTGAAAAGGAAGAGGCTAGGAGGGTTTTAGCCATTCAGGAGGAAAGATGTGCATGTATAACTGGATATAAGATGTCACAAAAAGTTAAAGGGCAAGAGAAAGACGGTAAAGGAAAACCTTGCCCCCCTCAAAAATAAACAAAACCAAAACTCCTAGGCACAAAACACTTAACTCCATGTTCTTCTTGCCCCAGGGGAAAAGATGCATGACGCTCACATTGCATTATTCACTGCTACTGCAAGCCTTATCAAATTACACATAAAATGGATTGTCTATTCCCTCCAGCTCTTATCACACTTGGTACTGAACATCCTGAAAACAAACACTCCTTGCCTTCATAAGTCATACAGGTTAGCTTTAATGGGTAATGACTGCCACCAATAGTCTCTTTTCTATGATAACAACCAGTGGTATTTATCTTCTCTTGAAGCAGAAATGACGAACTTGAATGTGCCAGAAGAAAGATCTAAACTAATACATTCAATAGTTCAAGTTACCATCAACATACTTTTTACTAGGTAAACACAAATTTTTTTTAAATGTCTTCTCATCTTCAGTATTTTCTCAGACAATGTCTAAATAATAGCCCCATTTAGTCCTAAACACAGAAAAGCAATCAGTAATCTAATCCTGTAGCAAAACTGAGACCTGTGTTCAGCTGATCATATCTTGAAGTAGACATCTTCACTGGTGTCACACAAAAAAGGAAGAAAAGACTGAAGCATTTAGTATCCTTTAAGAATCTGACTAATACATTTTTATCCTACTTTGCTGGTGTTTCTTTTGGCAGTGAGGAAGATATGTTTTCTCTGGAAACGATCTTGTAAAACACTTGTTCCCTTATAGTATTACTTGGAATTTGAAAATGGTGTAAATAGCCCTAGCAGTGGATCAGTGCCAGCATTAGGTAAGACACAGAACCCAGCAGCCTAGCTCAGATGTGGATCCATTCAATTTATTTATCTGAAAAGTTTAATTATATTTCTTTAAACAAGAAAGCCTTTTGTTGTCTTATATTAATGCTTAGATCCTGATTAAACATTGTGTTCTTGAATAATGCTCACATTTAGCCTAAGGTGGGAACTGCAATGCTTTAGCTGAGTACCTGTATGGCCTGAACTAACTACTTTTGATTTCTAGCTTAAGAAATGTTTTTTTGATGTATAACACTGCTGATTAAGAATTTATTTTCTCACTATACATGCTTTTTTTGTAATTTGCATCTCTCTAGTTTCCTTTATGGAATGCCAGAACTTGCTAGGAAAGCATCGCTAGTGTGTGACTCATCTAACAGAAGCATAAAGGATGTGTACAAAGTGCTTCTCACTAGTATTCCATAATGTAGTGGAAAGCTGACAGCTAAAAGTAAGCAAGAAGTGGATGCAAAAACAGCTGATGAACTTTGTTTACTTTTCTGATACTATTATGGGTACTGCAATAGGTAACATACACTAAGACTGACATAGTCTTTAATTTATGGATCATTAAACTAAAAAGTTGAAATTTAACTAGCATACCAGACCTCCATTCATTGCATAGCCCTTGGGGTTTCCCCCCCTCTTTTCAACAGTAATCAAAGATCTGGAAACCAGCATTCGTCCTGGAGAAGCTTGAAAGAAACATGTGCTAACCTGACCTAGGAAAGGTAAAGAGTCACTGCACACAGCTCAGGGAGTTATACAACTTCTGAACTAGAATAAATCAGATTAAAATTATGATTGAGGTCAGGTTCAAGATAAGCCCTGGTTAAAGTATGACATAGTTCTTCAATTATCTAAAGTAAGCTATGCATCTTTATTGACTTCTGGAGTAAGTTGAGTTAAAGGTGCATTTTTACTGAAGTTAAAATCCATCAACTTCCATTACTGAAATCTATGGGAGTTTCTTTTTGCTATTGGCTATAGCAAAGCAAGATCTAGCCCAGAGAACTCCAAGAGACCATCAAGTTTCTACAATTATTTTAGAATATCCATTGGTCATTGGTAAGAAAACACTTCAGACTTATTTCTGCACCAAGACTCCGAATGAAATTCTGGGAGTAGAAAAGATCTCAGTGATTCTTCTTTCTCTTTTTGTAGAATTCACCACTTGCAATTCTGCAGAGACCCTCTTGTTAACTGCAATACAAGGACAGCACACTGTCAGGTGAGGTTAAGGGTAACACAGCCTTTATCTAAAGGGAACCTAACAGGGAGGAGGTGTATGCGCTACCAAGTAATATTTTGTTAGCAAGAGAATAGTTTAGTACACTTATCTTGCAAAAGGACAAGATGGCATTTCAAGAAACACTTGGATAAATCTGCAGTATACCCTTAGAAATTTGAAGTACTCTCTCGTGTATACTTCTGGTAGGAGCAATTTGAATCACTTGAGACTGGTCAGAAAGGCTGTGATTAGTAATTAAAAATGTTCCATTATTAAATATGTCCCGAACAATCCAGAGCTCTCAAATAATAATACCTTTCTGTACTGCTTTACAAAGTCATATTTAAAGACAAATGATTTACTTTTTCTACTTCCTTTTTCTTTAGCGATTCATACAGTAAGAGTGCATTTTTATGTTGTCTATGGAACTAAACTCTCACATCAGGAAATGTCAGGGAGGGAATGAGGCTCTATTCTGAACACACGTCTTTTTAAACTTCATTTGCTAACATTAATGAATAAATCTGTATTAAAACATTTAGTATCAGAAAGAGAAGGTGTATAAACAGCTCTGCAAGATAGCAGGATGTTATCAGATTGCTTTTGGCTAGGAACTCTTACAGTCATATTAATACTAGGACTTGGTAATGCAGAAAGTGTAATTATTTTTATTCAGATAGTATCACAAAGTCTCCTGTTTGAAATGTTATCAAGAGTTTAGAAAGGATAAAAAAAAAATCTTGATGTCAGATTTTTATATATATATATTTATAGATATAAATATTATCTGAAATGTGTTTGAGTCCAGAATGAACATTTAAGGTTGAATTACAATCTCCTTATAGCAGGACAACAATTTAATCCAAGCCAATATTCCGGCAAATTTGGAGGGGGGGGTTGTTTGTTTCCCCCCCCCCCCCTTAGTCACTAAACAGTGGTCTTTCAGTAATAACTTTCGTTTGGAATGGTAACTTGCCTTTTAAGTACCACAGAGGCTGAGAACTGATCAGAACTCTGGAAGATCAGGTCCCATATTCCTGGGCTTTCATCCAAAGTGGGGACACTCTGAAGGATTCTTCTGTACTGTATTTATCTTGGTAGCCAACAGAACAGAATGCACCTTCGTTCTATATAAACAAGATAAGCTTGTTTGCTCAGTCAATAGCAGAAGGAGCAACAGAATGAAAGCAATTTTGCAAAGGAAATAGTTGACTTGTCATCTGGGTGGGCAACATCGACATTATTGAAAAAATCGAGCTCTGTGCTAAAATTAAATAATAGAAGAGGAGGCTTACGACTACCTTTACAGCCAATGTTTATGTGGCTGCGTTGGTACCAGTATTTCAATAGCAACTGTCTAAAAAACCTTAAGAAACGTTCCACTCCAACAACTACCAAGGCTCAGTCTTTTTTAGGTAATTTAATAATCATAAATCCAATATTCAGATAAGAATAAGTTGTCTTTAAAGTATGTAAATATAAGTTTTAAATTTTCATATTCATTCAAAATTTTTTATCCAGTATTAATTTTATGCATTACTTCAAATGTATTGCTTATCAGCTTTCACTTTGACAAGACTGTATAGCTCAAACTAGGTGGGCTCTCTCTTAGATTAAACATGGCAATTGGCTGTCCTCTAAATTATCCCAGATTGTACAAACAGCAACAAAGGAGATTCACAAAAACCTCTCTAAACACTCTACAGAATAGCTCCCTTCTCTTACAACAAGCTTTTCCAGACCAAAATTTTCTTTTTATCCTGAATCAAAATCTGTCAAAACCACTGAAATGAGTTGTTATTAACTTCAGTGCAATCAAGATTTTTCCCTACATAGCCACACAATGCTAGAGCAGCTTCTAGCTGAGGACTGTGGAACGCTACTTTTAAGTTAGTAAATACACAATTAGTACACACCAAAAAATGTTTCTTTTAAAATCCAGGTTTTTTTTTTTTTTTTGGGGGGGGGGGGGGGGGAGGACATTTTCAAGTGACCCCCAAGAGTTGCCAAAGTGGCTCACATTGGGTTTTGGAAGTTTGCTTATCTGTGTTAGATGCATCTAGCTATTGATTTATAAACCAAAAATGCCCATTTACCTCTATCGATGCCCAGTACAAATAACGAGAGCAAATCATACAATTAAGGTCCAATTCTGCCAGATGCCGAGTGCCTTTTTGCTTTGCATACTTAATTGTTCACGCTTACAGAGGCATTCATTGCTGCAGTAAAAATGCATAAGGAAACTTAGAGAACGCTTTCTCAGAGTCAATGTCAAAGTGTTTTTTCCATATTGTTCCTGCCTGAGTTCCCTCTAGACACTGCATACTAGTGATTAGATTCCTGTACCACAAAACAATTCAGATGGAAGAAGCTCTATTACAACCAATATATAGGGAAGAAGGGCCTGGGTGCTTTGTGACCCATGATCAATGCAGCTTTGAAAAGCTGAACAGTTTCATAGAGTAGGTTTTCATACAATACAGAATAGTATTTATCAAGCAGGACAAATTCCTTCCCAGACGGAATGCTATCAAGTGACCTGATCATCCAGTCTCTTGAGTACAAAGTAGCTGTAAAATGCTGTAAGATACTCTACTCTGTTATTATACAAATTGATATCTAATTAAATTATACCATTATCTTGTCAGGCTCATATTTGTTCCTCTGGGAACAGCACCAGATATTTCAAAATTAAAGGTAAGAAATCTTTCCATAAGCAGTTAAATAATGTGCTTCCAAAGACTTTCCAAGTAATGTCCAAGATTTATATATAAAATCTTGTATGTCTGCTCAGATTATTTGCTAATTTAATTTCACTATTCACAAAAAGCTGTCATTTTTAAAAAACACATTTTTACCACTCATGCCTGAAAATACACGATTAGACAGAAAGCAAAGAAATGAAAGAAAGCTCTATATTAGCAAAAGTGTTGTGACAACTAATACATTGGTCATGCCTGTTAGCTGTCACATCAGATTAGTGTTCACTGCTTCTTTAAAACTTTTCAGATATGAAACAAGATTCTGCAAAAACTACATTCCATGACAAGTACATCCTGTTATATAAGCAGCACCAATAGATGCTGCAAACTTTCTTGATGACTTCTGCTTAACTCATCCTTCTCAAAGACCGTCCTCTTAGGGTTCAGTTTTTCTTCCATTGTATCTTTCTGAAAAAAGCCCCTTTAAAAGTTGTCCTTCTAAACTCAGGAAAACAAAGACCCCTATGACTTAGAGCAGTTTTGTAAATAATAACTACTAGCTGAATTCCCTTCTGCTAACAGAGAAGTATTTGCTGAGTTTTGTTTATATCCTCCTCTTCATTTCTAAGGAAACAGCACACCTAAGGAAACCCAAGTAACTGCAGTTCCTTTTCACACTTCAGTAGCTCTCATTTTGTATCCTGATAGATCGAAGTTCTCCTTAATGCAATAGTAAGAAGTTAATCACAGGATTCAGTGCTTTTCTATTTCAGATTTGTATCAGCCAGTGTTCAGGTTCCTTGCAATATGTAACCAAAACGTTGGAGGTTCCTAACAGATTTTTAAGAGTGGTATTATTATGACTGAAATCACTCAGTCTTCTAATTAAGTGGAAGGAATAATACAATGTAACCCAAAGAATTAGTAACACCTTCTAAACAGTGCCTACCATCATCAGGAGGTCTGTGAAATCTCCAGGAGCTGAAAATGTATGACCTGTTTCAGTGGGTATTTGGGAACAACAGCCTTCTCAAATGCACTATTCCTCTGCAAATAAATTCTTGGGGGGGGGGGGGGGGGAGGGACAAAGTAGGCTTGCATTTATCAGGTGCCTTACTTATAACTAATAGCTTAATCAACTCTGCAGATAGGTAAGAATCAAGTTAACTCTTTCACAGTTGGCAATGGAGTAAGCCCATTTCTCTCATATGTTAAAGGAACAACTGTGTTTAGAAATAGTCAGTTTAAATCATTTCTTGGCTCTCAGAATGAGCATGCTTTCCACAGCCAGTATCATGCATTTGTAGTACAACTCTTTTTAAAGGAAAAATTGCATATAGAAGTGAATTTTAGAGTGCACTCTTACAAAAAGAAATGTACTTAGCTATTGCTTTACTTTGCTTCCTCCTTTAAGTTGTGAGGCTGTTCTGATTCATAATCAGTCTCATAGTCTTATCTTGCAGAGATCAGAATTCAGCAGCAGTGACATCGTAACGTTGCTACAGAAAATGTTATGATGCTACTTCACTAAATAAAGTAGTAGTTCAAACTGCTCTTTATAAAGAAGGTCATCAAGCTGAAAATCAGAAATTTCTATTATTTAGTTAAAAGTGTCACAGAAAATTGCTACACTTAAAAAAAAGATGGGAAAGGGAAAAAAAGTAGTTTGTAGCTGACTTTTTAAAACAGACACATGCTTTTTAGGGTTGCTCTAGCCAAACCCAGACTTTTGAAATTGCTCATTTTAAAAATAATAAACTGTTAGTACCTCTTTAAAACAGTAAAAAGTTTATAAGTAATGAAAGACCAAGCACGAGTAGAAATGTCCCTGTTTCGGGCAAATGGATGAAGTAAATGGACATACCAGTAATGGACATCAAATCAAGTGTGTGTTGCTAAAGTGAAATTGAACAGAGATACCTATCTTAAGAGTTTTCAAAATTTCCTGCAAAAATTTCTGTGTCAGTTTCCAGAAAAGAGCTGAGTTATTAGCTCTGAAAGAAAAAATATATCCTAGGGAAAGGCAACATGCATTGTCTTGCCCATGTCTTCTCTCTCTACTACTAGGTTGATCTTTAGCCTGCAGGCTGAGACACCCAGGAATACTGCATGTTTATGACACTCAGTGGTAACTACTACGTACACCCTTGCCAGCTGGATTTGAACTGTGACTAGTTAACTCATTCACATAAGACACAGGTCAGCTGTCAGGTAATACTAACTTTCAGTCACCTTTCTACTCAAAAGAAGCCAGTAATCTGGAGACTGGAATCTGAATCAGTACTGCATATCCCCAAATCATCCATTTTTAAAGATACTTTTTATTAAAATACATACTTCTCAAATCTTACATTTTGTTCATTTCACCTTTTCCTCAAAAGTAATGTCTGAACCCTACAATTCTAAGCATGCTGAAATGCATAGGGTCCATGATTAAATATGCATTTGAAGATTAATTAACTGGCTTTGAGTAATCAGATTGAGCCTAAACAATCTGCAACATTATCTTTAATAGATTGGTAAGACTTTTAAAAAGCCAGCTTTGTTTCAAAGCATGAAGGAAAAGAAGCTAATCCTTCTGCTGATATCATCTCTTTGACAGAAATCTCTTTTAGACAACCAATCTGCCTTAAATATATAAGCTTTACTAAAAAGTGTCAATATTATTATTAGTAATAACAATTAAAAGGACAGTAGGGAACTACCGCAAATAAAAATTCTGTAAACTAGGTAAAGGGTAAGATAACAAAAAGAAAAGAAATCGGGAAACATGCTTTTTGCTTAACTTGTATACGATTGAGCATATTGCTCTGCATGCATAGATTTTTTTTTTTAAGATTGAGAAATACTATCACTTGGGTTCTTAAGTGTTTTCAGTTCTAACAATGCCTCACCACTCCAGCATAGCTGGGTATTGTAGTGGCAAATCACTCAATACAAATGAAGGTATATTAACAATATTGCACTGTACCATTGTGGTAAATGGTTTATGTGAGCTCTGTTGAGAAAAATGCAGTTTGGCCATCTAACTTGTCTATCTGAAGGACTTTTGCTGGCATACTACTATTGAACAAGGATCACAACATTTTTCAACCACATAGAAACCCTTAGTTTAAGGTTGTTAACGTTTAAGGAGAAATGTTAAATTAATGCAGGCTGCAGCTGTCAGAAAAAGTACCTTTGCCAGCATTTGTTTTTTATTGTGAAACACCAAGGAATAGAAAGACCAAAAAACCATGAAATGATCCTGAAGTCTCAGTATGCTATGGAATTCAATAGTTTTAGAGGTTTTCGCTCAAGAAATATAGAGATGTCATTCCTAATTCTCTTCTCCCCATACTTACTGCTTTTCATATTGGAAATTGTTTACCTAACCATTGTACAGTAAGCACCATTAATCGTAGAACGCAGAAGAGACATGGCATGCTCTTAAAAGATATCACCACTTATCTTCTGAGGACTGCAATGTAAAATGAGATTGTTTTGGTGCCTAGGGAGCAGTATCTATATGCTGCCGTACCTAAGTCTAGTCAATGGGGCTTACACATGGCTCACGGAAGCTCTTGTTGTTTGAGCAAATAACCAGGATGCTGTTGCCGTGCTGCCTTGAACATCTAGGTAAGAAAGGGGGTAGAGGTCTACAGTTGTATGACAGCTCTTGGCTTCAGAAGCTAAAAAATTAAAAATGCTACTGTAAAAAACAGGCCAGGAAAAATGATTAAAAAAAGAGGGGAGGGAAACATGCAGTGACAGGACAGAATGAAAGCTCATCTTTGAGATGTATTATTAAAATAAAGAGGACAAGGCTCCACTTCACATAATAAAGATCTGAAGAGCAAACGTTGCAAAAGAACCCATAATAATTCTGAGTTGTGAATTTCCATCATGTTCTTGAAAAGTAACCTGAAGATATGGTCTGAGACGCATTTTGGGGGCTCTTGCTTTCTGTATTCCTTCACAAACTTAAATTAAAACATTCACAAAATATTTATTTCTTCAATTTAATTTCAAACAGCTTTCAAATAACCAAAAGGAAAGAGATGATGTTGACACAGAAAACAATAAAAGGTAGAGGATTGGGATTTACTGAGAGTAAGTAATATATTTCCCCAGTGAATAACACCAAAATATTTACATTGCTGTGGTAACCACTGGACCCCAGCAACATTGAAAGTTGCCATCAGGAAACGTGGCCCACCGAGGCTTGACCTTTTCTAAATAGATGCTTTGACAAATATTCATAGCTGCACATGCCCTGTTCAGTGTCCATTTCCGTCCCCGTTCACATGTTGTTCTAACTAAATAATGTAAGAACTGCAAGGCCAGTCTTTTGATATGTTTCTTTCACATTTTCTATGTGTTTTTTTCTTTTTTGCCAGTGCTTCAGTGAATAAATGTAAGAAAATAGAGGCCACCAATTTCACATGCTGGAAATCACTAGCAGTCCTAGGTACAAGCGTTGGCCAGGCAATCTGGGTCTTACAACATTTGCATCTAGGACTCTGCATATGTTTTTCCATGCACTCTGGCTTCTTCCTCTCATTTTGAAAAATCTCTAAGGAATTTAAGTGAACCTACAGTACAAGCAACTTGTGCTCTGATTATTTTATCCATGTTGTCATGCACTCATGTGTATGTGCACTGCTGTATTGCATTACGTCAAAACTGAACACACCTGTTAATGCTTCTAAATTTTCTTGACAGATTAATTAGTACATCTCCCCTCATCCCTTCTGCTTCTACCGCTTATCCTTCCCATCCTTCCCTTTGTTTTTCGTCTTTTTCTTCTTCAAAACATTCCTCCTCTGTGTAGCCTCAAATCTTTTTCTTCCTTTTCATTCTTAGTTTTGTTCTTTGCATCACTTATATCTCTTAGTTGGCCCTAGTTATGCTTACTCCCTTCTACCCTTACACTTTTATGATCCATGATATTTCTTGTTTGTACTTCCTCTCTTACTTGTCCTTCTGTTCTTTCCCATTTCTAACTACTGTCCCTCTTTCTCTTCAGTGCTCTTTCTCTTCTCTCTTTTGTTCTGGTGTCCTCCCTTCTCCTGCTTCTCAAAAGTTTTTCCATCTCTCTCTTCATATTTTTTCTGGGGTCTCCACCAAATCTTAAATTACCTTTCACACAGTCCCTGAACTCCATTTTGCTGTCAACATTATATTGCCCCCTGAAATCTATTCTTGACCCCCTGCACTGCTTTTCAGCACAGAAGGGTAAAAGGTACTGATTACAGGTACTCATGAGCTCACATCATCAGTACAGAGACTCTCCTGTGTCTCACTTCGCTTTGATCACCCTGCCCACCACAGAACTCTAATATTAATCATTTTTTAAATCTAGCTTTGGAGAAGAAAATTCAAGCCCTACAAAAGTCCGATAATCCTGATCTTTTCCTGATAGGTTGGATGGGTTGCAACTGTTCAACGGAAGTTACTTACAGAAGTGGCTATTAGCAAGCTTTTTTTTTGTTTCTGCAAAAGTGACTGGTTTGGTGAACTTTTGCCAAGCAAACTAAACATACAGACTGTTGAGTGCTAACAATAACATGCATGCAAATGTTAGCTTCCTGGTGACTGCAGCAGAAGGCCAGTAGCTCTTTACTGTAGGCCATTTAGGGTAACCTTGGTTGGATCTACAGGATTAAAAAGACAAGGTAACAGAAGATGACTGCACAATGAATTTAGACTACAAGAGGAAAGGCAGGAGAATGGTTGGAGAAGGGTGTAGGATTTCTGATGATAAGATATGCAGGGAAAGGGAGATGGTCAAGTTGTCAAAACTTCTGTTTTGAGGAGAAAAATTTAGCCATAAACATGTCACTTTTCCATACAGCTGACAGAATGCAGTAGTACTCTGCCAACGTTCTTCCCCTTTTCTGAATCGGAATTCTAAAAGCTATATTTTTAATTACAGTTTTTAACAACTGTAGAGAATGTATCACAAATAAAATAATCCTCTGTTACATAGGAATTAATGGACATAATCCTCTTTCTCTCTGACAAGGCCTTAGTTTTCAAGATCAGTAAGCTGATGTCTGCAAAACGTTGAATGTAAATTTGGGTAACATCACTAATTTGTATATGATCTCGTCAGTGCTGTGGTGGGTTTAGATTTCTTCAGCATGAGATTGGCCATGTTTAGCACTGAATTTCCAAAGTAAAGCTCTCTGTGCAGCATCTCTTTCTGTTTTTATTCCTCTTCCCCTGTATGGCCCTGATAGCTTCTGCTGATGTTCTTTTCCACAGTGCATAATCTTACAGAAAGAACGGTGAGTCATTTATTGAAGAAGACAGTCATATTTGACATCAAAAACTGACAAAAAGTTTTCTCTTCTCTGAAAGTACACAGTCTCTACCTATAGACTCCAGCACTGCATTTTTGCCCAAATACAGAAAAGTGTGTAATATTTCCCTTACTGATTTATCTTCCCAGTATGTTATAGTTCCCTGTGCAATGATTAAATAAATTATTTTTCCTTGTCGCACCCATAGCAATATTAAATGGCACATTATTTCATCCAGCAAATAGTACAGACATTGAAGTGCAACTAAACTGCCAACTCTTCTAGTAGTGTTTTAAGCTAAATCATATAAGTTTCCTAATTAAAAATACATTACAACAATGGTGGAAGATATCTTTTGTTTGAAATGGTAGAATGCATCTAGCTAGTCTCTTGAAAACAGTCACATACAATGTCTATATATGTTGAAAGAAGAGTTTCCAAGGAAAAGAATTTAGGAATTACCATGCCAAACTAGGCTCAATTCCACATCATTTCTAGTATGCAATGCTTCACAAAAAGATGCATCAAAGCAGGCAAATAAGGAATTACTTTTAAAGGATTCACTGTTGCTTCCTAAACATAAAATTCTGGTCTACAGTTTAGGGAGAACAATTTTTAATGCCAAGAATATTCACCGAATGAAATAACATTTGCAGGCAGCACTTTGCCACTAGAAATAATCGAGTAGCCTGTTCCAAAAAAACTCCTCCACAAAAGGCCAAATGACCTACTTAGGAAGTTTTCTCTATTGCTAGCACCTGATTGATACACCACAGATCCCACTTATAAACCCTTTGCTCCATAGATGAAAGAATTTGCAGCACATCATACTTTTATTTGTACCTTGTATTGCAGCATTGTAAATAACATTAGCTGCAAATCATTTCGCGTGACGCATTGTGGAATTCAAACAAAAAGGAGTCCGACTTTTAAATATACACTGACAATTCTAGGCTTAAATTACTTTCCACATCAGTTTTGTAAAGAAGTTGGTTTCATTAATTATGTGGGAGCAGCTGCCCTATTATTTCATTAGAAGTATTTTTAGAAAAATACAAAAACATTTCTCCAGTTTATGAGCTTCTTAATACAACTTCAGTTTAGCTTCTGACAATTTTATCAAAATACCTTGTAATAGAAGATTAAAATCTAGGAAATCATATATCTTCAGACTGGCAGTTTTCTAAAACACTCCAAATCAATAAAGAAAATCCTACTGTATTTATGAAGTGCATTAAAAAAGAAAAAAGTAACATTGAACAGAAGATACTTTTTTATTATTGAAAGAAAAATTTACTTTAATATTTGTCATACTTCATCACCAGCTTAAGAACTCTAGTTTTTCTATTGATCCAAAGTAGATCCAGGTACTTGATTTCTGAAATAGGTGCATTTCTGAAACAGGTACATTTTCAGAGTGAAAAATATAATAGGCCTTGAGAAACAGATGATTACTGGTTCATAAGTTACCTGGCACAATGAAGACATCTTTATTTTATCAATTACCTTCCTGGTGATGTCGACCAGCTCAAGGTTTCTTTTTCTTCCAGTTGCATAAGCATGTGACCATTTCTGTTTATTATGCATGGATTCAAATAAATGTCTCAACATCTCATCTCTCTGTCTTTATAATGAAGTTAACCTTAAGCTTCAAGTTTCAAATTCTAATTATCTCAGCAGTTGTACTTACTTACTGCAAGGCTCACTTTACCAACATGGAGCATTCCCAGAAGTAACTGTGATTTTGCAGCTAGTAATGATCATTCTGTACATTAAGAAATTAATATTTTTCAGATGTTTAGTTTTCCTGAGTGCAACATTTAACAGACTCCCCGTTATTGAGATGAGCTCAAAACACCATAAACAGCGGGGCTGGAACTACATGATTTAAATTCAAAAAATACTTCAGAACTGGCTTGCCTGACAGAGAACATGTGTATAGCTATGTAACCTCACCTCACATAATCATTCCAACCTACTGACCGAATACAGAGAGAGTTCTATTAGAGTTCAGACAAGTTATTCTTTTCATAAGAAATAACATTACTACCCTTTGCTTTTTCAACCAGTTCATGTTTTATGTCTATAATAGTATTCCAACTCTAACATATAGTATAGTTAGAGCAGAAAACACATTTTTGTCAGCAAAATGAAGTTCGATTTCTCATCTAGGAATAGAATTCCTAATATACATAGCATCAGAACAAAGAAACACCATTGCTGTAATTAAAATTCAGTATTTTTTTTTAAGCAAATACAGGTAAGTTGATAATCTCTATATTCACAGGACAAATCCTTCCTGAGAATTCGTAATTGCTAAAATGGGTTTGATTCTTTGCTTGACAAACAAGTAAGATACAGTACCTGATGTAATGCATCTCCTGTGACTTCTGTTTTTTACTGGTGATCTCTTTTCCCTGCCTTCAGCCTCTGCTAATGTGGCTCATCAAGTTCTTGCTGCATAACCTCATCACCTGCACATCTTGTGTCTTGAGATGGAAACACTTGAAGTTAGGTGGATTCACAGCATTGGAAACTGCTGTGCCAGTGTTTCCTATATATCTGGGGCAAAATCAGAGACTAAAACTGATTCAGCCTTTTTCAAGCTCAGCATCTTAGCTAGCAGCAGCAAAGACAAGTGGCTAGATCTGTTAATGCATTAATGAGTATTTTAGTGTTCACTCATTGGCTGACTTCTCATCTCCTCTTGGTAAATTGACATTAAGCTTGTCAATAAAAAGGTAAGAAGTCTATGTCTATGGTAGCAGAAGAAAGAAAGGTTTTTTTCCCCCACTCAGAAATCTGAAGCTATTCTATAGAGAAGAATAAAAGAATTGAGCTGTAAATTGTAACTTCCGTTGCAGATCTCTGCCCTTCCCTTTGTCTTCTGCTCTGACTGCAGGGAGAGTGAACATCTAACAGGTTTGCAAACTCTCTGTGGATTCCTAGTTGCATTCCTAGCTTGAGGAATCTCATTGTGGCTTTTTCTTCCACATAAACCACACTATCTGAATCTTATTTTTTCTTTCTAGACAATACAGTATCACACACAACAAACTAGACTAGTGCCTTTTTGAGGGAGGCCTCAATTTAATTAGGAACAGCAATTTTTTGTCTGAATTTCGCTTGGCATAAGTTCTTCTTTTGCTCTTAAGTACAGAGTTCATAGTCTTCAAAAATTCTGACTTTCACTACATTAAAAAAAAACAAGACAGGAAAAATCAGTGCTAGAAGCTGCTCAAAATCCTATGTAAAAATAGTATTAAAACTATGAAGCATAGTGAAATCAAAAAGGAATAGTTTCTAAAAATTTGAAGCAATCTTTCAAAAATGGCCAAAGTAGAAGTGAGCTTCTGTTTTTCAATACCCACCTTTGTTCTGTTTTAGAGAACCATCTCTTCAAACTCACAGAAATACTCTATTTAGGAAGGTGAAAGAAGTAATTATCTTATTTTATTGATTTACACTTTTTCATAATCATCAACTAGTAAATGAAAGCAAATTAAAAAAAGTCAAATAGGAAATCTACTGGAGAAAGGAGAAAAGTTTTGTGATGGAGTTCTATCATTGTGTTATATATACTGCTAAGTCTTTTTTTCACCACTTTTAAAATCATGAAGTAATGTTAAAATCATGAAGATTCATCATGAATCAGAATAAAAAGTGCATAAGGAGCATGCTTCAAAATTTTTTCTTATTTTTCTTATTTTATTACTATTTGATTGGTAGTTTTGGCAATCAAAAAAAATAGCAAATATTTAGATCACAATGTAAGTGAAGATAGGGTGAAGATAAGTGAACATGAAAATCAGAAATTCGGATTTTTAAAGCAGACTCTCAATAAGAATGCAGTTCTTGTACTAAGTGCTCATGTTTCATTTACAAGATTCTAGTGAAGTGAATATTTTTCACTGTAAGAGCACTTGTAATTTACGCATACTTGATAATTCATGCTTTATACAGAACTAAATAATTTGAAAGCTGTTGAATTGGAAAAATCTGGGTGTCTCTACTATGAAAGAAAATTAGAAACTGAAGGCAGCAGTTTTAACATACACTATCAAGTTTTCAGATGGGAAAGCACATGTCAAAACTTAGTAATTAGACATCTTTATACTGGCCACACTTTGCTCTTAGCTTGTATTTTTCCTGGGAATTTTCTTTCAATCATTTGTTCTTCAAGGATAGCCTACAAGTCAGTTAGAAGAAAAATATTTAGATTGACAGGCAATTTTTACCTGAAATTCCAGCCTTCTCAGCACATATTTACTGACTTAATATTTGAGAACTATCATTTAAATGATATAAATATTGGAGGTGTCAATTGCTTAAGGTGAACAGTCAGATTTTGGACATTAGAGAGGTCTGAAATGCACAGTCTTGGTTCCCTCATCACAGGTCTACTCCTGCCATCTACCATGGTTTGCTCAGAAGCAGCCACAGTCAGTCTCTTCAGTTTACTAGATGGAAAAAAAGAAAGATCGGTGAAAATATAATCAAGGCAGGACATTTTTACTGGAACACAAACCTATCAAATCATTAGGTTTTGGAATGGGATGTAAGATAGAAATTATACTACTGGCATTAGTCAATGCTGTTCTCTCAGTCGAATTCCCCTCTTAGCTAAATTCAGGGAGAGAACAATAATCTCAAGTAAAAAAAACAACAGTACTTCTGTGTTTTCCACTAACAGCCAGCAAAGTTTCAGCTTTTAGTGCAGAGTACCCTCAGTGCCTATTTGCCTCAGAAAAACATTAACTGCAACCACAATTTTTTTTTTAAAGTATTTGAGGACTTTTTTTCCCCCAATAAAATTTGTAAGACCACGATTAACCACAGGAGTCTCCACTGCACCCATTTCTTACTGTCAAGCACTTATTTGAGCAGGAAAATTCACACAGAATTGACCTGGCTGCCAATATTTTATCAGTCACTCCTCAGAAGATACAGATAACAGTCAAGTGATAAACTGTTTGTTCCCTTTCAAGGGCTGAATTACAAAATAGGAATAGTCACTATATTTGTAACTATACTGTTTTTTCTCTCTACATGATAATTCCTGTTATTTCTTTGAATTTAAGAATCAAGAAAATCTATTACAGTAATCAATACTGAAGATTATTTCATTTCAGGTTTTACATAGCACACTGAGTGCAAGAAACAAAATAAAACAGAAGGAAACTAGAAAATTGTCTCTGAGATATTCATGTTTCTTAAACCACAAAATATTACCAACTACTATCAGGAATCTAACATCCAATTACATAAGAAATTTTAGTCTGAAAGAGCTTTTAGTTCGCCTTTTTTCCCTTGGGTAGATAGCAGATACTGTAACATCATGCATATGGTTTTATCATTTATATGTTTAGTACTTACATAAACAGATTTTGAGCCTGTTCCTTAGAGATGATGGACACATGATTCTTATTGAAATCTACATGATTTCAGAGTTCTTGATATTGCAATATTGAATTGACTGTGTTTCAAGCGGCAGTCAAGGCAAGCACAGCAAACCAAGTGTAGAGAACTGGTACTAAATGAAGTTTTGTCTCGACATTGCTGCTGCTGCAGAGCTGCTACTGCCAAGGTGTGTCGGGCAAGGCTGCACCGGCACCCCCGGGAGCTGTCCACGAGGTAAACAGCCTCGTGCACCTGCACGGGGGAAAACGGGCAGGAAAAGGGCAGAAGGCCGCCTCTAGGGGAACAGCATGTCTGGCACAAACTGCACGTACACATCTACCATCTGCGCATGAGCAGGAGCCCCCCAGATGCCCCCAGCCCGTTTCTGGAAGGTTCCAAGAGGGCGGACTGCGCACGACAGCTAATCTGCATGGGAAGCGCGGAAGCACCTCCCAGAGGCGGGGCAAGAACCTATAAAAAACTGCAGACGGGGTGAGTGGTGGGGCTTGTTTGCGAGGACTGGAGATCTCTGGCGGGGGTAGTGGGATGCTATTGGACTCGGAGTGGTGGTAGCTAGTTTCTTTGTTCCTTTTCCAAGTTTATCTTTTCCCCTCACCCTTGTTCCCGTCTCCCCTTGGCCTTTCCCCATCTTTTCTCCCCACTCCGTTGAAAATAAAGGTAAAAGGTTGTATGATATTTGACCAGTTTTTGGGTCTTAATCTTGTCCTTGGGATCGTAACGAAACCTTCCCGATACTGGATTGGGACACGGAGTCATGCCTTTAAAACTGGTAAGAACTACAGCACTGAATTTTCCATCATCTTGCAGTAGTTCTTGAAAAAAATATCTAAATGAATATTTGAATTAAGAACTACTTAATTTTATAAGCCACCAGTATGAAAGCATTCCTGAAGCTTCAGGTCTGTAATTGAGACCAATGAAATAGAGAATAATAATGGCTACTACATTAATTACATCATATTGCTATTTATATAGTGATGACACACATGCTAAAATTAAATTCATTTTGAAATTTTTTATTTTCTAGAAAGTATTTTATTTGGCATTTAGTTACCGAATGGATAAAAATGAAAAGTGGCTTTTTATGGGGGCTTATCATTAGAAGTTTTGTCATTCTCTAATACCAGAAGAATTTTAAAGCAGAAAAGGTGGTTTAATAATAAATGCTAACTGAATAGATATATTATTCAGAAACTTGTCTCAATTATTTCACCTTAAATATACCATATCGGCACTGTTACGCATTAACAATGAAACAAAATTACTTGAAGATGAAGCTGTGCTAACTATTTCAGCCCATAAAAGATGTATTGTCTGGCAAATTAAACCACAGCACAGTATACTTCAATTTGGTGTGCACTTTGGACAGACCATAGTGGAAGACAATAAAACTGCATATAGGGCAATCAAAGACAAACGAAACTAAAATCAGCTTTCAGTGAGACAGCTTCTGAACTTCTGCTTGCCTAAGTTAAGATGCACCACATTTTGAAGTGTATTTAAGAAAATTTTCATCAGAAACCCCACTTTCAAAATGGATTTAGGAACCAAGAGAGATAAGAGCAACGTTTTGAAGGTACTTAGCACCTACTCATCTCTATGTAGATTAAGATTTTCAGAAGTACCAGAGTATGTTGAACCATTAATTTTGTTGATTTCAGTGTCTCCTAACACCTGTAGTTAGAAAGTTAATTGCTGAAATCCTTTTATATGCATCTGCAGGCAGTTATATACACCTACAATTTCTAGAATTCTGGCCCAATTACATACAGAATGAAATCTGCTTTTTAAATTTTGGTGGAAATCATTACAATCTATCAAACACATTAGTAATTCAAATGTCGTATCTGTTGCGAGTCCTTCAGTTTGTAGTACCAGCACCTTTCTTACAGGTAATTAGCAATGTACAACATTAATTACATTCATCAGACAAGGTAAGCTTGCAGCTGCACTTCTTTTCTAAAGAAAATGTGTGAATAATATTCTCTTTGACGTATCAGCTTTCATCTGCATCTTAGTTAACCAACAGCAGTGATAATAATTTTTCTATGTTTCAAACAAGTCTCATCTAAAAGCTTTTTTAATTTTATTTATTTTATTTTTTACACATTTCGCAGCAGGACAATCATGAAAATCTTGAGAGGCACTCTCCGTTCTACTCAGCCAGTATGGATAAATGTCTTGCCAAGTCTACTGTGCAGGCTTAATGCTTCTACACTCCAACGGGAGCAAATGAAAGCAGCCTGCACTCTGCTCCGTGTCAACGTAAAATTTCTTGATAGGGACAGGCGAACACTGCTTTTCTTTCCCCCACTAAGGCTTTTCAAGATTTACCTTGTTTAGTCTTTGTTCTCCCACTGTGTTTTCCTGCCACTTCATCATTTTGCACTACTGAGAAAAATCCAATACTACTTTTGTGGATATTTAAGGAAATGAAGGATCCTCTTCTAAACTCCTTGAGCCTAGCTCACTTCTCACTTCATATCTCAGCACCTCTAATCATGACACGCAACAGGATGAGAACCTACAGTCTCCTCCCTCTCTCTCGCTGAGCGTTTTAGTCTGCCAATTTTTGACATCCATTGCAATTGTTTTAATAGGTCTGAACCAACCTCAGCACCATTTGCAGCATTTTTCTCTGTTAGAGACAATGACAGAGTTAACTAAGGGACATTTCACTTTCATTAGACAACGTACCATTTAGTCAGAGCAAAAATTTATGGAAGAAAACATACTGTCAAGTAACAGCAAGGGTCTGTGTGCTTTGAGCTCTGCAAGCACTCCCTCATCTTCACCTGGGAACCCCAATGAGAGTGCTCCAGGTCCTCATGCAGTGCCTCCTCTTTGGCAGCAGTGCCTTCTGAACGCTTGGATCGAATGTCACCTCCTAGATCCGAGTTACCATTTTATACAACGTACACCCCAGATTTCTTGAATTAAGTCAAACCTTAATTATTTCTACTAAGGATGAAACTTCAAAAGGCAGATTATCAGTCCTGAAACAAGAAAGATAAACAGTAACCCATACTTCCATTAGGAAAATCAGAAGCGGGAGTATCAGCATTCAGTGGCAACCCTGAATTAAATAATTCCTAAAATGATAAACACACGTTATTTATAAAACTGCAATAATATGGGAATGTTCAATTCAGCTACAGCTGAATATCTTCCTATAATAATAATAATTGAATTTTCTGTGTTTCCATAACACTGTTTCTCTATCACCATGACACTTTCAAAGATGTGGCATTATTTTGGAGTAAGTTAAACAGAAAAATTCTCTTAGCTCAATAAATTGCTATTTTTGACTCTTAATTAAAACAACTGTCTGTATTCACAACGTTTAGGCAGTTTAGCAGCTTAGGCACATCCTGGCAGCACATGAATTTACTCTATACCACTTCCTTCGTTTTGATTCTTTGCTTTAAGGAAACACTTAAAAAAAAAAATTTGGAAATGATGCGTAGGTAATTAAAATTGGAAACTTCCTTATAGGCTGGAATGACATTATTCATACCTATACACACACACACAAATATACGCACACATACAGACAATACTGTATGTTTTCAATTCTGCTTTGTTGTGGCTTCTCTATTAGGGATATCCTCAGATTGTTTCTCTCTTTTGTCAGCCTTTCTTAGCATCAGTAACTGGAGGAAATGTAATCTTTTATTTTCATAAATGGATAACTAATGCAATAAGGCAATAGACCTATTTTTCACTAATGCAGTAATCAGATCAGATATAAAATTAAGGCTTAAGATGCATTCAACAAATATTTGATAAGACATGAAAGCAGTTATGAATGAGTTATTTTATTATTACATATGGTGCTATTTGTGGCACTGGAAGTTTATATAGAAGTAATCTCAATTTGTAGAACTCTGATTACTAAAATAGACAACCAAGATTTGCATGTTCCATTTAGTTTGCTTTATAGTTCTATTTTTAATTTTGACTGAACATTTGCATCATAAGACTTAATTAAGCTCCTATTCTACAAGACTATTTTTAACATTAATCTAAATACAGTTAGAGCGAGATGATATTGTCCTGGCCAGAAAGTGGTATACCTCAACTCTGTCCTTACATAAAATCAAATGGGAATTAGATCAAAACTAGCCTTTGTGTACTTAGGATATGATTTTAGGGAATCTTTGGGAACTAAGACATCAAACTGCTACTGCCTTTCTAAAGACTAATTTAACTCCCTTTGGCCTTTGAAAATTACATACCTATTAAAATTTTTAGTAATTAAATTAATAGTAATTAAATATTAAAATAACCCACTATTTTCTTCAGCAAATAGAGAAGTCCTAATTTTATATGCAAATAACTGCCTCAACAGTAAACTACCTTCACTTTAGGTAAGCAAAGAAAAGATGCAGGGAAGCCAAACTAAAAGACAAAAGCAATCCTTAATCTTTCCCTGGGTTAGGAAGGAGCAATTTAGCCAGCTCTCCTGCTTCATCTAATCTGGAAGGATGTGGAAATATAAAGCACACTCCCACAAATTCTGCTTTTACCAGAAGAGTCTTCCTCTGTTGCTTTTGTTGTAGTTCTCCTTCACAAGGGCTGGATCCTATATTGGCTAGGAATTATGTTCCTCAGCTGACTCGTAGCACCTCCAGATTGATTTCCTACAGGGAAGCCTCGCTACTTATCCATGCACTCCAGCACAATGACTACCTTATACACCTCTTGCAAAAAACCTTTATAACTGTTCAAACTGAAGGCTCATTACATTCTTTCTTTCCTAATATTTTGCAAATGTTGCAAAGCCATTCCAAGACGGTGATGCTTCAGTTCACTCTCTAACTAACAAGCAAAACTATCTGGGAGCAATACTCCTTTCTCTGTTTGTTTGACTTGCTCTTGGTCGCTTGCCAAAGAGAAGATAGTCTTTTAGATTAAACATTACTACTCCTGCTGGAGTATTTTAAAACATATTCCTACATGTATTTTGCTTGGGGACAGTGACTGAACTTTTCCCATTACCAACACTGCAGGGTTAGACCAAAGGAGGCTGTTTTCTTACCTTAATAGCAAAGCCAGAAGAATTTTTCCCCTTCAGTGTGACAATATGATGCAGAAGATAGATGTTAGGAGGCTCGTGAAAGTTTGTTTCGGTTTCAGACACAATGTGTCACATTAAGCAGTAAAACAGTAAAACTATACTGTAATAGAAAATCTGATTAGGCACCTCCTATGAACACTGATTCTTGATTTTGTAGTTCAAATAAACTAGTCTTTAGGAATTGCCACAGAATTACAGCACTGAGGCTAAAGAGGACCTTGTCAAGTTTTACATGAATGTACTCATTGTTCTATCATTTGCTTTCACTCTTCATAGGTCTGTAATTTTTCAAGTAAACTTTAAATTGAAGCTGTCCAGTTTCAATGCCTGTATCTGCTCTCAGCATTACTATTGCTGAACATAATTGTCCTAACAATATAGAAAATTGCATGTTTTTATTTCGGATCACTTATATTGAGCCTCAGCACAGGTTAAGATGTAAGGCTAAGAATGAGATGAATTTGCTGAATCTTCACTATTTGCAACTGACAGAAAAATTTTTAAATTAAAATACAGAATAAGCATTGCAGCAAATACCACATTCGCTCCCTCTTGCATAAAGCACAAGTGTAAAAAAAATAAATAAAGGGGGGAATAAAAGTCTAATTGAGAAATAATCCTAATTGCACACTGTACCACTAACAGCTCTTTAAAATGCAACTTTAACAGACTGTCCTGACTCCAGTAAAAAGACAGATTCCTTATTAATATCTTAGCATAACACAGACTGAAACCTGTGAAGCTGCTTAATTCTGAAAACAAGGCCTGTGGCTATGAGAAGTACATATCTGGGCCATGATCAGATTATTTTAAGCAATTGCTGAAAAACTAGCTACTAAAGCAGAGTTTAACCTCTGTTTTATTTGTTAATATACCAGAGCTACTAATAATTTCTTATTTCTTAACCCAATTTCACTAAGATTTTACCTAACTAAAGCATGGAAAGGCAAGCTCTCCTGGTAAGGGGAAGAGGTCGTTTTTCTCCCGATAGCCTGAGGAATGTCTTGTCTTTGCTGAAGATCCCTACTGCAGAACTGTTTTGACGGTAAGGAGGATGAGAAGAAAGCAGCAAGATTAGCACAGCAGAGCACGCAAGAGGTTAGAGAATGCTGCAAGCAATAGAGGTATCAAAGAGCACTGAGATAACATTAAGAAGCTTCTACAAGCATATGTTATGGGTATATACACATATATACCAAAATATTCAGTAGTTTTTATTCCTCTCTAAACCAGATTAACAGACAATGTGAGTTTGTTTTAAGATAGAACTTCCACCTTAGTAAATGCTGCACTGAGTGCTACAGGTTCTCTTGTGTGTTGATTAAAATGGTGATGGTCATACTGTCATGTAATCATTTTTTTCTCCCCTCATTCATGTTTAAGAGAGAAATATGGGAGCAGGTATCAGATTAAACTAAAGCCATCAAGGTATCTCTTCAAGATTCACCTCAGAAACAGACAGTGATCCTATGAGTTGTTCAGATTTTCTTTACAACAGTAACACTGTGCCACAGAAGTGAGGAGGGTATGGTTACAGGAACAGACAAATTACCCACCCCTTCTGTCCTGCATCTCCAGGTTTACGGACAGCTGTGCAGGCAGAATAAGCTTCTTACTGAACAGCACCTACCCATATAGGAGCTGCTCTGTTCATGAGAGAGATATTTTGTCTTTCTCTGTGTAAAGCACACTGTTTCTATTTAAAATCATCTAGCTGTTGCTTCAAATCCGTTAAGTTGCTTTGGGAGTGCCCTCATAGTGCTTTCTTAGGCAACTATTTTTATTCTCCCTACACTCCAGTTCACCATGCAGGAATTGGTTAGGCATATATATTTTGTGCATCTGAGTCTCCTGTCAAGATTGTCATATCTCAGACTCCACTAATATCTCTGTGGGCGCCCTGTTAGCAGGCTGCAGCTGCTTCCACTGGTGCACCCGTCACACAGCTCATTCAGATAAGGGTTCCTCTTGTGAAACTTCTCCAGCTGAAGGACACGCTTTTAAATCTGACTTTAAAATGAAAGACAAGAATCCGGAGAACAATACAATCCCCTCATATTGGCATCAGTGTGGTATACAGACACATACTTGCTGTTTCTAAGAACTATGGTCCCAGACTTATCCTTACAGATTTAAAAATCTGCCAAACAGCTCCAGGAGAATACAGAGGAGCATAATCCATATAGACGACGTAGATCCTCAATTAAAATATATGGCAGGCTAGCAAATGGGCATGGCTTTATGTATTTTAGAAAAGGTAGCAGTCTGAATCATAGCATCAGCAGTAGAATTTTTTCTCCCCAATAAATACTTTTTTTTCTGATAACATTACAAGAACTACATGAGACACAGCCTTATGAATAAATTGATACTATGTGCACCAGTTTAATGAATAGTCTTTGTTAAGAAGTATACTTACATTTTGAAATTGAAAGGTTTTTTTCCCTGGTAAATTGAGCACAGCATTTAATCACACTTTGAAACTGATAGAAATACTACTATGAATTATCATTTTTCATTACATAGGAGAATATCTTTTCTAAACAAATTAAATTTGTTTCCGATGCTCATATTCAAGTACTCTTAAGAGAAGGACTAAAACACTATTCTGCTTTTCTGCGGTCTCCTTCCTCTGGTAGGTTCAGACATTGTTTGCCAGCCTTAGTACCTACACATTTCTAAAGGAAGTCTCTTACATACAATGGAAATTTGTGTCAAGTCCTGCTTCTGAAAACAGACACAAGGAGAAATAATGGAATTACTCAAGTGACTAGGAAAATAAGTTATGCTGACGACATACTACAATGGCGTGGGGAAATAATGGCAGTATTCTCAGAGAGCAGAAGTGATCTAAGATTCAGCTTGTTCCAGTGTGCCATATTTCACTGTGTAAGGCCAGAAGAGACAGATTCTGACTGAGTTCATCTAACTGAGTCCAGGTATACTGAAAGATGATAGTCCCTAAACTAGAAGCCTAATCAGTTATCATATGTTAGATTCAGACTAACTTGCTGAAACTCCCCTCAACTCAGGTAATCATAAACCAGTACTCTAACTTTATTGCTTTTTAGTTTTCTCATTCCAATGCATCTAAAATACTATCACCTTGGTTTGATTTGTCATCCATACTTCTTGAATTCCTGCCTGTCCTCCACATCTTAATTAGAAGTTCACAGTCTTTCATGGTGTAGTAGGTCTTTATTTTCATGCACTCTAGCTATACAGAAACCCATTTGCTGGACTCCAGCCATTCTGCTTAGGTTCTCCTTCACTAAAGAGGCATAACAGGTCTCCAAATCCTGCAGGGAATTGAAATTTTTTTGCATTTTCAGATCCAACTGCAACACTGACATTTTGCGAAGTCTTAAAACTAAAAGAGACCATTGAACTTCATACATCATTTACTTAAAAAGTACCAACAATGAACACAAAGTCTGAGCAGCAGACAATATTTAATGAACAATATTTAATCTATAGCTGATAAAAGGTCAAATCTTATGCAAAACTGTGTTTAAAGCAGACAAGATTCTGAATTTCTAATAAACTCAAGATGTTATCTAAAAAGGCAAGGAAACTAGGCTAAACAGGACAAATAACAAATAAAATTGCAAGCCTAGCAGGACATTGGAAATTTACACAGGTTTGCAAAGTATTTAGCTTTGAGTAAAAATCAAAGCTACATCTCACCAAAGGAGAACAAAAAGAAAAACAAACAATTTTTAGGTAACAGCAGCTCTGCCGCATCAAATACAGATGGTCCCTTTACCCAAAGGGGCAAGGGCATAGCCTTCTTAACATGCTAAACTGAGATGTCATTCACTGTTTCCAGAATTTCCTCAAATGGCTTTTCCACAGCAAAATAAGTTATTATAGATGATTTTTGGCCCATAAGTACATGAGGAATTCATAATCCTATTCACTGATTTTGTTGTGGAGCACTTGTTTGTAGCAAACCACTGGATAGTGGTAGCATTTTAAATTGACACAACCTGTTTCTGCAATATTATGAGAAACATGAGTGAAATATCACTCGTGGCAAAAGTCTATTCATTTCATTAGCTCCTACTTGATGGTAACACTAATTCCCTTAAAACAAAGGCGATGCAGTGGGTATGGCAAAATCAACAATTGCCAAAAACACTCATTTAAAATATAAGGGGTACGATACGCTAAAGAATAGTGCTGAGCGATACCACAGAGAACACAAGAGTGTACATACATGAATACACGTACATAGCTCAGCATATCCTCCCCTTTGTGGAGTTCACTACTGCTTCATCCAACGTACCATTACGAAGCTCATTGGGTTAAGAAAAAGAACGCATGAGGCGCTAAGCTATAATAAGTGTAATCAGTGGAGAAGAAAAAAAAAAATGAGGCAAGCATTTTACTTGAATGTCTAGAAAGCCAGAAAAAGAGTGCAAGAAAGAAGGTTGCCAAGAACGTACATTGCAAAAGCCACAGGTTGTTAAATGCTTAATTTAGTATTTTAGAGTATTTTACTGTTAATATTACATCATACAACATGAAACGCTGCCAACCTCTAAAAATACTCAAACTAATACATTTTTTACTACCTACAGCTTTATTTTTCTATAAATAGCTGCTTTTATACGGATTTATGAACTAAATTTCAATTATTCCACTAAAAAATGCTGAACATAAATATCTGAAACAGAAGTTGAAACGAGGTTCATGCAAGTATATCTGGGCTACTCACAGTAAAGCAATAGCCCCCTACACTGTTACCGCTGAACTCATGGGCAGAGCATGCTTCCAGGGATGCAGACCATGATACGGCTTGATACAACAAAACCCAACCTTCAAATTGCACACAAAAATCAACTGGAAAATGAACTGCACAGTCAAGGCATCTGCTTGATACGCAGGGTTACTATCAAGTTAAGCAGCAGATCAGTCACTCTCCTAAGCTGGATCCCTTAAGAGCCTGTGACCTATGCATTCCTGGTGCTCCTCCTCCTCCACGGGGATCAAACCCCAGACAAAGGGGGAAACAGTCATCACCCTGCATGTTCTGAACAACTGTGTCGCTCCTCTCCCCATCCGCAAGTAACAGAAGTAGTAAATGGCCCATCAGTTGCATGCCACAATTTTCCTGCTTCTTGAATGGTAACAACAAACAATTTCCTTTGAGGTTTGCCTGTTAAGAGTAGTGGGACACAGTTACTCCCCTCACTGCAGCAAACCAAAGTAGATGGAAACATCACTCCTCACAACTCTCCTGTTGCACTCACCAGTGTGGTGAAGACCCCCTCTTATCCATGGACACAATGAGATTTGTCTCCTAGTTCCTTAGAAAATGTTTTTAGAAGCTTCACAGCATGAGAAATGCTAGGACACTGGAAGTAACTTGTATAAATGTATTTCCATGTGTAATTTCATTATTAGTGTATTGCTTCCTACATGAATACCAAAAATGAAGATATATTGGGATAATAAAACACCAGTTTTTACTGGTTAAAGTCATAGAAATAAAAGTATTTCAACTATTTTTCCACATAACAAACATTTTTACTAAGAATATAAAGGAATAAAAAAAAATCTGGCAGAGCTAATATTCATAGGGCACTGAGTCTAGGATAATGAATTGATAATAAACATAGGAAAGGAATAAACAGGTGTAGAAAATCTAAAAAGGTGATACAGAGCTCTGTGGTTTCCAACAGCCCAAAAGAAATAGGCCTTAAAAATCCCCAGGTTACATCAATTTTAAAGTTTAGTTTGTTCCTAAGGATCTTCAGAGACTAATTCACAAATTAAGTTCAAAAATATTCTCAAAAATTCTTTAAACAGACCCAAATAAATAACTGAAAGTGTAATTTTCTCCAAGGAACATCATTCTTGGTCCTACTTTGGTATTTTTTCTTCAGTTATACACACAAAGTACTTAAAAAAACATTAGAAATATTCTGGACTAGTTCTTCTACTGATATAAAAACATGTAGCTTCTCTGATGTAAACAGAGTCACGATAATTTATATTAGCTGTAGAATTTTCTTTTGCTAAATTCCGTTGCTGCCAGACTGTTTTGTATAAAGAACTCTGTAAAATGTTGGATTAACAAAGACCTGTTTAATATGAAAGCAAACTTGAATCTTCAAGAACAAGAATCTCTCAGTGATGACTATCTTGGAATATTTATTCAAAATTTGAATATTTACTCAAAGTATTCCAAGAGGACATCATGAGAAAATATTTTTCAATAAATACATAATAAAGCCATAAATCCTGATGATCTACCACACAGGGTTTTTCACAGGCAAAAGCTGCAAGAGGTGTTTTTTGCTATTGGCAAGGTAGATCCAATAGAATAACTGCTAAGGAGGCATTCCATAAATTTGGTAATTGACCCTTCATAAACAAGTATTTTAATTAATGCCTTAACAATAAGCAATTAAGTTTGCACTTCTCAAAGCTTTACCATTTCAATCTGAGTTAAGTGTAGACCAGAGAATTGCATCAGGCTGCTCACATTTATCTGACAATGTCTATGGCCAGGACTGCAATTTTCTTGTTTGCTTCAGAAATACAATTAAGTCTCTGCAGAAACCAGGGAATTTAGAGGTGATGTTGCCTGAGAACTTTTGACTGATCCCTGTAATAATATCCAGTACCGAAATGCTGGGAGAGCATCCCTCAAGAAATGTAGCAGAAATATAAGCTGACATTAGAAAACACTCTTCAATTTTCAATAAAGCATACAGTAACAACTTAAAACCAAAACCTAAATTCATCTTAACTGCCAAGGTATAAGCCAGCTTTGTTTCTTGCACAGCCAGCATGAGATAAAGCCAGAGTCCTCTCATAGGGATAGATGTAGCAGACTCAATCTCATTGCCCATTTCAGATTTATCTTAAAACACAACTCATAAAATGCAGCAGGCAAAACAGAGTCTGAAATGAGGCAAACAAAACCTGGCTCTGCCAGTATGAATTTTTCCACTGCTTGCTAACCTGTCATAGCATTCCCATTAGCAGCAAGCTGTCCTGTCCATAAAAGCTATGGGCTAAAAACCTGAAAGACCAAAGACACGCTCAGCATATCCACAGCACCAACCGAAACAGAGCTTCTGAGAAGTGCAGAAGCAGACAAAGCCTGTCTTCCTTCACTTACTGTAGGATAGGACACAGCTGGCTATAGCTAAGGATGAGTTAGGTCCCACAGTGATTCAGCTGGAGCAACCCTGCTTTTTCATGCCTTGCACAGCTAGGGATCCAGATTACCAAGCAGAGCTGGTGCAGCCTGACCAGCGATCGCATGACAGCCCGTGCCCACTGACTCTTCAGCACCTACTGCGACTTACCCAGCTGCTGAAGATGATTAATAGGCAGCATACTGTTTCTGCTGTGTGATGCACCTAAGCTCATAATGTCCTCACATAGACTCGTCTACTGCCCTCCCCTGTTCTCTTCTCCTCCCAGAGCTTTGCTCTGCTAAAAAGGACATCTTTTTCTGAGACTTGGGTAGGAATAAACAATATGGGATAGGAAAGAGCTGACTAGTAACACTTCCAAGATCAGATCTGCTAAAAGTAAACAAAGAAGGGTGGAGGGGAGAAAGCAGAAATTATGGATTGCCATCTGAACACATTAACAATATCAAGCTGTGGTGGCAAAAAGTGTCATATTATGCTGTGTAACCATGAATGGAGCTTGTAAACTGGATAGAAAAAAATCCTGCTGTGCTTCTTGGGTTTTATAAGACTGTCATCTGACTGCTGTGTCCAGTTTTTCTAGATAAATCTAGTCTGATTAGAGAGAGTGCAGGGAAGAGCAAGAAGAATGGCAAGCACATTACAAACAAGGGAACACTGCAGGACTGAAGGTTGCCTAATATACAGAAGAGAAGGCTAAGGGGAGTTCTGACAACTTGCTTTGCATATATAAAGGTCAGCTGCAATGAGAAAGAAGCTGTTCTCCATGTCAGTGGTGGTCATGGAATAGCAGACATACACTGCTTCATGCGGAGAATTTCCTTTGGACATTCGGACTTTCCAGCAGGAAGGCTAGTTAAAAACTGATAAGTGTGCCTAAAAGGCTGTGAAATCTTCATCTTTTAATTATTATTTTTAAAGAAACAAGTTCAACAATGATATAGATAGAGATGACCCTGCTCTGGGTAGAACAATGGACTAAATGATTTGATAATTTTAGCATGATGTTTCAGTGTAATACATATTGCCTTATGTAATTTTAAAGATTTAAATGTGCTATATGGAAAAGGAAAAACATGCCTGAAATTATTTGGAAACAAACTTTCAACCACATACTTAGCTTATATTGCAACACCACCAGTTACAGAAAAGCAATGTTTATTTGCAAAATTTCACAGAACAGAAATTTTAGAAAATAATTCCCAGCTATTCATATCATGGCCATGACATCTACATAATGTTCTTGCAGCTAAACAAAAGAGATTATCAGCAAACATTAAATCTTTATTTTATAGCACCAATTTTTTTCTGTATTTCCTTCAAAACTCTGTGTGATTGGAAATGGTTAGAAGATAACACTTTTATGTAAACCAGTAACTTTAAAAAAACTTTAAAAAAGCTTTTAAAAAATGCTTCTAAATAAAAAAGTGCTTCACATCTTTTTGCATATCAGTTCCAAAAAGAATATTCCACAATACATTTTATAGTAAAGGCAGTAAGACAGACTGTTATAAGAAAAAAAAAAAAGCTTGCAAACATCTACAGTATTACAGACTAAGAATTAAAATTCCTTTATCTGCCACCATAGCAATGAATTGCAATTTATCATGAAGTGAGTTTAGTACCTGATCACCAGAAAATCAGTAACTGTAAAATCATTTAGCTTTATTTAATATAATTCCTTGATATTATCCTCACTGTTCCAAGCAATGCAGAAACATACACTTCAGGATTTTCTTTCGTGCCAAATGGAAACATTTAGCAAATGTTTTCCTTCTACTTGCCTGAAGCAAGTTAGGGTAAGTGATGGACATACATTTGAGAAATTATAATGTATTGCAATATACCAATATTGTCTTTTGGACAATTTCAGGAGCAGAAAAAGAAATAATCAGCCTACAAAATGTCCTAAGATGCAAGCTTCTTCACCAGTGATTTTATTTGACAGTAGTACCATCTAGTGGTCTAGATGATCCTTTCAAACTTTAGAAAAAGCTGTAGAGAGTGATCCAGCCAAAATGATGCAAAATGCTAGTGTGAGTAACATGTAGTTTTTCAGTCCCTGGATAACCAAAGTGAGAGAAAAAGAAAAATGTCATGTTGCTATAATAGATACCACTTCACAAAGAAGTAAAGTACAGAATTAGAGTTCCATTTTTATGATTATATGATTTATGATTTTTTATGGTTATATGATGACATTTTATGATTATACATCCATTATGTGAAATGGTAAGTTTTATATCATGTTATTTTTATACAGTGGAAGTGGTTCTATTTGTTTCTCAAAACAGTCCTATATAAGTAATTTATAGAGTATATATGTAGTAAATAAAATATTCACAAAATTAACTTAATTTACTTTTGGTATTTGTAAAGGAATTTCAGCCTACTTTCAGGTTATTTTTAAACAGTAAACACTCATGTCAAGACTATGCTAAAATATATGGAGAGGATGAAAGATCTGGTGAGTCACCAAGATTTGGATAACAAACATGATGGTTTTCTAGTGTGGTGCAACATCTATCTGCAGTGGCAAAGATATAACTTCTACTTCTTGCTCCGGGGGTGTCTTGTATTTCACACTGTCACTAAAAATATCAGGTAAGATAATCTATAATGGCACATTAGGTTTCTAGGAAATCTGGACAGATAAGCTGAGGGAGCCTGCGGACCACGCTGCTAGTGTTTGATGCTGAAATTCCACTAGAAAAATAATTTCTACCATGTACAGTAACATACAGTAGAGTAGATTAGCCTGTTCTGCACAATCACTGGTAGATGAGTTTAGGAATCTCTACATTACACAGTAATCAGCAGGGCCAATTAACCTCTGTCTTACTTTTTGGTCCTTTGGCAAATTTGACCCAAAATGTGTAATCCATTGGGCTATGTGATTCTTGCAACAACTGCTCATCCCCTTCCCTCACTGAAAGAACGAGCTCAAATGAAGACTGATTTCAGGCTATGCTTGGCATCCTGCCTCCTGACCCTGCTACTGTCTTCATTTACTCACACTGCTTGCACATACAAGTATGGAATTGCAAGTCTGCGTTCCTGTAAAACTTCATAAAACAAAATTCTTCATCTTTTTGGAAAACTTAGTACTGCATGACGTGTCTTTTAGCTTCATAATCTATCTAATACTTGCAATGAGGAGAAATCTCAGAGAACCAGCTCTGTACCAAGTCATGACATTCTTAGAATGAGATACAAGCAGAAGAAAGAGAGAACAGTAAGATAATGCATTACCTTGATTTCTTTAAATACGAGGACTCCCCACATTGCAGCAACAAGACCGGGACCCTAAAACATAGGATTCACTTGTACATTACAGCGTTTCCTTAAATTGTGCCACTTTCTCATTATGCTTTTCAGAGTGGTTGTATTTTGCCTGGATGGCAAATTTAGACCCTTCCATCCTATATAATTATAGAGCTTATGGCAAAAGTATAAATGTCATTGAAATTTTTATGAAGTGAGATATAACAAATTCTTCCAGGAGGATTAAAGAAGTACAAGACTTTTTCACAGGAGGCACAATTTCTTTCTGAAGTAGACTGTGGAGCCTGTAGTGGCTGTTACACATTCTCTTAGTAGTCTCCAAACGATAAGCCTCACCTTAGTCCAAACTGCAGACTTTCACCTGTTACCACATTTCAAAAGACTATTCAGGTTTCTTGGCAACTACCACGGCTCTGCCTAACGTTTTCTTTATTACCATGACTAACTAGTTGGACAAAGTTTGCATTTATCACTCAGCATGAACTCAAAAGACTGGAACATAAATCTATTTTTTCGTCCAGGCATCTGGACAAAACACAAAACCAGCCAGACAGATAGATCACAAAAACTACTCTTTATCAGTGATGCTGTCTTACAGATTTCCTAGCAGCAACACAGTGATAGACAGTGATAATTTCCAGGCATTCCTGGAAATATTTTTTCCCCTGTGAAAGCAGTGATCTGAATTCCTGTGATTGATGGGAAAATATTATCTAAATATGAAGAAAAAACTGGCTCTGTTGATGCTTCCCAGCAAAATGGCTCTGGAGCCACTCTCAGAAATACGTGCCAGGTGTTTGGACAGTGATCTTCCCCTCTCCATCTTCAATACAGCTGGTAGGATACAGATGGATGCTAGCAGGAAACAGTGTCTTGTGCTGAAGGTGTTTGTGGGCTGCTGTTTCTTAGCAAAATTGCCAACCTTTACTTAAATAGTAGCTGAGGTATTATTTCACTTTCTAGATCATATATATCTCTAGAAGGACCTATGTTCCCTTTCAAAAATGAAACAAATTGTTGAAGGAAGTGATGAATAGCTGTCTGAAATTCTCTCTGGAATGAAGTAGAGCAGCAGTTCCCAAACTGTGGTCCAGATAGGCAGTTTCTCATCAGCACTGTCTTTAAATTTTTAATTTAGTGATTTCATATCCTTACCCTATAGGCATACTGATAACCAAAGTTACTAAATCTGCTTTCCTTTAATCCTTCAATTTCTAATTAGAATGATCCCGAGTCTCTTTTTTTACTGCATACTGCAGAGTTTATTCTGATTCATTGCATCTTGAGGCAAAGCTTAATCCCTGTTAATGTTGTTTCATTAGTCTGCAGCCAAAATATGGCTGCTCAGAAGAACTTTGGTTTTGATACGTACGAGCTTTCATTTGCCAGAAGTTATCCAAAGCTGCAGCACCATCTAGTAGATTGGCAAATGAGTAAAGGCAAAGTTTATTTTTACCAAGTGACAGAATTTATGTAGCTTCTGTAAACTAACAGTGTGTTAAAGGTGTAATATCAGGTAAAACTGGCCAATTTATTTTTCCTTCGTTTGCACAAGGTCATTATTTTCAGCAACACGTAACCTGTTTTACATGTTCAAGAACCATAGTAAGAAAAATACCTGGCTCAATTAAGCAAAATGAGTCCTAAAGAATGAAAATCACGAAGGGAGAAATGCAGAACAAAATGTATCTGCTGAAATGAAAACATTTAACTTGCTGGTCAGAGAATGTATACAATTCTTTTAATCAGCTCAGTTCACTGACTATTTAATAATGTTACAGTGTTGGTTACAGAGTTTTGCTTTTTATTTTAACCTAAAGACCTACATTTTCAGCTCCTGTGTTTTTATGCTTAGCATGGACCAAAATGGTGCTTGGCAATCATGTATGTTCCTATAAAAACAAAGGCTAAGACAGACAAGCAAAATAAGAGGAAATGTGTATTACTGAATAGCAAGCTCTAGACACCTCAAAATCAACTTTATCCCTCAAATGGAAAAAGAAAGTCTTCACTTTAATTCTAATGATAGATTTTATTTTTATATACTTACTGTGGTAATTATTGGAAAGCTGACCACAGCACTGAGGTAGTGATTGGCTATGAACCAGCAGCAATTGGCTATTGCCCAAAGCACACCAGAAACAAACCCTAGAACAATAAATCCCAGTCAAAAACATGTACAGCAAGGTATAGACAGCAATTTGTGGAACACTTAAATTTACAGCACAACACAGGAGCCGAAGATTTTAGTATGTTAACTACTTTAACAAGCTGGCTTTGACAATCCAGATGAAAACTCAAGGGATAAAATCAGCTACTCCAATTGAAGTAGCCAATTAATTAAAGTTCAGCATTTTCTGGGCAATGTGTCCCCCACTCTGGCAAAGTGTCAGCTTCAGAAAATCCACCGTATGCAATGTCACATTTCAAATTAGAACAAAATTTATCATTGTTTCCTAACCTTAATTAATTAACCCAAATAAGAATGCTCTTTCAAAAGAGACAGAAAGTAAAATGAATAGACTTCCACAGTTAGCTACAACTCCAACACAAATTTTGAACTAATCATGGCAAAATGGTCAGAAGAAGTAATTGAAATTAATTGCTAATTTAACAAATAGTCATACCTGGCAGTATGGCTTGGGGATAAACACGAGGTTTATTTCTTCTGACTGCGCAGTAGATCAAAAAGTATATGGTACTTGTAAGAAAGATTCCACTAAAGTGTGCAAAAACATAATCTAAATCTGAAAGAGAAATTACAAAACTGTGTTTAGTCTAAAGAATCAGTTGTTATTAATTTTAACTAAATTTATTTCATTGATAGCATTCCTGTAGACAAAAATACTTAAGGTGTTAATGCTAATAACTCAAAGTTTAATTGTGGTTGTGAGGAACAGAGCTGCCAGTCTGACTGTGCATAGAGCTGACCAATCATACATATGATATTAAACCTGAACTGACTGCCAAATTGACCCTTTTATCACAAGCTTTTATGCATTTCTATGAGTTGTTATTTTTTGAACTCTGTTAGTCAAGCTACAATATTAATTTAATTAAAAAACTTGACAAAATCCTCACTTGAGGGTACAAAACTGGGGGTAGGGGGAGAGAGGAGGACTGGTTTTATATAATTACATCCCCTCCTGACTATCTACAGCTACATTTCATACATAGCCCTGTTTTTCTTCTTTGTGCTGTACGTTTAAAGGTAAGACAACAGCACGTACAACACAGACTCAAAAAGGCAGTATTTTGTCCTTTTTTATCTTGAAGAACCTATGACAGTTTTGATCACTATAAAACATTAACAATAATAAAACCTTTAGGGAATATATTTTGATACGTCCTAAATATATAGTATTTCCAACATGGTAAAGCAGTACATGTAGCAAGATGATCTCTATCTCCTTAAATTTGTGGATCCTCCCAGGAAAAAGCAGCTACAGCAATGACAATGGCTCTTCTGTCTAACTGCAGATATATAAGTTGCTGTATTTAAGAGAGAAATGGTATATTATACAATAAATATTTTTTTATGGCAGCACAGTGTTGTCTCAGTGCTATGTTGCTCTTCAGGAGCTGCTGATATTAACAGATTGATTTACAGTAAACCATAAGGAAAATGTTTCTGGAGAAATGTCGTCTGAACAACAGCAATGCTTACAAGCATACTGTTAAAGCTTACAAGCTCCTGTTAAAATGCATCCCTTTCAAAAACTGTAAAGTTTTAATCATTGAACTTGTCTCTTCTGCTCATCAATTACATTCAGCCACCTTCTGTTCCTTTGTACTAATTTGGCCACTGATATAGCTTGTGCCCTTGGTTATCACATGTTCAATGCATATGAACTCGGTATTTTGAGAGCACTAGCTCTGTTTCAGAATGTTTTACCATTGCATTCAATACTGTGAGTTAAGTTTGGTATTTTTTGTTCTGTTTCCCACTGTTCTTCTAATGGTGAAATTCACCTCTGGGAAAAGGAGTGCTGGTATTATCATCACTACAACTCAGTAATGTATAACATAGTGCAGAACTGACTGGTTCTTTGTCACCATATTTTTCCGGGATTATCAAGTATTTCACCCTGTGCCTTTATGAAAGCAAAGACATAATGAAGTGATGAAGTAAAATAAAAGTGACCTATTAGCATTTACCAAATTGACTTGCTCCTGCGTATATTGTTCCATTTCTTCTTCCGTGGTCCTTGATGTAAAGTACAGGTACAAAACTGGAACCATAGAGTATTCCAGCTACTACAGCCAGGCTACATCCTCTTTAAAAAGGGCAAAAAATCAGATAAAAGAGCCTAGTGTTAGTTAGGGACATAGACAATACACTTCACATAAATCCAGTACTACAGTTTAAGACTGTAAATCTTATGAAAATTGCTAGTAATGCTATAAAACATTTTAGCACATTTTTATTTTGTAGTGTAGAAATGGTTCAAAACAGTAGCTTAGTTTTCTAACTCAACTATCTGGCCAAGAAACACAGACAATTCTTGCCCCAAGAGCCCGCAGGCTGGGATAGTGACAAGAGACAGCAACTAACTAGGATTCCTTAAAAGCCAAGCTGGTAGAAATTCAATGAAAATATACTTAAAATGCTCATCATCACATACTACAGATCAGTACCTCCCACCCTCAGCTTCAGTGTTACAGTCTTTTTATTTTCCTTATAACCATTCTGAGGATCATTGCCTCCTTGCTCCCCTTCTCCCCACTCCAGAACATCATGTCCTTGGCTGTCTCTATTCCCCACGCTGGCTCCTTGTCAGCAACTGTTTCCACCTTGCCCCTTGGACCACTTCTGCTGTCTCCTTACCATATTGCCACACCTTCTCCAGCTGCACACATCTGGGACCCATATCTGGAAGTGTGTTATTAACTTGGACTCCTTGTATGTTTGAATGCTAATTAACCAGGTGATACAAACCAGCTCTGTAATTACTAAATTACTATTGCTATTTACTCTGCAAATACAGTTCTTATATAATAGTAATTAATACTCTATCAGTAAGATAAAGCATACTGAACTGTGAGAATTACATAATTAGTTTAGCAACTATTCATATACACATATGCATACCGTACCAATATTTTAGAAACTGTTATTTATTCATCCATGACTGTTTGGTAGGTACAGTACGGAACACAAATTCTGCTCTTATTCTGTGGACTTTCTTTGGCTACTTGGCCTGCACCAATAAAAGAACTGTTAATGACTTACATGGCTCTCTTTCTTGCTGGAGACAGTCTGTTCACCCATGAGTCATCAGAATTATTTTCAGAAAGATTAATAGACTGCAGAAAAATGTAAGTTTTTACTCAAGTCTTTAAAAAAAAATCTGAAATATTGTAATCAATCGAACAGTTTTGCACTAAGAAAGGAAAATTAAAAGTGGAAGGAGAAACGAAATAAATTTACAGAACTGCTCTGAACCAAAGAAAGGAGAAGTATGTTTGGAAATAAAACAAACAGTAATAATAGGATCTACCTGCCTAAAATTTAGCAGTGTTTGGCTATGGACTTTGGGTTTACTATATAATAGAGTATCCATGAACATTTCTTTTTTCTGCAAACAGGCCTGAATTTCAGAACTTGTCCTTCCTTAAATTTGATGAATGATTTAATCTATAGATTTCACTTACAGTGTGTTTTCACCTTCTGCTGTTATCCATGGCATTACTTGCCATCAAAATACTAGGACTATTTGCAACAGGGACATAACATCCCTGCCTACAACACAAAGAAGCTGGAATATCGCTTTGTCCTAATCCTTGTCTTTTGTGATTTGCTCTGGTAAACTGGAACCTCTAATGAGCCCTGAGCACAGCTATACAACTCTGAGGGACCTTGTATTCATTTGGCAATTGAGTTTTGGTAACTGACCTACATTAGCAAGAGCAGGGGCAGGGAATGGTAGTAGACAGTGTACTGTTCTCCAGCTTTTGTTGCCTACTTTGGGCTCCCAAAGGAGTGATAGCCGATCTGGCACCAGCCCCTGGTCTCTAGCCTGTGCTACATCCAATGCTGAGAATCAGAGAACCATAACAAGCGCTTTGACAGTCTTGGCTCTGTAAGGTGGCAAAAAATCTGGTGGATAAGAGTTCTAAACCCTGCTGCCTTTCATCTAAGCATTCTCTTACTTTTATAGTTCAGTTTTAGTTCCAAAAACAGTAAAGACAAAGACTGAGTCTTTTATATAACCTGTGTCATAATGAAAAAGGACTTCTAAGCCATTTAAAGCTGACAGTAAAGAAAGAAAACAGGACAAAGCCTTTTTTTGTTGCTCACATTTGACTGGATATACAAAATCCACAAATTAAATAAAAACCACATGCATTATGTAGTTTTATGTAGTTTACCACAAATTCTAATAAATCTGGTTAACATTAAGCTTTTCTTTCTTTTCAAACTGATACATATTTTAACTGCTATAAAATAACAACTGCAGAGTACTCACACTTTCTCTCAGTAATGGGCTGCTTTCTAATGAAGCTGAAGAACTCTGCACTTCAGTTTTTACAAAAAAGAATATGACAGCACTGTGAAGAGAAATATACGCCAATAAACACCAAAGGTCAGCTCATAAGGACATAACATTTAGTGTGAAGACACAAAAGCTATTTGAAGGCATATTACTTATTTCATTTTCATTATTACCCCAGCGTCTCTTCAATTTATCTTTAAAACGCATGTATCTTTTAAAAGCTGCTTTAGACAATCTTAAGACGACACTTACACAAAAGTAAGAAATTAGATTAGTCTTTGTATCACTTTATAGCTCTCTTTTCTATACAATGAGATTGAAATGTCTCTTTTTAATGATGTGTGGTTAGTCACACGCTAACAACAGTTGCTTTAAGTTAACAATGCCCTTTTGCACCAGGCCAGATATATACTCGAACACTTGCACAAAAATTCTTTATGGAACTTCAAATCTGTATAGAATTGGATTGGTGCTCAGAAAGTAAGTTAGCTTTGCGCCTTCTGTTATTTACAAGTCCTTACGGCCTTGTGCATATGTGCAAGGAGAAGGGGTACTGCTCAGTGGTGCTCCAGTGCGCTGAGTGAATAAAATGGAGAAGGGGAATATTACTACTTGTATCTCCAGCTCGATGAAATCATGTAACTATGTGTAATCAGAACTGGCAGGTTTTTTTTTTTTAACGCAAAATATTTTAATGATTGGGAATTCCTTCTCAAGGCTGTAAATAGAATGTCTCCATCAAGAGTGATTCATCTCCTGCTGAAGGAATAGAGAGAGATAGAAAAAGATGTCAACTTCCTCCAGAGGGACTAGGCACATGCACAGAGGTCCCACACAGGAGGCCGAGATGAAATACACGCTGTGAGCTCTACAGAGCAACACACACAGGTTTTGTGCAGCCTGCCAGGAAAATGTGTCTGGTCAGGATCTTTTTCCTTGCTGACCGCTTTTCCATGGTATCTCAGAAATAGGCAGGAAGAAGGTGGTGCACTGAATAAATCCATCAGGCAGGAACAGCAGCATTGCTACTATTTTGCGAGTACCTCACAAAATCATGAACTATGTGTAATGGTAATGGGTAAAAAGCTATGGATTCTCAGGAAAGAGGATGAGTAGAAGCAAAATTCATAATGGGCTCCACTGTCTCAGTGTTCTTAACACTTTTTTCTAGAGGCATTGCGTGTATAGACTGCTTACCATACTTATGGTAAGCCTACTGTCCCTGAGATTCTGAGCGATCCATCTGCTCTTAGAAAGACCTTATGGGCCACCCAGTTGGAAAGCATGGATGCTGCCGCTACATAACAAAGACCCTCTATCCTCAGTGTTCAGATCAAAATGTGCACTCCTACAAATAATAAATATGTGAGCAGGGGTCTCTCTGAAGATCACAGAGAAAATCCCTGCTTGGGAGTTCTTGAAAGTGTAGCTTAAGAGTTACAGGACAGGAAGCTGTTAAGGACAAGAGATAACGCAAAGTCCCTGGCTTTCTATGATCCTAACGGATCTAAGAAGGGGTCCTATGGTCTATTCTATGGTAGGAAGAGGGATTTGTACCACTGACCGAAGCGAGACAGGAAATCTCACAGAGATTTTCTCCCTGAGATTTTTCTGAAGAGTTTTACTGATAATAATTTTCCTCTTTCACAAACTTGGGGTAAAGTGAATCATATGAAATATCTGTCTAAGAAGAAAATAAACGCACCTCTGCTTCACCTTGAAGATGCCTACCACTATAAAAATATATTTCTACGTTCATGAACACCCATTTCACCACTCTACTGGAAATCAGGTATGCTTCTATTCTGAAAGAGCTGACCAGCTAGGTATGGACAAGTCCTGAATTATGTGGTAAATGAACTTGCAAAATGTACCTTAACACATTTGTCACTGTAGTTATTGAATATATGGCCTTTTACATTATAGAAATGAATTATAATAATAATTTTTTACCTTAACAATGAAAGTCCAGCTCCAATATAATTTAAAATTGGTCTTGATACCTCTTCTGGGTCAATTCCAAACCAACCAAACCTGGAATATTTAACTAGTTTCACTTAATTGCACTGACTACATACAAATATTTAAATTATAACTGAGTCCAGGAATTCTTTACTCATACAAATGATTGTACCAAGGCCTAGATTTGCAATACTGGATTGGTGCTTCAGTTGGCTTGCAAAAAGATAGGTTTTATTAAAAAATAATCCGTAAACTAATTGAAATAAACTTTTTGGAATCTGTGCAATTAAAATTAATTTAAATCATTTTATCAGCCCATACTGTAGAAGAAAAAATACAAACAATGTAATAGTTTCATGTTAACAAATAAAATATATATTCAATAAATTATGTTAACGAACATGACTGGACATATTTTTTTCCTACTGAGAAAATGAGGAAACACAAAAAGAATAAAATAATTAATCTGAGTACTTTCTCCTGAGAGGGAAAAAGATCTTTTATGTATGGTAAATCCTCCTTACTAGTGATAATATTCTCACTGCAGTTACTAGTGAAGAAATAGCAACATTAATAACGTATGAGTTAAGACTTAAATGCACTCACCTTGAACTTGCCCAGCCTGTTAGCAAATTAAAGGAAGCCCATATCAAAAGACCAAGAGCTAAGCCAATGGTTTTAACAATAGGGACAACTGTAACATTGCCTGAAATACAAAATTCACAAAATTAAGATCAATCTATTAAAAACTAGAATATGATCCTGCGTATTTTTCCATAGATTCTGAGACTGTTCAGAAAGCAAACTGATTTAGGTAACTACAAGCTGGTGCTTTTTAAAACTAAATACATTAGACACGGACTTTTCTTCAATACTATTTTTTAAGATATTTTTGGTGTGAATTTGCTACTTATAAAAAGCTGAAAGCACTAACTAGGGCTACCCAGCATGTGCAGCATCATTATTCACAATATTTGCTATAAGGGTAGAGGTTTATTAATGCTGAGACTAAGAAGAAGAATACCCTATATATAGAAAACCTTTTATCACTGCTTTTTATGAAGAGCTATGATTACTTTGTGTTTCAAGGAGTAAAATCTCTTGCTCCTTACCTGTAGCCCACACAAAACCCCCAACCATAGCCAGAGGCCAAAACCGGGGGCAGTTTTGGATTAGATTGACCACCAAAGAAACTATCCATATGGAAGCACAGAGAATCCATTGGAAAAACATGCCTATAGAAAAATCAAATGCGCACAATGGTTAAAAATAGATAACTACTAGAATATTGCATGTGTGAATCTCTTACCTCTTAACCTATTACTTTTTAGATGAAATAGTACAGAAAAAATTGAAATGTGGGCATTCCTTTGCTAATTTCAGGGAACCAATGTTACAATACATTTAAGGTTATATTTTAGGGCGGAATATTAGAAGTCAACCATGTTCTTATCGTGCATTTTCTGTACATAACTACAAAAGACACTTCGCTGGGCAACATTACACAATCCCTGATTCTCAAATTTTGACAGGTTTCTGATAAAAACGGTACCAAGTTACTGCAAACTTTAATTTGCACTATATGGCACGCAGGCTTTTCCACTACCTAACTAAGTCCAGGACATCCAGATGATATAAATTCTGGACACATCTCTTCTACCTTTGCAAACCCTCTCAGAGTCAACAGTAGGCAGACCAGTTAACTTTATGCTGGCTGAGCTAAGACTTGTTAGTATTGTTATTTCCAGCCTGTAATGCAGTAATTATTACAATAACACAATGCAAGATTCGTTCATCTAGGGATGTGGTAACTGATTATGTCTCATATAAATGTGAAAATGCAACAGGAACCCAGTACAGTAAAGTGAAAACATTCTAAGCAGGAAATAGAAGTGACTGTTTTCTCTTACTGAGCCAATAGATAGACGTAATAAAACTTCCATTTTTGGTTGTTTTTATGTTATCTTATGTCCACAACTGAAGGGCAATACTCCAAAGTCCAACACCTTGTACAGTGTAAATAACACTGTCAGTACATACTTCAGAATCCCCGTAAGGGTAGAAGAAAGGACATTCTACTTTCCATTGTGAAATGCTTAAGAAATGCATATGATGACTGCTAAAGTGCACAACATATAAGAAGAATATCTTAAAGTTTGCCATATCCTGAAGAATATATTATCGCTTTATACTCTATCAGTAAAGAAAACTAAAACATGCTCCATATATCAAGACTCTGATATATTCGTAACTCTACCTATAGAAACTTCTAACTAGCAAAAGAAAAAAAAAGTAAATTAAAATATAAATAAATTGTTTACCATCACCAGTATCAAATTTCTTAACAGGCACGAAGTTTGTCCCGAATAAAAGGACAGCTACTGTAGAAGACGTAAAGCCAATAGTTAGATCTGTTCCATTGCTGCTGTTAAAGGTGTTATAAGCCCTCCAGATATTCATTTCTGTTCTGAAGCCGCCTCTTTTTGTGGAGTTGTTTTACTGCAGGTCCTGACAGATTCTGTAACAAGAAACAAGTGTAACTTGAGAAACACACACAAATTCTCTTTTGTGTATCATAAACAACTTCACACAAAAGTGTGTTTGAAAACATGCAGCAACATAGAGACACCCTCAAAGGTTATGAAGATTACAGTATATGAGGCCTATGGGAAGCCCTGGAGCCTTACAGGGAGATGCCCTATCATAACATTCCTAACTCCTAAGCCAAACAGGCCACACTGGGGTATGTAAAACAGCAAGGATTAGGCAATTAGACAAAATCTTCATTGATGGAAGAAGCTGCACCAATGTGCAACCCCATTGCCTAGAAGTCAGGATCGGGCGCGGAGATTCCACAGAGGAACAATACGGGAGCACAGGGTGCTCTCACTGATACAAAGCATGAATAAAGGTTCATTTTTTTCTGTGAGGAAGAAAAGAAGCTGCCTAAAGTTTCTTCCTTAGCTCCACATAGCTACAGTTCAGCAAAATATAGATTTTTTGAAGATTTTTTTTTTCATTAGCAGACATTCATCTGGAGGTTATGCTCAACAGAAGTACCATGTATGTGCTTTTGATATGGACTATGATGCTGACAGAAAAGGCGTCTCTGATTGTTTTCTATGAGAACACAATCATTGTAAACATAATCTTAACACCACACTTAAAAGACTATGTGTAAGAGAACTGTTTGGAAATTAAACTGCAAATGTCAACAAATTACAAAAGTTGCTTATTTGACATTGTGGGGCTTCCTGTTTTCAAATGAGAGTTTTACACTGCTAAAAACGACAAAGGGAAGCGTTATGCAGTAAGTGTAACAGTGCATATTTATTGGGATATGCAAGCAGTTCTACTGTTGAAGTAATGCTGTTTATACTGACTACAATGTTATCCCAGCTCAGTTTGACATTTTCCAGTGTACATGGACTAGACACTGGAGGAAAAAAAAAGCTGAATTATGATGGGAGATATCTGGCCACATCTTGCAAGGGCTACTGTGACTATACTCTCCACAAAAAAGGAAGAGCTGGGTTGTCTCGCATCCATTCATTTTACTTTACCCTGCAGTCTCACCTTCTCTGGACTACTCAGGCTACAGAGAACCGCATCTGCTGAGGTGGTGCTTTTATCCACACCTTCAGCAGCGCCACCAGTGTTGGCTGAAATTAATTATTTGTATTAGCAGGTGAAAAGTTAAATCCCCACAGGTGGTATAACCATTTAGTTTAGTTTTTGTAATTTTTTTCTCTTTGAAAGATGTTAGGATATTTTTTCCTTGAGTACTTAGGAAAAGCACAGGTGGCGTTTAGAAGAACACCACGAAGGTATTTCATTTGTCTGATTCTCTTCCTCTCCTTGTATTCTTCGCCTTTCTTGTCTACTTATAGGATAAGCTTCTCCAGGCAGTATTCACTGTATTTAACAGTCATCTGTAAAATATGTTTTGCCTGGTTTCTGTAGGCACTAAGCCATGCAAATAATAATGCTGGGATTTCTTCAAAGGCTGACTTCACAGGCTGAGAAACACTGTGACACCACAGGAATGGGTTGAGATGGATAAAGGCTCACGTCAGCTATCTTCATTCCATCAAACTTGTTGACTCACTTAGTTAATACATTAAATTCCATTAGCAGGCACGTAAGGCACAGGAGCTGGCTTTTGCACAGGAAGAACTTAATGCTGTTAGGGACACAGAAGTAAAGCTGATCATGCTGCGTATCTGCGAATGCATGACTTGGTTCTTTAGCCTTTAGTTAAATCATTATTTGGGTAAAATATTAAGAACCTTTTAGAGTAAAAGTAGTTTTTCAGCCTTTTTGGCTTTGTTAGTGTATAGAGAAATATTATTTAAAAAATATTTTATTTTTGTATTTCCTAAGAGGAAAACTGTGTGCTGCAGGGCAAGATACTTTTCTGCCTGCTTTTTCCCTTTTAAAATCTCTATACTGTGCACAAGGAAGACTGCTGCACAATCAGAGAGCTGAAATCATGACACCAAAACTATAAAGGAACCAAAACTTCTAATTAACTGTGAAAGAACATGCTTTATTCAGACTGTTTAAAAGTCTCTATCTTCCCAAGCTTTGGGGTACTTGGATTTCAAAATCTGGTTTAATATCAGGCCCAGTTTTCAACTCTATTTTAATGCTTCAAGAGAAAACTCAGCCAGACAAGAAAACCTGATCTAATTTTGATGATAACCCTGCTTTGAGCAGGGAGTTGGACTAGATGACCTGCACAGGTCCCTTCCAAGCCAAATTATTCCATGACTGTACGATCCAAAGTCAGGAGCAAATGATGAACTGGCACACAGCACCAAACTGACTGCGCTTGTTTCGCACATACTTGGGCACTGGCCTCTGTCCCGCTGAGAGAGCTCCAGAGGGCTCATTAAAAGCCCCTTTTTTTCCCTCTGATCCTAGGAATTGCCTGACTGACTTGCCAGCAAGCAAGGCGTATAGCTACCAAGTGCCAAACCAGAGACACTTGCTAAAGTTGCTTAAATGTTAGGATGTAGAGGCAACTGGAGTCATTGCTTTTATTGGAAGTGCTACTTAGGGGGTTCCTTAGTTGCAGAAATATCATAAAATTATGCTGGTATATATTGGCTTCATTCTGCTAATTTCACTTGTTTAACCTCATTAGAAGGTCGTGTTCTGTATTTTCAGTTTCCTTGGAAATGTCCCACCATTTTATTCCTTTGGGTAAAGAGACTGACAAATTATGATGCTCACTTAATGCAGCCACAATGTCTTGCTGTGCTCTTTGCATACAAGCATGAAATCCTTGAGCATTTTCCTCTGAAGGTGAACCCAAAACGTTGCCAAGATCTGAAAGAAACTGCTCATGCTAATTGAACAGGTATTTCTGCAGGCAGCATGCCATATTGCCAGCTTATTCGCATGTTTCTCCTATGATCTATTTGCAATTAAGGGCAGGTATTTTCAGTCTTATTTGGGGAGATTCCTGCCATTTCTGAGAAGGCATACTCTCACGTGACACTGAAACCTCACCAGCTGCTAGAAAAAATGTTCTTTCTTTTCACAAAGATGCATGTTTTTGAAAGCTAATTCTTCAGGCAGTATTTTCAGTTAGCTGTAGCTAAAAATCTCCCTGACTGCTGGTTCAGTAGGCAACTTCTGCGGCGGGGGCAGCTCTTTCGTGGCTCGCCGCTTCACGGCGCTCCCCCACCCCGCCGCGCCCGCCCCCCCCAAACGTGGCCCCTTCGCGCCCGGCCGGCCAGAAGCACCAGCCGGGTTGTTAGGGGCCTCGCAACAGCGACACCCCTCCCCCGAAACACTGACTGAAGGCGGCAAACATCCCTGCACGCAGGACGACAGCCGCCTGCTTTTCCCTTACAGAAGCGCTTCCGCAGGCTCCGCGCGAGCCGCCCCAGCCCCCAGCCCCCCTCTCGCTGCGGGCTCTGCTCTCGCTATGGCGCCGGTGCCTCCGCGCAAGCCCCTGCCAGCGCTACCGCCCTCGTTACTCACAAGCCCGTCCCCGCCGCTCCGGCCTCCCGCACGGGCTGGCGCCGCCGCCCGCCTCCGCCCCCCGCGGTGCGCGCTGCTCCCCCACCCCCCGCCGCCATTACTGCCGAGGCGCCGCGCTCCCCAACCCCACCCGCCGCCGCCATTACTGCCGGGGCGCTGCACCGCCGTGGCGGCCGCGCCGTAATGGCGGCGGCGGCGGGGCTGCGGTCGCAGAGCCGTCATGGCGGTGGTGGGCGGCCGCAGCTGAGGCCAAGGCTGCCCGCTGGCTGGCCGTCGTGAAATATGTCGAAATAGGCACTCAGGACATGATAACACCCCCCCCCCCCCCCGGCTTAAACGGGATCTGATGAGCCTTTTAATTGTGTTTTATGTTTTAGTGGAGAGTCACCTGCGTATTCCACAGACCGACGTTGTGTGGGGATATTACGCTTGCAAATGTGGGTGCTTCAAAGTCAGGGGGCAGAAATGAGGTTTCCCACTGCATCCTTGGCCCCCGTGGCTGTGCAGGCTGCATGCCCTGCTTTAGGCACTTCATACTGTACTCAGTACTGTATTATACTTTTCCTAATTCAGCACACTGCTTCTAGTCACATTTAGAAAACAGTATTCCTGTGCCGCTGCGAAGGCAGCAGTGTAAGCTTCCTGGTGGATTTTTCTGCTGCGCTGATGGCTGCGGTAACTGAGGCCCCAAGAGTTTTTATTTTCTTCATGCCTGGAGTGAGGCCAGCGTTGCTGTCCTGGTATGACACGTGGCAAAAAGGCGCCCTGGTTTCGGGTATCGTAGTGGCAGTGCCCAGGGCCAACTGCACTTCTGCATCGCTGGAGGACAGACTGCGACGACAAGCAAAAAAAGTGGCGAACTTCGTCAGCCCAGTCCGAGGCCTCCCGACCGGTTCAAGAGCTGCTTGGCTCGTGATGTAGTCCCTACAAGGCGAAGAGGACCGAAAGAGCGTGCTCAGCGTCATCGGCGTGTGGGAAGGCAGTAACATTTAGAAATTTGCTGTCTGGAGAGAAGGCAGCGGCTACTGCTCGTGTTATAAGCAGGAAGGCATGGAAAATACTGGTGGCTGGCTCCCAGCTAAATTAGGGCAGCCAGGTTGGGCAGCCAGCACAGAGCAGATTTTTCGAAGTACAGAAATTACTCTGGGAAGCCCCCGTAATGGTCAAATACTAAAACCAAGTGATAAAATCTTTTGCAGAGCATCAAGCATAGATTTTTTGCAGATTTCCCTGTAAGGATTTGACCCAGACCAGTTAAAGCGTAGACTATTAGTCAGCATGTTTAGTCATGAAGCAAACATTTCTCTCCATCCTTTTGGAGTACACTTTCCAGATGGCAGCTCAAACCCATCTCCTTGAAAACACAGTACAAACCTTCAAAAGTAATGCTTCGTATTTTGAAAATCAAATCTGCATTATCCATAATAATGATATACAGCTTTTCTTGAGAGTTAAGTCCTCAGGCCCATAGACTCTGTAAAGCTAAGACTATATCATACATCAATCATTTTAACATAAATGTCTGTACATGTGACATTTAGAGAGATGAACTGCAGAATGTCTCTATGGAAACAGTTTAGCTGTAGTGCATCCAAGAGGAACAGCATCCCATACTATAATCTCATATGCAGCTTGAAGAAAAAGAAATGCTTTTTATTCTAAGAGCAGTATGAGTTTACATGTTACGTTATTTTATTAAGAATATTTAATACAAAATGTTAATCTTTTATATTGAACTACCTGCATATAGAAAATAAGTGTACACACAGTAATGAAACTAGCATGAAGTGACATTCCTTCAAATGTGCAGGGAGAAAGAGGTGTTTTGAGTTTTGACCTCAGGATGCTCTTGATATTGAACAATGTGTTGTGACCCAAAATCTTGTCTCTGGTTTCATTTGGAAGAATAGATCTCAAAGGAGTCATCAGTAATCAGTTCTCCATCCTGTTTGAGCTGATATGCATCTATTCCTCCCTGTTGCTTCTTCAAACCATGCAGGTTTTGCTGCGTTGTTTTCCTCATCAACACTGAACCTGAAACAGTACTGACAGTGCAGATGAAACACGTTGAATATGGAGAGATTCTAATTCATTGATTTGCGCTGTTTGGCTTCCTTGAAATCATAGGTTGTTGGAGGTGAAATGTGTATGGGAAAGGAAGTCCATGATATTTCCTAACATGGAAAATGACAGCATTCATACTTCAGATTTCAGAGCCTTCTATAAACATAACAATATTGTACATGTAAAGATTGTCTTTTGTTGCAAAATTCTCTACAAACCAGCTCAGAGAATATTTTGTTCTTTGCCAAATCACAGCAGCTTCTGCAGTAATGACTATAATGGAAAAAAACAAACTGGGATATACTGGAAGATTTAAAAAGTGATCATTTTACAATCCCATATCTCTTAAAACTGAAATGACTGGAGAAAGAAGTAAGATTAAGATGGAGAAATAAAAGATACATTGCTTTAAAATACAGAACTGTTACGTCTAAAAATAGGCATGCGATCTGGCATTCTGGAGAGAAACATACTGGCTGCTAGGTAGCTCATTGTATTAAAAATAATATTGTATTGCCATGTTGTTGCAAATGGTTTCCTCTGTACTTTGCATTTATCTTTAGTTCTTCAGATATAGTATTCATTACCCCAAAAGGCTGTACTTAATCTAAATTAAGGAAGAGGAATACCTAGGACAGATGTTGTAGGAAAGGAGCATGAATAATAATTCAGATGAGAAGGAAGAGGCTGTATTGGTAGGATGAAAAAGAATGAAACAGGTAAAAGGGTATAAGAGATTGCATATAGGAGGATGATTTATGTGTAAACCATATGAACAGGAGGTTTTAAGAACCTGCTGGTGAATTAGTGAATCTTCATTCTTTCCAAAGAATGGGTTACTACTGTCCTTCCAGTTTCAGAGATTTGAAACTGGAGCAGAGAGTTTAAGTGACTGGATGGTGCTGTTTTCGGTTGCCAGCACGTGAGTGAAAGTGGGAGCTTGTGGTTCTCAGTCATTGGCTGAGTGTACTCATCTCCTGCAGGATGCTGTTCACGGCTGCTGCTCATGCTGCTCACAGGTTGGCCAGAATTTCAGAAGTTAAAACAAACAAACAAACACAAAAGCAGAAGAAAATAATGGCAAATGTGTAATTTGGGTATTCATTTACATTTTCAAAGCTATGTCCAGGAGTGAAAAGGGCTAGAAAATACTTAGGTTCCTCTCTTCCCTCCATTGCTCTTCTCCCATATTAGTTTTGATATTCCTGTGCCCCTAAGCTTAGAAAGGAATATCACTGGCCAAGGAATATGGGTATATAAAGAAGTGACATGAGCAGAAGTTGACTTTAATGGATGCAGACAGCAATATCACAAAAATAGTTTAGAGCAAAAAATAAATACAGACATTACAGGCTAAATATAGGTAGGCAAAGTACAATAACCAGGCTGGAATTTGGTCAGACAAGTAGCATTGTTCAGCCTATTCTTTCAAAAAATTGCCCTGGAATTTTTTATGACCACAGAGAAAGTACCCTTTCAGCTCAGCCATGCCCTTTAGTGCTCCACTACAGCTTTGGGCTAGTAATGATTTAGAAGAAAGAATACTGCTAACCTGGACAACAAACATTTTCTTTGTGTCCTCTGAAACACAAAGAAATGTTTGTTTTCCAAACCAATCCGTAGCCATTCCACCCTTGATTATTCTGTGAAATCTAGTAGGGTGGTGGGGTTGTACATCACAGAGCTGAAAAAAGGAATGTTTCTTGATATGTTATCTTTTAAAGATCCATATATGAAAGTTAGAGGCAAATACCTCCTAAATTAACAGGATATTCCATTTATAGGATATTCCAATTTTGTTGAATTCCAGCCACTTTCCACTCCAAAAACTTTAGCAGTACAACATTTAAAGGATGAGTTACCTGTTATGAACATGAAAAATAAAGGAAATATTATTGTTATAATCACATTTTAAAAACTTCAAGAAAACTCAACAGTCAACATTGTGCATCAGTGGGACCACATATTTAAATTTCTAGGGTCCAAAGGAAATCAGGAGTGAAAAACATTACTCCAAACCCTTTTATACCCCCCTCCAAATAATCTCTTAAAGAGTTATAGTAGGAAGATTGTATAGGTTACAAGATTTAGAAATGTTATAGCGAAAGAAACTGCTAGTAGCTTAAATTGGCTGGGTTTCAGCACTGCTTGATTGTAATGGTCAGGTAATGGTAGTGTCTACATGGAAGAACTGCACATTGTAAAACAGCGTAATAACTTATTTAACCCAAGCGACTCAGTGCCAATAGCAATATAAGGTGAGAAAATAGAAATAACTCTAAGACATTTGAAAGAAATATAGTGGAGTAAAAGCTTCTTGCTGAATTATTTGCTGTCAAAATCACTGTAAGTCAACACAGAATCCAGAAGGTATAATTGAGAGAGCTATTTACTTTGCATTATTTATCCTTAAAGGTATGAGCATATCTTAGGCACTTCAGATATTTTCTGCATGCCTATATGTAAATATGCATGAAATTCTACTGTCAGGTTGCAGTACCTATTTACCCTTATTTTCTCTGGTTTTAGCTGTGTGACTTTGCTGATATTTTGCACCCTGTGCTGTTAGTAATTGGAATATAGGAGATAGCTCTCACTGTGAGCCGTTTATAGTGCTGTGTTGGTCAAATGGGCCAGAAAAAGCTGGTGCTCCTCGCTAATGACCACCCCTCCTTTCGAGGGAGCCCCCAGAGTCTGATAATGTGCATCTCTGGCAACTCCTTTAAAGTGCAAAACAATGTAACAGGGGTTTGTTAAGCAACAATAGCCACATATGTGCTAATATTATTGATACGCTTCAATTTAGAGTTTGCTTGAATTTATCTTTCCTGTTTGGGAAACATCCCTTCAGTCAAATTTGAACTGGAAAAGAGAGAAGAGCTTTTGTGGCCAGGGAGATTTCTTACAATCCCTTTTTCCCTGAGAAACTAGTTTTGGAAAAAGCAGGTAATATGAAGGCTCTTTTTGTGATGGTGGGCAGGTATCATGAATTCTTAACTCCACAGTACACATTTTAGACAAAGAGTGAAGAAAAGTGGTGGCCAATGGAAAAGAAATCCACCCATATGGAGTTTTATAAACTTAAGTTGGACCCATGTGAAACATAAACCAGTTCCTTAGTGATAAATTTCCCTTGGTATTAATCATGGAATTGGGAATTTCTCTATTAATTTGAATTACAGCAAACATGTACATTTGATTATTTTATACTTAGACGAAGCGAGAAGTCAGAAGTCATAGCTTTGCCGTTGTCTCACTGTTTAATCCTGCGCAAGCCCTTAACTTCTCCCCGCCTCAAGTTTTCCATCTGTATAGTGACAATGCTACGTCTCATTTTGGAAAGCACAAATAGAAAGCATACTCTGTAGTTGCTTAACAGCATATTTCATATGAGATTCTAAAAGCCGCTAGCTGTTTTTCGCTTTTGACACGAGAATATATGATTCTCAAATGCTATAAAATTCCAAGGGCTTTTCTTTTTTTTTTTCTTTTTTTTTTTTTTTTTTTTAAGTGTAGAAAATGGGAATTTCTTCAGTACATTTGCATGCAGCACACTAGAGGGCCCTCCGGAGTTAGAAATGGATGGAATGTACTTTTAGAAGGCACATACTTCACAGGACTTTTCATTACAGAATTTAAAATAGAAGTTTCTTTTTTTTTTTTTATAACGTGAGGTTCATGTAAGTTTATAGCAGTTCATATGCAAACAACCTCTCAGTACAGTTAGCTTCCTAACAGTATTTAGCTTGCAATGAAATAACTAAAATGTGGACCATACTTAAAAATGAAATATGTGCTAGAATACTTGGAGAACGTCAGCTTTTACTAAGTCATTTGTATTAACCTAAGGAATTTACCAGAACAAAGGATGAGTCAAGCTGAATAGGTAAGAGATTTTTTATTTTTCTTGTAAGAAGTATACAATGTGTGCTTACTCTGTCTTTGTTTCTTTGAGAGGATGTATAAGCCACTGTCATTTTGTTTGAAAAACTATAGCCCAGATCCTATTTTATGGCTTCACAAGTCTGTAAAGATTAACCATCTTTCATCTTTAATTTGGGCTTATGAAGTGTATGAGCTGTATTCCTATTAAACCAGGGAAATTTGGCACTGCTAATATGTTCTTCAGTTTGTGAATATGTGCATATTAAACTGCTATAGTTACTGGTTAGTTAGTATAATTTACATCATTAACAAAAACCATGAGGTTTAGTGAGGACTTTGTCTCATAAAAAAAGAGTTGATGATGATCTGGGTTTGACAAGCTTTTCTGCTAATGTTGGAATACAATTGAGACTGCCAATTAAGCCTGTATTTCATGATGTTGGTATTTAATTAATTAACTGTAATTAGAAAGTGAAAGATGTATACTAGCACATCTCTGGATGCATACTGGCTGTCTCATTTAGAACTTCTCTGTGCCTCTTAGACATTAGATTCACAGATGCCATATTACTTATGTGAATAATGAAATGCTCCTACTAATTCTTTTCTTTTTGGCAGTTTCAGAGAACTTCAGCTATTTTAGACCACAAGTCAGTAAACTTTGCTTACGTAGTTGCCTCCATTCATTCTCTGAAGCCAATCACTTCTCCTGTGGTGGCTGATAAGAATTTAACAGCTTGTTGAGGTGGAGTGTCAGCATCCTTAGTACTAAACACATTCCCAGGATTATCAGTAGCCTCTGTCCATCACCCATGCTGGAAGCTATTTGGAAAAGGAGAAGTAGAAATCGGGGAAGGGAAATCATGCATCATCATCCTGGCTGGAATGTACTGAAGACTTTATGCTGTTTTCATCATGTGGATTTGCTAGAGAAATGACCTTCTTTGATCAGCCAGGGAAAACCAAGAACTGGTTAATTTGCCCCCTGTGCCCACCACGAGTGCTGAGGCTCTGGACTTGCAGGCGCCCAAGGACAAGGAGGAATCTGCTAGTGGGCATGGCTTGCGTGATCTACTTGGGCTTCCTCGTCAGTCAAGTGGGTCACGTTTTACCCCAGCACAAAGGAGCACACTCAAAGACCCGTTCCAGAAGTCTCCAAGATGCAGCCCAAACTCCTTTTCTGGGCATCCCACTGGATGGCACCCTATCACCACCCAATTTCCAGGAACCCCAGCTGGGTGGCAATGGGACCTCAGTGCCGCCCAATGTAGTTTATATCACCCTGCGGTCCAAGCGCAGCAAGCCTGCCAATATCAGAGGCACCGTGAAGCCAAAGCGCAGGAAGAAACATGCCATCCCTTTGTCCTATGGGCAGCGCTTTCCAAAAGCTACTTTCACTGGCCAAGAAGAGACCTTTGTCCAGCAACGGGGAAGGGCCATGCGTGCTGCAGGCACAGTGGGAGCAGCGATAGCTCCGGAGACGAAGAGGCACCAACTGAATGAACACAGGGATAAAAAAATGGCAATCAGGGGGAGGGGTCACTGGAGACCTGGGGGGATTTCTGGAGGTATAAAGGCACAGCCCCAGGCTCAGGAAAGTAACATCAGGATTTACAGCAAGAGCTCTCCCTCTTGGCTGAGCAAAGATGACATCCTAAGCATGCGTATGCTGGCAGATGCTCCAATAGAGAGTATCCAAGAAGTGCCTTCTCATAACGTCGTCCTGGTAGTATTTGAGAGGGGTTCCCACACCCCAGGAACCGCTTGTAATCACGGGCACTGTGGCACCATCAAAAGACCTCTTGACATGAGTGAGGTGTTTGCCTTTCATTTGGATAGGATCCTGGGGCTAAACAGGAGCTTACCTTCTGTGAGCAGGAAATCGGAGTTCTTCCCAGGTAATGCATTCCTATGATTTTCAGCTTCCAGATGGGGGTGCTGAGGTTTCCCTCCCCTTCCCACATTAACGGTGGGACAGCAGCAGGCTTTAACTCCCGCTAGGCTAGAACTAATCCTATTGTTATAGGGGAATAAAGCTGATACCTGTACATAACTTCTGCAGTGGTATTGTCCCGTCCAAAGGGATGCAATACCCTGAAGTTTATACCCAATAGGATAACTGAATTGCTGAGAGCAATAACAATTTACTCTCCTCAAAGGACTGGAATGAGGAAAAAAAGGGGGTCATTTGTAGGTAGCACCACATTGTACAGACTGACTAAAGTGAAACTGGTAAAAAAAAAGCCAGAAGAATATCCTGTGATTTGGTAGGTATTTCTGAATATTTTTTAGTGTTCTCTCCTCTCTCAGATGTCACTTTAACAAAATAGTATTGAAAGTGAGCACAAGAATTCATCTTTCTCAAATAAATGGTGGGAAAGAAGTTCTGTATTTAGTCAGAGAACCTACTCTGAGAGGTAGAGGGAGTTCCTAGAGTAAGTGGATGCAGCTGTGATGGTACTAATACATAAAAAAAGTTCTTCCCTCTCCCCTGATAATTCAAGAAATTTACTATATCTCAGTGAATCCTGCTTGACGTTTTGAGGCTCATTACACGTATCTACACATATATATTATGTGGACAAAGAAATATACACAATAGACATTGGAATATACTTGTAGCATGACTGATGTAAACAGATTTCAATTAAAAGCTTGATTTTTTTTTGTCCTAAACTGAAATTAAAGATAGATTTCAGACATGCAATGTGAGATAGAAGTAAGCCTACTTCTAACCTTGCTATCTTGTTAAATACATCTTTGGTCTAACTGCTATTTTTATACCTCACAAATCACAATCCAAAAAGGCTACGTTATATTTTAATGAAACATTGCTAAATTGGGTAGCTGTTTGTTTTTGCTGTTCATTTCTTGCTGCTGAAATTAGCTTATACAAAACATTTTTAATATTAGTCTGTACTTCTTCAAAGAAAGAGTAAAGCCAAAATTACTTTCTAAAATCTGATAGCCAGAAGAGGACCTAGTGATCTCTGATTTGCTCCTGCTTTGTAAACCTTCCCTTTGGCAGCCTGTACAACAATGTGAATGAATCTCTAGGAATAACGGTTTGGTGCTTTTGAGTATTATTAATACTTGCAGAGCATGGAAGATACATTAGGCAGAGTTTATTTTTAGGAACAAGATACATTGGTGTAGAGCTGTTGTAAGGAATTAAGGTAGAATTCCTCAATTAGAGGAATTCTGCACAGCCTGGCTGTGCAGATGACAGACTTCAAGCCTCCTGAAAATTTCTATTAGGCTAATTGAGCATTGTGTTGCTTACTTCTTTCACCATTCAACATGTTTTGAGCTGTCTGGGACAGAGGGAGTCATTCTGCTCTCTTTAATTCTCTTTTCCTCATAACTGGTTATGTTCCTATAGCAAGAAGAGTGTTGCTAGGTGATGAGAAGAGAAATAACATTCTTTATTTTGGTCTCATTTCATTTTTTCCAGCTAAAGGGTGAACAGAGAATTTGGAACAGTTACTGTACCTTGTCTCTCTCCATTCCTTTAGCCTGGAAACATCCTGGAGCTCAGATGCCTACTATGTAGTTGAGCTCATTAACATTAGCAAGCATTTATTCAGCGTATTCTCCTAATTTAACTATATATTTTATTAGAAAACATCTTTGTGCAAATGAACAAAGTGTGTCCTTCAAACCAATATGAACAGTTAACAAGTTCATTTCTGTAACATGCATCCGAGTTTAGATGGGCACTCCAAATGCTTTTACAGGGCTGCTTGTGTGAATCATGATTATTCATATGGGAAAGAAAGCAATGCAGGATTAGAGACTGTGCATGTGTATGTACACAATTTCTGGGCTGAGATCTCTCTCTCCATGACACATCCCTTTAGCTTGCCTCAGTTGTGATGTGATATAATGAGACATGTTTGATGTAGCATTAAAATCTTAAAAAATGGGCTTCTCAAAACTGTCATTCATTTTGTCAAAAGCACTTTCAAAGAAGCACTTTGTAAATCCCCATGCAAATTTGGCTTCCTTTATTCCCACAATTCCCCCACTGACTTTTTAAAGTCTGGCACAATACTGCATGCAACTCTTCTGTCTACTGGCCTTCCCTGGTTAATTGTAAACCCTTTGCAGTGTTAACTGATTTTAAAATGACTTATGTACTTTATCATGCCAGATTTTTCCATCCATGTAACTTTCACTCATATTTTTATGACTGATTGGCCAGACATAAAAAGCCTGGGAAATACAGATGGGTGAAGCCTTTTAGAGTTCCATGTTACAGACTAAGAAAGTATGGTTCTGGGCATATGCAAGCAGATATTAGTTATTAGCAATGCTAAATACAAAGTACGAAGAATTTTGTGAGCTCTGTAACGGCTAAGAACAAATAAGGCTTGGCCTGTAAAGGAACAAGAAGTTATCATAAAACTCTTGTCTATTATGGAGAAAGTGGTAGATGACTCTTGTGTGTTCCAGTTCTGGGACAGTCACATTAATACCAAAGGCCTGAGAATCCTTACTTGATCATCCAAACCTAAGAAACAGAAGAGACTCACTTAGGTGACCGTGCTTGGGGTCACAGCTTGAAAGCACAGCCCAAACCTAATGAATTTGCACAGAAGCTAAGTAAAATGGCTGCACAAGTTGTCTCTAGATCAGCACCAGCATTTGCAGAGCAGGGCGATGTCAATGTTAGGGCCTGAGCCACCGTTGAAGATGAGCTGCAGCGGGTGCTCCCCAGCTCTGCATCTGGCAGCAGGAGGGAGGGACTCGGGCTCTTTGGATCCTCGCACCACGGCCAAGCTTCATAGCTCAGCACAAACCTGCTTGCTGAATTACACCTCTTGCTTCGGGACTGAGTTACCCACATGCTGCCCAGCACCCACAGTTCTCTGGTGTGGTGAATTTGGCTAAATATGGTTGATCCTGTGCCAAGAGGAATAAGCACAGGTATACTCGGTTCAGTGGGGCTTTTTTAGCTGCAGATCAAAACCGCTGTTTGCTTAGAACAGCTTTTATTTTAACATGCAAGAAGTTATTCCTTTGAGTAACACCTTTCATGGTTAGTTTTGTGCAAATACATGCAGGGCTTAGGTGTGATAGATGGCTCTATTGATCACACTTGTTTTGCTTTACTGGCCCCTGTATGATGATAAATGGAACCATAGATTTTTCTGTTACAGCTTGCACTCTCAGCCTGCCCTTACCAGCCCATCAAAACTTATGCAAAAGCAGGCAAAGATGTTAGGAGCTATTAATATCAGGGCAAAGAATAAGGAAAACTAACACTGCCTTATACATTCAAATTGTTCCAAAATGCTTCAACTGATCTGTTCAGGTTCTGATTATCAACCTGAAACAACTTATGCCCATAATGTTGTACCTCTCAGAGAGGTACCACAGGCTATATTCCCAGTATTTTTTTTTCCAAGTAAAGAACTCCATGTATAGACAATAAAGCAGTCCATAGTCTAGAGAGCAACTGATGCACATTTCACACATTCCTCAATTTGGACAGCCACATGCATGCGGGACAGAATAGTTGCAAATAAGGTACAGAGGCAAGAAAGGAAAAAACAAATGACTTATCTTCTCTGTGCCTTCTGTTTCTGTTCCATATATTTTCTCCCTCAAAACTTGACCTAAAACAAGCTCTCAAATTCAAGCCATGTTTTATTATGTATAATTCTCCTTCCTCTGTGCTCTTTATGTCAGTCCCTGTCATCCTTCCACACTAAATTATCCCCTAATACTGACATGTGGGCAAAAAAAAAAAAATTTGGCAGTGGTAAACTGTACTGTGCTACAGCAAGAGATGATGAGTTTGAGATAGAGCTTTAAGTATCATTTGAAACATTTGCTTTTTTTATTGAGGCTCTCTCAGACATGTTTGAAAATGCTTTTCTTGTGAGAAAGTTAGAGAAAATGCTTTAGATATGCAAGAGTCACATTTGCAAGAGCGTCTGTGTAGTTAAGAAGCATACAGCCCATCCACAGTGGAGTGCGGATGTCTCAGACGATGCCTCTGTGGAAGAAGCTATGTAGTGATACATCAACTGTGAAGGTAGCAGCCTGAGTGTCTCGGGCAGTCTAGCCTCAGCAACGTGACATTGCACCTCTGTTAGTTTACTCAACTTAGGATACGCTGAGTCAGTGGCTCCTAATGGGCCTAACGTTTTTAGGAGTATTTTGATGCTTAAAAATCCATATGAATTACCAGGAAGATGGTTAAAATACCAGTTTTGAAAATCTTTTCCACACAATTTTACAATCTTTGTCTTTCAGTACCCAACTAGGTATATGTATCTAAATGGCAGATTAAAAGCAAAAAAACAGGTTAACCAGCACTGGGCAAGATTCACTAGGTACCTCTTAATATTTACTTTTCTTATGGTGAGTTTCTGAGGAGTTATTTCAGTCTTTGGGTACTTCATTACCAGAGAGCCGTGGTACCTTGGATAGCCTCGAGCAGCAATCCAGCTGCAGCGACAGAAAAGCACTAAACCTTTGCACTACCATATAAGACTGATTAGGAAAGAGACCGACCAGGACACACTGAACTTATTCTCAAAGGTGCTGAACCTCCTTGATCTCTGCTGTACCAAACTCCAATTCATAGATAAGCTGTACTTTTCATTACTCAGTTAACTTCAACTCTGTCCTCAGGAGGTTTGAATCAGAAGAATTTCACTGACTTCAGTGGGGTAAAGCCAATTCATGCAACTGTTAATCAAACCCCTTATCTGTTGTTTTTCAGCATCTTCATGTCTTTCCTGGGAGTGTCAGCAGTCTGAGTTACTGCTCTTTGCTGAAGCTGCTGTTCCATATTCCTGTAATGCAGTTTATGTTACAAAGTTGAAAGGTTTTATTTTGGCTCATCTTTTTTGCTCCCATTTCCTCTGAATCACAAACATTTCCTGTATTTAGCCTTGGTCTTTTTTAAAAAAATCTTTTTTTATCTTAATGGAAATTGGCAAGATATTGTTCATATTTTTGAAGTATTTATGTTACTATTGTTTGTCATGTCTCTTTTGGGTAGGCAAGATATGTTGTTTTGTTAGAAGACTGTTGATGTATTTGTTTTGTGGAAAAGTTCAGGAATACTTGTATAAGCTGTTATTAGGGATATAAAAATAATAGATCAGTTTGGGTTCTGAAGAAAATTTTGGAGTGCAAGTAAAATTTCCTAATGCTTATATAGACTTTCTGCAAGCAGCTTGGAAAAGCAGCTTAGCCAGTAGCTGCACTGGCTTGGCCAAAGTCAACAATATCAGTGATGGAGCTAGTCAGAGTGAGAGATCCCAGAGTGAGAGATGAGGAGAGAGCCAGGATTTCCCAAATCAGATTCCTGAATCTGTATTCAGGTTCCTCAGTAAAGAAGTTTGATTTGAGATTCTCAGCACTTTTCAACAGAGGAAAGAAGGTGATGCAAGATGCTGATAAAGGTAGTACTGATGATCATAATGGGATGGAGAGAGATTGCTGTTCCTAAGAGAAAGACACCTTCTAGGTTGCTAAGGAAACATCAGACAACCACGAGGAGAGTTAAAGAGCTGGTGGAGCTACATGCTGGATTGGTTTGAGAAGGTCCACCTTATATGTGTATGCCATGACAGAGAGAAATTTACTGTCCGATTTTGGAGGGGAGGCTGTTTCCCTCTGCTTTTCCTAATGAAGCAGATCACATTTCTGCTTGCTTGTGTGCAAGGTCTATCAGGTTCTGTCACCAGAGACAAGATCTATCTTTACATATGATTCATTGTTGATTAGGAGCAAAGATCACGTCTTAGCTTTGTTTTAGATCAGTCAACATCATCAACATATATTTATTAGTTCTTTTATAGGGAAAGCTTATTTTAAGTTGTTTGCAGAGATTTCTTCCTATTAAAAAAAACTTCAGACGCCAAGTATTTGAATTCACCAGAACTAAGGTGCTTAATGGTTGCAGGTTAGAGCAGAATATTTATATGAACTTATAGAATTAGGCTAAAATATCTGCTATATAAAACAGATATCATGTGTGTTATAGCAGGGTAGTATAAAAATACTTTTCTAGGTGTTTATTCATGCTAAGCTCACTCTCCAGCATTCCTATATATCACCTCAGAGCTGTGAAATCGTACATTATAGGCCTAAAATACTAAAGATGACAAAATAAATCCACTTTGAGTGCAGGATTTGTAGTCTCTTTGCCACACAGATGAAGAGCTTTGAGCCAAGTTTTCAGCTTTCGTAAATCATCAGTTTGTAGGAATCAGAGGAATATTACAGCATTGATTCACAGTGTCATTGTAGGCTCTTAATCTACCTACCAACTTTTTAATAGTTTGGTTTAGTTTTTTTTTATACGTTCGTCTCTTTTTTTCAAACGGAGAAAACCTTCTGTACACTGAAGACATTCACCATGTCTGTCTTTTCCATTCCCATGGTGGCTGGTTTTAGGTGTGGAATAAGACTACATTAACCAAAGGATGTCAAATTATTAGGCCTTGGATTTTTTTCTGGCACTTCTGTAAAACATCTGTAAAATGGTATAATTATTGATGCATAGAGAATGATCAAGTCTGACATTATTCCAACATAGTAATGATTCTATTTTTCCTTTTCTCAGACAGTCAAGCCTGTCCTGTCATTCTCTGGGATCCCACACTGAATCCAACAGATAGTATTACCCATTCTTCAGTGAGATTAACGTGGGGGAGATACCAGCAACTATTGAAGCAGAAATGCTGGCAGAATGGTAAAATACCCAAAGCTGAATGGGGCTGTACTGAAATTCATCATCATGAGTGGTCCAAGATGGCACTCTTTGATTTTCTTCTGCAGGTAAAATATTCACTGAATGCAAATATCACCTTTGAAAGTCATTGAGCACAAGTGGGACTTTTAGAAAAGTTACTTTAGTTTATTTCCTTTTTTTAATTGGAGAAAACATGTATTTACCCAGTTTGAGCTCGTTTCTGGTGGTTTCTTAATTTTGAAGAACTTAAAAACTCAACTTATAATTAGGGACAAAGGTCAGGAACTTGATCACCTCATTTGCTGAAAGAGAAGGCAAAGGCTTTTGTCTCAAGTTCTCCGTTTACTTCACCTTTGAGGTGGGCATGCTGTTCCTCTCCTAGAGCTTAGCCCTCAACTACATGACCAAAAGTCATTGGTTTTTGATGCCTCCCTGCATCTCCACCTCCATCTCTAGTGTAATTTCTGGAGTGAGAAAGGGTTCAGATGCTTCGTTTTGGTTAATTGAAATGCGAATCAAGAGAACAGTTGTATTGGTTAGTTCTATTTAAAAAGTTAGCAAGTGATTTAGCATTTTGATTTAATATGAGGAAAGAGCAAAGCAGTAACTGATGAATAACATGGCTGCTCTTCTTCAATTAGGTATTGGGCATAATTATTAGCTCACCAGATAACACCACACTAGGAGTTTGTCCAATGGTATGTGACCACAGTTACCACAGTTGTGGAGGGTATTAACACACTCCCTGTATTAATAAGGAATGAACTGGACTGCCCAACTGGATGTTAGTGTTATGCCTTCAAGATATTGCATTACTTCAATTCGTCCCTGCCTGCCAGACAGTTCTGGGTGACTGAGCCTCCTGCAGCACTTACTACTTTATGTAGTGCTGTTTGTATTTAAAACTACAGTGAACCTTTATTTGCACTCTATTTGATTGTTCGTATAATTCATCTTTTTTTTAATGGAGTTACATTTCTTGAGATGCAAAAATCATGACTTTGCTTATGCATAGCCTGTCCCTCCCCTTTTCAATTCTGTTATAGGATGAATGGATGTTTCCATTTTTTAGAGTTATATTTTTGTAGACTTGTTAAATATAGAGCATGAAATTCTCGTCTAAAAATAGATTGTCACTTGTTTAATGACTCCATCTTCAGTCTCACTATGAGTAAGTAATTTTTGGAATCTGGTATAAAGTCATATGTGGGTTATACTGATACTAAACATAGTAATGCCCCTATAGGAACAGTAGAGAATGCGTTTAACATATTTTCATGCCATTGTTTTCTTGTTTAACAGCTTAAAAGATTTCATGAGTTCTGTGCTGGCTTCTAGTTTTAAGGGCTCTATGAGAAGTTTTTAAACCTCATAATAGAACTCCTGTTAGCCAGAAGGAGAGAGAGATCAATTATAAAATAAGGTAACAGGATTGGACTATGCATGGAATAAACAAAACAAAACAAAAAACAAAAAAAAGAAAGAAATTACCCTTTAAGAATATTTGGTAACCCCCAGAGTGTCTTACACCTCCAATTGCCTACCAGGCAAGAATGCCTACCAGAAAGTGAGAAAGTGGGGATGAAAGTAGGTCTGATATTTCTCCAAGCTTTAGTGTGTAACATTAAAAGTCATCGGTGTTCTAGTACTTTTATGTATCAATTCATTAAGAAGCTTTGGTTAATGAGTAGCTCACTAAATGTCTTGCAAATACTGCTCTTGGATACAGATGTTTGAATTGCTATCACACCACCAGGCAGTTGGCTTTCAATGAAAATCTAACATTTTGATGATTTTGTGAGAAAGGGGTGCATGGCTTTAATCACAGGGAGGTTTTCCTATCCATAGTTATTGCCAGATTGATCTATGTACCTCTAGACTGGAAAAGGCTGAAACCTACTCACATCTCCTTGCATATGTGTGTGCATACATTTATATACATAAAAATCAAAGTAGCTTTAATTAAGAGATTGCTCCAGGAGCTCCTTACTTAATTACCGTATCCTGTTCAGAATCTGCATATATCAGTAAAGTAGGGACAGCCCTTGTGGAATCTTTGTGGACTGAATCAGAAAAAAATTACTGTTTGCAAAGAGATACTTAAAAAACCCACAAATTAAAAAACCTCACAGGAATACATTTCTATGGGGTATTTTCTTTTGTTTTTCCTCTGTATATTTGAGATCAAATCAGAATGAATGATGCAGATAACTGTCAGTTACTGTTCTTTCACAGCAGTTTATAAGAACTGATTCATGAGGCAAGATTAAAATACATGTGTAATGTGCCTAACCAGTGACTATTGCAGAGATGCAGTAACTGGCTTAAATTTTCTGAGGAGTATAAACACCAAGGAGGCAGAGGAAATGTTTAAGTTGATTAAAGGAGACATCAGTGAGAATAACAGTCTGAAGTTGAAAGAAAAAAATTGGGCTGAATATCAAGAAAAATATCTTTACAGTGTAAAGTGTGACCTGGTAAAGCATGCAATATTCTTCTTCTGAGAAAATCCATGCTCCATGAATCATTTGAAAATACAGAGTAATGGTAAAAAAATATTCTCTATTAAACATGCTCTTGTCAAAAGAATAGGTCAGGTGGCCTTAATAGATGTTCCTAATTTCTAATTTCAAATACTCAAACACAGAAGTAGGCTGAAAAATGCTTACATTTGACCTTCACTTGCCATGTACAAGAACTCAGGTAAAATAAGGGCATAAGTAAAATAGCTTCTTTAGTTTTGGACCTCTTATATACATAAATATATGACATAAAAATCAATGATAAACCATTAAGGTTGCAACATAAAGATTAAATATTAGGACAGGATGGAATGAATATTGTAGCAATGCAAGATATTATAAAGATGCTATCTTTAAGAACATGATCTCATCTACTTAGTGCACATAGTGAAGTGAAGTGAGGATGAATTAGGCCTATATGTTGAAGAAGCCTGTTTGTAGGGCCTCTGCTTAATTTTTCAGGCAGACTTTGAAGTGAGTGGAATGAGAAATTCAATGAGATAGAATACCACAAACAATGGAGAATCTTGTACCTGAAGATGCTGAATGCTGCCTTAAAAAAAAACAAAAACAAAAAAAACCAAAAAACAAAACAAAACACGAAGAAAGTCTATTCCTTTCCTCAGAATTTTTCCACAATTGAAAACATACTCTGCCACCAAGACCATTGGCAACAGTGCTGCACACCTGAGAAAAAATCAAACTCTAGCCCTTTTACTTGATGAAAAGTGACCTGCACCAACATGCACCTAGTTTTGTATCAGGAGAACAGTCATAACACCTGATTTCACTGGTATCACAGAAATAAAACTGTAATTTTAGGAGGCCTTCTGTCTATGTGAACATTAGTATCTTCATACTCACAGCAGCTTAAAGAGTTGGCTATATACAGTGAACAAGAAGGATTAAAAAAATAAAAGCCATTGATTAGCTACTCATTAAGTTTTAGATCTACCTTACCTCTATAAACATCTGCCAGGAATCAGGAGGAGCAGAGCTGCTCCCAAAGGGGAGGCAAGCCAGGAGCTGAGGGTACCCACACCAACTGGGCACAGTGCCCCAGCACTTGAGCCAGGCAAGCAGAGCAGCATGGTGACAGCAACAGGTCCCACCAGTGGTCCAGGGAGCATCAGCCAAGGACCAGTTAAAAAGTCAGACCCAAGGTCAGGCCAAGAAACCCAAATGGCAATTCAGGATCAACAAGTAACAAGACAAGAAGCAGGTACACCTCCAGCATAACTCAGACCAGGGCTAAGGGCCCAGGCCTGAGCTTAAATGGTGCTGTGGGCTCATGGGCAGAGGGTGCATGAGTGAGGGACCAGGTGAGGCTGTTCAGGGCCATTAAGGCCCATTGGTGCCCTCAGAGCCCTGACCTTCTCAGGCATCTACTCTCAACTAGTCAATAGAGGGGACCTTCAAAGAGTGATTTATCCTTCCCATTTTAGACAATTATCCTAAAATAGCGTCCTTTTCTCTGGAAGTGCCTATTTCTTTCCATTGTTGATGGAAATACATAAATGACTAGGTCGGAAGAGATGCTTAACATTTACACTACTAAAGTTAGATCAGATGTATTGCTTCCTGAATGAGTACTGTGCCATGAATAAGCAAGGGTTCACATGGGAAACGATAGTCTAGACCACGATGTCTAGACTATATAAAGTATGTAAAGTATATACCCCAGGGCAACTCAGGGAGACTTCTTTGAGGTTATAAATGCAGGCTCCATTCTTGCATTTTGTAGCCTCTGGTGCTTTACTGTTTCCCCTACTAATCTTTTAAATTATTTCTTTTTGTGTAATATTAGTCTAATAGAGTCCACAAAATGGAGATTCTTCATGTGCGTTAGACTGTGCTATTTCTATTGTACTCCAGCAGAGAGAATGTAAAAAAGCTACAGCCTTTTGAAAAATCTTGAACTGTATCCACCATCTTGTTAGTCCAGTTACACAGTGGTATTGTTCCATACTTTCAAAGTTTCACTGACATAACAAATCATGGCTATAAAACAGATACAATATACAGCCTGGAAAATTGCTTGTAATGGTACATGAAGTATGGGGGCCATGTCTTTATCTCCCTTTCACTGCTGACTTAAGTTTTAATTGTTCTGAGCTTGTTTTCCTGTCAGCTGTGTTAGTCAGAGATACCTTTAGTGACACTTTGCCCCAAATGCTTTGATATTGTTTTCATTTGGCATTCTGCTGTACTTGATTTCAGATCTATAATCGACTAGACAGAAATTGTTGTGGATTCAGACCTCTCAAAGAAGATTTCTGCGTGCAGCAAGGACTCAAGCTGAAATGTAGTGATCAAGATGCTGTTGAGCTGACGCACATTGTTCAGAGAAGGCAGGACCAAAGGCACTTGGTTTTTATAGACAATAAGGGTTTCTTTGACCGAAGCGAGGACAATCTCGACTTCAAAATACTACAAGGAATCAATGAGTAAGTTTTAAGTTATTAACTTTGTAAAAAGGATGATAAATTTTTCTCAGTTTTTCAGTTAGAAGCAAAATCTCTCCTTAACGTTTAGAAGGAATAAAGCACTGTTCACAGAGGGTGCCTGGGTTCTAGGAGCAGAAGGGGAAGAAGCAGCCTGTCTTTCTCCCTAAGCTGCTTAAAAGGTATTATTATATTGTCAGTGTTGCATTAGCTCCAGGTTTCTTCTACCATTTTTGTGGGGAGGTTTAATTAGTTAGTAAAGCTTAACTATTTTTACTCTAAACACACTTCTAATATATTACTGGCAGCATCCACAAGTTGCTGGGCCATTACAGAACTGATTTGTGCCCTGCGCACCTTTAGAGGTGTGACTGATCTAACACAGATAAAACTGAACTCCACAAATGTAAACTTGCTAACGTGGAAAGCTTCTCTGTAAGCACTTTGCACTGTTACCATACTATAATTTAACAGAATGGGACATTAAGTTGCTGGAATAAGTATCACCAGCTGAAGCCCCATCTTGTGAAATAGATCTAGAGGATGTGTCTAAAAATGTGTGATTAATCTCACTGATGTAAAAGAGACAGTTGTGTATAGTCAGGCTTGCATCGACTTCCTTTGCTGAGTCACCGTCTATATTCGTGGAATTGATTGCTAGACCACAACATAAATATTGCAATTCAGAGTGATGAGAAAGCTAATGAATTTCTTTGTGCTTTTCCAGATTCCCTGAATCTGCAGTTTCAGTGCTGAGGAGCCAGCGTTTACGTGAGAAGTTGCTTCAGTCTTTGTTCCTTGACAAAGTATACTGGGAGAGCCAAGGAGGCAGGAAAGGAATTGAAAAACTTATTGATGTAATAGAAAGGAGGTCCAAAATTCTTCTTACTTATATAAATGCACATGGAGCCAAAGTATTACCCATGAATGAATGAAACATGCTTGTTCCTAACTGCAAGACAGTTTTTAAAAAAAATTACATGAGACAAAAACTGACAGTAAAATTGATTTTCTTCATAGGCTTATTTAATTTTTATTTTTCCAAACTTGCAAGCTTATTTTTAAATAAGAAAACTTACATGGTTTAAAAGCATCAGCATTTAAATATCAGCTGCAACTCAACACAGTGAACTCAGTTCTACATCACCAGTGAAATGAAATGAAAAATAACCAAATAGTATAATAAGTAATGCAGTAATATGCACAGTGAAGACTCCTCTTGTTAAACTGTTCCAGAATTAGCAGCAGAATTTTCAGTACATTAGTCTGGATTAGTCTAACTTCCCTCATTCAAGTCAGTGAAACTTTTATTGCAAATTTAAATGGGAACAGAGATTTGTCAGCACTTAACACATTGATGAAAATTGCCATCTCATCTGTCTGCTTAAACATACCTAGTGTAGGAGTTTGCCTTTTTGATTAAGAACACTAAAATTACAATATTTCCTAAAGCTTATTTTATTTTATTTCATTTTGATTTTTTGAAACCTGAGACCTAAATTTAGCTGTTTTAAAAGCAGGTATATTTCCATTGAACATGAGAGAAAGTTAGGAACATGAGAAGAATACGCTGTAACAGATAATTCATTTGATCAATACAGTTTCTACCTGTCCAGTATAGTCTGCAATTGGTCATGAGTCACTTGTTATGATGTGCTATTTTAAGTACAAGCTGTTTTGATGAGTGAATAGATCATCTGGTATTTTCCAGCTATTGATTAACTGGGTGTTACTCACAGAATCATCCTTCAGTACAACCAGCTTTCTGTAGGAATTCAGCTTTAGCTTTGTTTGAATATGCTGCTACATGAGTGTACACATATTTTGGTTTTGCAACATTCTTGACAATCATTTTCTAGAACATTATCAAAAGGCAGACCTAATAGGGATGGGTCATAAAAATTAGAACAGAAAATGTTGTTTGTGCTGTTTGCTCAGCTCTAGCCAGCAATTTCTGCTTTTCCATTAAGATTGACCACTGCGTGATGATTCTAGCTGATGACTTGCCCCAAGTATTCCCATAGCTAAGGTGGTTAGAAAACCTTGGATAAGCGCTTTGGATTCACAGCCTTGATCTGAGATAGCGTAACTTAGGTTGTTCCTATGTCTCATGGCTGCTCCAGAAATATAGTATCAACTGATACAGTCTATTATAACATATACCTTCTACCTACCTGTTTAAAAACACTCTTATTTTCTGTAAATTTTCCAGATAACAACAAAAGTTATATTCTTTCATAGCTACTCCTGTCTTTATGTATAGTAACAAAATATATGATGTATAACATTTAAAAATGTTTTCAGAAGTGCTTATGTAAAAGGATTTCTTGTCATTATGAGAAACTAAAATGTTTTGTGTGTGTGTTAATGAGGGTGGGTGAATTTAATGTCTTAAACAACTACGATTCCATTGCAGATAAAACAGATTCTCATTCTTAGTATATGAACAGCTATTAACAATAATTGCATTACTAGAAGCAATAGATATCATCATATGGCGAGCTAAGGATACTTAATAAAATTTCAGGAGCTTGCTCATCTAGATAATCTTTTTTTCTACTCTGTCGGTAAAGGCCAGATTCATTGGCATTTTAAAAACTTCCTAGAACTAAACTATTGCCTTGAGAAGACATGTTTTAGAATGCTATGGACTTTTTGGTGAGACTGAGGTAAAATTTTATAGGATTTAGATATTACACCTTTTTTAAAATGTAAAACCTATTAGCCAGGTAATTTGTACCATGGAAACAAAAATAGTACTGTAGTTTGCATTGGGACCAGAACCTAGCAAAAGAAGTAATCCTCTGGATCCATTTCAAATAGAAATTCCCTGTTATATTTAGCATAAATTCCACTCTTTGGTGACTGTCATGATCATTTTCTCCCATTTTCTAGCCTATCTCAGTTTTCTTCCTGCTAGATACATGTTTGGTTGGATTATCACACATGCTAGGAGTGAGATAAAGGCACGATTCTCAGCTGCACTGATCTTAGCCAGAAGAGGGCCAAGTGAAGCTACAACAGTCTACCTGATCATGAAAAAAACTCTCATGAGAACTCTGTCTTCTAGCTTCTTCTCTTCTGTCTTTAGACATCACATCCTCATGTCCAGTCATCCTCTCATATTGCCCAGTTATTATCAGACTTGACCAATTGCCCAAGAAGAGAAGAAATTAGAAACCGAGATATTTTTGTTTTCAGGTTAAGTCATCGTCATCCATTTCTGTGGTGATAACTTGATGCATTCTTCTCTGTTTCCTGTGGACATGGACTAGTGCTTCCTTGAGCATGATACATGCTTTTTCATTTGGCTGGAAGTTTCAGTGCCAGTCCTCTAAGCTGTGGTGTAATTGCCACATAGTAAGGATGAGTTTCTCTCACATCCCTGAAGCTCAGCAGGAACACTGTTTCCCAGTAACCCAGAGCTTAGGAGGTCCAAGTAACTACGATAATGGTACAGAATTTCACCAAGCATGAGAAAGCTAAGTGTAAAGAGTGGATGTTCTGGAGAGGAATCATGCAAATGAATTTCCTTAAGAAATTAATGGTGGTTATTGGTAGACCTTTTTAGTGGCAGAGACATACAGGTGAGCACACTACATGCTGCTCTCACCTTCTGATGGTGCCTTCGCATTACTGTATGCATAGCTTGAGGCCTTACTCGCTATGCTGCATTCACATGCCATATTTCTTACTCACGCAAATGCTCCCATTGTCTTCAGGAGGTTAGGAGAGGCTGTGTGAGACTGGGCGGTAGGACTGGGTTGTAAATTACTTCTAGTTCTATAATGCTGGTGACCAACTCTGGAAAGTGCCTTTTTTCCTAAATGTTTATCCTGTTGTTGTATAGCTTGGTACTTGAATCCAGCATTGTTAATAATAGAAAGTATGACTGCCAGAGTGCTTATGAATACATAATAGCAAAGTATATACATATATATTTTTTTGCAAAAATGAAGAGTGACAAAATTCTGTACTTTTTAAGTGCATTTGTAGAAATGTTTCGGTAAAAAGTACAAAAGAAGCACTTTGCATAGCTTGTTTATTAGCTGCTACTTTGTTCAAGAAGATATCTGTTCTCTCAGCAGAAGGACTAAAGCTTATAGAGAAATCAGCCCATTTCCTTTTAAAAGAGCATGGCATTGGGCTGATATTCCTGCACTGAAGCCGAAGTAATACTAATTGATAGGAAAAAAACAAAGAAGCCTTACTCTACCTATGGTGGAGATCGACAGAGAGCCAAGGAACTGTGTTTTAGTCATCTGTGCTGGGCTGCCTTCCATTTATGGGCATATGGGAATCAGGCACAGATTCATGCTGCACATTACTCGGAAGGGTGTAACCAACGGCAGCAGTCCAAAATCTGTGGGTGGGAAAAGAAGATTATGTCATTCTTGAATCTGCCTAAAAGCCAGAACCACATAAAATGGAATTACTAAGAAAGTCAAGAGAGGTTGCCGATTTCATAACATTGGAAGACAGAGCTTGATATAAGTAGCACAGGCACAGATGCCTTAAAATTCCTCAGGAACTTGCCAGCAAATCAATAATCTTAAATGTTTCAGAAGCTGAGGACATGAAAATTTTTGTGGAGCACTGTGAGAGCAATTTTCTCCTTTTTTTTTTAATATGTATTCTGTAATGCATTATATTAAAGATAAACTTCATGGTTCCAAAATAGCAAATATAGATGTAGGGTACATAAAGGGACAAGCTTTCAGTAGCAGTTCCGGGAATACTTTCATGCATTTATGTGTATGCGATGCACACATACGTGTACAGGTACATAAACCTTAGCTTGTTTCTATAAAGCAGTCAGTGTGGCTAAAAAAGAGTGAGTGGTTTATACAATTTGCTTTTTACATGTAGAATTGTATTATTTGCAAGCATAAGTCCAAGTCTGGATATACACAAGTTGAAGTTTAAACCAAAAATTATTGTGGATGCATTGCAACTTTTGTTTTCAAAGCATTAACTCTCCTTTTGCTAACACTTCTGTATGATATAAAAAGTATTCTACTTACAATTGTAAAGAAAAATGACAATATGTTTGTAATCTGAGCTAAACTGCCAGACGACACAGTGATACTGACTGTGAGATGTTTTTATGGAGTTTTACATTAGATATTGAATTTCAGTTTTCTTTTGGATTTTGTGCATTTTAAAAGTCATCATATTTGTCTTTTTATTATCAGTGCTGAAAACAATATTGCAAATAATGAATTGTTTAGACAGCTATCTCTGCTGCTGTGGTCATATAATGTCCAGGCATATACAAAATAAAATGATTATCTTCATCAGAATTTTCAGTTCAGATCTCTGATTTGCAATAATGAAATGATAATACATTTTATTGTAATATGTGGATCATTAGAGACTTTTTAAGAAGAACTATGGCCTTGAAACTGCTTTTTTAGAGAAACAATCCAAGTCAGATTATGAAGCTCTTCCTGTGGAAACATTTTCTAGCTGTTTACTCACGAGACTTGTAACTCTTTTTTTTTAAGTGGCTTTGCTATAGCAGTGGAGCTTCTAGTTTCAGCAGCACTAGTATTTACTGTCTTCTTTAGTCATCCTGAGAATGGCTCCTTACAAAAACAGTGAACAGAAAAGTCCATGTCCATTTATGATGCCAGAATAGGATTATTAGTAAATGACTGGTAAACTGGCAATAGACAGTAAGCAAGTACAGGAATAGGAGAAAGACACTGAAATCTGCATGGAACAGAGACACACACAGAGTTAAAGGAGCTCAAGAATTTTTGGTCTCTGAAGTTTACATTTTTTTCATGATCCAAAAGAGACTAATAGGAAACACAAAGATGTAAAATATCTTTAAATACTCTCTTTCCCACAAAAAGTAATTTGATTTGTTTATAAAAATATTATTTATTTTTTCACATTACTGCATACTTCAGGCCAAATTCTCTCAAATACATTTCTGTATAATCATTATACTTCTGCTGAATTATCCCATTTCCAGGTAAAACAGAGATTATTTCAGTTAAATTAATCCAGATTCTCAGAGGTTGGACAACTGAATTCTAAGGTCAAAAGGAGATTTTAAGAGAGTGACTAATAATAAGAAGAGCTGCCTTAGATATAGCACAGGTACAGACCTTGCTATGCGGGTTCTCTAGGCAAATATATGTGTGCTCCAAATATCATCTGCATGTTTTCCCTGAAGACTATCCAGGTGTTCCACCTGTATTTCCGTGGGAGGCTCTAGACTATCCAAATACAAACATTTGAGATCTATAATTAAAATAAAATATGTAGTGCAGCAGTATCTTCTTAATGTATCATGAAATACCCAAACCGTATTTCCAAATGACATGCTTAGAGAAACTCATTTTCCATGGGATATAAAAAATGGTTTATTTGTGGGTTTAAATCTGCTTAAAGGATGGCAAGCAAAAGAATGAAGAGATTCTGCAGTGGGGTCCTCTAATGATCAGCACAGGGACAGGTTTTATCATCTTCATGAGTGACATAGAGAGGGCAGTGAACAGTGAGAGCTCCAAGGATGCAAGGTATTCATTCTAACTTGAAAGAAAACAGATGGCGACCTTCTAACATGTCATGTATACAGTTCGGGAAGTCTAATCATGATTTTCCAAAAACAATTCCATTAATTTGTTCTTCTGGAGGAGATAAAATGCACAAAAAAATGTAGAAACGTTTTTCCCCCAATGCGATGCATTGTTTTGTCTATATTTGGTTCTAGGCATACCAATGCCATTATTTAATCAAATCAGATCTTGAAATAGTGGCTGACTTCCTCTAAAAAATTAGTTCAATTCCAGTAGTTACTTCCTTTTGATCCTTCTGCAGTGTACTCACTTACTTAACTGTGTGGTTTCAGCATTCACAGTTAACGAACATTATCTGCACTTCCTTCCCTGGAAAAGCTGGCATGGCACTCCATGGAGGTCTGTTAAGCCACACAAGCATGCCTTATCAGAGGTATTCTTCAGCTAGCTATGTGAAACACTTTGAGATTTGGATGGAATTTATTAACTGTTAAAGAAAATAGCACCAGTGTGAAAGTCAGCCTTATGAAGTGTGAGAGCTATGTCTGACAGATGGTAAAAGCCGGCAGTCGAGAAAGCTGCTCCGGTTTGGGAATTCTAAAACAACAGCGGGTCATACATCTTAATTTTCAGATATACAAGTATATATGACATACTTAAGAGGGGGTCTTTTCTGGTCTCCTATTTTTTTCCTGCCTCAGGTCTTCTGAAAAAAAAATAGTCAAAAATTAAAGTGAGAACTGATTGGAGTATATTCTCAAGGAAGCTGTGGCATAGTTGCAGTAAATGTGGGGAACTGGTGATATCCAAATAGAAGGTAGACTTGCCTTATAAAAGCACCATGCTGAAGGAAGACAAAAGGATTTCTCCTTTCAAATATGACAAGATCAAGCTTTAAAAATTTCACTGTGGGAGGAAAGCACATCTGAGGCATTTTGTCTCAGCTAGGGTGCTCAAGCCCACCTGGCTGCAACAGAACCATCCCAGTACTCCCACTCACTCCTGCCGCCTCCCTTCTTGATCCCATGGACAATTCTGCCATCATAGCTGTCACTGGCCTATAACTCATATTATTACTGACCTCAGTCATTTCTCTAACTTTTTATACCCAAGATACTCCTTAATCTTGCTGATTCTTTCCACGTAATTTTGGTTTAGATTTAATCTTTCCATAGGCTTAACCTTTCCGCCCTCTGGAATTGAGCCGCTTATATGAAAAGCCCCAACATTACACCTGCAGCTTTTATTTTGCTCCTGATTCATACAAGCCAAAAGCCTTTCTTTACTGATAAACCTGATAAATACCCATTAGTGCTTTTTCTCTTTGTGATCTCAAAGGATATGAAGCAATGGTGCCAATGATCTTTCTCCTTTTGAAGTCCAAATGTAAAATCTTATCCTGCCAGATCTTTCTCTTCTATATGATATTCTCATTATAGCCTACTATCCAGAATTGCGATTGCAGCTTGGACACACAAATACATGAAGAGAATCTCCTAATTTATTCAGAATGTACCACTAAGTCACAGCTGAATTTTTGAGAGGAGGGAACATGTGGGAGGTGGGTTGTGATGAGAAATCCCAGAGCAGTTCTCACAGCTTGCAACTGGAAGCTTGGTTTTGTTGAAGACTCTAGTCCGAGAGAGCTTGTTATCGCATAGCTAATCCACAAATTATTGCTGGCTTGATCTTGACTGATAGCCTTTATGGAGAGCTTCAGTGAGCTTCTTCCTTCTGTTAGAGATTTCTTTTGTAGTGATTCATAAAAGAGAAGGGGAAACAAAACTATTATATACACTCGAAGTGCAGTGTGTTATTTCCTTAACAATCAGACTCGAAAAAGGTACACTGTGAGATGTCATAGTTCTGCTCAAGCACTACTCTGCTTTTTCTGGCCTAGCCCTCCTCAGAGAAGATGCACAGCAGACTGGGAGGTTCCCACAAACTCAGCGCACTGCTTGAGCAGTTGCTTTGTAATTCGGGTACGGAGCTGTTTCTGTCCAGCTGCAGGCAGGAGTCACTGCACTTGGGATCCCAGCTGGTTCACAGGATTTAGACGCCAGTGGGTAGCACTTGCTGCTAGAAATAGTGCAAAATATCATCAAAACTTAAAACTTTGAATTGCTCTCGAATGCGTACTTAGCTGTATCAGCATTACCTAAGCCAATAAGGCAATTCATGCGACAGAAGTGTTGATGTATTCTGAGAGCCACAAAAGGTCAAAGAACAAAGGAGATTAAATCCCCATTAAAATCACAGCTTTCCACTTCATTTTGCTTTGTGTGCTCATATGTCTAAACTTGAACTTGAAATGCTAGTTTGCAAGTAGCTATAATGTGCAATACGGCTTTTGTCAACTTATTAGTGTTTGTGTTCTGAAGCAAAAGATCCAAAAGGCAAAGAACAACAGATTAAAGCTTAAGCAGTATCAACACCCGACTGGGAAAGAATTCTTAACCTCTATCACAGTCTTATCTGAGTGATAATCTGCATGGCCATGGAGAGCTGACGCATATTTTTTGTTACACTGTTGCTTTAGTGCTAAGATTTCTTTGATTTTCTGCTGTCAGCTTTACCACCCAGTGGAGATATCCTTGAGCTTTCACAATTGCTGCCTTTCCTGCTATGAAAACAGAACTTTTATCTGTTTCGGTACTTCTTGGCACCCTGCCTCCCACATATATTTTGGGGTCAAATTTTCAGCCTGTTCACTTTCCCTGATTTTTACTAGAATTAATAGTGTAATTAACAAAGAAAAATGAATCATTTTTTCCCCTTCTGAGGGGCAGAAGTCCTGCCTAAATCTATGTAAACTATCCTTGTGAGTAGAGACTGCAAATCATCAGAGAAAAGCATACTTCTTCAGTGCAGATCTGAAAGTGTGATCTGATATTCATTCAGTTTTGCAAATACAGCTTGTGGAGCTCAATACCATGGCTATTCTTCTTTTTAGAAGGACTGGATGAATTTTTAAGAAAACCAAGAGAATTTCCTGGAAAAAAATGTTGTTATAACCTACCATCCTCCCTGCCACTGTATGGTGACAAAAGCCTGGAAAATCCTGCACTTTGGATGACTTTTGCTAGGGGACTCAGATATAGCGAGGCCACACTTTCTCACATAACTAGTCCTAATCTCCTCTCCCCTACACTCCATCCCTGGGGGTCACTCTGATAGCCCTGCAATGCAATTACATTTGGCAAGTCCTGGAGCCACAACATCATTATGCTGCAGCACAGTTTATGGTCTATCCTGCTAGATTTTGTCCCATTTTTGCATATATTTCAAGTCAATAACAAAATCCCTATCGGCACTAATAGGAACAAAGGTTGTACTCTATGAGGCACAGATCTGAACCTCTAGTTCCAGGGAAAATGTTGCCTTTAAGTATTGTATTCCCATTGCTCTGTTGATGTGGAGCCATCACTGAGATCAATTCAAACATTCTGGACTAAAATGAAGCATATATTATGCTACTTTGAAATTTTCCAGTGGAGAAAAAACTCAAGTGAAATTGCTGTAAACCTAATCTTTGGTCTATTCAGTTGTGGTTAAAATCCAGTGGAACTGAGCGTGTGTTCTTCTTAGGGATGATGAACCAGAACTTCATTCTTCTGCATTTCAGTGATCTACTTTGATCTACAAAGTTTTCTACTGAATGTTAATTTTCTGAGTTCCAGTTGGAACAATTTCAACAGAAGTAATTCAGAAATATCTATTTCCAAAAGCTAAGCACCCACAGCTGTAATGGTCTCTTCCATTGGAGACGTGGGAGACCTCGGTTCAAATACTATTTAACTGAGGATGATTTCAGTCCATGTCCTTTTCAACCAAAGCGTGTGCTCTAACCATTAGGATTCTTTGTGAAAAGACCAATTTGGCTAGGTTCATGGCTGGGAATTCCCGAAGCAAACAGGTGATTTCCTCCAGCCTGCATGTAGAGATCTAGCTTTCAGCATTTCCTTCTGGCTGAGTTAGGAGATTGCCCAGTTAGTGTGCTATATGTTGTGGCACATCTCTCACATCGTGAATCATGGGGGAAGAAGGGGCCAGCAATAGAGTTTGGAACAAAGATAGCTAATGGAAGATGAGGTAATGTGAGGCTGTGCCGAGGTTCTCCCTTGGCTTACCCAGCTCCTTGCTAAATGCTAACAACGTATAAATAGTACACCCCTGGGCATGATTTCACTAAAAATGGAAATTTGACTCCTCCACCCTAGTTCTGTATGTGTTCCTAGTAGGGCTCTTATTCTCATTTATTCTGGTGGTTTTTTAATAGTGAATTCTTTACGGTAACTTTAGCATAAGGCTCTTTAGCATGTTTAATGATCCCAAAATATATTCTACACTTGCTAAAATAAGTAATAGCTTTTAAGAAGCACGGCAGATTGCAGTGAATTGCTATATTGGACATGGTATGACACATCTCTCTGTTAATTCCAGATACAAAATCTAACCCTCAGAGACATCCTGTGACTGCTCCCTGAGGGTCTCACAAGAGCACAAATAAATGAGTACATTATACTCTTAACCCACACATGAAGTTTTCTACCAGTGGTTCATGTTATGTTAATAATATTTTTTATTTAATAAGCAATCCAAGAGTTATTCCACACATTCTGCAAATACAATTTAGAGCTGTTTTTCATTCAAACTATTTCACAACATCCTGTGTAGAAAGGCACAATGGATTAGAAATTGCTAATATAGTTCATGAGAAAGAACATTAGTGCTTTCTGGCAAATGATTCACCTCTGAATTAATACAAATACGTAATAACATGACTTTTTGTCTAAGAAAAGCTCTCTAGTCTTTCAGGTTTCATAACTAATTCAAAATGTTGCTGAACTGTACATGCTGCATGTTACAAAATGCTGCAGGTTTCAGGTGCAACGAAATATGGATGAAGTATAGCAGAATATTTATGTCAGAAAAACATGATCCTGAAATCATTTCAGCTCAGAATATTATATTTCTAGGTAAAAAGAGGTGTCTGAATTGTTTGGATGTTGCCATTTTTCTAAAAATCTATTACCTATTCCTCATTTAAAATCTGGTAGAACCCGCTCTGGAAATCTGCTGGTAACATTGCCACTGCATATGGTAACTGTGTCCTCAAGCATGTAATAATGATGACACATGCTTACCTGAGAACCAGGACGATCTATGCTTCCCAGCATGGTGTATTAGATCTCTGATTTCCAAGCTGTCGCAGTTAGATACCTATTAATTTCCAAACTAATACAACATCATAGTGTTCTATAGACATGCTGTTACTCAGCTAAATTAGAATCAGTGAAATATTTGGTCCAAGTAGGCAATTGAAGCAAAAAACAGAAAAGCGGAAAAATCAAAGCAAGAAAAGCAAAAAGCAAAAAAAGGTTTAAAACAATGCAGCAAACCAACTCTAGACATAATTATAATAAATATGAATGAATGAAACAGATCTAGAAATGATGCTGGGAGGCAGTTCAGTTCTCTGCAGCTCACTTTTGTCACAACATACAGATGCTGAGCAACTTCTCACATTTAACTTTTTTTACACAGAGCAGCCAAAGTGGATTTGAAAGGTAGCATTTTCCTGTTTGTTATAAAAATGACCCAGACAATGTGTATGTGAGCACTGCAGTGAATCTTGAGAGCAGAAATTCTTTTCATCGTAAAATGTGACTTGTTTCTGCCTGGAACAATAAAGGAAAACTGTAGCAAAGGGCAGAAGTAAGCATTGACCCTGATGCTGCCTTCTCATAAAGCTATTTTCTGGGCTCATTCCATATAGTCTGCTTGGTCCCTGTTTTATTGAAAATGTAGTCTTAGATGGCACATCAAATAACCTGAGTTAGAAAACAACATGATCAAAAGGTCATGTCCTTAAAATGTGCATTAGTGACCTTACCATTTTAGGTTTATTTCAGTAGAAGTACGACATACTGAAACTGCTGGATTCCCTTTTATTTCTAACTTTGTGAGGGTGATATTTTTTTAAACTCTAATTAGAAAATTTTGCACAAGCCTAATGTTACTGTTGCAAAGTATTTCTTGTAATTTTGTGTTGAACCATGAATGACAGCTGAGTTCAGTTAGGACGTGGTAACAGCTTTGAAAGCCAATGAATCGGGTGATGACAATAGGCCAGTTGATAACAATAGGCTTCAAATCAGCTTTAAAACAACCATCAAAGGATGTGCAGCCAAATACCTGCAATTCCTGAAGCTGCAATCCAATTAGACAGCTTTAATTTATTTGTAAAAAATGAGAGAGTTTCAATTCATTCTCTGAGATGTGAAGCAGTTACTAATTTTCAGCAATTTAATTAGGCCATTGCAATCCTGAGCCAATTCTGTACCTGGTGACACTTGCCAGCTCATTGCCTGGGGCAGGGGGTTGGACTGCAAAGCAAAGCCTGAAAAGGACCAGAAATGTTGTAAATGAAGCCCTGTGTACTTCCATTGGCTCTTGTCAACATAAATTTCCCTTTCATCTCCTACTTTTTATGGGTTTCCTCTGCCATATCTCTGTGGGCAGCTGCTTTCTTGTAGTGATTTTTTCAATGTGGCTCTGACAGCGGACAAAAGCATATTTCAAGAGTTAGCAGTATCAATGTTTAGGCCCAAGATTAGAGTTGTACATATTTTGTCTGTTGGATGGTTTCTCTACAGCTACACAAAAGTATCTCCTTTTAAATCAGCCTGTTTCCTGAGGCTTTGCCATAGCTCAGAGCTTCAAATGCGTGAAATTTCTCACACATGCAAAACATTTCACTACATAAAAGAACATCTATGAAATTCAGTGGACCGAGGAAACAGAGCACTCTACAAATTACCCTTAATCAGACTATTTATCTGAATTTTGGAAACAGTCCCTAGCTTCAAACTTTCCCAAACTTGGGGACACTCAGATTAGGATTTAGTTTACACGTAGAGTTTATCTGAGTCCCAGCTCCAGCTTTTACTCAATTATCATCCCACTGCGTTTCCTTTCTGCTCCAAAGTGGGATACCAGTAGTTAAAAAAATAAACGCATGTTCATACAAAATGTTGGCAGAAATGCCTGATTATATTGTGAGATGGTGGGGAAGGGTGTTCAGCTCAGATACAAGTGCTCAGGTCTCGCTTCCCCTTCAGCCGCCCTGCGTGTCTATATGCAAACAGCCAAGGCATGGATTTGTATGTGTAGTTAGGTGTCTCATTCCTATGAATATCATTTGGACAGCAATACCTTTACTGAATCTTCTATATACTTTGATTCACAACTGGTAAAATGGTGACTCTTGCCTGCTGTACCGACCTGTGATAAGAATAACTACACTAAAAATTGTAATAGAGGACCAGTGTTGTTATGATTGGAGCTCTGTGCCTGAAAACTTGTATATTTTTTCCAAGTGTGTTGAGTCATTTCGTAAAGGCTATCACCTCTTCCTGTAAATTGCTTTGCTCAAAAAGCAAGACACTTACTATGATAAAGGGAGCCATACATCAGATACGTAGACTTGTCTCTGCACCGTGATGGATTGTTTTCTTAGCCAATTCTCCTTGATCCTTAACACTGATTTGATCATGTTTTCAGTAAATACAGAGACAGCTGATGGGGGTCTGAAATACGTATAATTTTGAGGGTAGAATTAGTCCTTAGAAATGAAACATTTAATAGACATACTTCAAAATCAACTGCTCAAGAGAGAGGTAAAATCCAAATTAAAGAGATACTTTGAAGATAGGCTTGAAAAAGATTTTTTTAAAAGGTCAGATAGACAACTATACTAAGCTGCATTGTTTTGCTTTTTGTTTTTTTTGTCGTTGTTGTTCTTTTTGCTATATTTCAGCCCCACAGAAACTGCTGTTTGAGCTTCCCAGGCTGGCTTTATAAGCACGTTCAAGTTGGCCTCAGTGAAAACAAAAAACATGACAAAAGCATTAACTGGAAATTAAATAAATACTTAATGTCTTTTGACTACTTAACATAGGGGGAGCGTTTTTAAATATAAACCTTGGTGTGAAATGAATTCCTAATAGAGAATGAACATCTCTGTTTAGGGCACAGGTAGCCTAACATTCTGCCTTTCGCAAAAGCAATGTGATGATACTGCAAACCTAGCCGTGCATGGCAGAAAAGTGTGTGAATTGTTCCTTTTAGAAGTTCTCCCACATGAAACAGGACAATATTAGGAAATCTTGTGTCTGTTTTGAGTACTACTCTGCAACTGTTGCAAATACAAAGCTTCCAGAATACTCCCAAGGAATCAGGATGGGTGACAGCCGCACAATGAACGGTAAGTAACAGAGCAAATTTGGAGGTATATTGGCTTCCTTTGCTTTCCAAATACTTTTCAACAAATTTTTTTCTGATGAACTTTGAGTACTTAAATTAATTAGATTTCTTTAAAAAATGAACTTCTTTGTGCTTCCTCCAGATGAGGTCAGGGAAAGCTCAGCTGAGGAACTTTTATTTTCAGGACAACAGAGGCAATCTTTTGTGGACAAAACTTCACCAGATTCTATTACAGAAAAAAAAGGATGCTTTGTGCAAGCCCAGCTGCTTGGAGCTGAGCCAGCACATATCCTATAGGAATGAATCCTTTTTTTGTCTAAATTACCATAAGACACAATTTTCCATTTCTGAGGCTTGCTTAGTACACAAGGCTGTCTTAATGGAGCATGGCGAGTCAAGTCAGCAACTGGAAAATGAATCCCATAAAGCATCTTCTTGAAAACTTTCACTTACTTTGGCAGAATTGATCAGTAAAGCTTCTCCTAAGTCTCTTGCTCTTCTGGAAAGCGAAGACGACATTGAATGCAAGACTTGGTAAATTTGCTCAACAATTTCATGTAAATAAAGGCGACATAGCAGGACCGTGAATATTCTATTATGTGGCAAACAATGCCACAGACAAAAGCTTCATACAGATGGATGTTCACTCAATCTCTGTAACCATCCAGCCACACAGGAGTTTGTCAGGAAAAATAATTGTCTTTTTCAGGACGAGGATGATGTATGAGATTGTGTTTACTTAGGCTGGGTTATACTTATTATAGAGTTAGCTCAAAAACAGAACCATGCAGAAAAGATAAAACAAACGGCAAGATTAAGACTATCTCAAAGCAGCTCAGCTGAATTTGTAGCTTTGAAGGGCAGGTTCTCAATACCAGCCACAGAGAAAGAATAGCTTTGCTAAGAATGAGAAAACCGATGATGAGGAACGCTGGAAGATTCGACCATCCCCAGTCGTTTGTCAGGGAGCAGCAGGAGCTCACTGCTCCACAAGGGAAGTCAAGCCGGGAACCGAGGGCAGCAGCTGAGGGTGACCCCAGGACAAGGGTGCAGCCCCCCCACTCCCTTGCCAGGTCAGCAGAGCAGGTCCAGGGAAACCAGGTTTGGTCCACAGACCCCCAGACAAGTCCCTGTAGTCGCAAGATGGTTCAAGGTTTGAACCATCACAGCATATATACAATGTAGCATATATACGATACAGCTCAGGCAAGGTCAAATTTTCTCCAGTGGAAGATTGTTTAGAGCATGGAAATCTGTGAGTTTCTGCTGGGTGATGGCAGTGAAACAGAGGGATACTGGGGGTCATTGCAGGGAAGCAAAGGGGAGGCTCAAGGGTGCATGTGTTGGGGTAAGGTGGGGTGCAACAGCTAGCGTTTGGGAGTCACAGTTCTCTACGGGCTTGGAGGTGCACGACCAAAGAACTTAGGAGACGCGTTTTCTCTTCTAGCCTTATGGTTGAGCCTTATTGTCTCAGTCTCTTTTTCCTCTCCAGATGTACAGAACGCTTTTCCTCCCATGCCCCTGCACTGGAGGTCTGGGCTGTGGGACTGAGATCAAAGCCAGGTACAGCTAGAAAAATACTGGAAACAGCTGTAATCAAAAGGCTTCTAAGGTGAATATGTGCTGTTACTATGGAAGGACCATTGGTCACGACAGTAAGTAAATAGTAATGAGCATAACAGTTTAGATGCACTTGATCTCTGAAGGAAAATGGCTTTATACCCCCTGGTCTCCAACATCAGGTTAAGGGCAACCATAATATCTGCAAAATATAACTCCTAATAGAAACAGGTCATCCTTGATTAGACGTTTACACCAAATATGTATGAATTTCTTTCACTTCTATGTTCTTCAAAAACATAAGTGTGAAACTTTTTCAGTTTTGCATGCCACTTTTCACACCAAGATAGTGTCTTTCTGGGAAAAATTCAAGACAAACTAAACAAAAGAATCCGAAAGTTCACCATAGTGTCAAACAGTTCCCCTTTGTTCGCAGCTTTTAAACAACTGGCTTGAAACACCAAGCCTCCACTTTGTTTTGACTGGCTTCTATCTGATACCACCTCGTGGATTTCTTGCCAGCAGCTGAAGTTCAATGGAGATTTTTATCTTTTTCGTGGCAGCTCCTCTGCCACTGTAGACCCCGTCAATAGCCTGTTTGTCACTCAGGCCTGCAACTTTGCTCTCCGAGCCAGTTTTGCCATTGTGAGCAGCATCTTTAGGACGCAGCCTTGTCTCCCCCACCCACAGCTAGCGGTTTTGTGCAGGCGCTCACATCACGTCTTGCCTCCCGGAGCACCCTTTTCCCTGGGGTGTGCTTGCAATCCTGCCCTGTATGCAGCCATTCAGAATGCTGCTGGCAAAAATTATGACCAGAGCAGCTTTCTTTTTGGATCTTACTGCTAGCCTTCCGTTCCCTAACACACCGAATACAAACGTCATCTCCACTTTCAAGTCCTTTTATGGCACATTTCTGTGACATGTTCCATCACGCGTTGTGCGGTGCCAAAGTCAACAGACTCTGACCGGCCCACGGTGCCAGGCTCCATGGCCGGATGAGAAATGGTGACAGCATTTATGTTGCTAGTGCTTTTTGCTATTGTTTTCACTGAGGTGTTGCCTGTTAAACAGCTCAATAAATAGCCCCAATTTTGTACTGTACAAAAAGGTAAAATATATTTGACACTTAGCAGGATGTACCGAATTAACGAGGTGTGGTAAAAAAGGGTTTGATTAGTGGATTTGGTATTCTGCGGGTACGAAGGGGTTGCACATTCAGCGGGTAAATCTGCAAAGTGCAAAATAGAATGAGCATGCTATTTTTGCTGTAGGGTTAACTTAGAAATGCTTCTCCAGTGCCAGTGGAGAAGAAAGTTAACTTTTTTGGTAATTTCTTTGGTATGACCACATAATTATGAAGGAGAGTACAACTGCCAATTTGTGCTTTGCTTTTAACCCACACTGGGCAAATGCAGTAAGTTTAAACAGAAAATAGCCACTGGGTAAATGGGGTCCATTCTATAATATGCATTAAAACCTGGGGGGAATGTGAAAACAGAAATTAAGCAGTTTTAATTATTAATGAATACTAATCCCAGCTTGTTAGAATGTTCTCACAGTTCATGATAAACGCATAGCTAAATCTGTAGGATGTGGTTCTCAGTATTTGCTCTGGATTTAAGGCGAGACAACTACAGACAGAATTTGGTCCTTGAGTTTCATAAATTAGCCTTCCAGACTCCCAATTTCTGAGACAGAAAACATTTTGAGAAGTAACCTATAAGCTTAATTGCTGTATATATTATAATTTCGCAGACAAACTGTAAAAGTTAAGATCTGTGTGGTAGCACAGCAATATATCAGGACTAAACATCATTATATCCCAGGAAGAATGTGCAAAAAAGGCAATAGCAGCATTGTTCCAAGCAAAGGGAAAAGGTGACAAGATTTATAAAGTTAACTTGTTCTTGTGATGCCTTGGTATTTTGTTGCATGTGTAGGAGGATTTGCAAATTCAGTCAACAACAGCCCATATGGCAGAGTCTTGACCAGAGCTGAATGAACCATTGAGAACATTCCTTTGAATAATATCTTTATAATACATCATGAAATTCAGTAAACATACTATTTACTGAAGGCGTTTGACAGATTATCTGGTTCTAGAGGGAGCAAAATCTGAAACACAGCTACAATGCAGCAAGTAATTTTAAAGAAATGTGCCAGAAAGGTTATTCTACACATACTAATCAGCGAGCTCTCAGCTTGATGTCAGATGGTTGTGGAGTGCCTTGGCAAGCACCAGCAGAGCACTATTTTCTGTGGGAAAAACTCTAATCTTTACGTGTGGCAGATACCGGTCTGACCCTTGCACATGAACAGGATAAAATTTGGAGCAGCTCAAATTCTACCTGGCTTCGTAGTGTCCTTGTGCGTGTCAGTGTTCAAATTCAGCCATACGTGGCTAATCTTTTTCTTGATTTGTTTTAAGCTCTGTAGCATCTAATGACAATGAGTTTCATGGCTTATCAGTTCAATGCAATTTTTAAATGTGCAATCTCATAAAGAAAATTGTTTGCTCCATCTTCTATGTGTTCTAAGTAGGGATTTGTGCCTGATATGCACTGCTCATTATATTTGCCTTTGCAACATGCCTTTCTCCCCTTAGATAAAGTGATTCTACTCTTTTAATCAGTCTTGCTGTCCCTTCCTCAGTGATTTTGGATGTGCTAAGGTCAGAGTGGATGCCGTTCCTGTCAAGGAAGCAGAGAGTGTGGGAACTCAGGCATGGAAATGTGTCAGATCCGAGTGTGCAGAGGGGTTGCAACTAGCATTTGCTGTTTCAGTAATGCTGGACTCAGACATCAAAAAATCATGACTTTGTCCAAGTAAATCATGAGTTCAGCTGAAAAATGATGAATCCAAAAATACAATGAATAAACATGAGATTCTTTCCCTTGGCCATCTGTTTTTGCTGCCCCAACAATTGTGTTTATTTCAAAGTTTTGGGCTTCTTTTTTTCTTATCAAAAAGATCTAGAAATACTCCTTAGAAACAGAAAACAACAATTAAAGACATTTCCCTTCCCTAGGACTCTGTCCTTGGTCAACGAGTTGGGACATAGACAAAAAGTAGCAAACTAATACTGAAATTATTGGCTCTGGCAACATCGTTGCTATGTCTCACTGATGAACTTCTGTTTTCTTCTGAAATGTGATGTTCTGAGATGTCAGTGTTCCCTTGGCACTAGTTTCGGGGCCAGAGAGGGAGAGCTGACCCACTGATCTTAATGGCAGTTTTGAGGCAATCAGTGCAGCTGTTGTACAGCCCAGAAAGGAGAAAGATTTCCATCAAATTTCTGCTGTGTGGAGCGTGAGTGCGATCATTTAAACCTTGCGTTTATCTCCCAGATGCACAAACCACATGTCTGAGCTGACACACAGGGAAGTATTGTTCATCAGTTAAAAATTGGCATCAATTACTTCCTCCCTTTGGGCCAAACTGGGAACCGTATTGCGACTGCTTAACTGCTGGGGCAACAAAATGACATACTGGCCCACACTGAAGAATTAGTTATTGATCCAAGAAAAAGAATTATGCGATACTACAAAAATCAGGAGTACCAAAGGCGAAAGCGAGAGAGAGCTGAGAAGCAGCACGTGTACAAGTAGGATTTCAAATGGTGTCAGAGCAGCAGCAGCAGCGCCTGTGCCCGTGCTTCCCTAAGTATGCTTTTCTGGCCTCCTTTTTTCCGGTATTTAATGCATATTGGAAAAAATACAGAACAGAATGAAAAGCCTGAACCGGAGGAGAGGACTGTTGCTGTTTACAAGGCTGCAGCCGGGCTGCAGCGGGAGCAGGGGCCGCGCGTGGCCGATGCCGTTTCCCAGGCTGCCTCCCCGCGCGAGCGGCAGCTGTGAGCAGGTGGCGGGGGCTGCGCAGCGCCGGGCAACGGCCTCTCCGAGCAGCCCCTGCGTTTTGTCGTGATTGGTTGAAAACTTAATTTACAGTGGCAGGCAAATGTAAACAAGAATTTCGTGAGATGAAAGCAGAGTACTTGGTCCAAAACTCCTAGTGTTTTGATTGCCTTTTGTTGATGTAAGATATTTTAGAATTAAATACATGTCTAGAAAAGAGGTCAGACTGGACGAATATACGTGCCAGTTTTTCCTTTTCTTTAGACGGAAAAAAAATTTTTTTAATTGGAAAAAGGTCAAGCCTCTCCCCTGTCGCTACATTTTTTTTCCACGGAGAATTGACTTGATTGTTCTCCAAACATTGTTTCCTGTGCTTCACAGAGGGGAAATGTTTGTTCCTTGTTCCTAATACTCAGACATACTGTAAAGACTTGCTCACAGGGAAGAGAAAGTACGGGAACATTAACACTGACGGCTGACGTTTTATTTACGGCGAACTGCTAAAAGCAGTAGAGCAGTGGCTGGTCCAGCAAAATACATATAATACACTGGAAAGTCTGGATCAGCTGAAGGATATGTAACAAATCTATGCAGAGGCATTTATTTGCTAGACAAAAATTGAGTGATTATTTTTTTCTCTTCTTGATTCACGGGGACTTGTAAATATCCAGCTATCGCCTTCTTAGGCAGAACGTCGCTGCTCACCCATGCAGGCGCAGGTCTCCTGATGCCGCCAAGAAGGGTGCGACTGCAGAACTGGAAGGGCATCGCACCAGCGCTGTGCTCGTAATTACTTTATTTTGGTTTGGTTGGAATAAAGACAATGTGGCCTTCAAGCGATAATTTAACATATCCAAGCAGACAGTTTAAAATGCTATTTAGGCAAGATTTATTGGGGTGACTATGTCAGTATGGTCCTGAAGCCATAGCTATTCCCCACGCAACTAGTCGAGGAAATCCAAGGTTTTGCCTGCAGGAGAGAGTTTGTCAGTTATACTAGCACAATTACCACTGGAGCCAAGCTGCACAGCTGTGCATACTAGAACTCCTCTTAAAATGACATAGGGTATGCCAAAACAAAATATGGCAGTTAAAACCACAAGCCACATGGTTTTCCTGCCTTAATTATTGATATAAAGTCATATCATAATGTATATTGAAGAAACTTTCCCACACAGGCAAGACCAAATGTTATGTTTCAACTTTTCCTCTTCTTCCATCTCTAAGGATAGATTTAAGGCTTGGAAAATTCTGCTGGGGTAACCAGGTTTATCTGCTATTTTGTAATTAAAAGGAAGGTGTCAACACTTACAAAAGCTTTCAGTGACATATTTGTTCACTGTGTGCTCACTTCAGCATAGATTCATATTTTTCATGCAAAATTTTTGTCACATTGGGTGCTGAGTTAGTGAAAAATTATAGATTCATAGTGGTGTCTATTTGTCTCTATCTCAGCATCAGTTCCCAATCTGTGAGTGTCCTTTTGAGCCATGGGGAAACAATGAATAAACATGAGTCTCTGCCATTCTCATTCTACTGCAGTCCTTATTTCCTATTGCCAACACCTATGTGGACCAATGATGTTCCCAGGGAAAAAAGTCTCTTTCTCTGAATCTCAGTCCCCCCCAGCTGCTCACCTTCTGGATGATTCGTTACTATTTTTTGTCGTGGGTTTAGAATAAGACTTGTTATTACCCTAGAAAACAGTTCATTAGTGCCTATTAGAGCAGAGGAATTGGCCGATAATTCTACCCTTTAATCTTTTGGAATTTTTCCACACTGATCCTAAGGATTTTAAGAACAGATCCAGAGCTAATACTTTTAAAGTGGAGTGTAACTGTGTTCTTAGAATTCCTTGTTTTGAGAACTCCTTCCTCAGCTTTCCCCTTTTGAAGAAATTAAGACAAATGAGGAGATAATTTATGTGTGCTTTATATTCTTCCCAGATGTTTCTATTCAACAATTTAATGTTAATTCTCAAATGTAATGGTTTTGTAATGGTTGATCTGAATGAAGATATAAAATAAAACTAATTAATTAAAAATGTAAATGACAGTATTGGGAGCAATGCAAGGAGTAATGAAAAGACAGAAAATGCACAAAGAATCTAAGACAGACTGACAAACACCATCAGAAAATAATGTTACTACATGGAAAGGAAGTAGGCCAATGTAGCTATAAAAATTAGAAACTTTTAAAGTCAAATCCCAGGAGAAAAAAGCAGTTCCATTTGGATTTCAGCTACATGTATAGAAAGAAAAGAAATATGTTAATGAGAAGTAAAGAAAAAGACCTAAACCTAAGGGAGACTCTGCCACGAGTCCATGATACAGACACAGAGGATTTTATACATAAATGTTTGCTATTATTTCATGTTTCAGGATTACTCCAGGGCATACAAATATCTAAAAGAAAAGCCTAGCCGTCATCAGAGACACTGCATAGATGTACTGACAACAGTGTTTTGTTGGGTGCTTTTTGAGTTTTAGGGAAAACAGCAACATGGGTTATAAAAGTGGTAATTTGGATGAAGAGAATAGGAAAGCACAGAAGTGAGGTGAACTGCAAGTATATGACTAGTCTTAAAGCAGCAACATTTCAGCCTGAGCTGAAATAAGCACGTGAAATTTTAGCACCGTGTTTTCTGGTACTGAAAAGGTGCTGCCTCGTGTGAGGCGCTGTGAATGTTTGAAATCCTTGCTAAGCCATAAGAAATAGATTAGTTGACTCAGATACAACAGTGCTATTATTCACTGGCCAGCCTTACATGTGAGTGTGGAAAGATACAGATTTTTAAAGGTTTATGGGGCCAAAAATGAGACTGCCTCACAATTTGCCACAGCCCTAAAAATTGGCAAGTAATGGATCAGGATTTGATGATAAAACATAACGTGAAGAGTTTGCGATTAACTAGCATCAGTGTCCTGTTCCTTTGGGATTTTGCTTCATGCCAGCATCCTTCCTGCGTGCCTCCATCTGGCTGGGGGAAGGGAGAAAGGAGCACAAAATCCTGCTGTGTGTGTTTTTATGGAAGCACAACCCTTGATTAAGAGATCTTTGATACCTCCTCTCTGGCTGCCACCCACCCTGCACGTGCCGGAGACACAGTAGCAGTGAAATCAAGCTGGTGGAGAGCAGAGAGCTGCCCCTGCAGGTTCAAGGCTAGCGAGACATCGTTGAGGAGCTCCCAGCTCTCGCATAAATGAAGCTTTACGCGTTCCTGTGTCTCACCAGTAATTCCTCCCAGCTTTAACTTTGTCTCCCTGTGAAGCAGTCCTTTAGGGCACTCACCTTTCCCTCATCGTCCCCGTCTCCTCTCCTGTGCCCAGCTGGCGGATGCAGGCAGCTGAAGGAGCAGACACTCACGCAGGGTGGGCTCCTTGGTGCCTGGGAAACATGGTGGTGTAGATGCTGCGTCTTGCTCAAGGTTTCTGACTGCTGGAAAACAGGAGGTCACAAAAGTTATTTTAGATCTAGCTGATTCCTCTACGTTTCCCTAACGGTTTGCTGCAGGCAAGTGAAGTTGTAGGATTACATTAAGGGGAAATGTTCTCTGAATCAGTACGGTGGTTCTTAAAAGGAATTTATTTTAATGAACTTCTGAAACTATAATAATTCTCTTTAATTTATCAGGATGGTTGGTTGGCAAATGTAGTAATCTTCTAACAAAGTTGTTATGAGATTGTCATTAGAAGACTGATTTTGACAAACTTATGCTATGTTGCTTTATACCAGCTCTATGTATTTCAGATTTTGCATGTGTTGACTATGGTTGATGGATATTTTTTTAATTTTCTCTGATATGAATTACCTACCTGCTATTGAATTAGCAGGCTTAAAAGAAACAGGCAATTCCCCCACCCACCCACCCACGGCTCATTCATTTATTAATTGCACAGATCTCTTGAACTGTGAAGACTCATTGTAGAAACTTTGAATTTATCTAATGGAAGAACTTTTCTGTGATTCAGCAAAAAGTACTCTGAGAAGTTAGAATAAGAATTCTTCCTTGGCTGTAGGAATGGTCAAAAGAATACCCTTTTGGTCTCAAAGCATTGCACGACTCATATGTAAGTATAAATTTCAGCCTGTAAGTGTAGCTGGTTGCTGATGATACCTGCCTGCCAATAATTCTTTTTACACCCATGCAACGTAACTGATAGCTTTTGCCAGAGTCTATAGGAGTCTGGAGAATAGAAAATAATGAAATGCCTGTTAGGAATGCCAAATGAAACTACAGGGACACTGGTAACTGGGGAGAGGTGAAAAGGGAAGAAGTGACATACAAGAGCTAAGCAGTGTCATTGTTAAAATTTGCATCTGGTTAAAAGACTAGTATCACAGCACTGCATTAACAAGTGGCCATCATGGCATGCTTTACTAGAACTACAGTGATGAGATTATAAAGACAAATGTGCATTTTTACCTGTTCTATCACAGTTCCTGGAAAACTAATGTCAGTGGCAATGGAGAAAATGTCTCTTGGAGTATTAGGAAGCTGAATACTTAAAAACATAGGTACTGTTTATTCTTTATAGAGGAAAGATGTTTCACCACATTTTATATCACTACAGTGTTAAGATATTTGGATTTATAAATCCCTAGGTTCTGAATAACACAAGTCTAAAACAACTCTTACTCATTAAGAGAAAGATTACTGTGTAAAATAGATCTGGAATCTATTAACTTAAGGTTTACCATGCTGCATGCACAAATACCTCAGTCTAGTTCAGTCTTCTTGACAGGTAGGGTTTCATACCACCCTGGGAAGGTTCTTTAAGCAGTTTCAAGTCCATTGCCTTAGAAGTGTGACAGCTGGTGAAAATATATCACAAAATACTGTTTGAATCAAAACCAGTGAGCTTCAAAAAAGCAATAAATATTACCCACCATCATTGTGGAATGCACAGAAATCACAAGGAATCTTCAAAACTTCAGAACATTCTCAAAACCCCTGATATCAAGCACTCTTCTCCAGAACTAAAATGTCATCTGCTCAAAATACGAACGGGATGGTTACAAGCTTTGTCAGTTGCCATAGCTAAAATAGCTGGAATGCAACAACATTGTATGTGGCAACATTTTTTCAAATATGTTAACTAAGAGCTTCTGGCAGTCTTCTTGGAAACATAGAAATGAGACCCTACTAGGTCAGTATGTCTATTTCCTTTCTAATTCAGGATTCTTTCATGGCAAACAGTAGTTTGCTGAAGTCATCAGCTGACTTCAAATTAGCATTCCATTTTCTAAATCCTTTTAGAAAAATGTACTGTTATAAACTCTGCACAAAGGGCAATCTTTCCAACTGAATCAAGTGATATCATAAGTTATAAAAAGCATTTTGAAATCTGACTGCATTGATCTTTGAAATCTCCCAGTTGATTGAGAAAAGATATAAAGTCTTTTAGCTGTGGATGGGCACCAACCTCTTACTGTACTAGAACTTTTCTAAATAGGTAGAAGAGTCTGCAGTGATCTGTTTGCAGTGTTTTGTAGCTTACCCTAGAGGTTGCTGGACAGAGGTGATCACTAGTCTGAATTATTAGGGCAGATACAATATTTTGAACTCCCTTTTTTGGTGCTTGAGCAGTTGAGAACTTTATCCAAACCTAGAAAAAAGGAAGCATTAGGATAAGCCTTTCTTTAAGGCAAAACCTTTATTACCATGCCAAAGACAAAAGCTGAGCCCAGAAGATCTAATGGATACCAAAAGTTTCAATCCCCACCAGCTGACACTGATTCCAAATACCATCTCAGAGCCAGACATTATGTTGAATGTTTAAGCTAAGGCTGACACGTAAGTTAACTTTATTCAGTCTCAGGCGTTCAAAATCCCTTGCACTTGAGATGTGACCATTTTCAAAACATTGCCAAAGAATTAAGTTTTGCTATCAAGTAGGGTGAACCCTTGGGTCTGGTGTTGGACCAGAAAGCAGGGGAGATGGGGCTGCCTGCCAGGGAGCTCAGTCTGCTGTCAAAAATACTCCTGGGGAGAGAAGTCCTAGCAGAAAGCAAGAACCACCACCCGTCATCTTTTACAGACAGGCTACAGCTGCCTGTAAAGAAAGACTGGAGGCACACAGGAAAGTGGAGCTAACAGGGTTATCCAAAGGACTAGGGGATTTTGTGCCTCCCGGCTGTTTTGCAAGGAGTTTCTACCCCACTGATTTCTACAAGTAGCTAAAAGTGGCTACTTCCCTGACTGTGCTCTTATGAACAAGTTATTTTTGTTACCCTGAGCTGTCTCTTTACAGAAGTGGAAATATCTTTTAATGTTAGTAAATATTTTTAGAGCAGGTCAAGTGAGCAGCCTATGACTTTATAGGCACTTATTAGTGGTTTCTTATCTAGATCTGCTCTTACCATATGCTTCCTATTTTTCTTATGTACTTTATAAGGACCACTTAGCCATTTCTATTATCATCTGAAGGTGACCTTCAGTTAATCTGCAGGAAGAAAAGCAAAATGATGGCATTTTTGAGAAATGAGTAGGGAGTACCAATTTCAAGTTGAGAAAAGCCTTGTATCTTCTCCTAGATTTTGATATGAGGACACAGAATTGAGAGTATACGATAAAAATTTATGATGCAATAAAAATTTATGATGCTTTCAGCAGGAGACTGGATGTCACCTCACTGGCCTTTATCCAGCTAAAAATCACAATAATATTTATATAAACATTGCACCTGTTGCAGTATATGACAGGGGTGATCTGTGCACAAAACAGTGTTTAGAGTGTGCTCCATATCACTTCTAACAATAGCAGAAAATGAAGGTGGGGGATATGTGGAAATTTGCCTAATATCTGTGAAATCCATACTGAATTCAGTATGGCAGTTTTAAAGTTAAATCTGTTCAGTGAGGCTGGAAGCTAGCATGAGCTCAGACTTTCTCTCTCCATCTTGCAAAGTACAGTACCCAGCTACAGATACTGCATAAAATCTAACTTTTTCTTTCCCATGTCCTTCTTTGTGCTGTGTGCGCTACCTTGTTGCTCGATTTACCAACACAACATTTTTTTAGAAATCTGCTTCTACCTAGGCAAAGATCTAGAATCCTGCGACATCTGGGTCATATACCAAGGTAGGACCACTCTCATTTTGCATTTCTGTAATTACACAAAGATCAAGTCAGGAAAGAGAGAAATCAAGGCTTCCTATTAAATACATGCACTTCCCTGTGCTTCTGCAACCCTTATTGCAGGTAAATTTGGGGGACTGATGAGCCAGTACAGTCTTGCTGAAGGAATTTACCACAGCTTTTCATGACGAGAAGTAGAGGGCTGTCTTAAGCCAGCAGTCCCATCTTAATCCTTTCTGATGTGTAAATGTAGAGAGCTTTGTATTTTTGCAGAAGTCTTACAAATAATTCATGACAATGTATACATAAAAGCACAGTTAAGACAGCTAATTCCTTAATTTAGGGGTTAATTGAAGTGTATGAAATGCGAGACTCTTCATCTGAGAAAACAGAACAAACAATGTTAGTTCCCTGACATGAGATTTTAAAAGTTCTGGTTAGCACATTTCTTCCGCTTTGAGTGAATGTTCCCCCAGTGTATCTTCATTTGTATCAGCAGTGATCTTCTGAAGATGTCCAACTGGAAGCCTTCCTGCTATTTGTCTAGCTTAGCAACCATTTGGTAAATGTCAGAGGGTGAAAGCTGCAGCTGGGTCAGCAGGCAGAGCACCGACATGGCAGAGCAGAAAACAATGCGATACTTGTAATTTCTCCCCCACATCCCCTCTCCAAACAGGCATCCTTTTTTTCCTGAAACTTCTACATCAAATTCAGTAATTCCTTTGCCGTTCTTGCGTTCTACCAAAATACATAATGGCTCGTGGTGTTGACAACTCCAGTCAAACAACTGTATTTAAAAAAAAAAGTGAGAACCTTTTCATACAGAGGTGACATTCCTTATGCAAAAGTATGGAGCATTAGAAAACATTCAATATACAAATGCTTTTCACAAGTCAAACTATTTTCCTAACTGTGGCTGGATACATCTGTTATGAATAACAAGGTTCATAAATCAAAGTGAAAAGCAAGCATTCTCAGATCTCTCAAAAGATGCATATAATCTCTTTTCATTCAGTGAGAGATGTAAGTTTCCAAAATTCGGGGTCACTACCATTGCATTGATCCATGTTGTAGGGGGATGAAAATCTACAGTGTTTCCTCATGCATGTGACTTTCCAACCTCTGCTTAGCTACTTGCAATCTACTAAAGTGCTTGATAACTTCGTAAAAAAGGTTTTTAAACAAGAGAGGATAAGAAAAAGATAATACTACAGAACTGATGCAGAGGAGTTTCTGATGTTGGTTGTGTGCTGTGATCTGCTTCCCCCTTTTGCTATTACCAAGAGGAAAACAAATTGACCAGCAACATTAGATATAGATTTACCTTTACATATATATATATGTATGTATATACATACACACACAAATTGTTTACAGAAATCATACAGATTGAAAACTTAGTTGTTATAATTGTTAGTTACTGTGCTACTTGGAAAACAATTTTTCCAAGGTATCTTGACTCAATATACTTAAAGGTAGGTATACAAAAATTCCCTGTTTTACTCCACTTCAGGAGGACTAATGGTGATACTTACATGCCCCCCTTCCTTTATTTTTGTTTTGTTTTACCTTAGCACAGTTCTTGCTGTTATCCTTCCCAGGAGCTGGCTGTGATGCAGACAGGACTAAGCTATACTGAAATTTAAGGGTAAACACTAGCTGTTGCTGAAGTCCAGCTCTATCTTACCATAGTATGTAAGCACTGTGGCACATGAGTGACAAAGAAAATTTTGCTGTAGCAGCACACTGTCACACTGAGTAGCAGCAATTTCTAGGGTGCTGCGACCCATGCAATCAGGCAGAAGGGAATTAAATCAGTTCTCTGCAACGAATACTAGGTGCTATCACCCAGCGCTCCAGGAAGACGTGCTGGGAAGGTCTAGCAAGGTTGACAGAAAGATGGGTGTTCAGCAAGCCTTGATCAGGGCCACCAGGGGGAATAGAAAGTTTCCTTCTTGGGTGTGCTTTGAGCCATTCTGGAGCATGTATCCTGGCCTGTGAAACCAGTCTGGCCTTTATGCAGGACATCAGGTGGTATATAGACTACTGCTAGCACTACAGGGGCTTCTTGAGTTGTAGCTCTATGCAGCATTGCTAGGTTTTACATCACTTTGTGAATGAAAGTAAATGTGTATAAGAAATGAGTTCTCCTTGCTTCTTCCATTTATTCAACAGATCACCTCTAAAAGGATTGTATTTCATTCACTTGTCCCATAATGGAGGGTAAGGATAAGTCCATCAAAAAGTTGTGAGCAACACAACTTTTGCTTAAATCACAACCTGACATAGCATTCACAGACACTAACTGTACCTTCTAACATGTTGCATTTATCCTAAGATTGCACTGATCTATATGAAATAAAAATCCTGGATATGACTTCTTGCTTTAAATTGGCCTCTGAAGACATGCTGACCTTTGTTCCTCAGTCTGCAACTCTAAGGAAGTGACATACAAAGATTAGAATTTCTGGGAAAGTTCAGTATTGCTGGATAAACTGCAAATTCTTGCCCCATAGAGGTATTAGCATGTTTTATTGCAACACCTCTGGAAATACAGTATACAGGGTAGGCTTTGAGACATGGTAACAAGCCCAGTTTTTTTGGGCATGGCCTGGAAGCTTCCAGGGAGAGGCATTACCTGGAAGCATTTATCCAGGCTCAGCAGTTCATATGCTGTGCAGACCTTAACGTAACATACACTTGATGTGACATGTTGCTGAGAGGCTTGTAGAAGGAAAGCCTCAGACCTTTGTGACAAAAATAGGAAGAGAAACTATCAGTTAGGACAGGATGTGATAAGAATAGCAGAGGACAACTTAGGAGCAATTTAACATATTTAAATCTTCCCCTTTCCCATTCTTCCACCAAAACAAACCAGCCAACCTGGGATAGAGATTGCCCCCTGTATGCAGCATTAGCACCATCTTTAAAGACTGGAGACTCTCAGTACACAGCAAGGGAAACTGGGACTGTGAAGGACCAACCAAGATCCCATCAGTCCTCAGCTCTTCATCAGCTCTCCCAGGAGCATGCCCAAGCAAGTGAATCTGAGCTATTACTTCAGACTACTTAATTTCCCTAAACCACTTTGTTGTTCCTGCAAAAGTGCTGCATACTTGACCTTAGTACTTTGCTTGGATGTTGAAACTTTAAAAGTAATTCAGACATGATTCAAAACATCAAACAGCAATGAAACACACTTCAAGTATCTTTGGTCTACTTTAGTATGCAGTGAACTTTATTCTTTTGCAATATTTAATATAAAAATCATCTTTAGATACCAACAGATATCATATCTATCATGAACTAAACAGTCACAAGAGAGCATCTGGGAATCTGGTCTGAAATGCAATAGATGCAGAGAGTGAATTTGATGTTGAAAATAGGTTGTATTTTCGGTGGTGGCATTCAGCTCTAGATGGACAGTGAATATGACATCAACCAGTGCAAATACAACCTTTGACAGGAAGCTAGATGTGTTCCAGATAGTAAACTGTCTTTTCACAGATGAATGAAGACTACAATAATTGCTACCAATATTACTTAATTTATATAGAAGTTTAGTTGCTCACTGTAAACTGTCAACACAAACACCATTCAAAAGAAATAGATATTTGAAACTATTTTAAAGCAGCTTTAAAAACAAAACTTCTTTAAAGCAGCATTATTTTTAAAGAAAAATGAAAATACAGAAAATGACAAGGCAGCTTCTGAAGAAGGAAAGTATACCAGTGTTATCTATAGGTAATTCGTCTTGATGTGACAATAAATTACTTGCTTTTATTTCCCAAGACTGCATAACTAGAGAAACATGTTGGAAGATCGATATTTATGCACTGCCAATAACATATTAGCTTATCTTTCAGCTGAAGAAACCAAGATTGGCTGATAAAGACATTTTGCTTTGTGAGCACTTATGTCTTAAATCACAGATTTTTCAAAATGTTTCTGTCAGCTTCCTGAAAAGGGAACTGTTTTGGTTGAAGAGGGAACAATCTATTATTCTGAAGGTATCAGTGAAGTTGCAGTAGGAATACATGGGGAAAAAAATGTAGGAAGAGTACTACAATCATATGGTTTGAACTCTCAGATGCTATCTCTTGGACACCGCTTTGTCTACAGATTTACAGGAAATGAAAATGAGTGTCCATATAGATGATTCAAAATGGAATACATTATCAGTGTTGAAAAATACAGCAAGGTGACTTTAGAATAGTTATTACAGGTTATGAAACAAGAGTTCAACTTTTTTCCAGGAGTTTCAGAATGCAGGGACTATTTGATTAAACTGATTTTTAATACTAACACAGAGTGTATTTATAGACTTCTTTCTATTACTGCTTTACAGTAGGAATTGCTCCAGTGCAAACAGTTTAAATTTAGAGAGGTCTGACTGATTTTTAATGTTTTGATGATAGACAATGGTTTCTGGACCTTGAACATAAGAATACACAGATGACTATTAACATTAATAAAAGTCACATGGTTCCTGTTAACGGAGTCAAAGAACAATTAATCATATTTATGTTCTGAAATGTTTGCAAAATAGATAAGAAAGTTTTATCACATATTTCCATAAGAAGCTGGTGAGATAGCTTGCTGAGGAATCTATCAGGGAACCTGGCAGAAAGTAGGCAAAATGTCCAATGCCTGACCAACATGTAGCCAGGACTTTGATGAAAGTGGTGTTATTTGCAAAACAATCTTATATGATCAAATAGCAGTTTTAGACCTATAAATGTCTGGAAAGTTATCAGTAATATAATGTTATGAAACCAGTAATTAACTACATCTTTCAAAGATTGAGACATACCCTATCAGCCAGTAAGTGAATTGGGACCTCTTATGGGACATGAACTACCGTCCTAATTCTGAACACCATTATAGCATTTCCTACTCTTGTACAGCTGCCAAGACTCAGAAGAGACAGGAAGCATACCCTGATGTTAACAGTGACACTAAAATCAGGGCCAAGTACACAACCAAACACAAAAACATGAAACCTTAGCTTTTCTATTTTGTGACTACTGTGATCACCTTCACTTGGCAGACACTAGGGACACATTCTGAAAGCAGGTCAGACTTGAAAAATAGTCACCTGTGAGAGAAAGTAGAAGTTCAATTTGAGGTTGAGCTGGTTTTATTCACTTCCACATGCCCTATCATCCCCAAAACATAGTTGCTTAAGATTTTAGTCCTGGGGAGAGGGAGGGGCAAGTCTTTTGTTCAAAAGTCAGAATTATTTTTAGATGCTCATGACAGAACTATTTTAACAAACTTTTCCCCTTCTGTAGCTAGCACACATGAGCTTCAAGAAATTTCCTTCATGTACCATTGTCAGGCTCAGCAGGAATCCAAGTTGCTGAGCAACCATCTTCCTTAATGCATTTAAAGCATCTTTTAACTACTAGAAAGAAATATTGATGAATTGACCAGAAAAGAAAAAGCCTAAGACCAGGAGCTATTGAATACTGAATTAGGAACCTATAATATTACCTAATCTTGGCAGATAAGTAATGAAAATTCATTAGGAAAAATAACTCTTCCTTATGAATTTTACCTTAAAAGCTCACCTGTCTTTGAAGATGGTTCATTGTCTTAGCGTCTTTACAAAGCTTTTGCAATGCTACTTTGTCAGGTCAAAAAACTGCCCGAGAAACAAATGATAATGGGCTAAATTCCACAGGGATGTAAGTGACTTGTACATAAGCTGTTAGTGAACATAGGATAGTTCTAACACTTACTAATTATGCTACCATAGCATTTAGAGGCCTCTTCAGAAGCCTGCTAAGGCACATCTCCAGAGAGGAGCGGGGAGCGAGTGGCAGCCTGAGCACCACCATGGGTCTGCCCGTGGTGTTTGCAGGGACAAAACAAGCATCACCACAGGGAAATAAGCTGCTGTGGTCCTCCTGACACCATGGAAAATCACGACAGTGGTGAATCCTGGATTTTGGAGTTTGTATTTTGTTGGATAAACTACTTGTCCAAGGAATCCAACCAAGCAATCACTTTGGAAAAAGGGAAAACCTGTAAGGATAGAGTCCTGCTCTGAGAAGAACTATGCCAAGAGTGGGAAGGAAGGTAAAAAGAAAGGAAATAAAGAATGAAAATATTTTACATCAAGGTGAGATCTGACACCAGCATTGCTTTTTTTTCCACTTAAAGGTAACCTTTCCTCGATTCTCCAGCAACATTAGTAGCCTTATTGTCTACAACCATCTAGTTAGAGTAACAGTATTCCTGCTAGCTGAAATATTAAAAATTAATGGATCAATAAAGTATTGTTTTTGTATGCTCAGCACATGAGCCTTGCCAAGCAGCATACACAACCCTGCCTCCAGGAGAAACAAATTTAGATGATTGTCAACAGCTTGCCTTTTTTTAAAACCAGCTGGTTCCCAGGCAGGGTGAGGCACACCCATAACAGCACATGGCTTTTGGACCTAAGCTCCACAGGCTGACATAACCCCTTTGTGTCTGCATAAGGGAGAGAATATTTAGCTTTGCTAGATCACAAGAGTACCTATGTTTAGCCACTGAATGACAAATATTGTCATATAATTTATTCATTTGCTGTGAGTAGATGACTGAAGGCAAGCCTGAAAATGTTAATTTACTTGTAGAACCACAGAACATCCTTCTTAAAAAGATATCCTGGTATGGGGGTGACATTTTAAGCCTTCATTATACTCAGTAGTGGGCAGCAGTGACAAGTGTCACAAACCTTAAGATACTGAAGGCAACTTACAAACTAAACATGGAAATTCTTAGATTGAGTTGGCAGTTTGGTAACTGCTGCTGTTCTTTGCTCTTCATACAGTACATGGACAGCACCAAAAGTATCAAATAGGTGCTGAACAGCCATCTGAAGAGCTTTGCTGGATCTATAATATGGTTATTACAGTCAGAATAATTTCATTTGTATTTCCTATGGTAATTCAAGCATTTGCATCAGTTTCCTCTGAAGAGAGGAAGGGAATCTTCAGTCAATTGCATTTGCTTTTATTTGTTGCTTGCTAGCATGTACAAGAACTCAAGCTGGTTTTTTTTTTTTTTTTTTTTTAAAAAAAACACCTTCAGACAAGCCTTTTTGAACTAAAAATCATCTTACTTTAAATTTATCCTCATTAGTGAGTTTATATATACACAGAGTAAAACCTTTATTTCAGTTACAGAAACTGAAAGCAGGACTGTTCTATGAGTGCTTTTACCCAAGCTTTTTTTTTTTTTTATTGGGAATAGAAGTTGGAGTAGACTCCAATCAAAATATTCTTCCTCTGAAAAATGGCTTGTCATCTTTGATTGAGCAGCATCCTTTGATCAACCATGTTTTTCAGCTGAATTTGGGTATCAAAAAGCAGTCCTGGGGGCTAACAAATATTACTGAAAAGGATTAAATTCTGAATATTAAAAGAAATTTTCAGTACTTGTCACCTGGATAACTTAGGAAAAGCAGTTATAACTTTGCACATCAGCACTGAGGACCTGATCTGAAAACTACTGTGAAATTAAGGTAGCATGAATTAAATCACATGGTTTTCATTTCCCAGCTTCTAAGCAGGGATGAGAATCAGCTTGTTATATAAAAAGAGAAAGCTGGGGTAAGAACACTCACCCAACAAATCTTTTTTTTTTTTTTTTTTTTTTAAGAAAAGTGAAGGCCCAGCTCCTATGACAACACTTAGAGCAATTTCTTTTAAAGAATTAAGTCTATGAAAAAAACCTTTAATAGTAACTTCTCTGATAGTAAGTTTTGTCCTTAAAACAGAGTTTGCAGTGTGATGCTGAGGAAGCTATAAAGCTCAAAGAAACATCCCACTCATCACTCACATCCCTCCTAAGGAAGCTCTGCTGTAATTATGAGTCATACTAGAGCAAAGTCCAGAACAGCACTGACAACTGAAGTGTGTGCCAGTGTCACCTTTCCCCTTGAGCAGGCAACAGCTCTGATTGCCAGAGCAGAGCACTGAAAATGTAAACTTTAACCATGGGGTTCTCTGAGCTTTCATCTGTTCTTGTTTTGTTCTTGGCAAAGCTTTAAAGAATTCGCTAGCTTGCATCCACATTTAAATGCACATACAAAGGAAAATGTGCAGCCACTCTGATATAGTAATTAAGAAATAAATTAAGATTTATCTTATCAGTGAAATATTCCGTGTGTATTTCAGAATGGAAAAGGTAGTGTGACTTCCTGCTGGTGCTTTAATCTTTCCCAATAGCCAGTACAGAGTCCAGCTTGAAAAGGGTTGGATACTCACTAAAGCTTTGTACTTGTGTATGCACATTTATAATATCATGCATTGCATTGCTGATTTACCATACAGAATATGTAGATAAGAAAGTTGAGCTTTAATGCAATGTGATGTGACTCATAGGAATGTAATGGTCAGGAGCAAAAGCAGGTCACAAATCATCTTTTCTTGAGGCAGAAAAAATACAGGTGGCCTCAGTTTTCTAGCATATAGTTAGAAGCTGCTTCATTGGATGAGTTCTTACAGCTGCCCTGGGAACAATTTGCATACATACAAACCAAAATCACCCTCTTGCTTCTTTGGAAAAGTATTACAGGGCTGTACCCAACCAGCACCCATCAACAACCCTGAAGTTTCAGGGGCACCTGAGAACATGATTTCTTTCTGATGTCTTCGAAGATGGCAATAACACTAAAGCTGGCACAAACAAGAGGGTTATGGAAGTTGTCCATGAGCCCTTACAGATTTTCATTCATCCCTCAACTTTTATCTCAAATATATCTCCATATGATCAAGATTGCAATATGAGGACACTAAAATTAGAAGCATCTGTCTTGCGCTGGAATTTGTTTCCCAAGTAGAAAAGCAGAGAACAGTAGACTGGATAGAAGGAGAGAATTAATTCACTGCTGAGCCACACTGTGAATTAGTTCTCAATTAAAGAAGTTCTTAGATCAGATAAACTAACATTCTCCACTGCTGGTTGAAAATTATAGAATAGATTACACTAATTGAAGAACTGTTTTGTTCAGTAATAAAATGAATTGTCAAAAGGCTCATGTGGATTTAAACCGTGTTTTTACTGGATAGTAAAAATGAAGAAAATAAGGGTACTCCAAGCAGAAAACACTTTTTATAAAAGTAATTGTCTAAGAAAGATTCATTTAAAAATGAAATAAGTGAAACTTTTCAAATCTACAGATGTACCTGACCAATAAGACAATTACCTTAAGAGTCAGAAAAGCAAGACAAGCAACTGCTATTCATTTTCTCAACTCAAATCAATTTAAAAAACTGGCATAAAAGTAGGGAGTGTTGAAGTGAAAATCTCTTTAAAATTCTTGCTAAGAATTCATAAGAGAATTCTTGAAAAATCTGTTTTCAGTTTTGAATGTTTCTTGTTCATACTGAAAAGAAACTCTGACCATCAGGGGAATCATCTACAAAGTTCCTTGCTTAAGAGCCCTATTTTATCAATATTAAAATATTTCAGTGAGAACAAATTATACATGTATTAACTGCTTTAGAATGATAAGTTTTGGCTTTGCACATCAGGTCAATAGAACAGAAAGAACATGTTAGCTGTAAGCCCCAGCTTGTCTCCTTTTCTGTTTTTGAATAGGAGTGAACAGTTGTTTTTAAGTAGTAGAAAATATATAACTAAGCAATGCATTTCTTAGCTGTTTTGGGCCCTCTTACACATTGTGAAGACAATGTCTGCAAGTACAATGGCATAATGCCCACTGGGGAAAAGATTGGAATGCTATTTGTTCCCAAAACTGTACTTCCTTGCAAGGGAACAAGCTTATCTTGGCAGATAGTTTCCAACCTTTCCCTACTGCTCAAAAACAAGATTGGACATTTTCAGATAAAAATTGAGGTTATTTTTTTTTTTTTCCAGAACAGAGATCTAGAAAGAAGAAACAAACATCTGTGGTTGGTAACACTAAGCACAGAGGATTCTTCCTGTCATGGACTCTAAAAAGTTCATTTTCTTTGGTCAAGAACAAGCAAGCAATGTCAAGAATTATTTCTTAATTTTTGTAAAAAGTTACACTTTTAAACCTGACAATGACTTGAGCACCTCCTAATAAAATATGTAGTGATGCTGCATTGATACAGACAGCATAGCACAGAGCTGCAGTAATAAGAGAAAACAGTCTACTAACAGGTGTTATTTTATAAATGTTTACATTATAATACTAAGCCTCCTTAAGTGTATGGTCTGACAAAACTTTTAAAATATTTGCTGCTGCTGACTAGTAATTCTTCCAGCACAGCAATTCTAGAAATGGCCTCTTAGAAAAAGGGCTGAAAAGTTGTATATTATATTGACATTGCCTCTGAATTTAGACCCTGAAGTAACTGTTGAAGCATTTGTTAAAGGTTTGACAGTATGCTCCTTGCAGGAGAAAGTCTGAGGTTAAGCACAGTCTTGTTTCTTCAGAGGCCAATTCCTTTTCAGTCATTTTAGCGAAATAATTTAGCTAGACTTCTTAAACCCTCCCTCTTTGCAGGCATTGTTCCTCTTTACATGACAAAGGGAAGATTTTGGAGATGGAAAAGATTCCAGTGAAGAGTATAGGAAAATGATGGGAAATGATTCATGTGAGTTAGAGCAGTAGTAGCTCAAAAAACTGGAAGGAAGCAGAGCTTAGACCAGAAGGAAGCACTGTTAAAGAGCAGACTAGAGGCCCACAAGAAATCCATCATCAGAAGGTTAGAAAACAAATTTGACAGATAAAACTGAGTGGGAGAAGCTGTAGTAACACCTTGTGAAAGGTGAGGGCTGTTCTTATTTCTAAGTTCTTGGACATTTCAGAAGCAGCTTTTATCAGAAATTAATACCAGTTATCCACAAGTACAAAGTGCAGAATATGTGCTGCAAAAGAGAAATAAGAATGATTACCATTACTGTGTGAAGTCTTCTGACAGTGAAGGTTTAATCCTCAGCTATTTTCCTGTAATTACTGTGTCACTTTACAGGTAACTGAGCACTTTGTAAATCTTGAATTTTGTGAAAAGCAAAAACAAACATGCCCATTCTGATTTATAAATCCTGACATGTGCTTCTGACCGTTAATTGAGCTGAACAATGAAAAGCTGACGTCTCAGTAGTCAGACATGGATCGTGTTCGTGCAGAGCTGCCGGGTTCACACCTAACCCCCTGGCCCAGCTGTCTCTCTTATAGCCTTCCCTCATTTTGTAGGCCTGCACTTTCTTCAGACTTTGTAACTAAACCGGAGAGTCCATTTGCCTGGAGAGCAGACATTCAAGGTACCACTCTGAAGAACCACTCAGATACACAAACCCGACAAAAATCAGCATTTCACAGGATTCACCCATCAGCACAAGCTGGGCCTGAATGCAATAGGCTGCAGAAGGTCTGTGTTCCCCAAGTTTAAAGTGAATATACACAGATTTAAAAGCTTCCTGTGGAACTGAGAAGTTTGTCTCATCTTTCAGTGCTGCTTCAGCATCTGCTTGCACAAAATCCATCCTAATGAAGCAAACATTCCCTCAAACATTTCAAGGTCTGGCAACATACAGTCCTATTTCTTGTATGACCTTACTTTCAGCTGCACATATACAAAAATAGCCCTCGAAAGATTTGTCTAATGAATCAGTTGAGTGAAAGAATACTTCACAAAGGGGCATACAAAACCTATATTATCCATTTTTCCTAATAAAGGAAATACAAATCTTTAGGAAACATCTGGCTTCCCAGAATCTGTAGGAAGTCTATGGTTAACTCCCTCTTCAGTAGCTTAAGAATTTGTTAGCTTGAAATAAGTGTATTTCAATATAGCAGTAGACTTCATCTTGATCAAGAAAATTACAATGAAGAATAAGACCTTGTCATGTGACAAATACACTTGTTTACTCAGAGTGTGACTAAAGCTACCACAGTAGGGAAAATAGAGCACTAGATAAGTGCAATACTGAACAGTGCAAGCTGATATTGAGTATAATTAAACTATAAAAATTATGCAGGGCACATAGCACAACTTACCACATCTGTTCAGAGCTAAGTCTGTTCAAAGATAACATCTGAATTCAATACTACACAATTATATCATTAATACAACAGTGTGTGTGTTGGGGGGGAAGATAGCTGGAACATGATTTCTTATTTTGGTCTAGGAAGCCGTATCAACATCTGATTCTGAACAGCATTTCAGCAGCTTAAGAAAATACAGCTTTTTGGCAAGAGTTTGTCAGCAGCTGAACTGTGCAAGAAGCCCCAAGAGGCACTTCAACATCTGGAAAATGATCTACATCTGTCAGAACTGGGTCAGATCACAGACATAACTCAGTTTTAAGATGTTTGCTGCCATCTAGTGCCTTTGTTTTTATTTCCCACCTTTAAAAAATAGCCCTCTTGACAGATTACTTTGGACATGCCAGCACATTATTCTGCAGTAACACTGCAGAGGCAGACAAACTAAATGCTTTACATAAATTCAGGGGCTTTGCTTATTGCTGTATCAGGATGCAGGTTCCTCTAAAAGTGGTAAATACAAAGTCTTGCTGAGTTTTGGTTTATTTCAGTGCAGTAACAAGAAATACCATTCAGTGAAGAGTGGAAAGAGACTTTAAAAAGTAAAATTGAGCCATACATTTCCAACAGCTATATCACTTGGGAGCATCCCAAGATTTGGGGACATGCAAACAAACACCCCAAAAAACTGCCTACCAGTTAAACTGAAATGAAACTCATGTCACATGAAATACTTAGTGTTTCAGGTTCACCAATGCTGATTATTATTTTGATCATAAAACTTGAGATATAGCTAGCATTCAGCCTACAGAGAATATTTCATCTGAAGAGCATTAATAATCCACAAACTATGCAATGGTAGTAACTTTACCTGTTTCCTAAAAGCATGACCAAACAGGTACAAGACAATTGACAGTGCATGTGAGCACCCTTTCTTTAGTTTCACCATTTGAGAATACGTCCTTGAAGACACTGTTTGTAACCTCCAGAAATATTTACATCCCAAATTACACTGATTTGAGAGAAATACATTGCAATAGGAACCAACGGGCCACTGTCAAAGCACTTACTAGCTTCAGTCAGGGATCCATCTCTATGTGGAATGCGACACAGGGGTCTGTCAACCAGGGGAAGTCTGAAGTGTTAACATCTGCATGTCAAGAGGTGTACTTCTGTAGCACTCAAGTCAGTTGAGGAAAATATTGATCAGTTGAATTCAAATGGGTTGCACATGCTTTCTGCCAATCCCAGGGCTAGCGCATGCAAAGCCAACATATGCTGCTGCATCTTCTGGCATAGGCATATTCAGCATCTTGGGCAAAAGGTGTGCTGTCAGATCCTCTTCCCTTTCTGTCCCCTGCTAACTTCGCTTTATCAAAGACTTCCATTTTCCCCTTGAGCACCTCCAAATCCCTTCCATCTCTTGCCATTTTTTCCCTTGTTCATTCTCCTTATTTATGTCTGTGCACTGAAGCAACAGTTTTTCCCCCTGTTGCAGCAAAAGGTGGCACAGAGCATCCCTGTTTCAACCCTCCTGCCCAGTGCAATGCTGGACCCAAGAAAAAAACTAGGGGCAGCAACTGTGGGGAAAAATCTGGCTTCATGTCTGCCACTCTAGACTGTGGCATGTGGTTTTGCCTGTTAAGTGAATGCATGCTCCCCAGTCACACCATAGCGCTCTGAGGGGACAAAACATGCCCAACATTTTTTTCTTAAGTGCAGCAAGTTCAGTTTCTGCCAACTGTTAAGTATTTTCCAAGCATGTATCAACTGCTATTTTTGGAGACTAAAAACACTCAAGTATGTAGAAAATAATACTTAAACTTCAGGACAAATACTAGTCTCAGGTTCCTACTTAAAGCAACAGAATAGAGATGCTTAGTGAAATGTTTTTGATATCAAAAATAGCTAACATTATTTTTGGGAATATTTGACTATCCTTGATAAAATGTAATTACAAAATAGTACAGCATACATAGTACACCAATTTAAGTTACTGGAAGCTGCAACAGTTTTTCTGCTACAACAAGAAAACCAGAAACTGAGGCTATATATTATAATTCAGCTTTCCTAACTGTAAATTAGAATTCCTAAATCCTTCCAGGATCTTGAGGTTTTTCTATAAAGATTAAGCCTGATCTGAAGACTGTCTTCATAAAATGTATTGTAACAATGTACATGCCACCCTTATCAGTCTGACACTAAGATATTTGGACCAAGAATCTTTCTGTAAAGTACTTTTTGGTACCTAATAAAATGATTGATATGGGATTATGGGTATTCTGAAGAGTCACTAAAATAGTCTCAATTTAAATTATGAAATGAGCACAAGAATCTTTATCTGTAGCTCTTCGTGGTACCCAGGTTATGCCTGTGATTACCATAACCATAAATATCAGTACAGATCCTTCAAAGTGCTTCTAGGGACATAAAGTACTTCAAAATACATTTGCAACAGGAAAATGATTGTCTCAAACTGTCTCAGCACAAAATGTATAATCACTGGAGGGCTGTTATAGTATGCTGCTACTTCTGTTCAGGGTAGCTCTTCAGAGGCCAAGCATCAGTGAAGGATGCTCCAAAACAGCTTTTCTTGATGGTGTGATGTATATAAGGTGTGTGCTCATAACTGTATCTTAGAAGAAAGATGACCAGAGCCATGAAAACAATGGTGTCTAGAATGATGTAGCTAGGGCAGTAATTTTTCCATAAATCCTGCAATCACTGTTACCCTATTAGGGCAACTCAATGTCTTTTCTTAGAGCATGTTAGTATAGGCTTAAAAATCAGATTGTTTCTATTTTCACAAGTCAAAGCTGTTCTAGAGTAATGACATGCAAAAATACAAATCACATTCATTTGCTTTCATTTGAAAATGATAACTTGTCTTAATGGAGAAAAGGTATATATATTTTGGCTACTTCAAATGCTCAGCTAGCAATTTACATATCACCTTTCACAGTTTTGTAAAAGATAGTTAACTAGCAAAAGCTTTATCCACAGATATAGTCATAGCCTAATTTCCATTTAACAAGCAGTTCTAAGGCTTGCACACACTTCATGTATACTTTTGAAGCTTTGCCCTCTATAGCCTTGGGAAGTGCCTCCACTCACTGGTTTAATCTCAAAAACAATTCTGTGATGGTAGTTTAACACTAGGCCAACTCTGCTTGCCTGGGGAATTTGTCTATACAATATTACTGACAGAACAAGGATATCTTTATTGTGCTTTGTAATTCTATTCAGCTTTTAGCTGTGCTTCACCCAAAGACTCAAAGCTTCATACACAGCTTCATCCCAGGGCTTGGAGGGCTCTAAATCTAAACTTGCCACTGGAGCTTTGGGTCAGCTCAGGCTTTGCTTTAACTTGGTCAGGAACCCTGTTTGCAGGGTGGTCACAGGCAGTCACAGGAGTTATAGTTCTTCAAAACTAGCCAGAGCAAAGTAAGTTGTCCTGCAAACTTCCCATCAATTCAGTCTATAGATGTCTCAGGACACAATCATGAAACCCAGCCCTGGTATAAGTGCCCAGCAGAACCACTGAGGACACATTGACAGAATAGGATAACTTTTGAAGACAGCAGACTAACCCAAGTGCTCCTGCTGGAGCTCAGACTCCACATTCTTTTATTTTTTCTTGATTTATACAGAACAAAAAAATGAAGCATGAGTTCTGAGAGCCTGTCTAGCACACTGCTAGCTAAATAAAGCCCATTACAACTCAAGCATCTGCTCCTGATCAGCTAGAAACACCAACATACCCCTTTATGTTGGGATTTCTGCTACTGGTTTCAGAAACTTGGCAGAAAAAAGGGCCTTGAGAGCACACCTGCTTCTTCCTAAGGGAAGAGACACTTAAAGTGCTGGGAAAAATACAGCCTTTGTCAGTTCCAAAATGCACTGTCAATGGTTATCAATACTCAACTTCACAATTTTGCTTTTGATCTCTGTGGTACATCATTTGCAGAGATAAAAGTCATTTAAATCTTACCCTTTAAGACTATGCCATTACTCTACTCAGTAATACAATTGCAAAATACTATTGCAAGTGCAAAAGTTAGAGGAAGATTAAAAATATAATTTCAAAACACAAGGCATTTTGATGAGCCGTTATCCCTTCTGTGTCTCTCCTACAAGTACAGGTATTTCCACTTCTGACATCTTTCTTCCACACAATCATTTCCTTGTATATATTTCTTTCCTTCCTTCTTCCTCTCCCCACCTTAACCCCCCCCCCCCCCAACTGATTTTCTCACTTACCAAAATGCTGCATACTTGATTTGCAAATGGTTACACTGACTAGAAGTTCATCAGCTTTGTGGGGCCAGGTCAGGTACCTCACATCTGAGAGAATGAAAGATGTGGGAGGGACATTGCTCTTTCTCTGGACTATTTATATAACCTTGAGCTTACATGGCAGCTTCTGAGAAGATGACTTCTTCATCGAAAAAAATAGAGTGCTGAGGTGTGTTTCCATGTTGAACACAAATTATCAGAATATCTTGCTTTTTGTGAGCAGCTCTTATTAAAATTTGATGGGCACTTGAAATTGAATTCCTTTAGTCTCTTAAAAAAATCCTATTCTGAGCTCTTTGAATCTAATCATGCCTTTTTTGAGGGTTTTCTTGCTTGTGTTTAAGCAGCCTCCTATACTGTTTAAGCAAAATTTATTAATCCCCTGCACTAGAAATATACAGCAACAAGAATGTGACAGGCAGAAAGGAAACAAACTCTGCTTTTCTCAGTCAGCTCCTTAATCAGGATTTTTCATTAAAGTCACCTGAGATCTCAGTTTTTCTTAAAAACCCTTACTATTCTGAACACATACCCTGAAGTACAGTGTGTATGTCACTGTTAGTACTCCTATTAGGAAAGCATTTTAACCACTGTCTTTTGGGATATGACTCACTGAGACGATAATCATTCACCTCAGTCAGCTTGTTTATGGTAGAAAGTATTTCAAGCGCTAAAAGAGATGTCCTGGAGAAGAAAATCCAATGCCAGCAGAGGGTCCTGGCCCTGCTGCTGCTGCTGCCACAGTGCCCCCAGTTATGGGGCACTGACAGCCACTGGGAGGACAGACCCACCACCTGGCTTATTCTGTAGCTGTGATGCAGGAGGGTCCGGAGAGCCTGACCAGTGCCCTGCAGCCTCTGGGGCAGGTTTCTGACTAGGAGACTTGGAGGGTAGTTCCTTTAGCTGCACCAGGGTCACAGTGGGTAGTGGGAAGAGATGGCTAGATATAGCTAGTTGTTGCTTTAGGGCTTCAGAAACCAGATGAAAGCCTTTCATCTGAAACACCTTGAAGAGTTCACTCTTATTACAGGATATAAAATGGTGTCTGTCTTCTGGATTCCTGGTCATGGAAGCCAAAGCGTTTGCTCTGAGCACTGGAGGGCACTGCAGCACTGGGAAAGCAGTGTGCTTCAAAAGGACATTCCAGAAAATAATGAATGTCTGTGGGTATGAGAAGGGGCTGGTGGGATCAGAAGATGGCAGAGCAGCAATAATTCATTTCTGTGCTGCTCAGTCCCCCTTCAGCTGGAGTGTAAAAGCTTTATATAGCCTTGAGAAAGTCTCAGTAAACCTGAATGTAGGCTGGCTCTGTAGTCACAGACATGCACTCAATTTTTCCTTGTCAAAAGTTTTCATTTTCCTTGAATATATGAATTTAATGTATTATGGTATGTTTTAGATTTTAGTGAACAAAACACAGCTAATTCTGCCCACCCAAAATAGGGGAGCCAGATAGAAAACTGAGACCCATCCCCTGCCTATTTTTAGCATGCTATTTAGTCTCAGTTCAAGTAAAAACCTAACTGAGGTCATTCTTTCAGTTATGTTTCACAGGGGTGTGTGTGTGTGGGGGGGGGGGGGGGAATCAGATGCCACACCACATTTTCGCCTTCTTCCAATGAAATATTTCAGTTCTTTATAAGAAACTCTCCATCTCTCTGCAGTTAAGGAAAGGGGAATATCTCATTAAAAGTCAGGACTGTCTCAGAAACAAGCAAAGAAACTGAAAAAGATCTTCTGTAGTGAAAATGGGGTCTGGGATGATTTTTAAGGGGTTATTTAAGATGATTAAGAGAAATCCTTCCTGTGAATCTCAAACAAGTCAGAGACAATGTAGCAGGTGTGATTGCATTCCCAACCTTTGCAGTCAGAACATGCATCAAAAACAGCTCCTTACTTTCTTTTCCTCCCACTCACATCATTTATACCTTTCAACTCCAGTCCTCAATTATCTTCCACTCAAGCATTTTAACATATTGCTATTCTGTTGCTTTCAATTCTATTTTTCTTTAACTCTTGTTATGTCTTATTCCTTTTGCATTACTTGAGCTGTCACTTACTTCATTCACCATTTTGAGGGTTTTTTTTTTTTTTTAAATCTTTTTGCTTGCTGTAATGTCCTATTCTGTACCTCACCTCCAATTCCCAACCCCTCTCTAGCTACATGTCAAGACGCTTCTCCCTAGGCTTCGTCTTTGCATCTTCCCCTGCCTTTCTCTCTCCTTGCTATAGGTTTTTTCCAAGGCCAGGATCTTTCTCTGGTTCCTTTAGCCCCTAGTAATTTCCTTCTCAGCAGTTAATAGTGAAGGGATGGCTGACAGCAAGAGAAGCAAACACTGGGAAAGGAGCAGGACCACAGTGCAAAACAGGTTGCTGCAATGCTACCAGGAGGAGCAGGCAGAGGTATTGCCTGGATTCAGAGAAATGGCTTCCAAAGTAGCAAGATCAGATTTTACTCTCCATGTGGGAAGAATCCCAGGGGATGCACATCCTTAATTCTTAGGTCTGTCTCAGAGCAGCAAGCAGTGATTCTACTGAGCAGAAAGCTTTACACTACCTTGTGAGATCAAAGCATGGCAAATACAATTACTTCTGGCAGAAAGCATTAGGTCACAGAACCTGAAACTAGGTACCAGGGAATAAATGCATTTGTCTTACATGCCTATGCTCTTCAGCCCCATCCACTGGGCTGTGTACCAAGTTAAGAAAGCAGAGTTAGATATATTTTAAGCTTGAGGCAAAGGCAAAACCAAGCTCTTCCTGTGACTATAAATCAGATCCTCTGCCAGGTTGCATCAATATAAGCTGATTAGGTAGAACTGGATGTAAAAAGAAAGTAAACTGGCTACTTTGATTCAGTAATATTTACAGTGTGAAATAAATTTTTGTTTTAAAACTGCACAAAGTTAAATAAGCAAAGCTTCCAAAACACCAGAATGAATTCTCTATTTGAACCTCTCCTACAAGGGGTTAGTTTCTGGTTCTCCCACTTAATTACTTTTATTAATTTAGGATTAGATATCTTCTTTTCCCAGCCAATAAGAGAAGTGTACTCAAGCTTAAAAAAACCTAAATAAAAACAGATTTCTTGCTATCTACTAATGTCTGTGCTAGTCAGTGATGGGAGGGGGAAAGAGGGAGAAAAAGCCAGAGCTATTTTTGCACTTGGAATCAGACTGTCTTGTGATAACATTATGCTGGAATCTTTCATTCATTGCCCAATCAAACTTGTTTAGACTAAAAAGGTCAATTAAAAATGCAGAACAAGGAGTTCCTTGTTCTGGAGAGACATAGCAGCTGGAAAATGTAGTTCTACTTGCACACAAAAAAAGCTTCAAGAAGATGGCAAGTCTACAAAGACTATTAGAAAATGAAGAAACATTTCAACATTGTTTTGCTATAAAATTAAGAAACTTTGAGCTCTAATTCATTTGATTGTGCAGGGGCACAAGACAACCTTGCCATCCTCATTCACTGCAAGAAGAATAACCTAAAGCTGCAGGGTGGAGAGCAAGATGAGATGCACCCTTCGGAGTTGCTACTACTCCTCACATGCATGTAAGCATGACAGGATAGGGACAAGGCTGTGCATTGCTTCTGCTCCCAGCCCTGAAACATGCTGCAGTAAATGCAAGTCTGACACTAAGTTTCCCTTTAGAGCAAGGCAATCCCAAGGATTAGGACCATGCTACAGACTGTACCTCTAGGTGTTTAGTCAATTTTTAATCGAAGATTAATTTAATCTAACCATTTCCTGTCTTAGGAGAACAATGTCACGTCTGTGTGGCACAAAGCAGTTCTATGTATGTGAGATATCTAAGGTAGTTCCAAATTATCTGAGCTTCTGTGCTGATGAATAAGAGTGCTCTACAGAGCTACCATCTTCCCTTTTCATTTTTTATTTCTATTAGTCTCATTGGCAGGCCAGATTAATAAACCAATTCAATATGACTTTATTTAGTCTATTTCTGGAGCTGGCTTATTTGCTATTAAGCCAAGTATTTGTGTTTCATTTTGTGGATACAGAGAGCTTTTAAAGAATCTGAAAGAGTTTCCTGTTCAAAATGATGCCAATGGAAGCAAGATATATGTAATTGTCTCCAACATATAGTGTTAATGCTGCAGATAGCATAACAAGCTGATTTTTTTATGCCCAGTGCTATTCAACAAGAGAAATGCATTCACTCAATGTTGCTAGGTTACCAACCTTATTTACAGATAGTCAGAAGTTTCCAGGGCAGAGAAATCCAAAAGGCTTCAAGAGCAGATGTAAGAAGGGGAAATTAGAAATACCACAGATGTATTAGAATGAATTTTAGTTTGTGTCATAACTCAGGATCCCAATGAGAGAATGGTTAAGCAGCAAACACCTCAGCACTGAGCTAGCCCATCTTACTGCAAGCACTTGAGTTCAAGAAAGCACAAATAATAGGAAGCAAAACTGTTGTAATTATATGGTAGTTAAGTCAGTCAACAAATTTAATTTATGTTCTCAATTTTTGAATTCAGCTGTTGAAAGATAGGTCACAAGAAACATACACAGAGCAGGAAGATGTGCCTATGGAGAATTCTCTTAAGACAAAACCTAGATTTATTGTTAAAGAATAGGCATTTGTTTGAGCCAGCTTAACAAAGTTGAGCTGTCTTATTTGCAGCTGCTGCTGTTATTTCAGCTGGACATAAACCTTGAGACATTCTGGACTACCACCTGTTTAGCCATGCAGCTACCCAGAAGGACAAGGCTCTCCTCCAACCAACATCACACAGCTCACTTTGGAGGCTTCATGAGCCTTGACAGTGATACAACAACAAAGTAAACTTACTTTGCTCATAGCTGATCCATGTTGTCCTGCACCTTCCTCTTCATCTGGGCATAGCAAGGGCCAGCTGCTCCCCAAGGGGCAGGGAGCCAAGGGACCCCCACACAGGTCATGCCCTCACTCATGGGCACAGCCCCACAGGTAGAGCCAGGCATTGGTAACAGGATCCAACACTCCCAGACAAGAAAAGGGGATAAGCCACATCCAGAAGGAGCAGAAGAGGAGGCCAGAGCTGCAGCATGGGTTCAAATTCCAGCCAGGAGACAAGCCACCAACATCACAGATCTGAGAGCCAGCTAGGAAGCAGGACTGGAGACAAGCACACCTACAGCATAGCCAAGGAAAGGGCTAACAGCTCAGGCCTGAGCTTAAATGGTGGCCTGGGCCTATGGGCAGAGGGTGTGTGGGTGGAGGTCCCAGGTGAGACTGTTCAGGGCAATTAAGGCCTTTTGGTGCCCTCAGGACCCCAATGCTCTTTATCCATTTCGTGGGTTCCCTGACAAAGCAAACTCGAATGCGTGGAGAGCAAGAGTCCTCAAGTCTTGATCTGAGTGACTGTACACTGGGGATGTCATCTAGGTGCATACCTGAACTGCACAACAGGGAAGTTTTCCCATGTTCCTAGTTTAAGCATACCCAGTGTGTTTTTTACAATGAAACATTTTACATGTGCACAAATCAGTCTGATCTATGGAATACAACCCTGTCAAATACAGGGTGGAAAATAGATTTTTGCCAAGATAGGTATGATGGCTGACGTTTTTAGGTGGATGTGAAAATCTTGTCCTAGGAGGAAACAGGCACCTGAATGTCCAAAACAAATCACTTACACAATTGTGAAAGCTTCAGCTTCAAGTATAACTGTTTTAGAAACACATTTCTGTTAGCATTGCTACTAAAATATATATTAATATACAGGTGTTAGCACACAATCAGCCTTAATGAAAAGATCCTACAAACACAGAAGAATGGCTTGTTCCAGCCGAAGGAATAGCGGAGGAAATTTGCAATGGTTGAAATGCTGCAGTCTGGCTGCTAACCACAGCTGAGCGACAAGCCTGATGACTAAAACTTGCTGTACATCATGAGTCATATTAGGCTGTACCTCTGTACCCCGAGTAGCTGGGCCTGTTCTTGTCAGCGTGATACAATGCTGGAACGCCAAGAGGATCTCAGCTGAGAAAAAGAGCACATTAAAAAACAAAAGGAGAAACAAGTAAAATGTGTTTACAGCCTGCTCTGTTGGTTTGCAGCTGGCATGCACTAAAATCCATCACTTAAACATTTAAGGCTTTATTACTCAAGCAGCTGAGTGGCAGTAGCTCCAGGCACGGAAGCAAATTTTACTCTATTAACCCTCAAATACCACCTGGAGTAACTTCTCATCTTCTCTGGAGTTCCTTTGTTTTATCCTAGCGTAACAGAGGACAGAGCTTGACTCATCTAATTCAGACACACTGGGTGAGAGGCAAAGGAGCAAAATGTGTGTGTAGGTGGTGTCGCACGCAGGGGAACAATCGGTGCAGAGAAGGAACCCCCGGGAAGGTGCTTCCTTGGCAGGATCCCACAGACGTGTCCATCAACAGCCAGCCCAGCAGCCCCAGAGCCACGGTGGGGTCATGGCCCACAGCCTGTGGCATTGCCCGGCAGCCCGTGCCCTCTCGGGTGCCTGCCTTGGGGCTGTGTGGCGTCTTGCAGCCCGCCGTGCTCAAGGACGACTGCGGGCAGCCGGCCTCCCCACGAAGGGGGCAGCAGCAGCAGCATGTCTGCTGGGGGCAAGCACTTCATTTCTGGCAAACCCACTCAGCGCTGCCCTGCAGCAGTGGCCACGGTGGTCTTCTGCACTCCTGCTCTGGGAGGAGGCACCCACGCACTGGAGAGGACACCTCTGAGCTTGGAATCGGAGGGAAGGGCTCTGCTCCCACGACAGGTCCTGACCGTACATGTCTGCGTGGAGGACCAGTCTGGCAGTGCAGTGCTGTGAAAGGGCTGGTCTGCTGCTGCTCGGGGTATTTTACTACTGTACTACTGTGCTACTGTAACTCTTGAGTTATTTCATAACCCTATCCGGAATCAGTGCATAAATCCTTGGGAGCAGTGGGAGTTAAACCACATTTCTCCTAGCCGCATTTTGTGTCGCTCAGGTGGCTCCTGTGAAGATAGGTTTGCTCTCTGCAACAAATCTTATTCCAAGGGGCTTCTTCCTTTCCATAGTAGTGATAAGTAGGTGTCTACTCAGGGTGGCAGACGATGTTGGGTGCTGCCAACGTGTGCTGAGGCCCTTCCAGGTGCAGGGTGCAGGGTCCTTCCAGGCTCACTCTGATTTAGGGCTCTTTTTTGTTTCAGAAAAACTACTAATCACTTCAGGGTCCTTTAACATCTGTTCCAAATCTGTCCAGATAAGTGACTTTTGGAGATGACATAGAGCTTATCTGTGTTAATACAGGCTTTAATTTCTGTTGTTTTTACTCTAGCGACTAACAGCACTCCCAGGCAATGAAGATGGATTTTCTATTAGATGTGTATTCTTATGAATATCAAGTGCGTGAGGGATACCAATATGTAGTCCTTGCTACACTGTATTTATTAGAGGCATTCTGTCTAGCATTAAAATTTAATCTATGATGAAAAATATGGGAAGGAAATGAATGTATCAGCCTGTATGTTTTCCATATCTATAGTTTAAATTTCCCCAAAGAAACTAAATTTACACAATGATACCTAGAGATTTTTTCCTCTTTTCTCTTCCTGGGTTAAAAAACAACTCTGCATAAGGAATACATTTTTTTCCTTACCCAACTATGATAGGAATAGTGAAAGAGGAGGATTTCTAAGTTTATTTAGAAGAATCGGACTGTAAATTAATCCATTGATTTCTGCCAAATCTCTGATTAGAAATTTACTTCCTAGGACATCTATTACAGTATTTATAGAAATTTTGTATCATAACTTCTCTGGCTGAAATTTAGTTTCTTACCTTAAATTTCTTTTTCAAAATAAATGTTTGCTTTCTTTAAGTGAGTAAAATAAATCTCACTTTCTTAGATAACAAAATAGAAGGGAAAGAAATTAAAAACCCTTCACTTCTTATTGAAAGTTGTAACTTTCTACTGGCTGTGGCTGAAATTCTAAGGTGGGGGTATGGATTCTTGATTAAAAAGAATCAATTTAATCAGTTTTTGATCAAAAACAAAACAGTTCATAGATCTTAAAATTGATAGAGGCAAACATCTAGTTTCAGCCTGGTCCACTGCTTAACACCCTGACCAGCTGCTTAAATAAAGAAGACAAATGTCTTGAATTGGCAATGGACGTGAGCTGGGAACTACGTGAAGCCCTGGAAGGCTGAAATGATATGCTCCTTATAAATTATTCCCCCTAGAGAGTCAGGCCTCTTACTCCGCACAATCCACACTCCCTTGTTGCATCTACCTGTCGTCTTAAACTGATTCCTGCAACTCACCCTGTCCTGGAACTGACAAATGAACAGATCGCTGCCAGAGAACACTTACCCAGGAGAGAGGAAATTTTAAAACATTCAGACTAAATCATTTTTCCTTTCCTTTCCACTAATGCTGCTTCATAAGTAATCCTAGTGATAACTGTAATAGGATAATGAGACTTTACAGCATTACAATGAACATATGATTGTTTCCTAGGTGTTGTTTTTGCAAGCATGACATGCTTTTCAAAAAGATGACTTTGGCTAGTCTTATGGCTTTCTTGGAGTAAAACTATTACAAGGAGGTGTTCGGTGCAGTTCGAGATAGTTTTAGACCTTCAGCTTTCATGTAGTTCTTATGTGCAGTTGTCATTTCCAAAGTTCCAGTTTTCATCAATTTTTTTTCCCAGGATTTCTTCTGTTTCTTTCCCTGGACCCATGATGGATAAAATTGTTAGAATGGGAGAAGAAAGGGATGACCTGTAGGAATTCTAAAATCCAGGTAAGCTTCCTTTGTGCTTTATGCTGCTTAATGTTGTGCCTGCATCTGAAATAATTTTCCAGGAAAGAGAATCCCTTTGCCTACTTGGTCCTTTCTCTTTTAAGGTTTTTTTTGGTTTTTTTTTTTTTTTTTTTTTTTTTTTTTTTTTTTGCGATGTGCTATTTTGGAAAAGTAATAAGATGTAAGTAGGCTACCCTTATCTGAAGCTGCTTTATAACTAGGACAAAGTCTGATTCTCTCAGCACAAACTTGAACAAAAGTAAGAATCCTTAAATATTTAGCAATTGTTTATTGGTGTTTGTATTATGTAAGATACAATACATGGCTAGAGTTAAACATAACTTTGAATAAGAAAGGTAGCATTAATTCCTTTATACATAATCTGATTTTAAAATAAACAATTATGAGGTTTGATATGGTTTTTTTTAGATTTTTGCTCTGAGCTCTTTGGCTGTTAATAAATTTGGAAATATCATTAGAACAGAATTCCTTGTTGTGACAACTGAAGTGTCTTATTACAAGCAGACTTCCTAAGGTGTCACTTTTATTTCACTTATGCTCAGAAACAGCAGATGCACAAATCAGATTCACAGCTGTATAGGTACACAGGAGTGGGGAGAGTGGGTAGTTAATTGAAATTTTAGCCCCAGAGATTGCTTAGGCTGTATTTTGAAAGAAAATCTGGGTCTTTTTTCAGAAGAATCCGTTTCAGCCAACGTGAATTAAAACTACCTCTAGAGATACATTTTCCCTGGGAAAGAGGGAGTCGAAGCTCAGTAACAAAGTATAGTGCAAGATGGGCAATTTCTCGTCTCTCATCTTATGAAACAAGGTATTGGAAGCAATGTCAAAGAGAAACAATGCCCTGAACACTTTTTTCCCGAGTCGTGAAGCACCTTTCATAGACAAAACAAAGTCCTATATCCAAATTTGTTGAAATCAGAATTCAGATCCAACTTCGAACTGCTTTGGGTGTGAAGCATGTGTTCAAGCTCCTCAACTTCATTCTGTATTTCTTCTCACCACAGATCAGCAATCTACTATGTTCTTCAACTACGAGGCCTTTTGAGTCCCAGAGTTAGCTGTTTCCAACATCCAAATGCCATGAATTATGTAAGTGCTGTACACCACTTTTGATTGTAGACTTTAGTGTTAGAGAGTAGTTGAACTTCAGCCTAGAACTGATGAGGTGAGGAGGTAGTGGGTGAAATCAAAACTTTATTTAGATAACATACCTATCAATACCGCAGCAGAGCTGCCTTCTATATGATTACTTCCCCTTACAATCTGGTCCAGTCTGCCTGGACCTAAGTCCAGCTCCTGCACCATATGTTTCCTCATCTGAATAGTTCTTGATTTTTCAAGCACATTGCCCTAAGCTAGTCCCAGGTTTGGGAAATAGTATGTTGTTATCCAGCCATGCAGACCCTGAGCAAGTGTTCCAGCTATCCAGTTTCCCTTCTTTCCTGTGAATGCTCTAATCTTCTCAGCTGACCCCTTCAAGGGGCAGTTTAGCAGGTGAACATAAATATAAGCCAAGAATGTCTTTATTTCAGTTATTTTATATTTAGAAACACACTTAGTGAGCTACAAGTTTCTGAAAATCAACAAAATCTGTACATGATTTCCTGAGGTTTGAAGTTATCCTTTTTGTTACTCCTTGATTTGGTCAACCTCATCAGCTTAGATGCCTTCCCCGTCTTCCTTAACAGTTTTTCTTGCTGAATCCACTATCTTATTAAAAATATCATTCCCTTTTGTAAGATGAGAGAACTTTTTATTATTTTCCTTATGCTTTTGTTGTAGACTGTCTGGGCTCTAGCTTGTCCCATTTTTCCCCACAACCTTCTGTTAGTGGTTCACAGCATCTTTGTTGTCAAAACCCCACATTTTAATGGGAAAGCATGTGATGCAATGGGGTCAAAAGGAAGAGAGGTGATTTTAACAGAACACTTCGACAGGTCTCCATCTGTGCAGTTCAGCTGTCACATGTGGCCTCCCCGAGAACTAAAAGTGCGCTAGAGGCTGTGACTTGTATAAGGTGTATAAACAGCAAATGTTTCTTTTGATGTATGGTTTGTAAAATATTGTAACAGCCTAAAAACTGTCACAACATGACAAACAAAGAGAAGTTCTTTGTAAATTTTGGGGTAAAGTATGGACGGGAAATGGAAAGAGCCCAGGGGAAAAAGGAGGTGCCAAATTTGTCAGCCATGGAAGCTGCAGACGCCTGGGAAATTTAGCAAATCAAATAAGAATATTAAATCTTGTTAACTATCATCCAGAACATCATTTTACTGTCTTATTTTTCTGTTTTGGAGTCTTGTCACCAAGAATCTTGTCCTTTCCTAGAGGAAGGCATGCTTAGGCTTCCCAGGTGTCAGAATAAACCAGATGAAAATGGATCTATTAGAGGTACGCACCACCTCAGTGGTTTGAGGCCAAGTGAAAGTTTTGTGTTTGGATATCTCTGGGCCATGAGACATGTTTAGGGAACGCTGGAACTGCTGTACGTGTCCTGCTGAGCCCAGAGGACTAGGAGAAATTTTGTACTGTCAGATGTTAGGTCATTGCAAAGTTTTCCTTATGGGCATGGAACAGAACTTATTCTACAAGAATTCAGTGAATGGAAAATGCCTTACAACAAGGGTTTCCTTGTAAAAGTGAGTTAAACATTTCTCCAGACTAACCAGAAGCCTCTTTTGTATTGAATGGAGTTTGGGCAAAGCAAGCACACATACATCCACAGCTTACTGTCAATGTAACCAGTGAAGTCTCTCATAGCTTCTGCCAGGTGTCAAGCCACTGTTACAGAACTGATGGTCTGATCTATGAAGGAAGATGAAATGTCGTAAGTGGCCATGCTCCTACATGACATTTTCATGAGGACTGCCGAAGCAAATGGCAGCCAGCAGAATGTGATGAACACCCTTTTGCTTTTGAGATATAATGCTTAGCTGAAGTATTTATTGAAGGTCCGGAGACCTTGTGCATGCTTCAGCAACAGCTGTACAACTGCAGGCAGAATGGGCTTCTAAGGGCAAGAGAAAACATGGCTCATGTTTTTCCAGTGGAATTTTTGACAGCCATTAAGGCATCTAAACTGGATTTTTAGAAAAGATCACATTTTATTTAACTGTTTTCCTTTGCTAGGACATGAGCATTGTTTTGCCAGAGTTGCCTAAACATTCCTCTGATGATAAAATGACTTACAAAAACCTATGAGCTAGGCAAGATCTTGAATACCCTTGAAACATTTCCTAACAGTTATATATCTTACCATTAACAAGGAGAGATTGAATTTTTTTTCAGTGCTGATGAAATTTCTATGCCCACTAGTGAAATGGCCTATAATGACCACATAAAGTCACTGAATGGTGTGACCCAGGGAGGTAAGATACCTGTGTACGGGGAAATTGCGTATCTGAGCAAGCACCCTATTCTGGTTAAAGAGGGCAAAACCTAAAACCAGGAATTTTGCTCTGATACAGAAAGGTTAACTCTGGAAGTGATATTTCGAAGTGAACATGCAAATTTTCATTCTAAGAAAGCTCTGTGCACAGATATGGAGATGACAGCAAATTATCCTAATCAGAAGTTGGATATACTGCAAATTGTATGGTACAATACAAGATGCAGATCCCAAACTTTGGACAGCCTGGCAGCCTTTCTTTAGGCTGCTTATGTTTCATAAATTATTGAATCAAACAGCAGCAACTTACTGTGCTGAATTTGTTATGCATGGTTAAAATGTCTTCCCTCTATATCCAAGAGAATGAAGAAATATTTTAATAATTGCATGAGCTTTAAAACAGACTAGTCATTTAAAAACAATCAGCATTAATGGGGTGTTCCTTTGTGAATATCAGCACCCTTTTTTAGAAAACCACACTATAAGGAACTGAAAGTTGTAAATAGCTATAAATTCTTTGTGCTAGGAAGATGAGAGCTGACAGAAAGCTGCTCTACTTCTAACTGTGTATATGAAATAGAGGGAAATTTAGAGAAAAGCAAAGATAATTTCTTTGGTAGTGAAGAAAAATTCTTTATATGACAATGCAAACAGTAAAGAATAAAATTAAAGTATGCCATAAACCAGCAGAAAAATGACCTGAAGGCCTGTGGTTTGCTGCAGAATGCAGTGACAGTTGTAAGGAGCCCTTCCTGCTGATCCTGATCTTTGTGTCTCTCCTGTCTTCTCCTGTCTCCTTGAACTCCGAAGGCCAGGCACCTTCTCCCACCACTTGAGGAAGGGAGCGCTACGTTTGCAGCCTGGACACCGCCCTGAAGGAATGCAGTCAATGTCCAACGCAGAGCAACACCCAAACTTCTCTGCCCAGCAGCACAGACAGAGATTGCAGCTAGCTGCCAGGAAAACCTCAGTTTCAGTTGCTCTGCAACATGACCTGATTGCAACTGAGACTCTGGACCAATATCAAGAAAGATGCCATGCAAGCATATTCTACAAGGAATTACAGAGTTTATTTCTTTTCCAGTTGGATCAAGAGAGCAAAATTAGACTTTATAGTAGGGTATATCAAGAAAGGCAGTATTACTTTAATAGGTATCATTTATGTCTTATTTTTCATCAGCATTTTGCATCGAGGATCTTTTCCCCAGCTTGTTTTCCTGTAGTTTTTTTCTTTAACTGGAATTACCCCTCCTAAAGCTTTAGAAGCCTTTACATAGTGCACTTGGGCAGGTTGCTGGTGCCTACGCCATCATGCAAGCCTTGTGCTGCTGTGGGTTGCCTGCCTGGATCAGGCAGGATGATATACAATTGTCCAAATGTTTTTCACCTTTCTGTCAAGACTTAGGGCTTGACTGAAACTAAAAATGGGTTGTCAGTGGAGGGTAAGCTGAGTTCTGAGGTGGCCTGCCACTTTCTGAGTCAGGCTGTGCTTGTGAAACACTCTGTTCTCTTACATTTCACCTGTCACTCAAAATGCTTGGAGGACTGAAAAATGATAGTTTAACTAAAATTATTGAAATCAGTTCAAGTTAAATACAATGACCTGTGATCTACATGTCAAATGAGAGGAATTAATGTTTTTTTCTGGCCTTAAACTTCATGAAACTGTGAAGTGAATAGCATATGCACTCTGGCATTGCTGTGTGCATCAGTGATAATTATAAAATGGCTTTGGAGCATGATTATTGGAGCTGTGCTTCTCCATGGGATATCCTTTATATTTCAGCCACTATAAACTGTTAACCAAAATCTAACTTCCATTATAAATTCATTATACAGATTTTCTACCCTGACTCTTAGTGAGAAGAGCTTTAAAATAAATTCTCTTTCTATTTAAAATTCATTGGCATTATTCATCTAATGCCAGAAGATCAACACGGTAAGTATCTAACATCCTGATAGCTGTTTAAAAGCAATCTTATTACAGGCTGAACTGGAAAATGAAAATGATTTTTTTTCAAGATAAGTTTATTCTTTGCATCCTAATTGGTGACCTGACTCTGCAAGATTGTGATGAGTATAGAGAATCCCAGTCTAACTTAAGGAAACTGTTTTGGGAGTGATTGTGAATCCAAAACACTCTTAATGACCAAATACAGAGGCATGACTAAAAAGCTGCACTGTCAGGAAAGTTAGCCAAGTTCACGTACAGCCAGAGCCTTCACGTAGCAGCAGCTGTATCCATTTGAGGTGGCAGCTGGAGGCAGTACCCCCAGATTTGTTTCTCCAGTCTCTTAGCCCCTTGCTGCAGAAAAGGGAAATTCTTGGTCCACAGCAGCATTCAAACGTATCAACATCCCTTTCCTTGATGCTGTACAACTATACAATTTGTTGACTATAGCTGACAAGAAGCATTTCAGTGAGGGATTCTGTAGGTCTTCTGCAATCTGAGCCCTTTTGTCATATGAAGTAGAAAACTATACAGCCAGAGTTCATGGTTACCCTTCAGGCTGCCTTCAGGCTATAAGGTGATAGTACTATCAACTCTTTTTCTGAAATGCAAGTGACCAGTCACAGCTTAAAACTGTTGTTCAACCTCTCTGCAAACTCCAGTAGAGTGTTTTGCATGTAACATTTTAAATAATGAAAGCAAAGGCTTTGGATGAAATTGAAAAGCTGCTGTTTCCATATTCTACTTCCTTTAGTCCATGGAGTGATGCTGCTACCTGATGTCAGGTAGTTCTTCACATCGGCATAAGCAATATTGTAAAATTTAAAGTTTTCTCGAAAGCTTCTGCTACTGAAACTGCGTAATTGCACACGAACTTCAGTTTTCTATGTCAGTGTTGTAGAAAGAAAAGAGAAAACAGAGTGAACGTACCTCGGGAGGCAATTACCATTAGTTTCAAAACAGCACATTATCGTTGTCTTTACAGTTTTTGGACATTTCACTTTGTTAACCGTTATTAACCATTAAATAATATGGAAGCCCCACCAAATTAGGACAGTTGTATCATATGTGCTAGACAAAAATGCAAGTGGTTTTGAATTGTTAGGTCATCCTTCCAGTCCCAATATATTCAGCTGAAGCCAACTACTGCTGGGACAGAAGAAATCATCACTGAAATGGTTACTCAGTGCATGAAATAATTTAAATAGTTTCTGATTTCTGTCATACTGAAACAGAAATTCAGCCAGTTTAAAAAAAAATCTAATGAATCTAACAGGCTTTTGCAAGAGCAGATTTTTACTAGTTGGAAAAAATTATTCACACAAGCCCACAGGTTGGTGTGGGAGGAACACATGGAACCTGCTGATATTCCTAAGTTATTTAAAGCTGATAGAAATTGCGAACTTCTGCAGGCTTCCCCTTGTGGGCTGTTGCAAACCTAGTCTCCTGAACAGCGTCACATCTGAAAGGCTTGGTTCGTTGTAGCCCTTTTAGTCATAGAGCTTGAAACTGAGAATATGTTAAAAGAAGAAAGTGATTCAAAAGGTTTAAACATACATTTCCATGACTGCAGAACATGGCGTGGCAGCTACAGTTTAATCAGTGTAATGCAATCTTTTTTTTGTCTTACCTGTATTTCAGACCGATGTTGTTAAATAATGCCTTAATTCAATTAATGTGGGTAAAGCCTATGACCAGCGTTAACCAAGTACTAATTTGTAATGCACATAGTTAAAAACAACGTGAATGGGTATACCTCAAAGTGCATACTGCACAGCTGTGCAGGCCTCTGGTGCTTTCAGGAAAAGACTGAGTTAAGGTCAAAACCAGTCAGTGCTAAAATCATTGCCATTACAAAGGCAAGCAGTAGTGTCAGTTTATGGTAAAATCCCCTCTCACCAAGAGGTTAAAGCTAAGGTTTTGCAAGATGCCAGTGGGTTAGGAGAAAAAGTCCCACAGCTTTTTCAGAAGACCTTCACAAATGAGTTGTATATGTTTATCTTCTGCTGTAAATCTCTGCTGGTGCAATTGCTGACTTAATGTTCTCACGTTTAGGTGCTGATAACTTTCTCCTAAACCCATACTGGTAGCATCCACACACTCTTTATTCATGCTAATGTCTTTGTTTTAAAGGCAAAACTGGTCATTGCATTGCTTTCTGGTCCTTGGTTCAAACACCTCGGGAATGAATCCCAAGAGCTTTGTAACCGAACTGAGAGCTAACCACCAGCAACTGCAAAAAGCAGGGCCTGTCTGACCACATGCCCCTTCTGTAGCTTGGGTGTCAGAACCCGGACTGCTATGTTCTCAAGTCCTCCCCAAGCAGTAGCTCTGCTTTCCCAGAGGCATGAGGCACTGGTACATAGAAGACCTCATACTGAAGCTATTTAATCCCATTGCTTTTATCGTGATGGGAGCAGTATTTCTCCTCTTTCATCTGAATCCTTTAAAAATGAAACTACTTGTGTCAGCCTCCATCCTAAGAGCATTTCTTGGGATGCTAATGAATTTTTCGGTCTTTTATATACAGGGAATCAAATTCCACAGGACGAAAGCAGGGAATGTGTCCTAAACTCATCCACATTCTGTTCATAATTAATAACATTAGTTTCTAAGCTAAGTTGCTGCTCTCGTATATTTGCTTACTAAAAAAATAATACTTAAGTTGAATGTGGAAAAGAGTAAGGAATCCACTTCTGTCCCACACATCTATGATTTAGTGCTGAACTGTGTTGAGTCAGCAACAAAACCGTATAATATGTGAATGGCCTTTGGAGCTTGAAATGGCTTCTTCAAAATGAATTTTATATTTACATTCACATCCACAATTCATTCAATTTGCATGACAAAACGCCTAGACTAAGGACGGCTTATATGAAAACACAAATACCCTAAACTCTGCAGGACTTTAACCATATATTGAAATGAAGATGGGATCAGAGAGAACCTCACAAACGGGCAGATTAAGAACAACCAGTCTTGTCAGGGAGATAAGCTGTTTTCATTTCTAACAAAGTATCTCTGAATCAAAAATATTGTTCACAACAATGGTTTAATGGGAGATCAGAATTGTTGTAGGAAAGTCATGGATGGAAAATGCTAAATTTTATCACTCATTCTGGCACAAACAGAAGCCCGGTGAAGCAGCATAGCCCAGGACTGTCAGCATTCTCCCTTGAGGAGCCTGAATAGTTAGCATAACCTCTGTCCTGTAGTGTTAGAACTATCGTACTTCCACTTTTTCATTGAATTACTCTTTTATTCTCCCTATCATCAGATCTCATCTGAGCAAATTTGGGTGAAAAGGGTTTTGGTTTTTTTTTTGAGATCTTTAGATGTGTGAACAGTTCTTGTATGTTGGGAATTTGGACTGCCTGCGTATATCTTGGCATAGCAAAATGAACAAAAAAGTGTCCCAAAAATTTACAGTGACCTCAGTGATCAAATATGATAACCCCATATTTGCAAAGCCATACTGTTTTGAACTCTATAGACTGACCCAGTTTTGAGCGCAGTCCTGATCTTCTATAACTGCACAACAGGAAAAGAGATCTCTTTAGGGTAGCTATAATTCTTTTTATAATATAAGCATTATTTTACATATATGTATTATGCTATCAGTGAACTATGTGTATTTGTCTCTCTTACCTCTTTTTAGAAATATTGCTTCCATATTTGTCTTATTTGGAGAATTATGCTGAACAGTCAAAATGTGTTCTGTTTTAAGTCAAATGTTATTTTTCTCTCATTGATGAACTGAAGTACTTAATCTAATTTAGCAATCATTTGCTGGATTCTTTCAAGAGAAAGAAAATGATAATTTTCACACTTTTTTTTGTTTCTAGTCATCTTCATTTCTTTGAATTATTTTTGGTTTAAGCTTCTACATTTAATAATGTATTTTACTTTTGAACTTTCTTTTCTGGTATAAATACTGTTGATTAATGCTGAAAAATTGCCAGAGAGGATTGCAGTAGGAGGGCTTGCAATAGGAGGGCTGCACAATTTTCACATGTTCTGCATAAATCTTCCTGACATGGGGCTCACTCCTTCTCAGCACATCTTCCATTGAAGCTGCTGAACAAGGAAAGTGCTGGCCATCTGTGACGCTAATGTCAAAGGTGTATTGCTATGTATTCAAGGAAATATAATTACCCTTCTATAGAATTGGGCCTGATATAACCTGGGACTTTTTGACAAGGAACTGCACAACACATATCAATGTGATATTTTTGTGATGTACAGAATTTGCACTCTTAATATATGAGGCCACCAGGACTGTTGAAAGCGTGATAATTGCTAAATGACTTCTATTACTTCCTTCCTTTCCTCTTGTTAGTTTGCTTTGATTTAAGGACAGTCCTGGTGATCTCTTGGCTGAAAATCATATAAAATATGGAAAATGGGTGCTCTGAATCAAATGGGTTTGTTTTCCTCAAGATCATTAATGTATCTGCTGGCACATTCAAGGATTAGTTAACCCCATTGGAAGAAGTGATACAGTTTTATAACATTTTGGTTGAAAAGGCATTTACTCAGTGCAAATATCAAGAGATAAAGGAAGCCATGGAAAGCATTAAATTAATAAATCCATCTGTTTTGTAATTCCTGTGTGATCATTATTTTATGAGCCAGTCTCACAAATTTTGTCCTTTAATTTTGAGCAAAGTCACTCTTAATCAGAATGATGGTTGACAGATAAGTACAAGTCCAGGTAAGGGCAGCATGACTTTGAAATTAAAACATTTCAACAGTTGTTTCTGTCCTTTTCAGTTCATTTCACAGCAGGAACTGTTCCCATAAAAAAAATTAACACAGTGTAAGTAAGAACCTAATGTGACTGAATGCATGCATATTATATTCCAGTCTTTCAGACTTTCCGTTCTTCCCATCAAATACCTGCAGAGTCTTAACTAATCTTCATGAGTGGGAAGAGCCAATCCACAATAGTTAAAATACCAATGGCCAATAATGCTTTGTCAGCAATAGTGCTCTTGCCTGTGGTGTCATCTGTGAAAGCAGCATGGCTGATAGATAACAGTGGGGGGAACTTTGGGGAAAAATCTAAGGTAGGCAAAATCCTCCATCGCTGGTCTATGTCTAAACGCTACAACTGTCTTGGCCGTCCCTCACACCCTCTTCTGTGTCTCACTTTGCCCCTCTTCGATTCATTTTTTATTTAGGGATAGGCTTAACCTGTCAATCATTTGCACAAGAGCATAGTCAGGTATGAATAAATAACACGATCAGTTGAAACCTCTGTAGCAACTGCAGTGGATTAGATGTTGGAGACTACCTGCTATATGATACAGCAGACTAGTTTGTGCCCAAGCTTCAGCGGCTGCTGAAAGTGGGCCCCGTCCCCGCGGGCTGGGTCTGGAGTATAGATAACCTGCAAAAAGAAAAGTGCAAATTAGAATTTTTGGGAAGGGCAGTGTCTTCTGATTAAAACTGTATGTTGATTGCACTCTAGGCATTGAGGAAACCAGAGGTTTGTGCTCCTATATTTTTGTGTTTGCAGTGTGAATACGAGCTCAGTTCTTCATAGGCAAGTGTACTGCCCAAAGACAGGCTACTGTCAGTGGGAGTTTTCCCCTCTTCGCAACAGGATGCCAGAAAGTTGGATATCAAAATGCTGGCATCTCTCTGTCATCTTAGCCTTGTGCTCTCCAAGCGTAACCTGTTCAGGTCCTCATGTAAAGAGCTAAATTCAGAACTAAGGTATCTAAACTGGGTTAGGAGAGGTCCTGGGAGTAAAGATATAATGGCTCTTCAATCTATCTTATACTGTAAGTAGTGGAATGAGGTCAGATAATGAGTTTGTCTAAAAATTGCATCTCCTTGTGGGTTCTTCATTTTTAAATCCTTGGCAAAAATTAAAAGGTCCAATTTTTTAAAAGAAAAAGCTGAAAAAAAGCTCAATATAAGAACTATATTTTCTTCTGAAATGTACCTCCCTCTGTCTTTTTTCCATCCCTCTTGCCACACAAGCTACTCTTTGCTACATCCATGTATTATCTTATCAACCTGAAATGAACTTTGCAGTGCATAAATTGTCTGAAAAATGTCACCCAACTCTAGTAACACTGACTTTTCCAGTTTAATGATGTTCTCTTTCTGCAGCTCTGCCTCCCTGCATGCCACCCACTGCTAGTGAAACTGTGATAAGCACAAAGTACTTAGGAGGAAGCTCTGATGCTAGTCTAGGCCTCGGTATTGCAAACTACTCTGGTGAAAGACTCTTTTTTTCACCTCTAGGCACTGTTAAGCAGTCAAAGAACAAAAAAAAGCCAACTTCAAAATAGTTCATTATAAGTGGCCAGTAGGTTCTTGAATTGTGTTTGCACATACATCAATAGGAACAATTACTGCGCTATTTAATATTAGATAATCTGCACCTTGGATAAATTAGTGGAAGTCCATAATTGTAAAGTTACTTAAGAAACAGCAGCACATTAACAAAAATTGCTTTGTAGCAGCACATACGCAGTGCCAGTGAGTCTGGCTTAGCTCCAAAGGACTGTTTGGTGGAATTTTGCATTTAATTCACATTTTGGGGCAGTTTCTTATGAAAGTGCCTCACTAGAAGGTGTTTGCACTTGTTTAGACTACGATTAAATTAAAAGAACATTTACCTCAATTTCTATCCATTTCAAATTATCCTTTCTACACTAGACTTCTTGCAGGAGTAACATTCTGATAGTTTCTACTGTTTGCTTATACGTGTAAGCAAAATTGCCAAAGGAAAAAATAATGGACTGTCATGAATGTGAGGTGGAGAGGCATGAAGTATCTTTGATATGTGCTGAGCACACCCACATACTTTGAATAGGAAAGCTCCTGAAGCTCAAGTGGGCTCAAGTGGCTACAATATCAAGCATTCCTAAGCATGATTTAAAATACTCTCATGGGAAAATTGTAATTGTGCTGTTCAGGCAGTTTGCCCCATGATATCTATTATTGTTTAGAGAAGATGGCCTCGTGATTCTGCATGCCTAACGTTGAACATACACTATCACTCCATGCCAACGCTAGCAACTGGTATCTAATGGTACATTATCAAACAGTGGCTTCTGAAATATCCTGTCAGTGGAAAGAAGTATTACTGTTGTCACACTGAAAGAGTCACCGTAACGTTTTGGCCATGAGGAGAAGGCAGCAAAGTGCTGTTGAAATGACACAGAATGGCTAAGTGCACAGACTTGCCTGTAGAAAGACAAGTGGACAGACTTTACAGACATTAACACCAGAGAGTGGAGCACCAGAACATTTCAACATAAGAGACAAAAGTGCAGTGGCTGTATTGGAAAGGAAATAGGAGTCATTAAAGATCTCTAATGCCTTCTGAAAAGTATGATTGTCATGTCACAGGTCACTAGTATGTCACTAGCACAAGCTGCTTTGGAGTCAGATTTGGTTTTAAAAGTACTGCAAGCATTTGGTTGGAGTGGCAATTGCAGTTGCGGTACTGAATCAATCTCATCTATAGGTGAGGGCTGGAAACATCAATTCTTAGCATCAATTGGCAAATGCTTTGTTTAGGTATGCAAGGAAAAAAAACATTTTGAAGCTCTTAAAAGATATTATTGAGAAAATTTCCATATGAAAGTGAACCTGGGACTCAGCCCTAGAGAGCTGGATACCTGTCTGTCTTGAGAGGGAGAAGTGGGAGGGGTAGAAGAAAGTGCTCCCTGACACTGTTAGAGAGGGAAGTGTTATTGTCACCTTGATCTCAGTGTGGGGCCTTTAAAAATGAGTTGCAAAAATGTGTGAAGACCTGTATTATTAAAAGACATAAAATAAAAACAGCTCACTTGGCCATAATATATAAAAAAATAATCCTTCTGTTTGAAAGTGATATTTGCCAGACAAGTAGTTCTTTGAGGATGTTGCATATGTACTCTTACAGCATGTGTTCTGCATCTCTAAAAGGGTGTCTCTCTAGATCTGATCCCAAGTTTTTATATCGTTATCTTCCTGGGTTAATTCAGATGAACCATACTTAACATTGTATTTAGGTTATTTCAGATAATTTGAGGTTGGGTGACTATGTGTGTGACACTTAATCAGCCCCTAATAAATGGGCAGCCTGCTTTTACTGGAGAGATTCCCAGGGAACAGATTGGTGACATGCATTTCTCTGCCTTTAAAGTCCATTTAGTATCAAATGAAATTCATCCTTGCATAAAGGTCCTGCACAGATATTTTTGTGACAACTATGTCCGTTTAGACCCTGGAGCAGCAGCAAAAGGGTTGGCAATCTAACCATGTCTTTAACACCCTTCACCTTGTGTTCACCCTCTGGGCCAGCCTGAGCACTTGACTTTACTCACTTAGGTGGAAAAGAAGCTCCAAGATGTGCGTTCTGAATAACAAGGGAAGACTTCCTGCAAAAAGAAGAAAACCTATCTCCAAGTATGTAGTGCATGGCTCGTAGGAAGCAGTAATGCAGACTTGCAAACAATTAAAACAATTGGGTTTCTTTGTTGAGTTTTCCTTCCAAATGTTCAGAATACATGCTTTAAGGCAAAGAAGCTTCGGACGGCTGTGGATGGCTGTCAACGTAAGAGGGAAAAAACACAACAAAATGGTACCTATGTCTAAAGTGAACGGTTGATATGTAGCTCTCCTGTGGAGACTGCGGATATAGAAGCCTTCTCACTCATTATCAGTTCTTAGGGAATGTTGTTCGTTTTAAAGCAAAGCTTTTTAAAGTGACAAGTCAGTGTAAGTGGCCTTAGCCTTTAAGATGTCAAAGCCCCAGTTTCTTCCCTACACTTGTAACTGCGATGTGTGAATTCAATAATATCAAGTATCCCTGCTGTTGTACCAGTGTGTCTTACACTGCTAACAATTTAGATGCATCTACTTTGCATACTTGGAATTTGACTTTGAAACGCCTCCAGCGAGCACTCCAGAACACTTGCTCCCTCTGAAATAAAGTCACATGCACTGACATTTTTGTGACTGACATTCTTCATTTTTGCCAGAAGGCATCAGTTCCTTGCGGTTTGGTTTTTCTTTTTAAGTTTTAAAAGCTCTGTCTACTATAAATAAATCTGTCACTAAAAACAGCCAAACCATTTATATTAAAAGTGTCAGAAATGAAGTTCTTGTTGGGCGTAGTCCATCAGAAAATGTTTCCACTTTGATAGCTGAAGATTTACGATTTTACTCCTTGTTTTAATTCAGCTATTAATAGTGATATGTGCAGATCTACACTGCATCTTCCATGAATAAGTAGGTCGAAGTATCTTCTAAATACATTGACTACAGTTTTACACTGTTGTTGAAAAGTATTAGTCAGGAGAAGATAAGGTTGTGTAAAAGTAGATGTTAGCCTTCTCTGCCCGTCTCTGGTTGCTTTGCCCTTTTCCACTTCACGTTTCAGCCTTTATTTAACACAGCCTGTTCTGGATAGTATCAGCCCTGAGCGTTTGAAAGTCACTGCTTATTAAAAGCATTGCCCTGAAAGTCACTGGCTTATTAAATATTGGAATATTAAGTACTGGAATAATAGAATAAAATAAAACAATACTGGAATAAAATTGGAATAATAAATACTAGAATGTTGAAACAATTTGCTGATGACCTCTTTTAACTGCTGACACCAGCATTTAATACATCTTGTAATATGGGAAAATTCCTAAAAGGGAAAGGCAGGGAAAGCTGCAACGGTGGCTAAGATGGTGAGGATGACCTGAGTAGCTGTAGGACGGTTAGCTTGATATCAAGGTCAAGGAAAATAATTAGAAATGCTGCTGTGGGATGGGAGGATTACTAGCTGAAGAACACTAGCACAATTAATGCCAGTCAATGTGCTTGTTCCGTTAATTGAAAACCACTCATGTCAAATAAACCAGTCTATCAAGTAATCATGAGTCCAGTAGGAGACTGAATAACCCCTTTAGTCTAACAAAAGGTCTTGCACTGTATATTGTAACTACAAATGGGTGAATCTTGGCTTCATATGGTCATTAAAAAGTATTAGACCTCAGCCTCCCAGTGATCTATTATCCTGTGTGGTGATTAGCTTGCAGGTACTTCACGTATGCTCCAGCTAACAAATGTCAGTGTGACTTTCTGAATATCCTGTTTTTGAAAATAAAGTTCTCTCCTTCTCAACAGCTGCTAGCTAGCTTCTGAGCAGGCAGAGAGCTACTGTGCTTGTGCGGTTTCTTGTCTTTGCACCCAGTGCAATCTCTCTACTCCCACTAAAGGCAAAATCATTCAGCCATTGCTCCAAAACACTAATGGTGATTTCCTTCCTATCTATGTGGCTGAACAGATTTGAGTTCTTCTTGTAACACTGAAATGGAGACTTTGTAATTTTAAGTAAATAATCAAGAATACCCTGCAAGGCAGGATGCATCTACATTAGTGTAGATCTTACCAAGAGTACACTTGGAAGGGAATCTCCTGATTGTCCCCATTTATTTTCACTTTGGCTCACACTGTGAAATGATGTTGGAGGGTATAAAATAGATTTCTTTCTGATGAAACAAAACTGAAAGATGCGCTCTGGCCATTAATATGCATTCAGTCCACAGGGCAGACTACAACTGGTCCAAAGTTATAGTTACCGTGCGATGTCAGGTCTCAGCACCAATTGCTTTGCTCTGCAGACCCACTGTGCTGCTGCAGTGTATTCCACTCTAGTTTGCTAACACAGACATAACCTCCAAATATTCTCCAAATGAAGTTTTATGTTATCAAAAATTAGTTAATACATTGATTGTTCTTGTTGCCTTTTCATATCTTATCTCACTTTACGGATGACACGTAAGATCTATATGGTTGCTTCAGTACAACAAATTAACTTAGTTGATAAGGGAATTGGGTATAAAGGTACTGCATTATCTGAACAGGACAGCTAGATTAATCGTTTTGTTAATAAGAGGTACCATACTGAGAATAATAAATTATCCAAGAATAGTCAGGACAGCAGCATGACTTTGTTGGCAGTTAAAGGTCCATGTTAGAAAGCAATGAAATCTATGAACAATTTTTAGAAATATTTACATATGTTTGTCTAAATAGGTTGTCTTTGGATGTAGTAGAGAATGTTTTCCTGGAGCGAAAAAAAGTTATGTATGTCCCTTGAAAATAATGGTGAGTGCATCTCCCCAGCCAGGCATAAGTGCCTCTGGCGGTCAGTGTGAGAGTATCTACCTTCTGTGGAAGGCCTTTGTCCTGCCTAGAAAACAATTTTAGTAAGCAGGCTCTGCATGAGGCAATCAGCATCCAAAAAAAGAACTGCTGCAACTGGTTTCCAGTTTTGAGCCAGGGTCTCATCTTGCATCTCTTAGAAATGAACAGTCCTTTGGGGGATTTCTGGAGTCTTATTTATATACTTCATGGATAAATGTTGATAACCTAATTTGATGGGTACTGGTGGACTTTCTGAAAAATATTCTGTATTTGTTCTTCTTGTTCTGTACATTGTTGTGTTTATGCCCAGAAAAATAGTATTTTGAATGAGACATTTTGAACTAAAGAGGCACAGAGCCTCCAGTGATGTAACCTGGAGTGACTTGATTCGTGATTTTGTTAAAGTAACATGTGCATCAGCTGTGGGTCTGGCCATTCATATTTTTTATGAAATCCATAAAGACTTTTTGACTTTTTGAGTGATCTCCTCTGCCTTATCATGATGCCAGAGAGCTTTCCTAACTATTGACAGCCCACTTCTTCCTGAACTGCTTACCATCATCTCTCAGATTGGCCGGTGCAGTTTGAGTGGAGATTTACCTTGTGACTCTTTGGAAACTCTGCAAAAATATTGCTGATACATAATCTCTTTTAAGAATCTCCATGCTTATATACTTGTATAAGTATACTCCATACTTACATAAATGGCTTTGTTGAATTAGATCATCAAGAGTTCAAGCCTAAACTACATTTAAATGAAAATGCTGTTTAAAAACAGACTTGCAGTAGCAGAAAAATATTGCAAAGAGATGAAAACAAAGGCAATTATTAACATTTTATTTATCAGAGAAGATTCTCTTTAGGTGCTGTAGCATGGCAGCAAGTTTGTGAGGCTGGCTCATCAACTTCTGGGAGTTTACTCCAAAGCTGGCTCCTGACCAGCTGTTCTGCGAGAACTGGTCTTCCCCAGCATGTGATATGAGCTCTGCATTTCTGTCTGCTTGCCCCTTTTCCCTGGGATTGGAGCTCTGAAATCACATGGTAGAAATGGGAGATTACCTAATTTTTGTCAGTCTCCAAGACTGTTCCATCAGCTCGATACCTCCATTACTAGATAGGGTTTCAGCTTGTTTTCTTCCCTTCTTACTGCCACCCTGTAGTGGGTGAGGGTATAACTTTTCTGAGGACTGTTGCTACTGCAGACTCCTTTTAAACTTTATTTAAACTTGCAATGAGCTTTGCATAAAGTGTCTGAATGACAGCAAAGGACGGTATGGGGGTCCCAGCTCCCGGGTTGAGATTTCTGTTTAGAAACTAATAACTTTTTTTGCCAGGCTGTGGGCTTTGGTTGGATCAGCTGCATGCTCTGGCTCATTGTGCAAGTGCCAGTACTTTTCTGTGGTAGGAGATGGGTCTCCATTAATCCTGATTTAGATGTGTTTAAGCTGCTTTCGTTTCCAAAACTATTTTGATGGTTTATTTGTTCTTTTACTTGAAATAAAAAATATTTAGGTCAAGAAACGTCCTGTTTGATTCAAATAAATCTTAGATGAGCTTTCAGCACATCTAAAAAAAAATAGATTCTTATTTACCCACTATAAGTTTTTGGAAACTTCCAGTGAACCAAAAAATCAGTTGCTTTCACAGCCTTTGTGTCCAATATATTAGACTGGCAAATTAGCTTCTTTTTAAATGCTTTGATCTTTAAGATTTTCCAGGACTAGAAGCTGGGTTTTGGTAGACAACTCCTGTCTCTGGGAATGAAATCTGTATGGCAGTCCTAGGATCCATTTTTGTGTGTGTGGCTTTCATTTGCAGCTTTTGTTTTTATTATTTGCACCACTCATCATCATGTCTGGATGCCATAGTTTTTAAATCAGTTCCTGCCCCCACCTCTACTAGCCTCTGTCTTTTCAGTGACAGAAATACTGCTTTATGTAATAGAGCTCTTTGAGGCTAGTACGAAATTTATATTTTTATTTTTATTATATGAAAGTTCATAGTAAGAGGTTTGAAATAGATAAACTAAAAAATTAAAAAATAATCAAAGGATGTCTATGAGTTCTACAAAACATTTCGTTCCCTCCAAAAGTCATGCAATATAATCATCATCGGCTTTCAAAAGCTGCGAGTTATACAAGTGTTTCCAGGATTTCTGATCCATGTAATAAACTTGGTAATACAGACGACTGCAGTAAACAGTGGTATTGCCATTAAAGTGTCCGCTTGCAATCTTCAATGTCTTTACATTCTTGCTTTTGTTTTCCATTTATCCTCTTTTCCTTCCCCAATCAGCATATTAAAGCACATATGTTTTAGTAAAAATTATGCAATTGGAAGAAAATGGAGCTAATAGCTCCATTAGCCAAGGTACTGTGAGTCCCGAAGTATAATAAATCGACTAGGTGATTAAAGTACCTTCAGACAAGAGTTAAGAACAATTTCTTGCAAGAAATCATACATTTCACTCTCCTCTTCCCATAATGTTGACAGTTTTGTGTCCAAGAATTTGACGTTCAAGGTCTGTGTGTGTGCTTCTCTGCATGTTTCCTCTTTAATTCTGCATCCTGTAGCGTACTTTGTGTCCTCTGGTGTACAACCTCATTTTCACTCAATTTTGTCAAAAACGAAAAAATTTAAGCTTATGGCTTTCTTTAAGGTTACTCCTGTGCTCCTGGATGTTAAACCTACAGATGGGTTACCCTTATCCCTAGCCTCTAAAAACTACATTTGTCATGGGTAAAGTTACTATTGCTTATGGTGAAAATCACTCCTTTTTCATTGTCGCTAGTGCCAACTGGAACAGAAAGCTATTGTATCATAGTAACTATTCCATTACTAACCATGTTTCTTCTTGTTTCTCCTTCCCCGAACTACCATTTACCTTACACCATGCATAGTGTAAATAGGTTCATCTATCTATCATTCACCTACGTAAATAGATCATGTCTGCATAAAAACAATGCCCTGACAAAGCATCTGATACCCTTGACAAACACTTAAAATAGAAGAAATCAGAACAGGATTCTTGCATCCACCTGAGAGCAAAGGCTTACAATAAAAATGTAGTAATCATAGTACGCATGTATTATAAAGTGAAGTCTACAGGAAAACCCTGCTTGTGATTTATGTGTAATAAGTGGTCAAGTCATATTGTAAGCTGAGCTGAAATGTTCCCCTTTAGGTATATTACTTCCACAGCTGTCTAAGATAGGCATGGTAAATATTCCAAGGAGCAGCGAATTCTTTATTTCCACTAGAAATAGGAAAGGCCAGTTGCAAATGAGGTTTTATGATTAATTCTTTTCTTACTACATGCTAAAAAAATCACTGAGTCTCTGTGCACTGATGAACAATGTCACTGCAATTGGACCCTGGAAAAGACTTTAATCCTGATTTGCTTTAATAATAAATTCAGCTGAACACACTTGCACACCAAAGAAACAATTTGATAGGTGCACGTTCTAACTAACTATTTGGCTACTGCTGAATAGACCACATATTTTTAGCAGAGCTATATCTTGCATCCTGACAAATCGAATATACCTGATATGTTGCAAAATGACCTGCCAATTTCAGCCAATTTTTTACTCTAAAATGGCAGTGAAGGACTTGGGATGAGTTGGAGAGAGTTAACAATCCTTCATGCACTTCCTTTTCCTGGTGTCAAATCCGACAATTTAAAAGGCTCTCTGGAATATGGATACATCTCTGCTGGGCCTTGAAGTAATCAGATCATTAATTCTGCATCTTGTTTTGAGCTTGGACTGGTTTCACATGAGTTATCTATTTCACTGTATTTGCAACTAATTCTGGCCCCAATAAGCAAAAATCAGAGTGTGACTTTTTTTGCATGTAGCATTATAAGCTCTGCAGAAAACTTAGGCAAAACAGTCCTAGGTGTTCTGTTCCCACTGAATAATGGCATCAAGTTCAGCTGTTGAATGTCGGGTTTAAAAATAGGTTCCATATTTCTGCTCCAGCTTCATGGATGCAACCGTTGCAAGCACTCACACAGAGGCAGAACAATTTCGAGCTGGCACATTGCCTGCATTCCTGAGGAAGTCAGTGGTCTGCCAATGCAGCAGGTTCTTGGGGTCTAGCGAATGCTTAAGGCCCTGGGGTGCCCCACGGTCATCTTCGGCTGGGACTGGAGGAGACCACACTCTGTGCTATCAGGTAGCGGGACAGTCCTCTCCCCTTTCAGGGATAAATTCTGATGACCAGTCGAGTGGGGAACAAAGGTTTGTCTTTAGGATCTCGGAGGGACTCAGCCTACTCAAACCCAGTTTGGATACACCGAAAGCTGTTATGTAGGACTTTCGGATTACACTCTTCAGGAGGTTGTTATTCCCTCTACGTTATCCTTCCTCTTCATGTGACCAACACAATGAAATCCTCAAAGTGTGGCCAACTAAATTTAGGAGTGTGCATTTCTTTTGTCGTATAAAATAATAATGTTCACAAGTGCCGGTCTTCCCCCTCTAAATGCAGCTCAGCAAACTCAATCTTGGCTATTAGAAACTCCTGGCTTCTTTCCACGTTGCACATTTTCACCTGTCATAAAAAGGTTGCAAGTGAAATGATGCCCTGTTGTTAGGCCCATGATGCAATTACCTCAGTGTATTTGGCACTGACATGATTAAGTACATTAAAGACCTCTATTGATATAGGAGAGGGAACTGTATTGCAGCTCATTCGGACTTAATTGTGTTGGTTTTGCCAAGGCTATACAGTATAAAACTTTTCACTGACATGAACTGACATGATTCATGGCGCACAGCAGGGCTGGTTTTAGTACATGGCACAGACCGTAACTTTTCAGAGCAGAGTCGTATATTAGAGTTTGCCTCTTGCATCTGTTAGATCATCTTTATCTAGAAATGGATTCTGAAAGAAAATACCTTGCCATCCCTGTGACATCTGCTGAGCCTCTCGACCCTTTGTCCTTGACAAAGTCTCAGGCTTCTTCTTTCAAAGGGTCAGCAGGACTTTTCTTCTCCATCGTACAAAGCGAATGTCAGTAACCCCATCACACTCTACCGAGCGTTGAATGTAATTCGCAGTGCAGGGCTTAGGTACAACATAGAAGTCTTGTTTTTAAAATCCAAATGTTGCTATACAAAAGAATACATCAAAGCTGAGGGAAGGAGCAAGATTTCGCTTTATTCCCGCTAATGAGCTGAGCAGTTCACCTTTTCCGCTCTCAGGAGGAGAACAGCTTGTTCCTGCATCTCACAGCCCCAGGCCACAGCCTGGCTCCCGGAAGATCTGCCTGCGGAGACAGAGGGAGAGAAAAATGCCAGGCAGCTTCCACCCCCCAGTTGCTGTCTGCAGCACAACACCTGTCTTCCCGCATTTGGCCTGCCAATGTTCCCGTCTTTTTATCTCCACAGAGGTGCTAGGTGGCTGAAGACAAGGAATAGAGGTCAAACGTGGTCACGCTCAGATTGCGTGTGAATGTTGTTTTGTCTTTTGAGTTTTTTTTTTTCTTGTATCCCAGGTTTATTTCATACTATCTGTAAGATGTTGTCATGCTGCCAAGGCAAAGCTGTTATCCCACTGTGTATTCTTGAGTATTCAGTGTAAATTTAAAATTAATCTTATAACGGAGTTTTCATTGCAGAGGCAACTGAACTCTTCGGTAGACTCCCCTCTCCACCGAAATAAGCCCCCTCCTTCCTGATATTCTGCTTGAAATTTGCTTTCTTTGTGACAAACTGGTCTACTTTCTGATGATTTTTAAGCAGAGAGAAAAGGAAATATTTCAACTAATTATAGCTACCCAACCTTGGGAAAAAAGCTAGGGCAACAGAAGATATTTTAATGCATGTTAATCATGCTCCCCTACACTCCAGTGAAAGTGTGGCAGGGTAGCCTACAAGGTGAAGGAACATAGTTAAATTAACCATTCCTTAGACATCACAGTAACATATGCATTAGGACTAAATATTGAGGAAAAATAGTGGGGTGTAAACTATATCTTCAGTGAATTGTAGCACAGGCAAAAGACAGTTGTGGCTAAACATACTTTAGATTTCATAATGTGCTCTTAATTTAAGTAAAGGAGGATGGAAATGTCTGTAGTTAAAAGCTCACTCATTCAGTTAACAGAAGGGCAGAAGGGAATTTTTTTTTAAAACTCATTTCTTAGAAAATGCACAACTTAATCAGAACAAAATACCAAAATAAAAAGTGCTTGCAAGATGGGTGGAATATTAGGTGGATCATTTCAAAAATGAAAACGAACAGTACAGGGTCTGTTTATAAATTAACTTACGAATGGGCTGCATTCTGCCATTTGCCACCCATCTCTAATGGTAATTACTGCCGTGGCTGTTCTGTGCTGAGTTACCTAGGTGCCCTTCCTTGATCCGTTGCAGGACACATCTCCAGCTTGACTATTGAACTTCTGACACAACAGCGAGTGACAAATGCGCTTAACTGAGATGGATGCAGCTGGAGACTGCTGCAAAGGATGCTGTGCGTATGTTAGTTGCCTGAGGTTCAGACAGCAAGAGAGACTGACACCACAAAAATCCTCAGGAATTTGCACTAGCAGAGAAGTCTTACTGTGGAATGAAAGATGGAAATCTGTATGAATTCTTTCAAAAATCATACTTTTGCAAAGAGACCTCCAAATACAGTAGTCTGAAACAGAAAAATGTGTTTTCTTCCTGTTGGACAAGACATTAATTAATGATTACTGAACTGTACTAATTCAGGGGAGGTGACATTACATACAGTCCAAGCTACAAAAGGTATGATCAGATAACACTGTAATAGTGCATCAGTTAATGATGGATTATGGTAGAATTCTTGCAGAATGGAATACATTTGGATATCCATATTACTGTTAAGTGAATTAGTTATTATAAATAGATTTAAAGTAGATTTAAAGTAGAGACACAGTAGATTTAAAGATTTAAAGATTTAAAGTAGAGACTTAGTATACCACCAATAAATCTTAAAAGATAGTGTCATGCTAGGTTGAAATATCAGAACAGGTAAAGTAGGGTGAAAGCAGTATGAAGTTCTCAAATGCAAAGATATCCAGAACTTTTCTCAGAGCCAATGCCTAGGGCTTAAGTTCTTTGGGTGACCCTTGTATTGTTTTCATACGTCTTTTTACAACTTCACCCAGATGGCATTTTGGGCCACTAGGAGTGTATGTATTTTAAATTGATACTAAATATTGGCTTACGATGCCAGTGGTATTGGTTTTCTTCCTAAAGGGAGGAAAAGAGATTTTGGACAATGGTATTGTAATTGGAAATTAGTTGGAATATTGGAAATTAATGCTGTTTGCCTCTTTGTAATGGTTTCTCTTATAGGGCTAGAATTTTTCCAGTGTTCCTTGAAACAACTTTCAGAAGGATTAGCATTAAGAGTTCAAACATGCAGACAAATGCCTGAGAGCTTGTTCACTTGAATCAAGTTGCACATACTCACTAATGCTTTCAGGACTGGCTCTTTTATTTAGAATACACTGAGAAGTGCCTAATATTGGCAGCAATGGGTTCTTGCCTATTAATTTCCTGCATTGAATGTAATTTAGAATACTATTGCTAGTCAAAACAGCATACTGCCACTGCATATTCTTGAGAAATGAATGAATGAATGAATGAATGAATGAATAAAACAAAAGAAATTTCAGTAGCTCTGTAACATCCATTCTGGAGGAGTCAACAAAATGATCATGCTCTATTAGAGGATTATAAGAAGCCATGACTTCCAAAGCTTCCTTTTACGTATATTCATTCCTGCTCGTGATCGCTGAAGTACTCAATTTGTATGATTTGCAGTAGTAGCTGTATTTTATTTTACTCCTTGCAAAAGTTAATATATCTAACTATATCTCCCTTTCTCTTATGAAATGTTTGATCATATACAATGCATAAATTGAGTGCCTATTTTACAGTGTGTTTCTTCTACATATAAACTGTCTTTTATAGCAAACAAAATTACAGTAAACTCATTCTGATCCATCCAAATCCTGTACTCTGCTCCAAGGCTGCATGACACAGAAACCAAGTGAGTTTAGCTGTTCAAAATGGAAGAAACAAGATGCATTCCAGGAAGTCATGACACAGACATTACCTGCCTGTAATGAGAAAATCACATTACCCTTGAAAACCCTTTCATATACTGCAAAAAATTGTATTACCTCAATGCAAAAATTATAGCTGACATGGCACTTTTATCATGCCCTGATTTCAGGTGCTTAAGGGCACTTAAACTAATTATATTTTAGGGTGAAATGTCTCATGCTTGTTCTTTAGTGCACAGTAAATGTTTTGGAGAGTTTTGGTAAAATTACTTTCTAGGTTATGATGTTTTTGCAATACTGTTACGTGGAGCCTCTGGGTAGTTCTGCAATACAAACATAGTAATAGTAATGAAATAGGTGTCTTTGAAAGGTGTGACCTTCTAAATCAAAATAAAAACCATTGTAAATCAAGTCTGTGAGTAACTCTGCTGGTAACAGAAGGATCTGAACTGCATGTGAATGCATTTGAAATGCAAGTTACGTGTTTATCCCATTTGTCACTAGGCCATGCGTTAAACACATCTGAATTTTACATTAATGGATAGAAACATGTACTACTTGTAATTTTGGCTAGAAAAGTATACTTTTGAGGAACTGTTTGAGGTCCAGTCTTGCTATGCTACTATCAAAATGAATGTCAATGACAGAATACTCTTTGTTTTGATTTGTGTTTATCTTGTGTTTCTTTCAAAGGCAATCCAAGCAACTCGGCTTCATTTCATTCATGTCATTTCAATACATTTCAACTATTTCTGTTGTAAGTAAGTCACTTACATATGTTTGAAAAGGAATTGTGACAAAAGGGTCTTGGCATGCATTTTGTTCTCTCTCTCTCCCTCTTTCTCTTAATGCCAAACTGAATGTTAGAAAAGAAGATAATAGAAACAACTAGTTTGTATTTGCAGGAGAGAAGAAATGTGTAAATATAAAGAAAAGACCATGGAATTTGCATGGAACTCATACGTAGGTCGTCAGAGTATTCCTTGCTTGAAAGCGCAATATAATGAGTAAAAATCAAAATTAATAGTGGTCTCAATATAAACAACAGTGATAGAAGAACAGGAAAAGAAAACTTTTCCGGAGTATACATGGGATTCTGAAATCACAGCCTCAAAGTTTGTCTCCAAGACAACAGATTTAAAAGTCCATTGTCATTCTGTGTAAGTGCCAGCAACACTTAAACTGATATCAGAGTAATTTCCATAGGCCCTAAGTTGCCATGGAATCTGGATATAGGTCCTTCATTTGCTCTGAAAACACCGTAAAGTGTTTCTCAGTATGTAAAGGCATCTAACCTTTCAACTTATAGGTTTCCCTTGAAAATGCCCTTTGAAAGTAGTGTTTAGGGTTCTTAAGGAGTTGCCTATGTAGGGGTAGCTCATGAAGGCTATTATATACCAACTTCTCACATGGATGCTTTCATTCCTTCCCAAGAACTCTTCTGTGAGATTCCACTTGCTCCTTTATGCAAATTACTTAAGCTAAACTATAGAATAGGTGCTCTTGTTATGGAATAACAGCGTTCATATAGAGAACTGATGTGCATTACTTGTTGCACTTAAAATGCCTGCTTTCGCCTATTCATGAAGACCTCCCTGTGCAGAAAAAAGCCTTGTGGCCTAGGTACTTGAAAAATTTACCCTGCATATTGCCTTCTTACCCAAATCAAAAGCAGATCTGTAATTTTTCAGTGCTATGACATGGCTTATGTAAATATTGGCCTTTATAAACCATCACAAATTTGTGTACAAGAATATGTGTGTTGAGTGATGGTAGGACTAAACCTGCAACCTGTTTCTTTCCCTTTCTGTAAGGAACACAATACCTCTTAATACTCTGGCAAACTAATCTAAGCTTATTTGTATTCGGGGTCTAATAGAATATTGCGTTGAAAGCCTATCTGATTGCTGGCATTTTTCAAAAGGCAGAGAACTTTATTATAAAATTAAGACTTGATAAGAAGTCCTTCATGCTGCCTCATTCATTGCTTCAAAACATTGATACTATCTTTTGCCAGCCATTAAGAGTTGTTCGTCCTGAATCCAAAAGCAAATTGATTTGTTGTCAGCACACTGCATGTACTGGACAGATCTCTTTTATCCTGAGAATTCAGAATCTGATTTCGCTGTTTTTCTTGGACTGGCTGTACTTCTGAAAAAAAAACCCTCACAGACTCAGCACCCTGCCAAATAATTGGACTTTCCTGGAGCAGCTGGCATATAATTAATAAATGAAGAATAGGAATATTTCAGCAGCACAGTACTAATCACTGTTTCCACTGGGGCCATGACTTAAAAAATACCGTTTTTTTTCTTCGCACACCCACATCTTTCCTTCATTCCTGCTACCAATGCTAATCAAGAAGCCTATTATTCAGAGCTCCCAGAAAATCTAAATTATTAGTCATGACCAATTCTTTATGTACTACCTTTTAGCTTCAATTTTCTCTCTTAGGTAATGGCTGTACTCAAAAGGAAATATCTGACAGACATACAGCTTCTTCTATAGCTGTCTCCAGTAATAACATTTGAACATAATTTTGAGAAAATGAGTGTGAAGGAATCAGAATCAGGTTCTATTTATACCTCTGAGTTTTTCAGTATAGTTAGAATAGGCATAAAATATATGTTTTTACTGAGCTTATCAATTCACATACAGGCAGGATTTCCCTTAGCAGAGGGACTGGGAAAATTAGCCATAAACAGTCCTACATAAACCTTTCTGAAAGTCCTGGCACTATTTAGATACCTTCTGTGTAGCTCATTATTCATGATTTGGATGACGTGCCAGCAGTACTGTGGAGGAAGGAAGCCCCCTCACAACGTTTATGCAACGATGTTTAAACTGCGAGCTTAGGTTATAAGAGCTTAAGCTTAACATTTATCTGCATAGTGAGAGAAGGAAGGTTTTACTAAGTGTTTTTTATCCTGGCTATTTAGGTTTCTTATCGTTCTCAGGAACAGCACTGGGAATCTCAATTTCTGCAGTAAGAGAGTCTTACAGCAGCGTGTTCTACTGTCTCCTCCTCACAAATGCCTGAACAAAATCATATTTTGATAATGCTTTCCCTGGCAAGTTAGCATGAAATGGTGTTTGATTTAGTGTGTCAAGACTGATTCAATGGCATAATGAATAGCAAAATGTGAGACAATGATCTAAGAGAAAAAACGATGTCAGATCTCTTCAGTTTAATGCTTTCCTTTGGACTTGGGTATCAGAGGCAAAGCTTTGTTTCCAAGGTGATGAGGAAGAATTAAACCTGTCTTTTTTTTTTTTTTTTTTTTTAATAACCCATGACTGACACATTGTATTGATGGGAATTAGTGAAAAGATGAAATAAAGCCATTAGAAATAGATTTTGAAAAAATGATTTTAAATAAATACTTTCTCACTGGCTGGAGAAGGTCTTAGTAAAAGGGCAGTATGGGAGGAAGTTAAGGAATATAAGAAGAGGAATATAACAAAAAGATAAAAGAATAGACGAAGTATGATTCATTTGATGAAACTAGTAAGACACAAGGAGAGATTTAGATGATTGTGACTGTGGAGCATCTATAACGTGGATGAGAATGACAAGCTTAAGTGAGATGTGGAATTATTTTGTTTGCTGTATTCTGGAAATAGAAGTGAAGAAAGAGGGCAATTGCATCCAGAGAGGGAGTAGTGTGGCAGAGTTGGAGACAGTGAAAACATGGGCTATTGATACCAGCAGTAAAACGGAGAAAAAGGACCAAATTATTGTGATTTGATGAAAGAACTGAAAGTGTTAAGAAACTGTCCAGAGAGCAAGAGATCAACTAAACTATACTGCTGAAACAGGTGGCCTGTAGCAATGTTTCAAAAAATATATATATATCAGCAGTACAGGAAAAAAAAGGAATCGGTAGAAAAGGAGAGCTCAGACATGATGCAGCAGAAGTTACTGGAATATAAGACTGCAAAGAATCATCTGCTTTGTTGCCACGGGCTTATGGCCAGTCCTGCAGATAACAACCTTATAACCAATGTTGCACACATCTTTTCACGAGATGAAATGGAACTGAGCTATAAAAACAAGATAGAAATTCTCCTTGAAACAAGTTTTAGCTGTGTAGAGGAGATACTTCTTGCAAATGCAGCAGAAGCAAGACAAAATGAAGTTTGCTTTGACTGGAATGAAGTGAGATGTATATTCACCAGGAATTTGCTACTCACATGTCTAATCTCGGCCTATGTTAAATCCACTTTTTCTAGGACTGATGGTGTTTTTGCATTATAGCCTGCATAATTCTCCATTACACACACAGCAGATCCTCCCTCTTTAGGAGGAGTAGATCCTCCTAAAAAGGGAGGTCATATGCTGTTGCAGAGTAAAAGCTTTCCTTCCTTCCCCAAGGCCCTGCGACTTCCTTGGTATGTCCTTTCTTGTAGCGATGGGACAATTATTAGACAACTGCAGGCTAAATAGAACAAGAGAATTTAACTCCTTCCTGAGCCAGGGCTAATTTATCTTAGATTTGTAAAATTGAAAGCTTCTCTCCCTCCTTTCCAGCCAATTTAACCATATTCTCCGTTCCCTTCTACCAAAAAACAAAACAAACAAACAAAAAAAAACCAAAAAACCCCAAACCTCAGAGAAACCAACACAAACAAGATTTTTGTTCTAATTAAATTAAAATTGGAGTGAATCAAAAATATCAATCCTGATCATGTTAAGTGAAAAGATGACAACGGCACACTTCCCCTCAAAGCTCTGTCTGAGAGAGACCTCGCGGTCAGATAAAGCTGGCTATATTTCAGAGCCACTGGACTGTTTTTTTTTCCCCACTTACTACTTTTAGGAATTATTTTTCAAAAGAGTCAGAGTCACCTCTAGAAGCTATAGTGCTTTCACTCGTCCAGACCTCCAAATGCCGTCTTGCCCCAGGAAATAGAAAGTTGACTGTCATAAGCTCTGTAACCTGCTAAGCTTGAGAAAAACGTCTGAATCTGTCCCCACGGTCTTTGTCAGTACGGTATCTCCTGTTCTTATTTTCTTTTTATTTGAATATTTGAAATCTGCTTTGCTGGAGAGCCACTGCTAAAAGTTTGGAAGGAAAAGCTGCACTGAAATAGAGCGGGTAAATGAAGCACTAACGATCTGCTGTCAACATTTGTATTGCTCATTACTTATTTTATAATCAGGGTAAAGCAAAAGAGGTAGTGACTTGATACCAAGCTTAATGTTGCTCATGTGCTATACTGTATAAAAAGACTTCTGAAAAAAAATTTACTGCTGCAGCCTATCCTGTTTCTTTCTTTTTGACTGTTTACTAAAGTCTTGAAATGTATAAAAACAAAACTGCCAAGCCATATTTGGTGCATAACTAGAAAGTGTATGAGAAACAGTAAGGACTTCTATTTTGCTCTGGAGTGAAACATATCTTTGACTGGAAACATTTTAACCAATATTTCTTCTTGGTTACTAATTTGGAAGTTACATTAGGTTATGGCTCTAATACTTTCAGTCACAAAATAATAAGCAGACCTTAGAACAGATAACTTTATCAAATATTAAATGATTATTATTATAAATATTATATAACAATAATAATAATAATAGCTTTTTTATTTTGTAGTGCCTGAAGGGAGACAGGGTACCACTTACTGAAGCTGTATATTGAGCACATCATAAGTCCATTTTTTTCAAAAAGAGGCTTTCTTCAGAAAATCTCAGTTTTATTTGCCTTTTTGTGAGTTAATTTTTCAATAAATCCAGTTTCAAAGATGGCAGGATATAAACACATTATGTTTGGATCTTTACTCATTCCAGCTGCATTTAGACATATGTAATTTTAGTAAATCTATTGTCATGATAAGTAGATGTAGTTAGAGTGCAGGTGTATTTAGAGTCTGAAAGCTTATTTGGTTGAAAAAAAGACAAAAAAACTTTGAGGAAAAATTTTTAATTGCAATCGAAAAATACATCAGAAAAATATCTATTTTGTTTTTCACTGATCAAAATTAACATTTTAACATCATTTGAAAAACACTTTTCATAATTTTTTTCTTACTGTTGCTACCACACTGCTATTCTTGCAAAAGCTTTTAGCTGTCTGAAGTTATGTACAGAATTTATCAGCGTGAGGCTGTATGAAATAAAGACAACAAAGAAACTTAAGTACCAGCAATGTTTGTTCCAATATGTTGCATTGATATGTTGCCCAGGAGGAATTACAGATTTGATTCAGTGACCAAGTTCTCTTATTTTTTAACATTAATGCAAATGTTCTCATTATTGGAAAAAATAGATATTTTTAATTCCAGCTGTGGGTTTTTTTTCTTCCATAGGAAGACATTCAGTCAGTCCAATTTTAGAGAGCTGCTATGTAAAAATTGTCTGTTAGTTAATAGATGGATAGAAGCAAATACATGTTGTTGCTGTGCTTCTATTGTTTCTGAAAACCATACGGTTTCAATTTCAATTCATTTGTATTCACATGCCCTAAAAGCTGAGAAGTGGAAGGAAATGAGACATCCGTCATCCAGTACGACTAATGGTCTCTCAAAGCGCAATTCTCAGGAGTAGAGCATTTGACTAGTTTTACTCCCACTGGAACAATTTTGAATATTGCAAGTGAGCAGAAATAGGACCGAACTTAAAGATATCCCAGTTGCGTACTCTTAGCCCAGATTTTGACTAGTTTGTTTTTCCATTCAGTTTTACATTTGCTAAAATAGATACCTCTGTTACTTGAAAGCAATAACCAGATTGCTTTTAGATGTTTACCTATACCCTGAGATCATTTGAAATTCTCACTTAAGAACTTTATTTCCTACTGTGATAGACTTCCAGATATATCTCACTTATACCTGTATCAAACTAAATTTCATAAAGAGGTTCCATGATAAACAAAATGTTTGAGACAGCTTAAGAAAAAAATTTATTGGCAGCATTTTATTTCCCTTTTAATAATGTTTGTTTGTTCCTCTAAACCTACGAGGCTAATCTGAAGAAACTAAGCATGTGTCCATATACCAGAGTGCTGTGTAATGCAGAGGTATCCCTGTTGGCTTTAGTATCAGAAGCATTATAGCTGTGTTAGGTTGAAATGATATTCAGGCTGATTTATGATATATTAGTTCTCATATCTCTGCCATGTCCTTTAGCATTAATTTATGTATCTTGGGAGAGCACTGTACTGTGTCATACAGGCATCATTCCAAGCTATGAGAGAGAAAGATCTCCCTAAAGTCCCATGTTTGACTATCAAAGGGGAACATGGGAAAAAAGTTCTAGCAATGCACAATTGCTGGGATGGAAAGGGTGCTTGCATTCATGTTTAAGGCAAAATAGGTTCAGAGTCACTTCATACTGCTGAGAGAAGAAACCATGAAATAATAATAACATAGAGGAATGTGAATCTCCTATTTGAACGCACTTTCTAAAAATCTTGGCACGAGCAAATTCACCTTGTAATGAAAAAATATTAAAAAGGAACTGAAAATATATAATTACTTTCTCAAATACTAAATGACATGTCAAACCACCATCTGACAGCACTAACATAGAAATAGAGCTAACCAAAGCCTTCAGAGCTCAGACTGCCATGACAGCTTCCTATAACAAGAGAGGCAGAGACAGACTGGTGGAAGAGTAACATGTCTTTCACTGCTTCCTTTGTGATAATACACAAAGCTTAATGTCAATCTAACATCAGAGGAGTTATCACGCAACATACTACCAAACTGCATTCTTTGAAAGATAAATTCACCGAAATAAGTAGGTTGTAAAGGGTAGCTCAAATATAAAAGGATGCTTTATTTTATACAAATTGTTACTCAGATAAAGTAGTTAAATAATTTTGCTTCTACTAAATTTAGTGAAAATTTTGCTAAAGACTTGACCGTGAATAGAACGAAGCCTGCTATTAATCACATATAATTGGAGAATGACAAATTAGGACACTGGAAGACATATTCCAATGAAACTTTCTACAACAGTGCAAGTTGCCAACCATACACATCCATTTTTACCTTATGTCCAATGTTACTATCCCCACAGGAGAGTTAGCAAAATGAAGCATACACATGCTTCTCAATTGCTTCAGTACAAAGTCTTGCAGCTTGCCTTAAAGTTGCCTTCTTCCACAATGTGAGCTAAGCAATTGATTTTGAGAGGTGTGGGTGAGAAGGGAAAATTTATTCTGGTCCACCTCTGTGGGCTGGTGTGCTCTGGTAGAGAGAGGGGATGGGAACAGAAGGGAAAGGAAAGGAAGGGAAGGGGAGGGGAGGGGAAGGAGTAAGATCATTTAAAAAATTGAAGCTACTAAGAGAATAACCATAAATGCCATGAAATGCTTAACATGAAGCTTACACTTCAAACATTAATAGACCAAGAGAATTTTTTCCTTTATCTTCCCAAATTTTATCAGAACACTTATTTTGATTTTTATTTGCTGATAAACACTGGACGTGAACAAAGAACTTACATAAGGAAGGAGCAATGAAAGCTTTTTTGTGGCTTCATGTTCCTCTCTGATCTTTTCTATGAAAACTGCAAAGAATTTCAGCAGAGCTTTAGATCTCTCGCTTTTGTATTTTCTGTGCTTCAAACACAGTTTGTAAAGCATTGCTTTGTATTTAATCCAATAAATTCTGTATTCAGATAGCTATAGCTTACATATTTTAAACTCCATAGACAGCTGTATACTTTTCAGAGCGGGACAATATTAAGTTTGAGTGAACCAAGTATTTGTGAGTATAAACATACAGATGCTAAAGCCAGACATAGTGAAAGGCTACAACTGTAGCTTAGCATGCTAGTCACTGGAGTCTTTCCACCATGGGTTCACAAGATTTCTGCCCTTGAATAGTCAGAGTAAATTGTCTCCATTTGCTCAAAGGATTGAGTTGAAATTTTTTGCTCTTTTTTCTCTCTTAAGCTTTGTTGACAAAGAGAGAGGTAAATCTGAGGAGATGCAAGCAAAATACCAGCTTCTAAATGCTTATGCCTTCTAACCTGCTAGCCAATAGCTCTGTCAAACTTTTAAATATTTAAAATTACACCTAACTGTGCCTCCATGATACTTTGGGGACTGGGTGTTTTGGAAATCCTATGGTCCTTTATGCACACAGAATCCTATTTACTAGCAGCTTTCCTACCACATCCTGTAGCCACTTCTGGAGCATGTAGGGAATTGTCAACAACTGAATAAAATGAGGAATATCCTTTAGAGGGTATTAGGATGCTGGTGGTACTAATGGGAAGGACAAGAGCAGAAAGCAATGAGAAGAAGAAATATTACATCAGTACCAAAGATACCTAAGTCAAGTACTCCCATTGTATCATTCTCTTCTACAGTACAGAGACAGCTGAAGCTGCAGGCAGATCACATTGCTGCTCCAAAGATTTCTTCATCGTGTATAGCTGATGCTGCATGTTTTTAGTGTAGTTAAAGGCTGTTTCTGTTTACTTCACTAGTGCTGGCCTATGTACAGTTTGCAAGCTGCACCATCTCTGATGTCCTTCTATTAAAAAATAGCCTGCTCAATAAATAGTTAAAACTATTGCTGGAAATAGTTGTCTAGGTTGATCCCAAATCTCACTGTTATTACTGACTCAGACTGGAACAGTAATAATAATGGTGGCCTACTGTACTCCTTGACACAGAAACCTGATAGTCTGATAATTTTGTCAGATATGCCTTTCCATGCCCATATGCTAAATTACAAAAGTGAGATTTCAGACCACACTCCTGGGGTGTTCACCTTTAGTTTGCACAGAGTTGCATTTTTTCCTCCTTATGGAACCAAATCTTCATAAAGCAACTGCAAACTGCTGCCAGCTTGGTGTGATAATGTGCACAGCAGCAAACCATCAAATACTCAGATCAAAGGAGCTAATGAGAACAAGCTGAGTAATTGGACTGGCCTGAGTAGGAAGAATCTAGCAAAATCTTGAAATGCCATTTCAATTTACTGTAACTCTATATCATGCTAACCATCCTTCCTTATGCAATTGGGTTTTATTCACTGTAATTGCTAGGAGGTATCCAGAGTTAGTAGTGAGGTTAGTGTTTGTGAGTGTTAGGGAACATGATAATGGTAATGATCATCTGTAAATGGAAGCTTGGGCATCAGCTGTGCAGATCTAAAGACATAGGCATAAGTAAGAATCAGAACTATAGTCTTTTACATTCTTGTTTTGCTTAGCTTAAGAAAATATTTCTGCTATTATTTGACTGGATGGATGCCTTGTAAAAGCTAATTTAATCAGTAGAATTTCTAAGATACAGGTTAAAATCTACTGATTTTATCGCATAGCTAATGGCTGTATACAGAAATCATATATGGGCTTGGCAGAGATTGTTTCTGAATTTAGTAGAAATAAACTGTTGAACCAGAGTAAAGTATGTTTCTTTACAATCGCCTGCTGATCTCCCATTTTTATCTCACTAAATGTCATTTTCATAACCTTATCTACTGCATGCTAAATTCCTAAATTTGTTTCTGAGAAATGAAAAGCCAAAAACAACAGAAAAGAAAGAATATGAGAGAAAAGCACAGTATTAAAAGAACAGAAATCAAAAAGAAAATAGAAAGGCAGTGATAATAATCAATAGACAAAAGTAATAAGCAATTCTAACTTCAGAAAGCACAGTCATATTGCTGAGACTTTCCAGTTAGGAACACGTGGGGCTGACGACCACATAACTTAAAGAAATAATCTGAAATTTAGAAACTGTTGCATAATAAGTTTTGTGTAGAGAACTAACTATAAGATGAATTTCTTAAATGTTCAGTATAAACTGTATTCCTGAGTTTGCTTGAGTATCTGAGGGAAAGTGCTGCATGTCTGTAATTCAAACCAACTTTTAATTCTGAATTTCCATTGTCAGAAAGGTCAGGGAGAAGAGGTGACACTCAAAACTTCCGATTTCCAAGAGATGTCAGTCTATTGTCTTGATTTGGGAAACTTCCTGTGCATGAAAGCATTTATAACTTTCTTTAAGATCAAGAGGCTGCTAAAGTTGTTTTCAGTGTACTACTTCAGATGCTTGAAGTACACGAAGCACTGAGAGTTTGTTAATATGTTTGACTCATGGTAAATATTATTCATCTTCCTTGTGCTCAGGGTTTGTTTACAAAAATCTGTAAGAACACTGTCAACCAGAGGTATTAAAGAGCAGTGGTAAAAATTCCTTATTGAATTATAATTACTTTTTCAATGGCTTAAAAAGGGTTGCGTATTTCATAAAAGTAACAAGGAATATGCTCAGCTCCGCGTCGCCAAGAGGCCTGACAGTCAGTAGAGCTTGCGCTAAACCTGGGGAGCTACTGAGTTCTAGTCCTGCCCTTCGCCACTGCTTCTCTGTGCATCCCTGGGCAAGTCACTTAGACCAGAGCCTCAAAGGCACGTAGGTAGGTGCTTCATTCCTGAGTCTGGATTTCTTGTATCTAACTGAACACACAGGCAGATGGTGATCCTCTGCTTCATAGTCCTCTAGTAAGGACTATTAAGCTAATGTTGGTACAGTGCTGAAAAAACCAGACACTTAAAGCTGATATATCATATGAGCTGATCACTGTTTTATTCTCTGCTGCAAGACTTTACTGCCAGCTCAAATATTCGTGTGGCTCTAGGCGAAATGGAAAACATCTGCCCCACATACTTCTGCAGTCACCCATGAAATGACAGTCAAAAGACATTCCGTTGTTTCTACTGCCTTTGTCATGGCAGCCATACATATTTTGTCCCGTAAGCCAGATCCAGTTTTATGTTGACTTGTTTTCCTCCTTCCTGTGGATGTATGAAGAACAGGAAATTGCTGCTGAACTGTTTGAACTGTCTTTTCAAATTTATGTTCTCTGCAGCATGAGGGGCAACAGGATTTTCTTAAAGCAAAAGAAAATAACATTTAGAATCAGATCTGTCTTTATGTTTCATGAGTGAGAGTGGAAAAAATTGAGAAACAGAAATAAGGAGGCAGAATGCTGGAAGGGTATAAAAATAGAGACGTACAAGCTCACAAAGAAATTACATTCACAAAACTGGGACTAATAGTTTTAGGCTTCATCAGAGGGGGGGAAAGCATAGGAGAGAGGGGAGAAGACATATTACTACAAGCAAATAATAGAGTTTTCAAAAGACTAATTGGAAAACTCAAAACAACTTTGATGCTATTGCAAAGGAAACAGAGAGAGGCCTGAGGCACAACATTCAGATTCTATCTAAAATCCCTCTTTTATGCTTGCTTCCCAAAATGAGTATCTGGGAAGTCAATTCATCATGTGTATTATTTATATGCATACATTTTATCTAAATTGTTATTTGTAAACATCTTTAGAGACTTCACATTTATAAAGGTTTATTTATTTGCAGACAAAGTTATAAACTAAAAGAGGAATTTCAAAGTAGATAAATCTCATATACTAAATGATTTCTTGATCACAGCGAAGACTGACAGAGTGATATGGATATGGAGAACCACCAGCAATTATCCTAGAACAAATGTTGTAAATACTGAAACCTTCATATACAGAGTAACTTAAGACAGACTACTGAAAAACTTACATATTGCAGGCAAAAATTTTCAAACTTGCTAAATTCTAAACTCATAAAAGAAGGCAGACTTGGGGAACATTTAATTCCAAAATGTCCAGTTTCCTTGTAACATATATAGGGATAGTTAAGTACTTTAGAATGAAGTAGATGTAAACAAGTCCAAAATCTCCAATAGGAAATGCTGAGAAGGATAGATCCCTAACTCCATTGGACCTAAACTGAATATAGAGGATTCGCAGGTGTGAATCTTGCACTGGATCATGTCTTTTCCTGCAGAGACAGAACAGCTTCCTAATTTCAAATTTTGAATCCCTGATCTGCAGCAGAAACTTAAACCAATATCTTCCTGAGAACTGAGAATCATTATGGATTTGAGGTGAAGTCTGTGGAGAAGTCCTTGAGGTGAAGGAGATTAGGAGAAAACAGGTAAAGAAGAGGATGAACCAGAGCATCCAGAACCAGAGCAAGTAATGAGTAAAAGCCACGTTTTCTTCAAAAGGACACTGCTATTTCATCAAAAAATTACTTTAACTCTAGCAAGTCAACCCCAACTGAGCTTACTCAAGGCAGAGCCCTCTTCTACTACTATTTTTCTGAAATGGATAATTCAATCAAAGTTTCTTCCTCACTTTCTTTAACTTCCAGGTTGGAAGTACTTCAGCCTCTCCTCTCCTCCTACTACCATTCCAGTTCTTGCTTAAACAAGAGCTGAACTTTTCTGAACTTTGATAGTTTAGATATTTGTTTAATAGGCCTGTAGCAAAAGGACTGAATTCATTCTTATTTTGAACAGGGAGGCTTGCGCATAATTATTTCACATCTAATGTAAAGTTGTCTGTATCTGCACAGAGAAATGTGCACATTTAGGATTCTTAAACTATGGGGTTTTTTTTTCCAAAAAGGTTTATTTGGGGGCAGAAAACTGATCATTTACTGTTACCGTTTATAAAATGTCAGTTAGAATATTCATCCCGCTTGTAACGTAAGAGCTGTAGGGGAAAATTTGCGTTGGTCCTTCCACATCCATTTAGTTAGATTTTGCTCCTTAAGAAATCTTCAAGACAAGAAATAATGTGTTTCTTTATTAAGATAGAAAACCCAGTGAATTAACAAGTGAAATTTCATCTGTTACAAAATACATATGCAATCTACATTTGCCTTTCAGTGGACTAAAATATAATCTTTATTTCTTTGTGAAAGTTGGTTCTTTATTTCTCTGTTGCAGTCAGGTTTCATTTGTTAAATGTAAGAAACTACAGGGTGTTATATTGGGTTTAGATTTTTAATTATTGAACTCATTTTCACTGGTGTCTTATTATTTTGTGTTATGCTTCTTTTGCGGAAAAAATAGTGGTGTTCCAAATTGCCATAACAACAGGCTGCACTCCTTAAAACAAGATAAGCTGTGTGTCAAAGTAAAACTGTTGCCATGGTAACTGGTTGCATATTTAAAGTGCAGCAGCCTGGTTTAGTCAGTCAAATTGCCCCTTTGCAAAAAATAACTGTATAGGCATTTTCATACCAGAGACAGTGAAGAGAGAGGAAAACATAAAGGTTATTACAAAAATAGAATCACCACTTTAATTTCCAGAGTGATATCTTCTGATCCTGAAAGGTCACTTCTTATTCTGTTTTTTTCTTAAAAGCATACAAATAATGGATCCTCTCTTTTATCTTAGGATTCTCAGAAATTCTTCTCTGCTGTTCATGATATGCTTCCCCTAAAAGAGGTTAATGGGATGTTAGCATCTCAGCATGTAGTTGCAAGTTCATAAAACCTGCTAGTGACAGTAGTACATATTTATGAACTCTCTGTTTGGGAAGACTTAAAAGTAGCAAGTGAACTTAAATCAATCCCTTAAATCAATATCTGCCATCTCTGCAAACTTCATGATTAGATGCTAAAAGCTGTTAAGGTTTTTTTTTGTTTTTTGTTTTTGTTTTTTTTTTAAGAAAGCGTCTATTTGCTGACAAATAGGTTATTCCTTTTTGGGAAGGAAGAAGTGTTTTGCAGCTTAGATGTCTGTTGTACCACACTTAGTCATACTGTGTCATGTCAGAGTCCTGTCCTTTTGGCACTAAAAGTTGATGAAACATCAAGAAAGTGACATTTAAGCCTCAGAAAAACGCAGAAAAGCAAAAAATGTAACATTTTAAAGGTTGTACATATGACACACAATCGCTCTGCAGTTCTTTTAAAATATTAGTTGACATGACAAAAGATGAATCAGGTACCTTGTCTGTACACAGCTACTGTACAAACATTAACTAGCTAACCTCCTAGCATCTCTAGGAAGCACTGTTAGCCCAGCTTTCCTAATGAGGATTTTGAGTCAGAGAGCCCAACTCTGTCTCAGTGGTATAATTGCTTGTCCTATTTCTTTTGATGCCCAGAGAAAGTAGCGGTTGCATACGGAAAAATAGATTCTGCAAATCGAAATGGTTTCCTTTTGCCTCGGTCTTATGAACTGACGCTCAGTGCTGGATTAGGAAGGGCCACAAAACTCTTAGAATGAAAATGGTCTCTTGTAACAACAAAATTATGATCAGAATTTTATGAGACTAAGTAAAATATCATGGATGTCTAATTTTTTTCAGGAAAAGTAAAAAAAGAATAAATATGAAATTCTTTTTTGCATTCCCCACAGGGAAAATATATACTGTGTCTGTTACATTATTGTTCTTCTACGAACCCAGATAAGTCTTACTGAAAAAGAAAAAGCAGGGTGTCAGAGAGAGCTTGCCATTTCCTGATGCTGCATCTCTGTGTAAGACAGTTCACATCCTGCTGAAAAAGGGGGAAATTCCTCAAACCGCTCAAAAACTGTTAACTTCTAATGAAGAACAAATACAGAACACAGCTAATAAGAGTACAGAAAAGGTTTGATTGTGCTTTAAACTTGCATCTCGTTGCTGCTGTGACAGTCACAGTTGTTTGAGGCTGACATCACGACTGAGACTTTCAGAAATTAAATATAGCTATCATCTGCTCTATTTTCCAAGTGGCTGTCGGAATATTTTTTTCCTTTTCATGGCGATCAGCCTCCCTTCCTGCAGGTTTTATAGCGCCGCCAAGACATCGCTTTGCCACTGATATAGTATGGAAGCAGCTGAGGCTAGCTGGCCAAAGACGAATTGAAAATATCGGAGTTAATCATCGGTTGATGATCAGCCCTGAGGTTGCTGATTCTTCTACCTTATTAAGCGTCATCTCATGCGATCAGTCCTGAAATACCAGTAATTGACTTCGCGGTATAACCAGACCTCAGGCCCCCAAGGGGGTTGAACCTTTTCACCCAGCTGCCAAGGGCCTGTTTCTCCTTCCCTGCTGGGATGGCCGTCGGCTCTGCCGTTGGACGGAGCGCAGCTGAGTACGCTGCCTGTAAGCACGTGCGGGGACACACGAACGTGGTGTGAACGTGTCTGTGGCGTTATCTCAGCAATACCCGGAGGTTCGTCGGCCTGGAGGCCGCTCAGCCTGGGGCGGCCCCGTCCCGCCGGCGGCCATGGGGAGAGGCGGCCCTGTGGCACAGCCGTGGGGAGGCCGCGGCCGGGCCCGGCCTGCGCAGGAGGTCTCCTGGACTCTTCCTTGCGTCATGTTGTCACTGCTGTTTTCCCGACGGCAGTTAGGTACCTGCTTGCCTGATTCAGTATTTCGCAGTTTAACTTGCGAAGGCAGGCAACGTAACGCTGCAGTCCGACATTTGGTGTATGCTGCTCTCCCCACTGCTATATGCTGAAATACTGTGGCTCTACTAACAGCGCGGACTTGACCTCATCTCTCTTAGAGAGGGAAAACTACTCATGCAACCAGAAACACATATTTGGACCTGAACTTCCATATTTCCTCAGGTTCATCTTTCCATAAAATAAGCTCTTTGTGACACCTTTGCTGTTAGTGTTCTGTTCAGATCACAATTAGCAGCTGAACTTGGAAAAAACAATAAATTCCAGCCTTCACAGCCTTTTGCTTTGTGCCAAGGACAAAAGCAGCTGTATGGTTTTTTTGTGTTTCCCGGACTCCTGGGTTTCTTTTACTGATGCCAACCTTGTCTGCTTCCCCCCCCAGGTGCCTGTGGTGCGAGGGCCGGCCCGCGGCGAGCACGCCGGCTGGAGCTGGGAGCTCCTCCCTGCCGGGTCACCACCAAACAGCCGCCACAGCCAAGCAGGTAGGACCCGGCTCTATTCGTGCCGTAGTCCTCCCGTGCACCCCTTCCAGTGGATGCAGCTTCCAGTCCACACAGAGCCTGATTTGGGATTACCTCAGTGTATTTTGTACGCAAGACATTGCATTTGTATGCAGGGCACTTTTTGTGTCATGCATATGAATGCACTTTTTGCTGTACTAATGCAGCACTGTATGTTACAGTAGCCTTCTTTTTTTTCCCCAGCCTCTGCAGTAATGTTCAAGCTTCTCTTTAATGCAAAACCATTTGTTTGCGACAAGCATGGTACTCCAGCCTTTCACTTTAATCTGTTGCCATACTTGCTCTTTCTCAATGTAGCTGTTGCATGTATCCTCTCACATCATACCAGTAACAGCTAGGGGAAAAAAGTGTCAGTCTCAACATAATGATTGGTATGACTTGTACAGATTGCTGCTGCAACTCATCCTTCTCATTGCAAGGCTAGATATGGTACTACAGGTGAAAAATAATTCTGTGTAGCCTATGCACAGAGCTGATCTGAATATTAGGAGCTTGGATAATCCTGGTGACAGACCTAGCATAAGTCAGCAGAGAGAAAAAAATGCAAATCTACTGTGCAATCCCAAACTCACTTTAAAATCTTGGTCTCCTGCAGGCAGACAGCACCATTTCCTCCGAGTAACAGACTCTGCTAGTTAGATGAATACATGCCATTAAATCTGGCATGCAGTGTTTAACATCACTACAATTGCAGAATAAATTCAGCTGCATTATTTTCCCCCTCCTCTTCTGCTCTTTCCCTTGGGCCTTAATTAAATGCCCCATTCACAAGCATGCCCCCTTTAGGAATGATTGTTCTTTATGTATTACAAATCTCGGGCTGTGAATGCATGGGATAGTTATATTAATTTCTAATCACTATTTTTAACAGGAAGCAGCTGGGCTGCATCTAGCCACAATAGATATTTGTAAGAATTTAAATACTTCTGTCCTTTAGTATGCAAATGCAGAACCAAAGAGAATCTTATTGCTAGGATAGTCATATTATTTTTTTGCAAATATATGAGTAATCATAAAGAAGACAAAATTAGACTGTGCTCCCTCTGGAGACAATTGTTTATCATTTATACTTAAAACCCAATGCCTCAGATGTTGGTGAAAATGCCTGTGAGAAGTCTGTAACTTATAAAAAGATACATCCAAATGTGTTTGTGAAGCATATAAAAGGTGGGAAATCTATCAGATATATGTAATATTTCTGTCAGGAGAATATGACCAGACTACAAATCCCCCCAAAAGACAATATTTTACTTCTATAAAATGCGACTACATATATAGTATAGTTTGGATTTTCTATTGTATATCTTTATTTTCAAACTGAATTGCCTTACTTGGGCTTTCTTCATTATTTTTCCTTCATTGGTGTTTGGAAGAACATTATTTATTTAGGGAAAAGCATATTCCTTTATGAAGTAAATTTTGCTACAATCAGTCCTTGACCTAGATTCCTGCAGTTCTCAAAAATTATGTTTCTGAAGTAATTCAGAGACTCCAGTTCATAAGAGAGTGAGTTCTTGGAATGTGGTATTTAGTCAAAGCTCAGTGTGTGAATCAAAATCGAACAAAACTCATATTGTTCCACTCTCAAAAGCCATTTTTAGCATGTTCAATAATTACTTCACAGCTGGCTTTAATAAGCATGTGTTGGAAAAGAGCCAGGTTCAGGCAATATTTAAATATATGTTTAGCTAGAAATTAAAATGCATTATTGCGATCTGATTTTTAAACTAGTAGTTGTGAGACAGAGAGACCATCATTTTTAGTGCAGCAGTAGAGAGCTCAATGGAATATACATCCGTTATTGAAATAACAAAATACAGTCTGAGTATTAAGAAAGAAGCTGGAAATGAAATCTCAAAGCTAACTTGCAGTAGCCATTCTTTTGGGGTTGATATTATTTAAAGAAAAGAGGAAGATAGGAGCAGGCTGTACCAACATCTAACCTCAATAGTTAGAGAAAAAAATATTAAAAATAGTATCCTAGAACAAGGTAATAATTTCCTATTCCTTTTTCAGTGTAATGACCAAATTAGGAACGAGAGGAGGGGTGACAGGTCAGACTCCGAGATTAGCTGTGCGTGAGATGCCAGGTCAGGACAGAAGCTGTTCTTGCAGTCTAAATGAGCAAAGGTCACAAACCAGAGAGAGTAAGAGGCATGCCAGACATGCCAAGGGAAGGCCAGCTTATGGCTGGAAATTGGACCAATGGTCAGCATTGCAATGTATCTACAAAATCCAGAGATTATAGGCCAAAGCTGGAAAAATAGGAGGTCTCTGAGAAGAGAGGATGTGGAGCAGGGAACAAGTTCAGGCCTGCAAATCAGGACCCATTTTCAATATGGAAATGGCAGAAGTCAGGCTGCAGATTCACAGAAGGGAACAAGGCTGTAGACAATTTTTCAATTTAAGGAGTGTCTCCATACAAGCAGGAACTTATGATGGAGTCTACCTGTGGCATGCCTGGCAGCCAGTGACTCATTGCAAAGCAAATGTCTCACTCACAGCTCTCTGAAGAGTTGTCCCCAAAGAGGTGGCAATGCATTAGAAATAGGAAGGCAGAAGTCCAGTTCTCAAAATGTTGAGAGGCTGACATGAGCTGAATTAGCTCTTTTAATCTGTAGATGTCTATTCTTTCTTCATCACTGTGCCTGACAGTTGCCAGAGAAATTATAAAGCACCTTTATGTATCTATGCCATGTGATTCAAGGAGGACATCTAAATTCTTCCATGTTTTTAGCTGATGTAAAAGTTTGAACATATGGGTGGATACGACTGAAGAGGTCATATTAGCTAAGGAAAATGATATGAGTATCTTTGGTTGTGATATTGTGGGTTTTTTTTTTAATTGAGAGAACAGTGTTCATTGATGAATGATGTTTGCCATCTGAAGACCATGTTGGATTGTTAGTAGAGTTTGAAAGTCCAGGAGCTATCTTTAGCCAAGCATATCTCGATTTCTATTTGCACTTGACCTAAAGGATTCAAAGTTCACATAGACCAGACTGCATACAGATTACTACCATGTGCGGCTTCTGCAAATGTCTTGGAAATGTCTTCTCGTGTAATCACAGGTGCTAGTTTTCAAAAGCTCCTGTCCAGCTATCATGCTGGATAATGAATTAAACATTATTTCTTAACTGAAAAGCTGCACAAGGTTCCAAATACAGTATTGTGAAAGGCAGGTCCTCATAGAACAAACATAACACAATGTTTTCAGCAGAGAATTCCTGATTCTGGAATTTTTGCCCCCTTCTCATCTGGCTGATCACAGTTTTGCCTTTGGAATAAGCCAAAATGCTATTCTGTGAGACGACATACATGATAAATAAATAAAAAGAGTGAACTGGCACCCTTCTGTTTCCATAAAATCTCTTTGAAATGCATGCGTTTATTGAATGTGACACTCCACAGAGGTACATTGGCTTTGGCAGAACTTTCACTAAGAAGGATTTTTTAATCCAGAGACATTGGTTTCAGCAAAATTTTCACTGAGAAGTTTTTTTTAATCTAGAGCTTTCTGGTAACTTCCAACACTAGAAAAAAACAAGAAAAAGAGTGAGAGAGCAAAGAAACAAAGAAAAAAAGAGCAAATTTGATATCTCATGTTTTCATCGATGTCGGCACACCTTTGTATTAAAAAGTATTGCCTTTCATTCTAATGCAGATCAAACCCAAAAAGCAAAACCTCAAAACTTGTCACGAAACTGGGTAGTTATCTTCCACAGAGCTTTAAGACTAAGCATAACCCAAATACCTGGCTTATTCATTTTTCTGTAAAGGAAGGTGGGAAGAACAGATTGCTATCAAGTAGTTTAAAGGAATTATCATACTTGGGATCAAATTTCGTATGTAACTACTAAGGAAATACAGGATATGGTCCATGAAATCAGTATCAATTCACGAACCAAAATAGGAAACCCAGCATGAATTTTATATCTCACAAACATGTGACTAGCTCTTCTTAATGACCGACTGAAATATTTTCAAAATGATTGGTCAAATGTGTATAAAACATGTCTTGGTGTAGCGCTTGCTAATTCTAATTCTAAAACCTTTTCATAATCATTGTGAAGAGACAGTGTGATAGACAGGAATCATTTCAAAGGGAAACCTTCCAGTGGTAGAAACATATGCCAAATAAAAACCTACATTAAATGAATCATATGAACTATTGCTGAATTCTCAAATTTTCAGAATCTGTGGTTGTTTACTGACACAATGGTTTTCAACTGTTTTATTTTAGCTGGCAATTTATTAATAGCATTTAGATTACAGCCACTTAGAGCAGAGCCCTGCCAATATGAAAAGCAAACAAAGCCTTTGCTGATCTGTGATATGAACAGTGTAATTTTGTTGTCGCAGTACATGTACTGAATCCAGAAGAGTTAGGCCATGAAGGAGAGATATGCCTGTTTTAGTGGTTAAGAGGAGAATTTAGAATGGAAGGAACTTGGTCTGAAGACACCATAAAGACTGTAGCAGCTGAAAATGCTTGGTTGTTATTTGATTGTTTGTACATGGACTAGACTTCTAGCTCAGGATAAAAATTCATTAGCTTTGTGGAAATTAATTATATGTCTCACAGAATGACGATAGGATATTTTTGCCTCATGTACATGCACTTTCTTACATATACATCTGATTGAATGTAAAAATGTATAGCAGTAGTTAAAATGTATTTGGTTAGAAGTTTTTTAGCTTTTTGTCCTAAAAGAACATGCAGAGCGGAAGTGAGTTCTGAACTTAATCTTCGGTACAATTCAGTGGAATTTTCAGTCTGCTTCAGATCACTTGCACATTGCCAACATTGTTTAGCTATCACCATTACTTACTCATCCATGTCTCAACCTCTTTTCTTAGTTATGTTGGTGATTTTTTGAAAAGGATTTTTTGAAAAGTACTGCATGTTTTCTTGATGTATTTCTTGTTTTTTTCCAGTGCATATAATGTCAGTCCATTTCAACTGGCTGATAATATTTTAGTGATCCAAACAAACAAAATCTAATAGAAACGTCCATTTCTGGTGTAACTCTAATGAAATCAGTTGAGTTAGAGAAGATTTTTTATCTACGGCTTAGCGAGACTTTGGCTTCTTCTCAACACTCTGAGTTAAGGTGTGGTAGATAACATATTGTAGCAGTTCTGGTTGAGTCAGACTTGGTATCATCTATTTTCCTTTGATGTTCAGAGAAGAGATTATTCCCTGTGTAATTAGACCCCTCTACTACATTCATGCACAGCATCTCTGCATATAGAGATACCAGCTGCATCGCTTTAGAAGGGGTCAGTAGGTCTGGAATGCAAAAAGACTATTTGAATTGTTTCAGAAAGGGAAATACAAGCTTACTAAGTACTACTGTCTCTTTCACAATATAATTAATCCTGATATTCCTATTCAGACTTTCGAAGTCACTAGTATATTACTTTCTCCTATTTGTCTAATGTATATTATTGTAGATAACTCTTTAAACTGTGGTTGAATGAATTCAGTTCTAAAGTTGGAAGCTGATAATAAATCATTCTAATGAGGCTCCTTCCATTTGTCACTTTTGAACATGACTATAAATGGAAAAAGAAAATTACCAACATTTATATTTTGTTAAGTAGATGTTGGATTTTTAAGCATTTGTCTGACATCATGGGTATGATTTCCATGCACAAGTGTTCTGCTCCTGATTTTGTATCTGCTTCTTTGGGGTTCTTTGGGTTTCTCTACCTATGGCAGGAAGATTAGAAAGGCTTTTCAGTATCCAGTTGCACCATTATGCTTTGCAAATGCTCCATCCAGTTGAGGACTGGAGGTCCTTCTATACTAAACTAATGACAACTGTTTGACTAATTACTAGCTAAAGGAATCAGGTGATCTGTTGTTGAATAATTCTCTGATCATGTCTTCTGAAACACAGTCCTGGGTAAGTACAGTTATGTTTTTCAATGCAGTAGCGGCAACTTAAAATGTTTAAATCAGTTTCACCCTGTAGCTGCATTCTCTAGCTGCCCTGGCTGATTAGATCACTAAACAATCCTAAAATCAATACATGGAAGTCAAAGAATGTAATAAAGAAAACCATAACTGGAGATATGACATTGTCATTTGGTTTATAATCACATAAAAAATTAGTCACTGGTCAAAATCTAATGCTACCTGCTACACAAAACTGTCCTGACTAGAGGCTATTAATATCACATAGTCTTCAGTACTGCTAAGTTTTTCAGGGTGAAGTTGGATCTTTTTTCCATTATATATGATTAAATATTTATCACAAACTATATGTATGCACCCTAAGGGTCTTATGGTCTGTCTTCACCCTATCTACTGCCTCTCCCCCCCATCTTCAGGTCGTTCAAGATGCCAATCTGCTTCATCCATCCTTTAGTCTTTCAAACAAACATGTATGTTCTTGTTGTCTTATTTTAGAAGGAACTCTTGCATAAAAATGCTCAGCAATATCTTGGTCTCTCTCTGAAATCACTCCTTAAGCTATCCTTTGCTAAACAAGATTTGTAAAGTCCTTTTCTCTTAATTCTGTTTTGTATGCTTTAATAAGCTAAGTAATTCTTTATCACTTTCTAATTTGGTATTGTGCATAATTGCCTCACTTAAAAAAAGCAGAAACTAGTTGTGACACAAAACCCCAGGTCAGGGTATAAGTTCTGAAAAAACAAATAAATTATACATGCAATTATCTGAACTCCTTCCCATTGCAGTCTCTCCCATGACTCTTGCTAAGTTTTACAGGTACTAACAGCTTACCAGGGTAGCTGTGCAAAGAAGATACATAGACAGTAGAATAACTGCTATATTCTCTGTACAGAAATGAGAAAATTAACAAAACACCAAATAAACAACCAAGTTATCTGATAACATCATAAATGGCCAAGCCAAGTTTTTGAATGCATATTTAGGCAAATGCGCATTACGAAGAGCTTTTAAAACTGCATGTTTTATGTGGTAGATATAAATGATCACTTCAGAGCCATTATGGTCTATTATGTAAATAAGCATTTAGGGACTTTTGAAAATTTGTAATCAGGATAGTGCAGTAGCTGTAAATTGACTTTCCATAAATGTTTTATGAGGCATTTGTTAATAGCACCACTAAGGTAAAACTCCTAATTAAAACATTTTACCTTTATGCCACTAACAGATTTTAAGTGCATTTGAAAAATAATCTGTAATAAAGTATTTCTCGCTTTAGCTTTGGATCCTCATACAGCACTTTATTCCGTTGGTTATTCACTGGAAATAAAAAAGATGTGAGAAGATAGCTCTAATATCTAGACTGAAAGGCTGTTATAGCACGAGCTTTAAAGGTCCAGCAGTTTTCCTTCCTTCTTTCCTATGTTTTCTAGACAATACGTAAACGCATTTCATTTCATATTGAAATTTCAGTTGAAGGGGAAGGAGAAGGCATATTTTACCTTTCAGCCTATACCTGTTTACTTCAGTATAATCTCCTTCAGAAAGAGAGGTCTGAATTGGCGAGTCTCCCTGGAAAAGACATTCCTGTAAACCATAGCTTTATCTATAATCTCTTATGTACAGCAGCTGTCTGGCAAGGTGGCACATGATGGTTTAGTCTCTGATGTAGCCGGTGACTACAAGTTGAATTGTGCCTTATAAATTCTCTCCAAAAAAAACAAGCATGGTTTTTGTATATTCACATCCTAAAAATATGTAGCTCTCACTGAGAGGAAATTAAAGTGAGGCCTGAGGGCATGAGGTGTAGCATTCTGCAATGTGGAGCAAAGGATTCCCCATCCCAATCGCAGAAATGCCTGTACTGTTCAGGAATCTGCTTTGATCTTTCTTACATCTCTGTGACTGTCTGTGGTCTGATTCTGTCAGACAAAAGTAAAATTAAAACATTGGCCAACTTCTTGAAATATCCCGTCTACTCACAGTTGTTCTCTCATCCCCATACAGTGCTTCTGCCTTTGCTGATCTCTCATGCACTATGGAAGGGTCAAGATACCACTTTCAGTGCAGTCATGAGATTTTTCTGTTTCTCCAATATATGGAAATGTTTAAGAAGGAAGGAAATATTATTTTATTGAGAAGACAACACAGTTTATTATTCTAGGACTTTTAAATTTAGGGTAGAGATGTTATGAAACCATCATAGGTTTCTTAGGAAGAATTCACCCCTTCACAATTGGGTAAGAGAGTGCCAGAAGTAGAGATACAGTAAATATAGACATCACAAGAAATCTGCAAACATGACAGCATATAAAAGTTCACAAAGGCTAATTTGATTACATCAGAGAGATACTATGTAAAATCCTCTGGTGTAGTGGAAGTTTGTTTTTTGTCCAAAACCAGAAGATCATCATTCATCATCTATTTTATGTGCTTTATTCAGCTTCCGACCATCACATCTGGAGTTAGGGATTTTATAAACAAGGCAACTCTTTATGCCTCCGTCTCATTCTCCTAGGTCTTAGGTACCAGACATCATGCTCCTCTTGACCGCTAAGAGCTTATTTGCAACATAAGGAATAAATGAGTTCTCTGTTCTCTGTCTGTCCCTTTTTCATGTTCTCATGTGCAGGCAGGAAGGAGACAGGAGAGAGAAAACAGCCAGTAGCTCAAAGTCAGACCTCTCGGAGGTTACTGCAGAAGTAGCCTTCAGAGTTTGCTTTTAGAGAAGAACTGGGGAAAAGAAAATTAAGAGGGAGGGAACAAAGGACAACGCCAAAGACACAGAAAGAAGAGTGGGTCACATATCTGTTAATGAATGCTGTGGAGAAACAGGCTTTAATCTGTAAAACTGATGTTGTCTAATATGGCTAACATTTTCATTGGCGGGGGGGTTGTATAGAGCCTTGTTATGACTGAATGGCTCTCTAGGTTTCTGAATGCCTCTCTGAAACAACAAGAAGCCCTGCAAAGTTCTCTACTTGATTATATTTATCCATAAATAAGCTGTGGTTCTGCATCTCTGTGATTTTTTTTTTTTTTTTTTAAGGTGATTAACTGAGGAAACAAGGCTTCAGCAATTATTCTGGCCTCTTCCACTCAGTAAATTTTGAGCCACTTGGTAAACTTCACTCCAATCTGGCAGGCACAGCAGAGGTTTTTAAGTAGTTAACTTCCTACAGACTTTGAGAAAATAGACAGCAAGGCTGAGAAAAAAAATCCATGTTACAGTGATGGAAGGCAGTAGCGTGGGCTGAAGTGTGGTATCAGACAGGAGAGGATCCTCGCTGCAAAGACCCACTGTTCACAGAACCACCTTTTATGTGTATATTACGGTTTTTTTCATCATATTCATGCATTTACAAGTTATATCTTTTTGAAAAAGAAATCATTTGAATATACTTTATGTTAATATATAAGGTAATTGATACAGTTTTTTAGCAGCAAATTTTGAAGAATAAGTAAAACAGGGAGTACCGATGCTGTTTTTTCCAACAGCAGTCATCTGTTTTTGGGTGAGGGACACAGAGAAATTATACATTGCAGACTAGACATGTGTAGCACTGTAAGCAGAGGTGGTGTTTTTAGCAAATAACATACCAGAATAATAACTATTCCTGTATTTTAGTTTAAATTCCTGTAACTTCATGACACATTGCCCAAGATGTAAGGCTTATCTGCCACTCTTTTTTATAGCTTGAGTACATTTTTTGAAAATAAATGGAAACTTTGCAGGAATTCTAACGATTGCTCTGCTATCAAGTGTCATGGGAACTGTAAACTGGCATACATTTTTAAATCCACTCTTTGGCATTGTTTAGCTAACGTGCATGAGACCCTGCGTTGTACTCACTTCTACTAATTTCCCTGAATTAATATGCAAGACTCATTCACATTCAAATTTCTCAGGACAAACAGATTTCAGGAAATGCGGTAGAAACTAGTCAACAAAAGCAAATGGGCATCATGGGAACCTGAAATGGAAAAATAATATAACAAAACATACGAGTGGTGCATATAGCTAGTTTATGCATCTTTGTGATCTTATTGCCATTACTTTCATGTTCGCTCTGCCTTTTCTTCACATCTCTTTAAAGGTGCATTGAGATTGGTATTTTAAGTTATCCCTCTCTGCAGGCCATGACAATAAAGGTACCTCAAGTATGTAAAGAGCAAAGGTGGTTTCAAGCTTTGGGGCTAAATCTAAACAGAAAGACGATTGCTGCAAAGCTCAGCAGGTACCTCCCTTCTAAGATCTGAAGAACAGAATTAGCCACCAAGATTTCTGTATAAAGCGAAAATTAGAGATTTCAGAACAGAGGTGACAGAAATCACACATGTGCTGGAGGGAGTTTGAACGCGCAGATGCAGGGAGTAAAACTAACAGCACGTTGCAGCCTGTTCTGGCACCGGGCTTGCTCTGTGCCTCCTGCGCCGCTTTAAACAGAATAATTAAATTCACTGGACCAGCGAGATGTTACAGCTTTGCGGTTAGGGCACTCATTTGAGATCAGACCTCATTTCCAGTCTTAGCGCCAACCAATCCTTAAGTAATTGACATTACTTACTGGTTATGGCCGAGACGGGGAGGGGGCTTTCCCCTCCGTCCCGAGCTCTCCAGCCACTCGGCCATGGTAACTCTGTCTCCTTGCTCCTTTGCTTGTTTTTAAAGGAGAACTGAAACTGAATCAGGCCTTGGAGGCAAAATAAGGGACAGAGCTGGGCTGCTGACTCCAGCTAGAGGAAGCCGAGGAGGCCGTCTATTTAAGCTTCAGCGACTCTGGCTGTGGGGTGAAGCAGAATTTTAGGTATAGGCGAGGCATTTATGGTGAAAATGGAGATAGCTGCCACTTTCTACTTCAAGTCCTGAAGCCTATAAACAAACAAGGATGGGCAAATTTCTAGATTTATGATTTCAATTTGAATGCCTACTTGCCATTCTAAGGCTTTTGATCAATCTAAAATTTAGAACTTCAGAGAGGCTCAGAGAACAAATGAAATTAAGTATTTTCTGTAAGAAAAAATGAGAGAAATTTCTGCGTATCCAGCAGAGGTGTCCAGCAAATAGTCTAACAAAGATATTGTATTAACTACATTGTACCATAAATACTAACTTTTTAATGAAAACATATTGTTTAAAATATCTTCCATAGTCTGGGAAAGAATGCATATAGTATATTTTTGATTAAAATGTTTTTGAGCAATTTGGAGTCCTGCAGCTATTAATTTTTCCTACAGTAGTTTAGCATAGTATTTTTCTTTCTTGTGTATTCTTAAAGTGGAAACTCTCTTCAGCCTCAGAATGGCAAATCTGACAAAGAAGCTAGTATAACAGATTAAGATATGTACATTTTAATTACTAGAATTTGCAGCAAATCAGCAGCAATCTTATGGAAATGAAGAATTTATAGTTTTATTACAAACTAGGATAAAAACAGTAGAATTTATCTCCATTTGTATCAAGAAAGGATAATTAGGGAAGATATCAAGTAAAGCAAGTCAGCACTATGCTATCAAATTATTGCAACACATATAATATCTCATCTACTCTTTATCAAATGAGATGAGCTTTTGTTCATTTTCATCCTAACGAAATAACAAATGATTATCCATTAGTACTGGTATTCAGGGATTTGTTCCAGTAGACAATTACTGAGGAATTGGAGATAGCAAATGTTTAAATAAAGGGTTACATAATCATGTCTATGACCAAAAATTGGAAATATACTCAAAGGTGTTTTCTTTGCATACATAGATTCAATTTAAACACAGGCAGAATTTGAAGTTATAATCTCTCTTCAGTTTTCCTTCCCGTGCCTGTGTATATATGCATTTTCATACCTTGAAAGACTGATAGACTATGAAGAAATGTTATTTTCTTAGGAAACTGTATTAGGAGTAGTACCCTAAGCAAATGTTGACACCAATTTCCTGTCTAGAGGATTATTGATATGTGTTTCTTGTTGGCTCTCCTGCAGTCCTAGCACAGCTGAAATTCCCCTTAGGGTCACCATGCATTCTAAATACACATCCATAACAAGAAAACTCTAACTAAAATCAGGTAATAATGTTACTAATAACTGTACTTACTAAAACAGTTTGGTAGATCTTGCTTAAGAAAAGGAGAATGATCTATGGTGGGAACGCTACACAGAGTCATTACCTGTTAATGGAATACGCTGGGTTTTCAGTGTGAGATGAAGTGGCTCAAAGCTTGTTGCCATTAAAATACCTCTGATATGAGATATTTCTAAGAATTTTATGATATTTCTAAGCATTAGAAATTAATTAATACTAATTCTTTATGCCTTTGTGTGTTTCTCCCCATACTGAAGGGAGAAATAGTAGGGGAAGTCCTCCCCCGCCAAAAAAGGACTTGATGCTATGATCACTGATGTCAATGATATAACTCTCTCTTACTTAAATGGCTCAAAATTAAGTCTTATATGTCTTTGGGGTATCAGCAATAAGGGTGCAGTTTCCCATTGATATAAGAGGATCAGGATTTCTTCTGAGAAATGGTATTAACACAAATTCTTGTCAGGCTCAGATGCTCAGATAAAGGCTTTTGGAGAGAATTAAAAAGTAAAAAAAAAGCAAAAGGGGAAAAAAGAGACTATTTGCAGAGAAAGTTCATACTCACTCAAAAAATGAATAGATATAGCATATTCTCCAAGAAGGTGATGTTATTTCAGAAGATTTCTTGAAAGTTTGCTTTAGAAGGTGTTAGAGATATTGAACGGTATCCTGGTGGTGTGAAGCAGAATTGTGAATTTGCAGAGGAGTAAGTCGTTGAAGAGATACCTGCACAATTAAATGGAAAATCATATAAGTGAAATCTAATTTCCCAACATCAGAAACATGGTTTTCAGCAAAAACAAAAATCTTAGAGTAGTGGTGAAAGGTCAAAGCTACAAGTATAAGAATTGAAATTAATAAGCTGGTCATAAATCAAAAGTTCTTTTTTATTATTTTGCCACAAGTCTATGTATAAACTTTTCTTTTGAAAGAGTGCACAGCTTTTACTAAGCAGATTTCTTAGCTGTATTCAATCAGAATAATAAGCATGTAGAAGAGGCATCAAACTTGATACTTGCAAGTTTTTAGGATGTAAAAAATGGAAGACGGCAAATTCAATCATTGCCAGAAATGTACTTCTCTTGTCCAGATATGTCTTAAATATGTGGGAAAATTCATATACATCTACAGTATTTCCAAGTAACCCAAAGGCATATCAAAGCAGCTCACTGCTGAAACTAAACTTTACAGGAGATCATTCATGACAGACTCCTTCCATGCACCAAAATCAGATTTGGATTAGAACCTTCTTGTTGCATTTTTGCTTAGGAATATATGTCTATTTGATTCCAGATGATATACAGAAGCACCTCCTCGTAGAAGGAGAAGGCTAAACTTCAGTGGTAGCTGGCAAATCTAATGTGCAAAAACCCCCAATCCTTACCTTTTTGTATCCACATTAGTACCCATATAATGAGTGCCCAAATGCAGATATCGTTTTGATTTCTGCTCTGCTAAACCATGAAGAAACATTTTGAATTTGCAGTTACTTCCTTGAGCTTGATGTGTAACTCAAGTTTTATACAGACAGAGCTCTTTTTGATTCCCAAAGCTATCACTGAAATATTGTTATAAGCTAGGTATATCTGATTTCAGCTGTCTTCAAGTGATGCTGACTTTTGCACTTGTAAAGAAATAGGACTATAGCTCAAGTTAGGGAATTCCATGATCTGCTAATACAGCTATTCAATGCAGTTTCAATTTTATGTAATACTGTTCACTCACACTGGCATGAATGAAGTCATTTGTATGCATCACACTGACCAACCTGCTACACTTAAGAGAAGGTCTATGGTTTCAGAAACCAATCTATTTGCACAGTGCTGGTATAATTGTCATTGGTATGACTACAGTACCTCTGAGCTCCAATCATGGCTCTACTCTTTTAAATTATTTGCTGTAAAAAACAGAACTAAAAAAATAGCCTTTGCCCAAAAAGGATGGATACAGACAGGTTTTGTTGCATCACTGGACCCTCCCTCCCCACATTATTAATCATGTTGACAGCAGTTTCGGTACATCATTTTTGAAATTAAAAAACTGTAAAAAACCACTGATTCACATTATGCAATTAGCCTGAAAGATGCTGGTTTACCACTAGCTGCATCAATTCTATTGAAATATTAGAGATATAGAGCAGGTATGTTGAACCTTATTGTGCAATCTATTAACGTTCAAAATTTCCGCTGATTAACTGAGTGATAAAAACAAGACTCAAAACAGGACAAGACAAACCTTATATTGTCATTTAATATAACAGTATTTAACAATATTCTAGCTAATATTTGGTATAGGACAAAAATCTGGAAAGAAAATGCTTGTTCTAAAATAGTGTTTCCTACTCCTTTCTTTAACCTTTTCATCTCTCAATTTTTCCCTGTCTGCTACTCACTGTTAGGCCCATTTCTCTCAGCTCTTGTTTCTCAGTTTAAATCTATTTTTATTTTATTGATGAGTCACTCGTCAGTCTCTAGTTTAACACATCCTGTGTTTCTCCGGATGGTCTCACATGCTTTTTATATAAAGGGAGAGGAGGACTGTGTAATTGCATCGTGACTCTTTATTCTTTTTCACTCCAAAAGGAAATTAAGGTGGTATTTATTTATATCCTGAATTATTCTTCATTTTTTTCCTACCAAAATTTCCATCAGGTTCCTATGTGTGTATTTAGCCAGGTCTGCTACTACTTTTTCTCACCCATAGCCTGTATAAATGCTGCTGTTTGTTTGCTTATGCTGCTTGTCAGTTCAGCTGCAGCTGAAATCATTAATTCTTGTATAATTATAGTGGTGCCATTCAAACAGCTAAAGTTAAGGTTGTGTCAGCAATTCCATTATAAATTCTTAATTTAAATGGTCTGCAATAACTCAGCCATAAAATATGTTTTGAGCTGAACCCTGGCTTGTAAGGTTTCAAGCCAGGAACGACTTCCTTTTGAAACCAAAAAAGGAAAAGAAAAAAAGAAAAGGAAAATAGCTCTCTGTAATCATTTCAAGAATGAATTTAGTGCTTGTGAAAAGGCTAAATTTACTGCCCTAGGAACTGAGCTCTGTTAAAAAGTCTGTGGTGACACAAGAGGCATATTACAGATTTCCTTTATTTTGCTTCAGTTTGACTTACAAGATTCTGATCGTATAAGTTAAGAGAATTTTTTGTATCCTGCATAAACTCATCTTTGCCTTAAGGCTGACAGCAAGTGAATTATTTAATAACAATTATGGCAGTATATTAAGGGAGCAATTAGTGGCATCCATGCCAACCAGCACAAAGGACTTGCACCATCAAATTACACTTCGCATTCTCTCTGTCACCAAGGGACCATTCTGGGGTGGTGTGGGCCAAATCTGAATGAGCTTGGTGAGGTGACAGGCCTTCATCATTTCATCCATCAATCATCTGCTTCCCTTGTTCTTTGAAAACCAGTATGGAAACCATTGAAAGAGACATAGATTGGGACAGAGGCAGTGCAACCATACAGGTGTGTGAGCTCAGATGCTTTTCACATTCTTGTTCATACGATGTTTAAATGGTTTCATTTTTTCTGGATTTTTTCCAGATTTTGCAACGGCACCAAAGTACTCAACCAAAACAGAGCGTCTTTCATGATTAGCTAAAAGCATCATCCTAGAAGTTTAGCCAGCACTCTTGATCACAGGAGGACAAAAAAAAAAAAAAAAAAAAGCCCACAAATCCAACTGTAACATTTCCCAGTATATCCTTGCCAGGTGATATTTCATGAAGCTCAGCTTAACAGATGCAAAACAAATAGCTAGGGATGCTCTGTTGATATTTAGATAATATAATCCCAATTTAGTTTGATGCAAACTAAAGTTGGCACAGCTCAAACTTCATCTGGAAAATAGGTTAAGCACTACATTTAAAAATGGATTGAGGATTTTCCTAGTGAAGTGCTCTGGTCTGTGAATTTCAGGAAATCAGAGCTGGTTTTCATTGCACTTGAACAGAAACTTTTGACCTTAAACTACTGTCCTTATTACAGCCAATAACAAAATTTCTGTTATCAGAGGGTCAGGATCTCACTCTAGATCTAAGGATGAACCCAGAGGTGATAGTTAGTCTCTAACATTTGTGGCAATATTGCCTAGAAAGATCCCATGAACGCAAGGGCCTTGTTATGCTTAGCCCTAAACATATGCATAATCATTAATTTGACTTCTTCCTGGAAATTTTATAATCCAAGAATTTCTAAATTTAATATCTAGAACTGACAAAAGTGGAAAAAAGGACATGATTTTGTTCATATATGGTAAGCCAATACATGGAATTTATTGATTCATCAGAGGCACCCAAAATCTGCTAGAGCTAGGTACTGATACATCCTGGAGTATCTCTGTAGTTAAAGATGAATGATTTATCACTGAAGTATGACCAGTATTCAGTAGACTAAATTTAATTGTAAGTGAAAAAAACTACATGGAATGCCCTACAGACTTTAAATTACATGCAAAGAATCACAAGGTCATACTTTGTAAATATCCGGGGTTATAGATCACCAGATTATAGTTGTCTGTTACAAATCTGTTCTCATATCAAATCTAATGAAGATATGGCTTTTTTTTTCTGTTAATTTGATTGAGTAGGTTTCAGAATTGGTCTCATTTCATTTAAATTTGCTGCTCTGTTGTTTTCTTTTGTTGTTCATCTTGGTTCTACACACTGCATTTCTGTATCTGCAAGGTGAGAGAACTCCATGACTCTGAAGAAAAAGAACAGCTCAAAAAGTTGTTAGCATCATTTAAAAATATTTTTAAAGTCTCTTAAAGAAAGTTTTCCATAGAATATCTGCCTAATGAAATCTTACTGAAAATGTTCTATTTCTTCATGGAAGAAAAGTGTCCTTTTAAATGAGTCCTTGCAACAATAACTGCAATAAAACGTATACCTCGATTTCTGTACACTGCTCACATGCAGTACGGCTTTAGCGTGGCTCATCTTTCGGGGGCCAAGCCAATAGTCTGTCTCAGCACTATGCTGTGTTGTGCTGTGCCTTTCAAAGATAGTGCTGGAGTCTCTGAAATTTGGGGCCTCACACACAGATATATCCAAAGAAAAGCACGGGTGGCTGCAATCTAGGAAAACCAGTGCTTCTAGTTTTAAAATTCTGGTAGCATTTTACGGCAAATAATTGCCATGTAAATTACAAGATCTATATAAAAGACTGTGCTGATGTTCTAATTCATATTTAATTCCCAATTACAAAATTTACCTTTCAAATGATTTCCTATGTCAATAGCGATGATAATAAAAGATGGACAATACTGAAATAATTCATGAGATTTTTCTATCTTGCAGCACCTCTTCTATTAACAGTTTTGCAGAAACGGAATTACTCGCTCAAGTAGCACAGTTAGCCCTCGGTTAGGGCTGAGCAATTCTGTTGTTCATCTTAATGATATAGAGAAAGGTAAAGAATGGCATCTTATTGACGTGGTTGATATCTGCTTTGTTTGTTCTCTGGATCCTAGGATCATCGATTTTTGATGAGGGGTTTTACGATCGTATGAGAGTCACCCCTTCCTTTCTGGGAGTGGAAAAAGGATAATCACATCATGACATGGTGCCTGAATAGCAGCAGCGGTCTGCACAAGCAGCAGCTTTTGCTTTAGCCTATGAACTACTGTGATTCACTGATTCAGGCAACAATCTTATTTAAAACAACAAAGAGAACCCATTATATCAGGTTTCTATTCTTCCCTGCTGGCAAGCAAAAATGAGGGAAAACTGACAGTACTTGAAGACAGGCCAAGTAAAATGTTCAGCTCGGGTGACCTGTAATACTTAGCAGTGAATCAGCCGTTTATCACGGGCTACCTGCAAACACTTGCAGGGTTTCCCACTAGACGCTGTTCCCAAACATCATCAGCTTGAAGCCTTTTGCCATGTCTCATGAGCAGAGAAGCCCTTCAGCTTCTCTCAGGCAGAATTCTTAAGGTTATTTTCGATGGAGTGATAGACTTGATTTCAGGTATGAATAAATAAGTGCAAACAAAACTGTATCTGTGTATCATGAGTATCTGGCTGCTTGTATCATTTCTTTGGTTCCAATTTTGCTGTGCTTTCCTTCTCTGTCAGACATTGCGATATACAATGTGATCTCAGGTCATGGGACTTTTTCCTTCCCTGTATACAGAGCACAAAATTCTGCTGTCCAGGGTAACATGAGTTGACTTTTATTCTCTTGCATTATATTCAGAATGTTCTTTAAGATGCTGATTTAAAACAACAAATAAGAAAAAAAAATTACAGTCTGAACCAATCTACATATTCTTCCCAACAACTGCCTTACTTCTTGTTAAGAGGTCTTATGTGAATCCAAAACTGCTTTTCTCTCTCAGATTCCTCTTTCCTACTTTCTGCAAAAGAATCACTAGGGAACTGCTTTTACTGCTAATTTGATGTGGTAAGAGGAAGCTGAAAGTTACTGTGGCCTCGATGTGTGCCTATGCCTTAGAAATGCAGTCTCTATCATTAGCATCTGAGTCATTGTCAGCAATTACCCATTTCATCAGCACAGGTCTGTTTTCTTACCTTCTGGAATTTTTTTAACCTTGTTTATATCAAGTGGTATATCTGTTTGTTTTCAGGTGTCCTTCTGCTATTGACAAGATATTACTTCAAACTTCTTCTTTCTTTCCTGTCAGTTATTCCTCACAAGAGCATTTATTTACTTCATGTTTGTTTTATATGGGCTTGTGGTCCATAGGAAGATTAGTATAAACAGTTTCGCTTAGGCCTTTTCCTTTATAGTTGATGGAAGCAGGTTTGAAGTCATTTGTATAGTATGTTATGAATGCTGTCAAATCTGAATTCAAAAGCATTGTATGTTCTTGCAGGCAGAAATGCGGGAATACCACTGGAGATATTCTGCATTCTTCAGGTTGTCTTCCCCCTCTTACTCCTACAGTGTTTCATTTGTAGATTTAGGTTATTGCAACCCGGTGCTCCTATCTAGAAACTACAGTAATAGATATCTCAGGACAACTGGAAATATTTTAGTTGTAATAAAACTGAGAAAAACAGAGAGTCATTAATGAGGGAACACTTATCTTAACTCACCAGCTAGAACTCAGCTAGGGAAACCATGTGTGTGGACAAATCGCAGTCACGGTGCTTGCTACTCATTTTGGTTCTTTCTGCCAGTTTGGGAAAGGACGAGATCAATAACGCAGCTTCAGGCATTACTGTCCAGGTCCTCAGTGATACCTCGTGCCTCTGATAGATGCAAAACAGTTGTTCATCTGACATCCCTCTCCATATTTGCCCTAGCATTTTCATAGGTATGTGTAAAGCTGCCTCGAGGTTGACGTAAGACCCCAGGCAACAAAAGCCTGAAGTCAAAATAGATATTCCCCTGATTGCATGCCTAAAACAACCTTGTGACAAAACCACTCACCCTAGCGCTGGAGCAGCTTCAGCAAGAGAAGAGGCTCCTCTCACCCAGGCGGCTTCTGGGGACTGGAGCCTCTTCCTGGGGCACGTCCTGACCCCACGGCTCCCGCTGCCCGGGAGAGCATCCTCGCTGACCTCTGCTCCCACCCCTCCTCAGCGACAGATTGGTTTTCTGTCTGTTAGCTGTGCCCTGAGAAATCCCTCCAGAAAAAGTAAGCAGAAAGAATGCCTTGTTTATGGATTGCAGCAAGACATGAGTATGACAGGTGATGGCAGTTGCCAGGTCCAGGACGGAGGGAAGGCCGAAATCCTGCCTCCCGGGGAACCTCGGCGCTGGTGAAGGCAGCGAGCGTGCTGTGAGGGGAAGAGTAGGCAAAAGCGGGGTGGATCTGGGGGGGCTGCATGATCCCTGCAGGATCTTCCCTTAGAGAGTAATGTGAGGGATCTGAAGTGGCAGTGTGTGGTGCGAGATTAAATGGTCACCGTTGCTATCAGGAAGCCTGGCTCATTACCTGAGGAGTAACTTTCTTCCAAAGAGGCTCCTTCTGGGAATTAGAGCAGATTGTACACTGAAGAGCAGATGCGCAGTAATAAAATGACCATCCCTCTAGGCAATTTTAAAAATAAGTCTTCCGAGTCTTCCTTTTATGCAGTGTAATTAATACTGTTTCATATAGCTTATGTATTCTGTCCGGCTAGGTAGTGCAAGTACCCTGTGCTGCTTTGGCCTCCTGTTCTCCACAAAGTTCCACAAGGAATCTCTGAACGGGGAAAAATGAATGCTCTTCTGTTGACCAGCTTTAACCAGCTAACATATGTACTTTCATAGATCCTTTTTACTCAGAGGAATTGACAAATTGAAACAATCTATTAAATATAAGTATCCCTTAAATGGTAAGGTTATACCAGTCCATACACTGATAGATTTAAGGCCGTATATGAACACTATATCTAGTGCACAGAGCTTTTTTCTGTGAATGCTTGTTGCAGACATGTCTTTTAGAAAGATATATAATCTTGTCTTAAAGATGCCATATGACGACGCTTTGCCGCCTCCTGCAGTAGGCTGTTCTGGTGCTTATTCATACACACCGGGTTACTTCAAGGTTGGATTTCTCTGAGTTCCTTTCGCAGCTATTCAGCCTTGCAAGTTTTTTCTGTAATGTCTTTTTCATGTGCAAATGTCTCTGTACTGTGGGACTGAGTCACGTTTCAGCCTCTCAAGTAAACAGAGTTTTAAACTTGTTCAGCCTGACACCGTAGATTTGTTTTCCAATCACTTAACAATTGTAGGGGTCTCTTCTGTGCTTTCTCAGTGTTCACCTGTTTTTCCTAGGCTATTCCAGAACGGCATTCTAGCACTAATTTTCCTAGTACTGTGTACAGGGGCATAAATACTTTCCTAGTTTTATTTGACATCATTCCTTTCCATAATACTGTAAAGAAAGTACTTGCCTATTCAGCAAGTAATTGCAGTAAGAGGTCACACTGAGCAGCTAACTATGTTATGACCTGTAAGTCATATCTGAGGCATTGTTTTTTCTGAGACATTCATTCTGTAAAAATAGTTGACTTGTTTCTTTCTAACTACATTATATTGTATTTGATTGTACTGGAATATATCTGATTGGATCGTGACATTCAACCATCACCAGCCCCTTCTCTTGCTTTTCGTATTTTCCAGCAGTTTGATGCCACCTGCAAAATTTACCAGCAAAGTAATAATACATTTTTTTAAATCACTGGTGAAAAAACAATGAATAGCACTGACAGAAGAACTAGTAGCCAATTGATCCTCTAGCAATTTGCTGGCATCTCTGTGTTAGCAAATATTTATTCTGTAGCAGTTTTAAATTCAAATACTTATGGAAGAAAGCCAAAAAATTTAGACGAGAGTTACTTTGCAATAGCTTCTGGAGGAGACTTTCGTTTGAGAAAGACTGAAAATATCCAAGGACATAGCTTCAGTTTTCAATCCCTTGAAAGTTACTAAAAATCCTTTTTTTACAGGTAACTCCCTTCACATCAAATCATGTTTGGAATATATTTATTTCAAAAAGTATCCTTCAGGGTTCAAATGACCTTTATTCTTGCTAGGAGCCAGTATCCTCTCCAGTATTCTATAAATGCACAGCAAGGGAATAGAAATACTGCAGCACTGTGTGGGACTGAAGTAGTACAAAGAGGTTATCATACATACTACATTGAAAATAGGATAAAAGCTATAAATGCTGATTCAGTTATCAGGGCATCATGGGTTTGTTCTTATTTATAAAATGATAGAACAAACCACAAAGGCCCATAGCAATTATTAAGGGTGATGTGGTGAATTTATATGTCCTGAAAGTAGGCTATGCACAACTGTAATACCCTGGGAATAGATCAGGAAGGGAATTATGACTGAGTTATGATTCTTTGCCTGGTTCCACTAATTCTAAGTAGGAAGAAATCTGTTTTGATCTCTATATGTAGAAGATTATCTTTAGCTCTGTGGGGACTTGATTGTGTAGGCTTGTTTTTCAGATGTTAGTAGTAATTGAAAATGACCAGCAACAAAATATGGGTTTTGCATGAGTTTAGTTTTTGCTTTAATTTAACCTAAACCAGTGATAAAAATTTTCATTGAAAATCTTCCCCTTAGGAACATGCCCCCGCAAAGGATGGCACTTCTGTAAAATGAAGGGGGGGTGGGGGGCTGAAGGGGGGGAATGGAGTGGAGAGGAGACTCTCCAGAAAATTAAATAGCTCCTAGTGCTTTTGGGGAAACTGAGGACTGAGGCTCAGTCTTGGGCTCTGCCTCATTCACAGCAGAAGACTAAAGCCATATCTCTTACCTCTTAGCCCAGTGCTTCAATGTGGAGGCTGTAGTCTGTTCTGGAATAACCTCATTACTTTTTTGTGTCTGGGTGTTTTGTATCTGGGTGTTTTGCATCTTGTTCTGGTGTTTCCTTTGTTAATGAAATAACACATGAAAAGTAAAGTCACATGAAAGTAAGAGCCAGCTTTTACTTATCATTGAAATGGAGAGAAAATATTCAACCTTGAAATCATCCATAACAAGAAAATCTCATTTTCTGACCAGCTCTAGCAGCAACTTGAACTGAACCAATCTGTTTTTATACTATATTTAAGAACAGTATTAAACTGGGCTTTATTCTTTTTTCAATTATTCCAGTTTTATACTATTGTAATACAGCTTCACTGAGGTTACTCTTAATATATGGCAGTGTGAGGAATCTAATTCACTCTGTGCAGTGTAACTGATTTACTGATTTAATACTGGAACATTTATCTCCTTATATTAACTCTTCTCTGCTTTGGCTGAGGCTTCTGTAAGTCTGAGAAGGTTTTTATAAATATAGTGTAGGGTAAGTAATATAAGGAATAAGCGGCCCTGCCCAGGGTTTCTGATCTCCTCACATCATAGTGATATTGCATGCAAAAACACAGAACTGGAGAAGAAACTGATTCTGGAGTCTGATCAGATGGACTAACATGAAAAGGGGTTGTGGGCAGACTGGAAAAGTCTTGAGCATGATTGTGAAGATTTGGGGACAAAAGAAACTTCAAAGAATGATGGCAGACCACCTAGGCAATGGCCTTCCAGTTGACAGGAGGAAGTAAATTAGTTCCTCTCTAAAGTTAGTTTCCTAACCATTCCAGTCTGCTTACATGACTGTATATATCTAATCTTTTTTCAGGGGAAAAAAAAATAACCAAACAAACCTTATACTTACTTCAGAACTAACTTTTGAATTTCATGTTCTCAATCAACAGTTCTTCCTTTGCTGCTGTCACCTTGATTTTTAATTAGGTCATACTGTGTTGCTCTGGGCCACGGATACAGCCTGATGCTTTAGTTTTTTTCTTTACCCAAGGTGCTCGCTTGCTGGCATGAAGAACGGTCCCGTCCACTTGTATGAGCCTCAGTTTGATTGTCTTTCTGGCAAAAGACCTTCCCAACTTCTGTCCTCTGTATCCTACTGCTGACAGCATTAGGCAAGTCCCTTTCCTCATTTTCCCAGCAAGCACCGCTCACCCTATCGCACTCCATCTGCGTTCCCTCCTTCAAAAAAATCCAAACACACAACCCAAACCACACCCAGCTTCATATACCTTCAGAATAAGGGGTTTGCTGTCCCAAGGCTTTAAAAACCTCTGAAGTCTATAAGCACGAATTAAACATTGTAGATCTTGTTGGTCCTATTCTTTGGTTCAATTGGATGCATTCCTGTCAGATTACCTCATATACTTCCACAATTCCATTAATGATGCCCAGTAACTCAGAGCTTCTGTTAAAACCAAAGATGAGTGTATTGGTTCTCCCTGTAAATTTGTCTATATTTTGAAACCAGGAATACACTACCAAATTTAAATGAAAATTCAACTTCTGTGTAATACTCATAATTTCTGGGATTTTTATTTCTCATGAGAGTATTTGTGTTGAATTTAGGAATTTAAGGTGTGAATTCCAGGCCTAAGAATGAACCTCTGATTTATAAAACATGTAGCAAAAATCATAATACAAGGTATAAATAGTAATAAACCAAGATGACAGCACCATTTTGAACTTAGGGTGGGGATAAAGTTGCAGAGGTAGGTATGGGGAATTCTAGATTTTGCTTTTGGCCATCAGAATGTTCTTGTGTATGACCCTGAGCAAGCTGCTTAGATATCTGTATAGGTGTAGAAACTGCCTCTCCTTGTGAGACATTACTGCAGTTGCATTTCCAATCAGTGGAGTGAGCTGGGCTGAATTTCCATCAGAAAAATGAAAGAGGCATCTTCAGAAGAGCCCCGGGCTTTGTCAGCTTGCTTCCCCTGAGTCTATAGCAGAACCACACATCAAGGTCCTTAACAAATCCAGCCTCTCCTCTGGCCATTGGGAGTTAGATGAAGGGTGACATAGAAAGGCTGATGGCAGTGGTTTTAATGTTTGCTAAAGTTTTGCTACATTCATAATGTAATGACCTTTGTTAGGCCTTTTATTAAGTCCTGTTACTAAAGAAATGATTTTTTAAGGTGTTGCCAAAAGTCAAAAGACCATGGGGAACATGATGTTTTGCAGCTAGAATAAATCTCAATAAACAAATCTTCTTGTTGTTGTTCTATGGTGTTTCTAAAACTTGTATGTTTGGCTGCTGTGCATAGTATCCACAGGCACATTATTAAAAAAAAATCAAGATTTTGTTTTTGTTCCTGTCCCCACTTCTTTTCCCCTCTTGCTCATTCTTCTTTCTGTCCAGGCTTATGTGCTGCCCTTTGCTCTGTAGTGGCTTTACGAGGCACTCATCCTACTTTCCTCAAACCACATCATCGCTCTTAACAAGGCTTTCTTTCGGAGAAGGGGATTTCCAAAGCGTCCATTCCGCTCAAATAGAAATTAAATAATTAAATAAATAAATAAATAATAAAAAAATCAATTAAAAAGCCTGAGCTAGCTTAAGCCCTGGCAAGCAGGCCAAGTGCAGTTAACATTCTCCATTAAATCTGAAGCACTCAGCATAATGTGGAGTGTTTGAGAACTACAGGATGGGCACATGTTTTATTCAGAAACCAAGGAGAGTTTATTCATTGCTAAGTGACTGTCAGAAAGCTGGCATAAGATGTCCCCTGTGATCTATTCTGGGACACCCAAAAGAATTAAATCAGAAGAGCAGAATTTTTTTTTTTTTAATGCTGCTTAGTTCAACAAGTAGTAGGGAATCCTGGAAAGGCCTGCTGAGCCCTCCTTTCAGACTATTCTAAGATCAGTGCTTTTGGTTTAGCGTTACAGTTCTCAGATTTTAAAATCGGTCTTCATTTAGAATTCCAGTTCACTTTCTAGAGGCTAGGCCTTGTGCCGGATTCAGGAGAGGACGTATCAAAAAGCTTTCTGTGGTGTGGAATGGTACTAAATCAGGAAACTCCAAGATTTGTACCAATCTGTTCAGTCTACTCTTTCCACATTCCTTTTTCTATGTTTGCACATCGCCATTTCCTTCCATGGTGACCATGGTTCTGCACTATACCATGGCGCAAGGACCGCTGGAGAGCTTCAGTACAGTGTGCAAATTAAAGTCCTATAGACAAAATTCTTCCGCTGATGAGTGTACAATTGAACTATGGAGGCCTGATGAAGCAAATGTCTCCTGCCCAAGTGTATTTAGGCAAGAAACAGGAGTCATTTGGGTGTCTTTGGCTCTGAACACGAGAAAAAATTTCAAATATCCAGTGCGGCTGGCAGAGTGATCTAGTGAAGCTAGACCAAGGCTTGGCCATTGCCCTTCAGATCTCTGCAAGGGAGAATATGAACTGACCCTGGGAACTCCAGTGCACTGATCGCATCCAAGACTAGGGACCTTAGCTGCTGTTTGTGCTTGCACTCAGTCTCTGTCTCCATGGAAACTAGGGATCAAAAACTGCTGGTATTTGTATTTTTTACCCAATACCAAGTCAGGGTCTGCCTGGGATATGCACCTTCCAGTTTTTGAGCAGTCTCTGAGGCTTCAAACCTCTGCTTTTGGTTTCACCAAGAGTAGCATGGACTACTTACAGCTCTTGCTCTGCTACTTTAGCTCCTTCTGCAAGAACCTAACTTTGGCATTTATGAGATACTATATAAGCACAGATCTGCTAAAACGATGAAGTATTTCTGCTGATAAGATTCCTTTTGAGTAACAAAACCTGTCTTTCTACAAGAACCGTAGTATCTCATAGACACTTACTGTGATATTGTTGGCTGAGCTGCTGCAAAAGACAGCCCTAAAAAGAAAGCTTTAATTAGGGGAAAAAAACAGTCTTAGCCAAAAAAGTAAAATATTTTTTATGATAAGAGAATAGACTTAGGGGTGGTGGTGTTGTACACCAATCCTACAACCAAACAGGTAGTGTACACTAGCATTCATCTATGTCTGGATGGACCTTTGCAGGGGTGACAGGGTAATGTAAGAGTGGGACAACTAGGATTTGAAAATCCCTTATTCTAGTTATTTTGTGTTTTGTCACTCAACATATTTTCAGTGACTCCTTTACTGCATAAATATTTGTGTCCTTTTGATACAGGTTGTGCAGAAAGGAAGGCAGATATGCTACAGGTAAATTTAAAATTCAATAAAAGATATTGAGAATTGTCTATGTATTCAGTTTCCCCTTCTGCAATAGCATTTGCTGCACAGATTGCAATTTCTTAAGATTTTGTTATAGTTATAGAAAACTTTACTCATGCATTCACTGATATTTCACTAGGAACATTTGTAATTGGCAGTATTTTGCAAGTTGTCATTGGTCTTGAGTAAACAAGTACGGTTTATGCTTCCTGATTGGATTGTATTTCCTAAATTGGAATCATTTTTAAACCATGGGAAAACACACATGTATAAGATAGTCTTAGGACAAAAAAAGGAAAGAAAACATCAGCAAGAGAGAGGAAGGAGAAAGGAAAAAAGTGTTTTAAAAATTACTGGTTTTATAAAGTGTTTTTTGTAGATTATCTTTGATAGATGAAAGACAAATTTTATAAAATATGGCCTATAGGGAATTTTAAAATTAAATCAGAAATGAGCATCCTTTGCTTCAAATTAATGTTCTTCATGACTTATTTATAGTGAGCATAATTATATTCAGAACCTGACCTTCAGTCTGCTTATTCTCAGATTTGCATTACAAAAGTGGTATTCCAAAAACTGTATTCAGAAATGAGCATGTCTTTCTGAATATGTCTCTTAGATTTAAATGCTTGAATTCCATGAACTTAGGGTACTGTAGATTCATATTTATATTATCCAGGTACATATTAAAATAACCTACAGAAAATTACCACAGGAGTGTAATAGTTACATTGCCCTGTATAAATACAGGTCCTTCTGTTTTTACGGTTGGTGATAGCTAGACTCCTTTGACAAAGTTATAAGGCTACCTAAGAATGAGGGTAGATATCCAATGAGATTTTGAAAAGCCCACCTTCTGTTAAACCCCATTTAAAAAAAGAAAGAAAAAAGCAATCAGTTTAAAGCAAAGCACATAGCTAGGTGCTTTCCTGAGTTCAGACAATTGCAAGAAAGGTGTTGCTTCATCCTTTCCTTTCTTATTGTAAACAGGATCTTTCCAGTTATCATTTCTATAGTACTAAAAGCAAAATTTTCTATTAGAGCTGAATGTAAATATCTTGTTCTCATTGAAAAAATGAGATCTTTTTTAAAAAATGAAATCTTGTTCTCATTGAAATCAATTAATGCAGTATTAGACTCGTAAAGAAGTTGTTTTCACATTTGAGCCTAATATAGATGTCTATATACTCACAAATCACATTTTCATTCTAAAAGAAGCTAGTATATCAAAAACACTCTAAAATAAATTTTCTAGAATGTTTCAGTCACATTTCATATTATTATTATTGAATATAATATAAATATACAATGTTTATAACCTGCTCACAAATAAATGTTCATAAAGACAACATCTTAACTGTGGCTGGGCAAATGAATTAAGTTACAATTCTTCTGTAAAATAGAAGACATATTTCTAAAATATGAGGGTGATATTAGTGACATCCCGCTTTTATTTTTTTTCCCCCAGTCTGTATTCATTGATGATTCCGTTAAGGCTTTATGAAATTTTATAGGAGGATGGAGTTCCTTCTTTAGTTTAAGATACTCAAGGGAGCTATGTATAGTCCACTTAAAAAACCATTAGCTAGCTGCATTAGAAGTCTCCGTATTTCTTTTGACTTTGACAAAGTAGTAAAATGTTATTATATAGGTAGGTACCTAGATAGCATTTCTTATAAAAACATTATCCTGCTAAACAATACTGAAAAGAACATTAAGGTTGCAGAGCCCAACATTCACAACATAGGAAATGGCAGAACAAAGGTTGCCCTTGTAACCTTAATTTGATGTTTTCTGCATGTTGTACAGTGTGTGGTGCCACATCTAGTTGACTGCGCGTTGTTCAAACACCCTCTGAAGGAGAACTGGGAGTTGATTCAGGTGCTCTTCTTTATTACTGTAGTACTGGAGTGCTTCACACAAGCAAGCAGTTAATTCACCGTGGCACCTTGTGTATGAGGACAAGGATTATATTAATTCCATTATACAAATGTGGGCCCTAAGGCATAGAGCTTGCACCTGTATGTGTAGTACAGAAGCTGCCTGAAGCTGGCCTCAAAGATAAATTTGCTAACTCCAGATTTGCTAATCTGCTGCACAGTCCTAGGGGCTGACCAGCACTGTGGATACTCAGAGAAAACACTTTAGATGTATCTCATGTTTTAAAGGACAAATGTTCTAAAGTATTTACCAGAAGTTTGGAGTAACAATGACATTTTATGCCTAGCCTTGTTGCTTAGATGTGTTTCATTTACCCCCAAGGTGATGTCTAGTGACCTTTATTAACAGAACTGTTGCTTGCTACAAAAGGGTGCAGAGTGAGTTTATGAGCAAAAGGTGGCTGCATGGAGCTGGGTCTCAGTGAGGCATACATAAATGTAATTCATAGTGAAATTTAACTTGAAATTTAACTTAACTTTCAATCTCTGTGACCCTTATAACACTATGTAACATAAGGTCTTAATTTTCCAAAAACAATCTGCCATGATTGATATCATGTAGGAATACTGTGGCAGAAGCAGAGGTAGAGTCCAGTTCCCCAGAACAAATTTGCTGTCTTAAGCATGAGACAATCTTTTATATTTCTGCTTCGTTACTTCATGTTTTCCAAATTCTGCAAGAAGTAAAGAAGTCCTATAGGCAGGCTCCTTCAGTGCATATCTTTGATTCCTCCTTAGAGCAGGTCCACTTTCTGCCCCAATTAAGGTGTCTCATGGATAAAAATAGCCTGCGTGCTTGTAGTTAATGACTTTTGTATTGCTTAAATGACTAAATTAAGGTTGCATGAACCATCCCTGCTGAGCCCTTGGCTTTTCAAAATTAAGAATGTTCTTTTAACACAACTTTCATGCATGAGTAATTTTCTAGGAATTTTTAGGGGGTCCTTTATAACAGCAACCCCTTCATCTCAGCATTATGTAAACTGCCCCTGCCCAGCAACCCCAGATGTCCGATGACGATATTCAATCGATAGCCACTCAGATAATCATCAAGATGCATTGTGTGAAATTCTGGCGCTTGAATTGACTGACAGTTAATTCCTTGTCGAACAAGCATTTCACCTGCGGATTTGACAAGTGTTTCGTGATGCCAAAAGACTGGTGAGGCTCAGGGGTCTTGTGTCTAGTCCTAAGCTCTGAAGGGAAAAGGCAGTAACAGCTGCCAACTCTTCCATCTCTTCTCCTTATAAGCTCTTTTCTTTGTTCAGTCTCTTAAAAAGCCCACAATTCCCTGACCTTCTGTCACAGCTGAGCTTCTAACTCAAAATACTTCAACCTCATATTTCTGCAAATCCATTTTAGGCTCTTCCCTGATGCTCCAACTTTTTGTTCCAGTCTTCTTATATTTAGTTTTCACATACAGTACGCACACCCAATCATCCTCCAACCCTTTGCTATTCTTGTCACAGTACATCCTTAGAGCAAATTTTGCCTTTCACAAAAATGTGAAAATCGTGCCAAATAGAATATTGTCTGAAGTCTTGATAATGAACAAGATAGCAAAGTTGTCTTGATTTTTTTTCTTACTTTTTATTTCATGAACAGCTCTACTACTCTTGCTGAAATAGCCAAAAAGCAGGTGTCTGAGAAAGGAAAAACTGAGCTCAAAACCCCTTGACTTTATCACAGAAGTCCAAGTTTCCAATTTTTTATACTTTAGAAGTGTTGTGGAGGAACCTGCAGTAAATGGCTGTGGCAGAAATGTCTTAGAATTTAGCTAATACATAGATAATTACTTTTTAATTCAACTTCTTTTTGAAGGAATCTGACAACAGTTTTCCAAAGACTTCTGAAGTTACGACAGCAATGGACCTGCTTAATATAGTAGCAATTATTCTGAAATAGCTGCTCTAAATAAACAGGATTACCAGCTATCATTTGTACGTATGATATGTGTTCTACCTTTTTATTATTTTTTAAGAGGGCTGCCTTTCACTCCCTTAACATTTTCTTGCTCCTCTGCTACAGATTTCCATATGCTCATAGCGCCAACGAGGGGGCTGTAACAGCTGAAAGGGCAGGACCATCTGCCGGGGGAGGGAATAAGTGGAATGGGGCAGGGTGCGAGCAGAGCTACCGACACAAGAATCGAAGCAGATCTGCTTTGGGAGGTTGCTGCCTCTCCCTTCTCCCTGCAGAGCTTTCTAACTTCTCTGTTGGGGTGAATGTCAAATCAGGCTGTGCTCTGAGAAGAGCTGATATCTTGGGTGGAGATGAGTCTGGTAGTCAGCTATCTTTTTATGTGGTTTTGGGTTTTTTTAAGGGCAGTCTTTGCACTTACAAAGCAAAATTAGCTTCTTGTATTCAAATGTGTGGGAGGTTTTCTTAAATAAAACTATTTAAAATGATTAAAGAATGCAAAAGCCATTTCAGTCCTCTCCTTTGAAATTTCAAAATAACCATTTTTAGAAAATGATGTATTAGTAGTAGCAGAACAATGAGTTTACTAAAACATAGAGTGGTTGTCTGACTTCTTAGCACTTACTAACGCCAAAATGTTTCCAACAGCAGTGCATACCTCCTGCATTTTGTCCATTTAAGACAATGAAGAATTAATTTATTTAATTAAAAAAAATCTATTTAACAATAATTATAATAACGTAGTCATTGGTAACATGTTTAAATTATGAGTCATGCAAAATGTGTTTCAACTGATAGTAATTCTTCAAATTAAATAGTGGCTGTAAATCTTTTTTTATGGCAAGGATACCTTGTGAGGAATCAATTTTACCTAGAAGTGGAGGTACACAAGAGTTTTCAGCTGGAGAATTCATCAGGATAACAAGTAAGGCTAAATTTGAGGTACTTGCAAAATGTGGGTTGATATCAGGTATACTTCACTATTTCACAAAAGCTAAAAACTGTAACTGAAATTAGAGAAGAAAGGATAGTCATCACTCCCAGCATACTGAACTCACCTGAACAAACCAATCAAACTTATTGTTAGTGCTGACGCATATCATTATGCACCTAAAAGAAATGATGTGAATGTCTAATTTCAGCCAAGAGTTTGTTTCTAGTAAGAAGATAAAATTCACAGTAGCACATAATGCTGTGGAAATATATTCTAAAGAGATACTTTTTTGTGCCTTAATGCTTCTCACAGTCTACTAAGATAATGTCCTAATCACTGGACTGTGGTAGGGCAGATGTTTCTCATTCTCTCTTATTGCAATTATTCCAGTTTGCATAAATTAAATATTAATTGGGCAAGAGAGGAGGAAAGGAAATAGACTTTATAACTTTTAATTTAGTTATCAGGATACTCATGTGGATGAATGAGGTTCAAGTTCCTGCTGTAATACAGATGTATTTACATAAATCAAAACATTTTCAATAGGAGAAATGGAGAGTAACCAACCTTAGATGATCTGAGCTCCGAATTTTAACATTCTTATCCTAAATAAGGCAGAAAAGGATTCAACTCCTCTCTCCCACACTAAAAGGAAGTGTTTGGCTTAAACCTCTGATGATGATGGTAACTCCTCTTATATCACAGCCTAAGGGTGAGATCCCTGCCCATAGGGTGGAAAAGTAACATTTGATTACTTCCTTTGTCTGATCAGATTCAAAACTATACCTCACATATTAAGAAAATACCTTAACCAGCAGGCTAAAGTCTAACCTGAGAGAACATGTAGGACGTTTGCCATGGTGATTCATTGTTCAAAAGAGAGTTCAAGACGATATTTAACAGCCGGCGTTCATCCTGTTGAGGAAAACCCTGCACTCCAATGCCTGCTTAAATAGCATTTTTCATACTCTATATCAAGCAGTCGTCAAATGAAGATGCAGGATTGTCCTGGGATTATGGAACATATTTTGCAAATACAGTATGCTCTCCTTGCTAGCATTGCTCTCCAGTAAAATTTTCTACCTGACTACACTGAAATAAATTCATTTATTTGACTGACATCCACACAGCTCAACAAAGAACTTACCACGGTGTCTTTAACCATGGGTCCTGTTTGAACCTGGCCTCAATTTGATTTAGCTAGTGACTTCTGTCAGTGGAATAGATGGTTATTGTTAGCTCTGTTAATTGACACATTTAGGTTCAGAGAGTACCTTTTCTGATTTTTCTAGGTCAGAAGAAAAAATATTCTACTCTTTAGGAAAGAAAGCCGCTTTTAGAAATCAGATTTCTGTACTGGCGTGATCCATATCTTGTTGAAGAGCAGGTGCTGCCTATATATTACAGTTGAAGTTCACTGTCCAATGAAATTTTTACCTGTCTACCAACTTAGTGAGGCTATTCAGAGTCAGAAACAACTTGGGAAGCATTGGAAAAGTGAAGCTTTTGCGGATGGAAGAAATGTTTTTCTAAAAATAAGAAGGAACAGGCTACTGTAAGTGCATGACTCTAAAGTCGTGAAGAACATGATTACATAGTAAGAGTCACAAGAATAAGCAAAAAATTGTAAATGAGCCCTTGCTTTAGAAGTGCCTAAAAACATTTGTTTTGGTGTCATATCGAGTGTTTTACTAGCCAGCAGGAACCTTGGCCTAAATTTTCTCTTGTAGCTCAGTAATACACAGGTAGCTCATACAGGCTTGAAAATAAGATGGAAATCAAATACCTAATAAAATTCAGAGACTGCCTGCTAGGAAAAGCCAAGGAGCAATGGCCAGAGTGTTCCACGTGTGCTTCAGGGTGCCTATGTATGTATGCACATATGTAATATCAGTTTTAAAAACAGATATGCTGTTCTTCTTTGCATTCACTAAAAAGTATCCAGTTCTGCTTTTAAGCAATGAAGTAAAATGAAGAGTATAATTCACAGCCCTAATTACTTTTAGTTTCACCTTATAATAGGTGAATGTGGTTAATGTGCATGTTGTTCCTTTACATCATAATTCATATCCATTTCAGCAGATGCTTTGTGTTTCTCTGGAAACAAGGAAAAGAAAGCTTCATAGGGTGGTGCTGTTGCTATCCACCCCAAACACATACTGTAGCTGTTAGAAGTGGTTCTCCCCACCACAGACACATTAGCATGATATTTATGGCCAGTGAGATTGCTTAAGAGCACTAAAAACATGAAGTGCTGTATGTGCTCTTTAATTAGGAATGTAATATACTCCGTCTGGAGTGACTCATTTTTGCAGTCTGATTTTTGGTTGCAAGTCTTCTGTAGAGCTTGAAATTTCCCTCCTCTCCCTAAAATAAAGAGTACTGGAATTTTTTAATGACTTCACTTTTTGCTAGGTGCTAGTTATGGTTTGTTTTTCATTTGGGTAGTCTAGTTGGTAGATTCTAATCTCAATTTCCTGAAGGAGCAACCCATACTTCTTGTTTCCAAAGAAATAATGAAGAGTTCCATGGCTAATAAAAATCTATAGGTTTAACTCTCTCTGAATTGATATGGGGGCATTCTGTCATCTCAAACATAAATCAGCCATAGCTGTAACTGCATGCTTCTGAGTTGCCTTTTGAAGATGAACAGGGATGTTGGAGACTTATAGTTCTGAATATAAAATGTCTTCATTTAAATTTTAGTAAAAGATATTAATCTATGATTTTTCTTTCATAGAGGCTGTATGTAAATATCAGAAATAACCACAATGGAGGACCTTATTCATCAGACAAACAAACTACCTTTGATTCTGGGTTTTACAAGGAATGAAGAGTGAATGAATTTACTGCCTTATCCTTTATTCTAAATCACCATTGAAATCCTCTCTATCTGCATGCAATGAAATGCCTACTTGACATGCAGTTCAGCAGCACAAGCCAAAGAGCAAAATCTATCAGAAAATGGATGGTTGATTTTGTGGAAACAATAGATTTTTATTAAGAGAGAGTTACCAGATGACTCTGGGGGGATAAGTAATGAAGCCTCCTCAAAAGTTGTCAATACTTCTGAGTGCCTTTTAGGGGACAGCATGAAAAAAGTTGGTGATCTTGCTTTTTCTGGACTGCTATGAAGAATGTTTGGTGCCTGGCTGGCAGTCTGACTAACTATATACAAAGACTAGTGTAGTGTCACTGAGTATTTTCTTTGAAGAGTTTATTAGTCCATTTCTCTTTTCATGGGCTCCATTTGCTCAACCTTCATAAACAGGGTTTTTTTTGAATTTGGTCATTTTTCTATTACTGTTTGTCAAACAGAACAGGTAAGCATTTTTCCTCATATAAATTTTTTTTCTCCAAAATGTATTTATCTCAGACCTAATCTAGTCTCATAAGAACCAATGGGACTCTTAGACTGGCGTAATATAGAGTTCTTTTAAATTCTCAGTTATTTCTGACTGTTAATCTAGTTGCATGCAAGCAGTTCTGTCCTTCTGGATTTCCAGTTTAATATCAATGACCAGTTCACACAGAACTACTTTCTTTCTTGAATTGTCTCCAAATGGAGATCAAATACAGAGAGCAGGTCATGTTGTTCATACTGCCTCACCTCAACTGTCTATTTCTTTAATAATCCTTCCCCCTCAAAAACTAATAGCAGACTGTGTCTGCCTGTTTTATCAATCTGTCAGTAAGATTTTTGCAAGATTATATTTTCCAATACCATCTGGTGACTCCTGCAATAGCGGATTAATGAAACTTGAGTGGAACCTGTTAACCATCACGTCTGCTTTGACATTCTTTAGTTAGTGTAAAACATTAACGTGCCGCTACCAAAGGAGAATAGAGACTATGAGACAAGTCCTCATCTTGTATAACCTGTTTTGTATGTCCTGATACAATCTTATGGCATTAAGCTGATTTTCATTCTAGCTGAGAACCTGGTGCAAAATGTGCATATGTAGAGATATTTCTTTTTGATTTGTCTGTTTTGAACCCAAAAGGGCTCTTCCAGTATCACCTCTTTCTTCACATTTGGTTCTTTTAAAATAAAAGCAGAAGAAGAAAAAAGATTGGAGAGGAAAATAACATAAGAAAGTATTTTAAATATCTAGTGCAACCAACACTGGACTGCAAATTTAGGAATGAAAGAATCTGAAAAGGACCACAATACTTGATGTAGAGCATGGTTAGTCATTCACTGGCATGTCTTATGGATTAGGGTGCCATTTTCAGATCAGGAGTTAGATTTGAGGAGTGTTTCAGGGATAAGAAAAATTTCTGGCAGCTTCAGGTAACAGTCAAAGGTAGCTGTTGGTACTATCCCTGGCTAGGGATGAAGCCGTGAGGTGTGGGAGGCTGGTAGTGTTCTCTCCAGTTAGCTAGTAAGTGGTCACAAACACAGCCTTGCCCTCCCTTTTTAAGAGAGAAATTATACTCCATTGACTGGCAAGCAAGGAAGAGCAAGAGGAAAGAAGGGGAGCCAAATTAAGAGGTCAGGCATTCTCTTGTCCACCAACCAAACAATCCAGATATAAAACCTTTCAGAACTATAACGAAAATAACAGGACATTTAGGTTAGGATTATCAGCGTAAAGCCTGACCTGGTTATCACTTTTAACTCTCAATCATAGCATAGTTAAGGTTGAAAGGGATCTCTGGGGATTTTCTAGTCCAATCGCCGTGTTCAAAACAGGGTCAGCTAGAGCAGGCTGCCCAGAACCATGTTCAGTCTTTGAATATCTTTAAGGTGGAGACTCCTTTGATGTTAAAGCACTTGGCTGCAGGAAAGATTGAGAATCTCTAGGACAGGAAGGTGCAGTGCAGATGTACGTAATGTTGTTTGTACCAGCCCTGAAGTGAGATTCATCACTATAGAAAAGGTTAGCAAGACAGGTCTCATCATCATTTATGTCCTTTTGCTAACCCTTTGCACAGCAGGGATTTTATACTTAGAAAAAATGCCTCGTGCTGTGTTTCTAGGTCAGTTTATGTAATGAATAAAGCTTCTGTTGAAGAGTGTTCATGCATTTATGCAGCCTTTCTTATTGCTGTTTTGTTTGTTTGTTTGTTTTTGATATTTTCAGTTTGAGATCTCTAAAACAGGATTTTAGGTCACAGTGTAAGCGCAGTAATAGTAGGACACATATTGTAAAGATGGAGCAATGATTGTTTAATTAACAGATCAATAAGTCGTCTCTCACGTGAATGATTGTCAATAATAAATGCCCAAAGGTTGGTTAAACTGCATTTCCAAATGCTTCAATGTAAAAATCAATGTTCAGAACTCACAGCGCTGAGCAGATAAAACAGCCTCTCAAATCTGTACTGTGGCAATGATATGAGCCCAGCAATCATAAAAATATATCTTGATCCTATTTGTAGCTCTCATGTGTTGCTGTGGGCCATTCCTGTTTATCCATCCACATGAACTGCAGAACATTGACTATGCTGAATAAACAGGAATGATCTGGATGAAGAAACAAAATGGTCTTTCAAATTTCTGGTTTTCTTTCACGCTGCCAGTGCAGTGACTGCTGAAAAAGCAAAGGAAATTAGTTTGAGTGTTCAGTCAGGAGTGAGCGAGACCTGCAGTTGTGTCATTTAAATGCAAAGGACGTTGGTGGGAGCCTAGCGTGAATTCAGTGAGGAAGGAGAGGGCTGCAGAGCACCTCCTGTCACTGCAGTCTGTTTAAAAATATGCTCCTAACAAGGATGGAAAAGGTTTGGTTACCAGCCTGGTGTGTTTCTGTTAACACTATACAATGAAAAGATCATGGATGATCATTCTTTCCAGAATTTGCTATACATATAATACATATACAGACAAGTAAACTGTGCAATCTTTGCCTCTCTATTGTATATTCAGGTGCACGTCCATGTATCTATGACATTTGCCTTTTGAAATTTATATTGAACCACTAAACCACCTTCTCCCTCTACCCCCATAAATTTGAGGATAGGACAGCTTGTTTTAATTAAATTTACATTTACGTATTTCTATCCTTTTATTACTTTGGAATCATGTTTTACAACCTGTGACTTACTCTAAGAGTTTAGGGATGTTTTACAGTTCCAAGCAAATGCTGAATCATAATTAGAAGCTATACATATAATTTCCAGAGGGTTCTTTTAATAGTAAAAGCAGTCTCCAGCTGATGCATTTAGCTCCACAACAAACACATCATGTCGGCAGCTTTCTGATGAAAGCTCCAACATGCATCATTTTTTTCCCAGTTCAACAAAGCATGTATAAAGATGAGAAAGTTCCTGAGTTTGAACAAGGATCATTTTCATCAGATAGGTCCTTTAAGGAGACAGGTGCATAACTTTTCTTATCTGTATTAAGGATAATGGCCATCCCATCTTCAAGACCACACTGATAAGATCTGCCCTACAACTCTTCCGTCCAAGTGCTACAGTGAAGGGGTATAAATGGAAAGATAGAAGGCATCCAGTCCAGTCTGTCTTTCTTAAGAAGACAATTTCTACCCCTATTTTTGCTGGTTTTCTGGCCAAAGTTAATCTTGAATTTTTGCTCTGGCATTGAAATGTTCTAAAGCGACCAGGGACACTTCAGTGCTCTTTCCTAATGTGGATACTGAACTTGCACATGATTCAGAAATGCATGGCTGCAATCTAGACAGCCTCTGAGAGCTGAAAGAGGCAAGAAAAATACAATTTTACAGAAAAGCAAACACTGATTATGTTTAAGATTCTCTTCAGCAAATATATAAGCAATTTTTAATGAGCATACAATGCTCACAAGATATGATGGGGACTATGAATAACAAATATTAGATCATTTCATGTTGTGACTGCAACTGTCTTCTACATAAATTATTTAATAAGGTTGCAGCTTGTATACTTTGCAATTAGGTGAAAAAATCCAAGTTCATTTAATTCTTTCACCAGTCTCCTTTGATGTGGTACAACTTGCATTTCTTTTTGATCTTCCAGAAAAGGGGGAGGAAAAATACTTTATGTAAGTGATTTAAGAAACAAGGTGTTTTAAGAACATCCCAAGGCCATTTGCCATTCTAATTTATGCAGCAGCATCTCATTATTGTTATACCTTAACTAGGAAAAAAAAAAAAAAAAAGGAAAAACAAAGACAGCAGAACATTTGAGAAAGGTGTATGACCTTATGCTGCAAAAGAAGTAAATATATCCATCCTATTGGTAAGATGAAGTGGTTCTGTGAAACATGATGGCAGTCCAGCATGGGCATATATTTCTCTCTTCATTGAATTCAGAATTTTACTCAGGCCTATCAGCACTGCACTTCTCCTTTCCAGGGCTGTTATGCCAAGTGGCTTCATGAATATTTTGCTACCAGGTATTCTTTCTGATCCTAACAGCAGGTTCTTGTAATTACTCCTACAAAAGCCTCTTCTACCAGATTACCAGTTTTCCCTTGCATTGGAATATAGCAAAAGTTCCCATCTGAAGCCTTAACTCACCTCAAAGTTCAAACAAAAGCTTAAAATGTGAACTTAGGTTTCATTAAGAGCAAATCCTACAGTTGTTGAACTCCATCTAATTAAGCTGTAAAAAAAGATTTACCTATAATTTTAAAGGTTACTGCAATAAAAAATAGCAGAATCCATGTGTGTCTGACAAAATGCTAAGCATGAAGAATCATGAACTGAACTGCAAGCAAAAGGTCCTGTTTTAAACCAGCTGACCCATTTTAAGTTGTAGTCTTTATCTTTCTGACTTCTCTTGTGCTGCTCTAAAAACATAAATGGAAATGAAGATAAAGCAGATAGGTTGGCGGGATACTTTAAAGAAGTGAAGAAACTGGCTTTGAATGTGTACTCTTAAATCTTCTAGATTGAGGGCAATATCTTTCCAGGAAAGACACTTAGGAGTCTGTGTAAAGTAAGCCACATTCTCGTAAAATGCCAGTATTAGTAATATTCTGTTGATTATAGCAATAGCCTTAGTACTATGCTGGTTTCCAAAGGAACTGAGAATATAGTTGAAATAGTCTCGAAAGTACTTGAAGTACAAACATACAGAATATTTTGAGCCATTTCATTTACTGCAGTTTTAGTCATCTGCCCTAATAAATGTTCATGACTTCCAACCAGCTCCTACACATCTTCAGTTAATCTGGACCTGGGTGAAGGCAGGAAAGTTGGACTGTTATTACATAACTTTTTAGTGCTGCCTGTCAATCATGTTAATCCTTTTAACAAATGCATGGAAAGTCCTTTTTTCCTGCATTGGATATACATTTCTTACAACTTATATTGTCACCTGGACATAAAAGAAACCAAAAAGAATTTCCTCAGCATTAAACAAACTGGTCTTCCTGGGTGTGAGGTAGAAGAACTGTTTTAAAAACTACATGATTGAATGTTGCTTGGAAAATTATATGTCATAACCATAAGATTGTTTTTAAATAGAATACACCCCAATGAAATCAACTTATTCAGCTTCTCTTACATATCTTATTCCTTAAAGCAAATTAAAAAGCAGGATTAAAGGTTCTTCATTTTAAGTGTAGCTTGAAAACTGTGATTTAAACTATCATTTTAGCTTTGGTTTTAAAGAATTTATTAGTGTATTTTGCACAGTTTATTCCTGCCACCTTTATTTGACAAAAGCATGCATTATGTCCAACCAATATCTTTCCTCTCTTTCCATCAGAAAAGCTATATTTGTTTCAGGACATTTATCCTAAAGTTACTGCTGAGCTGTACCAAGATGTCCACATTGAGACCAGAATTGTTATTTATAAGAAGGGAGAGTATACCTTGGAAGACAGTGGTTTTTTTCAGTTGGGGTATTATACCAATGTCCTTAATACTAGGATAAATTGCTCAGAAACTTTAGAGTAGTCAACTTCTGATTTGAATAATTTAAAAACATTTTCATGTTCTTTTGATAATGGTTATGTTCCTCATGGTTAGTGTTCCTAACTATTAATGGTAGAATCCCACTGTAACTCACAGAACAAGAATGTAAGAATGCCCTCCAATAAGATTTTTTCTGTAAGGTTAATGTGATCAATTTAAATTTCTGTTGAATCACATAGATTTCCTTACAGTGTTTCCTTAGGCACTCTATAGCTATAATGGATTCTTTTGGTAGAATTTTTTTCTCACTAAATACTAGTCCCTTGAAATTTGTCTGAAAACAATTTAAATAAACGACAATCTAAAAATATTATACTTTCATTTAGATAAAGCTGTAAAAAAAAGGCAGCCAGGCCATGCTGTGAAACAGAAGGGACTTTCTAAAGGATGACCAAAGTAACTTCCCAGATTTCAGGATACTAAAGGGAATGCTCTAAATCACAGCAGTTTTATCCCAGCTATCAAAGGGCTTCTTTGAACGTAGAGCAGCCAAAGTTAAGAGCTCTGATTGCCCTGCACCTCCAATACAAAGCTCTCAGCCCTTCTACAAGACTGCAGGGTTTCAGACCCAGGCAGCAGGGATCGCTAAGCATAGCACAACGAATACATTTCTGTGAGTTACAAGTAATTATTTCATAGTGCTGAGACATCACACAGAATATTAACCAACTTGCCTTCATATAAGGTGATGCTGGATAGTGTTTTTGGGCTGCATTACTCCATCTCACTCATTCCTCTCGTCCCACACCAAACATATTTGGAAGGGAAATACAAACACTCAGCTAAAGATTTAGGCAACGGTCTTCTTAACAAGTTAAATAAGAAAGGAAAAATACCTAGCTGGGATGCAGCACCCACAGATAAGGGCTTTCTTTGCAACTTTACAACACAGGTGTAGTTCTACTACTTTATATCAACATCAGCATTATCTGAAAGTCTGCAATGTGTTTCAATTACTTCATTAAATTTAAAATATTCTTGCTGATCTCACCTGGCCTTTTGGTATCTTATACTAAATGCATAGGGAAAAGAGTTGTCAGCAAGGTGCCACAACTATAGTCAGCAGCTTGACAGTGATCGCTTTTCCCTCCTGGCTGGTGTTAGGGAATATTTGAATTTCTTTTGTACAAAGATGGCTGTGAAAAAATTCCAGTGTTGGAGGAAAAAGATGCTTTCAAGGCTCAATAGGCAATCCAGTATTAGATTGATGGTAGATTAGCAACACTTGCAGGATAACAGTTTAGAATAAAATTAAGAAAATACTTGTTTTATAGATTTTTTAAAATATTTTTTACATAATCATTTCTAGACTTCTAAAATCATATCAATGGCCTGAAAACCAGAAATGTAAACTAGTGGTTAGGGTAACCATTGGGAAACCATGTACTCATTTCTGTGCTGAGTTCAAACAATCAACTCAAAGTAGACCTACCTGGAGGGCTGAGCTTGCTTGATGTCCCTGTTACACGGGAGCAATGGAACTGCCACCAAGTCTTCAAACCTGGTATGTGGTCCTAAGAGAATTTCAAACAAATAGGCAACTGGATGCATCAGCTGGTTAACTAGGTGTGTGTTGGTTTTTAAAATGCTATTATACAGAAAATACATAACCTCTGTGGTTTATTTTCCTCTCAAACTGGTAAATCAAACATGCAGAATTATAAGGCAATGAAGTTATGCATGTGTTTAATGTTAACCAGGAGGCTAAGCTCTTATTTGGATCAAAGGCATTATACATAACTTCCCTGCTACAACACTCAGCCTTAGTCACCCAGTGTGAGCTGTAGAAGTCAAGCTGACTCTTTCCCATCTTGTTCATCCTCACCATTACTACAAGCCAAATTAGAGGACTGGTGACAGCTGTGCAGCAAACCCTTTGTTATGCAGCCATGCTCTGATGGCAGATGCAAGTGATTGAGTATAGGAAAAAAAAATCTTCAAGACACATAAGAAGGAATAAAGTCTAGTTCACTCATAGCTGTGATGCTGTTGCAGGGCAAATGGGAACACAAAGCAGCAAACAGCTTATTTTTATCTCCAGCCTCAGCATATTCAGAATATGCACTGAGACAGATGTGTTTTTTAAAGAGATGCAATTTTTATCAAAACATCTTTCCAAAATAGAACATTTCTTTAAAAGTTCGTCTAAGACTGCTTTGAGGAATTTCTGCTCTTTCAGATTTCATTCAAAGTTGCTGACAAACATGTCCAAGTTGCTGCATAGTCACATGGGACTGTTTCAAAGTTGTCAGCTCCAGACTATCTTTGGCTACATGGCCCATCTAATCTCCTTTCCTGTCAATCAGGTTGAGAAGAAACCAGCCCTGCTGGGATGGATACTGAGGTGCCTTACAGTGACTACAAGGCTAATGCATGGCTGTCATAGATGTCAGTTAAGCTGGGCTGTCCAAGACTCTCCCTCTCCTGTGCGAAGGAAGTATCTGAAGGCCATGGAGGTCTCCTGGTGCAGCAAGGATCAGTGGCTCTTCCTCAGGGCCAGGGAGCTGCAGGGGCTCCCTGTGCTGGCAAGGCAGGGCCACAATCCCCGTGATGGAGCAGGGGCAGCCCAGAGGCCAGGCAGCTCCATGGTGATGATACTTAGCTAAGGTCAAGCAGTGAAGTCAATCTGCAGATCAAAGTCAGGTCCAGCAAGGATAACCAGGCTCAGACACAGCCAGTGATCTCCAGGTATGTCCATAGCAATGAGATCAAGCCAGAAAGCCGGTCCCTAGTTTGGGGTCAGGTTCATCAAGGCCCAGAGCTAGGCAGGGATGAGCTGGAGACCAGCATCAGTGAGGTAGGGACTGATGGCCATGGGCTGAGCTTAAATGGGGTTTCGGGCCATGGGCAGGGGGAGGCTCCAGGTGAGGCTGGTCAGGGTCTGGTGGAGCTGTCAGGGCCTCAGTGTGCCTTGGAAGCGGGTGCACAGTTGTCACAAGATTTGACAAATGAGCGCCTGGGTCTGGAGCGTCACAGCGTTGCAGAAGCGCTGAGGGCTTTGCGTGGCAGGCGTGGGGCAGTTCAGATGGTTTTAGAATTCTGTTTGTGTTAGAACAAGTTTAGGCTTTTTTTTCCATGCACTTGAAACTATTCCACCTAATTTCACAGACAAATTGTTGAATAGCTGCTATTTAACTATATTAAATGGGTGCTGCACAAATAGATATAATCTGTGTGGCTGAAAATGATTCTGTCTGTTTACGGTACCCATGAGGAGCACTTTATTGGGATACTGCAAAAAAATTATTACAGATTTATGTGTTTACTTCTCTGCCTCCCTATATGCTTGGGCTACCTAAAATATCTCTATTAATAACAATCCCATGTAACACAAAAACTAATCCTTTTTCGCTAGATCATATCTGGTTTTTATATCCTTATTTAGAACGTATAATAATAATAGCATTTTTATGTACTTATTCAGTTAATCGAATGACTATACTGGAGTCATAAGCAGAGGCAAGGGCAAACTAAAGCATTATTTAAAAATGCAGACACCTACAAATAAACACTTTAAGTGAAATAACTTGCATCTAGCTAAACTCTTTTTCTGTAATGATATATCCTTGTTCTACAGTTCTTTTTCAGGTGTTTGCTTTTGTGATCCTGCTTACTCCCGAGGTACAGTTCACATCATATGCCTAAGTGTACATGAATACATTTTAATGGAGGTGGAATCATACAGTGTCTTACCTCTGTGTGTTATCTTGCCCATCCTTAGTGTCAGCAGATAGAGATCAAGTTCTGATAGACACTTACAAATTGCAATAGAGCTATATGGGTTAAAAAAAAAAGAATATAATGTCTACACATTTGAAATTATGTTTATAGGACTTGTATATCTTTAGCTTTCCAGTTCCTGAAATCCAAGCTATTTTTATTTTTGGAACTTTAAATGCCCTTGAATATGTCTCTAGCTTTTTTTGCTTTTTATTTTCCAGAATCATTTTGCAATAAATATCTATGTTCTCTTCTTTATGAATTAATATGTAGCCAAGCAGGTTTTGATGGCACTGAACCTCTTTTATGTTTCAATTTATCTATCCACTAATTTTTTTATCTAGATTTCTGTTAAGAAATTTTACTTGCATTTTGAAGATAACTATTTTTAATGGCTTTAGTGAAGGCAAATTTCTGCTGCATACTAGTCTACCTGTGGGGAAGAAGAGTGAACTAACAACAGATGACATCCTGCTGCATCACAACAAGGTGCTGAGATACTGTGTATGTGCACTATATTGAACAAAATAGAATCAACCCCTCAGCATTTTCAGCAGTCCCTGTAATGTTCTTATTTAGCTATTCCTACATGCAAAGTGTCAGAAATAGTTTTGCATCTTCAGTTGTATCAAAAAAAGCTATCATGTCCAAGTTTTTGTGAGACTGGAGACTCTGTCCTTCTCACATATTAAAGCTGAAAAAAGAAGAGTTCTGAGAATGAGCCTTAAAAGCACAGAATTGTCCTTAAAAACACTAATTTGATGGGCTAATAGTTGAACAGCATTAAACTTTGACTTTCTGCAATGCATTAACATAACTTCATCTGGTACTGAATTGGATAGAAGATAAAATAAGAAGTGGGTAGGAGATAGCAAGATTAAGGACATCTGAGAGGCACTTCTTATACATCATTGCTAGGTAGCTATTTGCTCTGTCCTACATTAACAACTTTTTCTGAAAATAAAATATTTTTCCCAACTATACAGACCACTTTTTGCAGATCCATGTTGCAGCACATCTGCCCTGGGTCTATTACCTGCTTTGTTTCCTGCATCTCATCAATCCTAGGCTGGGAAAATGGGAGACAAAATACATTAGAGATGAAAGGTATTTTATTACTGGTATCCGACAATTTGGTGTTATTCCTGAAGCTGTGGTATATCTTCCCTAGAGCGTTTTCTGAGGAATGACAACAAGGCATCCAGTAATCAGAGCTTCCAGATAGATCAAGGAAAGGGACTGATGTAAATTCTGAGACCTGGTGATCTCTGACTTGAAATTAGGAACATATGGCAATGTGTTTTGAGATTGTTTGCTAGCTCCTTTTAGCAGTGAGCACGGTTAACTCCTACTAAGCACTGAAGTGTATTCTCTATAGCTAGCAATTTTTTAATCACGAATAGAATATACGCTTTCAAAAATTACCTGAACAGGCTTGGGACATCGTTATTATTTTCATATTCTCAGTTGGGTCCTGGAAAAGATTTCTTATAGGTGAAAAGATGAGAAGAGAATAATGGAGAAGGTCAGGTTCTTCTTGTGTGTCTAAGGGACTCTGAGATCAATACTACTCTTAGGAATAAAAATATGCCGTATGCCATATTTTGTTTGTAGCATATGTTACTGGTTGTTTTCACCCTTATTTTCCAAATATCTTGCAATGGCAAATCTCTAGTGAGAAATTCTGTGAGGCTGAAAAGGAATTTCCATGATACACTCCTGTTTTCAGATATTTATAACTTTGTATGAGATTCTTTGAGTTGAAATTTTTGATTTAATCCCAGGGAAATACATGAAGGTTAACAACAGCACTGACATAAAATTATGTAGTTTCAAAGAGGCAGCAAACAGATGTGTTCACTGTCCCTATTTGTTATTTGGATCACTGGAAAAGACTGCTAAACAATTCTGTTGTATGTAGTCATTTCTATCGTAATTTGAAATTTGTCATTTTATGTGGCTGTTTTATATTTGCTCTGTAACAATCACAATATTCTATTTCTGTGAAGTGAAAAAATCATACATTTGAAAATGTTTCCTTTTAAAAGATAACTTTGAATATATATTGACTTTTTCTTTCAGTTATGTATATGAGAGGTCCATGGCCTGTCTGGCACATCATAAAATAACCATCCTTCCCATGGCAATATAACACAAAATGCTGTTGCCCTTTCCTTTCCCTGACAAGGAAAAATACTTTTTCCTACTGAGAAAGAAAACTAACTTTTCTAACAGGTTACATTCAGAGTCATTTAGGAATGCCTGATTTTCACATGAGTAAATCTTTGGTGAGGAATAATGCAAAGTGTATTCTGATACAAATGACTGATTTGACTAGGAGCTTGAATTCCTTTTGACATCAATGGGCCTTGGAGTACCTGCATGCACAATAAAATTTTTCGTGAGATTGTTAAGTGTTTTGCTTATGAACTGTGCACTCTGTATGCATGTGCTGTTTGTGTACTGTACTTAATGTAGAAATGTCAAGCACCCTGAATGTCTTCTAGTCAGGCAAGGCTGCTTTCTGGTTATTGAGGAAAGCAGTCTTGTTAAAAAGGGCATCACTAAAAGAGAGCTAAAAAAAGATCTTCCTGCTCTACTCAGTGTCTACCAAGAGTTTTTTGGCTCAGGAATTTCTGAGACTGAAAAGTAAGAGATCCTGAGATCTAATCCGGCTGGCATTGGTAATTATTACTTTCCCCTGGGTGGTGATTAGAACAGCACCAGACCCTTCAGGAGGCCTCAAATGTTCACAGGGAAATAGGATGAATGATCTTATCGATTAAGGTATCAGATGCACACAGAGGTGAGGTGATTTAGACAGGAAAACTGCAGCCAAAGGTGGAAGAGGAGTCTGCTAGCACCTCTAAATCAGGCTGCTTCCCTTTAATGTACTTCCCCTTATATGAATTTATTTGCCAAACTTTTGAGCAGCTATTTTTGAAGGCAAGAGGAGCCCAGTGTAACTCATACTAGGAAGGTCTGCGGTGTGATGGATGCCCCAGAAACTCAGACTTGTAGAGAACTGGATTTTTATCTTCATGTCGATGCTTGTTGGTCGTGTAACTCCGGTCTCATTATGCCTACATCTGCAACAACATTTCCAGCAGGCACTGTGTTAGTAGGGAGATTATAAAGAATCCTGGCCTGCGGGCCCAGCTTTTAGTTCATCTTCCTCCATTTTCAAATGGTTCTTCGGGTAGGCTTATGTTGTGTTATCATATGATATCTTGGTTTCATTTAATATATTAATCATTTCTGCTCTTTCCTCACATTTTGTATGGTGAGGTGGGGTTTGCTTCCCTTTAATACAATACTTCTATTTTCAAGTGTACTAAAACCAAACACTCAAGCATGGAGTCCTGCAAAACACACAAATACTTAATGGTGCTCCCCCCGTCAGATGTTTGTGCCACATAACTGAACGCGAGGGAGCACACAGCTAACAACAGACACTTCCATTTCCTTCTGAAGGGCAACTTCAGTGGCCTTCTGATGCATGAATTTAAAAACCAGAGTATGACCCTGCAGCAGGAGGACAACAGGATCGGGTTGGTGCGTGCACGTGTCTCTCCTGTAGTCTCACTGGGAGACTGAAGCGTGTAGCCAGTCGGAAACAAGCAGCTAAATGATTCATCTAGACTTTCACATGGGGAATCTGGTTTGACTGTGTTGTTCTTGCTGTGCGCTGGTGTGGGTTTTGTACCGCCTGCTTAATTCTCCACTATAGCATCTGAGGACTTCAGCTTTCTCCCACTCTTGTCCTTTTAATCTCTGTACCCGCCCTGTCCCTTTACTCCACTTTCTTCCTCTCCTTCTTTTTCGTTCATTTCCCCCAACAACCCTCTACTCCCGAGCTACGCAGGTAGCGTTAATCGCTGGATTTGGATGCTCCCCCATTCCTTCCTTGTAGGTGAGATTCAGCTCGAGATTCGGATGCCTACCTTTCAGCAGCTACGCGTGAACTAGGTGTTCAGATTCCTGTTACAATAAAAGGGCAGCTGATCAATACAGACATTAAAGGCTGGAGAGCAACTGAGCCCTCCCGAAAGCGGACACCTCGCGGCTGAACGTCTGAATCACTCTTCAGGCTGCCTCAACCGCAGCGACTTTAACCAAAAGAGCTTACTTTCTCTCTTCTCTATTTTAAAGCTCCTTTGTCCTCCCCTCGTAAAGACACTCTCCCAGAAGCTATTGTGTGTCAATCTATTTGCAGCAAAACAGAAGAGATCTGAGAATCCCAATGGAACTGTAGTACAGATGCCTATTTTTGGTGGCGACAGCTGTATGTTCAGTGATCAAGTGGGGAAACTTACTCAGTACCTCGTTGGCTTTACATACGAAAACATATGCACACTCTTGGTTATAACAGGATATTGAAAAAATAGATGTGTTTAAATTCTAAGATCCTCAAGACCATATTATATAGTTAATGTATGTTTTCTCTTGGGTAGCTGCCTTGAAAATAACCTGATGTGATGTCGATATGTTTTTGATGTGCTAGAAGCGTCAGGACTACTTAGTCCCAGTAATTTTGTTTTGAATTATTTCACTGCAGGAAAAATGTATAAGGTCTTGAGGTTCTTAATTTTTGGAGTGATTATGGTCTTGTTCTTGTTCTTTGTATTTTGTATGGGTATCACCCCCATTCCCCCCTACTCTAGAAACAGAAACAGTTTAATTTTCTGTACTGGAAGTGATGATAATCTCAATTGCAATGTCAAGCTTATTTTGTATGAAGTTAGTAGATGATCACAAGCAGAGCATTTGCACGTTAGAATAAATAAGCAGTAGGATTTGATAAACTCCAAAAAATCAGATACTGTTCGCTTTTGAAAGATTAGGGTATTTACACTCAGATTTCAGTCACATTGTCATATAGCAAGAGTAACAGAAACATGTTTAAACTCCTACTGCCAGCTGAATCAGGCAGCATCCCAAAATTACTTCAATCAGCCAGACATCCATTACTGTGTTTGCTTGGTCTCATAATGACATTTCCTTCAAACACTTTTAATTTCAACTGCCCTGTTGAAGATTCATGATTTTCCCCCATTAATTTCTGTGAATAATAACCTACACTGTAGCATTTTTACTCACCATCACGAAACTCTCTACTACTGAGCTCTTATTAACTCTAGTTATAAAAGCATTAAGCAATTACAATTAAGAATGTTCCCATTTATATTTTTTAGGAGTACACTTCTACCTTTAGTTTGACCATAGTTATAACAAATTTTCACTTACATGTAGTGAATGTTTTTTCTTTTAATATTCTATTATGATGAATGACCAAAACTCAATATAAAACAGGCTATTTAGTGGGAAAAAAAGAGCCCCATGAAAGTAGAGCTATATTTACTCAGTTAAAACAACTACCAATGCATCACATTATATTGATAAGCAATTCACGTCAAAACACCAAGAATTTTGGATGTCACATCTTATTACAATATTAAGGCCTCTTGTTGCATGAAGCACAGTAGTAGCGTAAAGGAAGTAACAATTCAGGAACATTACATCAGCCTGGCATGAACCTCAGATAATAATGTTTCTGGAAAGCTATAGCTCCTGAACAATTTATGTATATTTAACTCTGTCTAGTAGAGATATTTCCTAGTTAAGTTTTAGTATTCTATTTTTAGTTAAAATTAATGTACATTTTGAGACAGCCAAGTGCAACTCTTTTTGTTATGAAATTAAAAAGGTGATTTTCTCCCCTCTCCTTTATCTCCTTAAATAAAGAATTTAAAATTATAGGCAAGTAGACCTATAAATAGGTTTCAGAGAATAAAATACTAAAACCTCACTGAGCAATAATTAGGCTACAGATTGTACAGTCTGAAAGTGCACAGGTACAGAGTTCCTGTTGATACATATTTACCATTAAATGATAATTAGTGATGGGTAAGTAGATGAAATATGTTGCTATCATGAACAATTGCAAGTGCTAGCAATATGCTCAGAGATCATTGGGTAACTCAATCTGTCAGGTAATAATATTGTCCTGGTTATATGGTAGATAGGAGCCTCTCTGGAGCATTGTAATTTTTATTTTAGCATAACAGTGAAAGACAAAATGCAAATGGGGAGGAATTATTATGCTGTGAACTTTCTTACATTAAATTAAACATGGATCTCTGAACATCAGCCAGAGCTGGATTAATGCAAGGGGAATCATTTTCATGGCAGAAAGTTAACAAGCAACCTCCTGTGCCATACATCTATTTAATACTACCTTCATCCTGCTACCACTGGGAAATATGACAAAAATAATAAAAAATAATTGTGAGGATACAGTGATCCCTATTGATGGTTTCTGCTTCTTGGTGCAGTTAATAGCCAACATATATAGGAGAGGCACATATTTAGGTTGCTGGACATTCAGCTTGGACCAAAACATGCAACTGATCTTCAATTCCATATGCTTTAGAAAGAATAATTCCTTACAATGTTTCTAAATTCTGCAAAGACAATTTTCTTTCTGCAGAATTGTGCAATTGCCCATAGACTTTGTCACAGAAAGAAGAAAAGAAAAAGCTCCCTGGAGCAAGATTGTTTCCTACAATCCATACTAAAATGGCATTTTTCTACTACTAAGTGTTACCCTTATTTTGTGTTACCTACCTCTGGTACCTCAGGCACCTACCTAGCTACCTCAGGTAGCTGAGTGTTTAATTAAGTTAATATTATCAGCACATAGACTTTCCTTTCCACTACTGTAACTGATTCTCAACTTTGCAAATAGATTGCAACGTAGGTTTTCTAGTGATGTATCTACAGGCTTGAAATAAACTCTTTTATTCATTTTTTTTCTTTTCTTTTTAGAAAAATAAGTGGTGGCACATGAGATCACTTAATTTTTATTAGTTTAGATATATTTTTGAGTGGCTAATTCATCTGAGTGTTGATATTGGTTTAGTTGGCAGCTTTGTTTTCCTTGAAGGTGATGCAGACAAATCATGCTTTTCAGATCTTAACATTATCACTAGATATATTATTTCTTATATATATATTATATTATTTCTTTAATTATTTTATTATTATATAATTTTATTATTTCTTTAATTAATTTACTGTTTTCTTCTGTCATTTTCGGAAGCTTATTTTCTGTGGATGTGCTAATGTACTTGATTTGGGTTTGTATCCATAGATGTTGAATGTCATATTTATGTGCTGAGAGGGAGACTGAAGTGTCTCAAATAGCCATTTTTGGAGTAGGTTAGTGGTTACCAGAATAACTTCAGCTTTGCAAAATTCTATTTGGTTAAGAAAGTAATTTTTATGTTGTAAAAAGGAATTCAATTTTTCAAATCCTAAAATCATAGAATAACTTAGATTGGAAGGGACCTCCAGAGGTCATTTAGTCCAAACCCTTGCTCAAAGCAGGGCTAATTAGATCATGTTGTTCAGGGATGTTCAAGTCCTGAACACCTGCAAGAATGGAGAGTTCACAGACTCTTTGGGCAACCCGTAACAGTATTTACCATCCTCACAGAGAAAGATTTTTTTCTTAATATTTAATCAGAATTTTCTGTGTCCATTGACTTGTGTCCATTGAATCTTGTCTTATTTACTATCATCAAATGACTTAATAAAGTGTCAAAACAAATTGTATTGATAATTCTTATGATTTTTTTTGTTATGAAGTGAAATTCTTTTGCATATTATGGCAGTCGCTAATGGTTTTTTAGAGTATACTTAGATTTCACAATATTCAGCATCATGGGTTCCCAAAAAGAAAGAAGATATTATGAATTTAAGTCAGTTTGACAATCTTATCATTAAAATCCTGTATAGCATGTGGAAATCATTTTTGAGATTGGTGTCTTGGTCGTTGGGATCCCAACCTGAATTTCACAGGAAAAAAAAAAACAAAAAAACAAAAAAACCAAGAGTTAGTGTATATTACATAAGGAAGTGTACATATGTTCCAAAATGCAATTTTTTTTTTTTAATTAAAAGACAGTGAGTGTCTAGAGAAGGTGAGTGTTTAGAAATATGGAATGTCAAAGATGCTGCTCCCTCAACTCTTTGTTACTCTGGGAAGAACATCCCTTATAAAGTGTGTCCTATGGACTTGTGTATCAGTTGGGAACTGCAGCAGGGTGGGTATGGGAGAACTGCCAAACAGGCATATATTGCCAAACGCTTGGATTCACAGGAAGGTACGCATTTGACTTTCGGTCAATGATTATCTTCTCTGGATTGCTTTAGATCATTCTTTGGAAAACAACCTTACAATACGAGAACAGACATTACATACAGAACAGGGAAGAGGAAAACCATAACTGTCAACTGCAGACATAAATTTGATGAATGATCATATCGGAAACTATATGAAATGACAGTACTTCTTCACAGATATGCAACATTTTTTTTCAAAGCTTTGCAGATGCACAAATGTAACTCTACTTCCTTTATATCACACTTGGAAAAAAGGCTTATAAATAGTTCTCAGAACAGAGAATAAGCTTACATCTCCCCTCTTTCAGGTTAGTGCCATCATTATTTAATTATGAAATCATGATCCCTCTTTCTTCCTTTTTCTGGTCTAGAGAAAGAAAATCATGACTGATTTTATTTCAGGACAGTATCATGTCTGTCTACAAAGGAGAGAAATAATCCCCATTTATAGCTAGCTGGGGTTTAAGACCTTCTTCTAATTCACAGACAAAGTGGATTTAGACCCACTTAGTTAAAGGAACAGCCTCAACCATACACTGAGAAAAGTTCTCTAATCAGCAGTTCCTATGGACAAGGGGACATTGTTCTCTGGGGTTCTGAAGTGAAAGCAGCTATAGATTAGATTGCTGTGTTTCTTGGTGGTATGTATTAAATTTGAACTGATGGGCCTCCTCCAAAGACTTAAGCGATAGTTGCAGTCCTTAATACTAATCCTACGTATTGGGTGTAATTTAGGCACTAAGCTATTCTTTCCTAATAAGAATCAGCTTATATAGCATTTCTTATTTAAATTCCACCTAACTCCTCTGTTATACACTTAATTTGTTTGCTAAAGAAGGCTTAAGAGCCCAATGATTATTGTGGCATTGAAGGATGCACTTTAAATATACATGTGATTTATTTTAACCAAAATTTGGTCAGATTGGAACATTTTGAGGAATACACTTACTAAAGAAAGAGTAGTGCCAAAGAAAGAACGCCATTTCCATGCTTGTCTGCTCCATGTTCATTGAGCATCAGCTGTATCCGCTCTCAAACTGGTTACCTGATAATATCCAAGTAAATTACATATGTGGAAATCTGAAAAAGCTGCTTCATTCCAAACTATTTTACTTTGTATGTTGAATGTTATATATAACATTATATGATAGCTTCATGGGTGGGGGGGAGGCCCACAGGGATGTGTCACTAAGATGCTTTCTACTTTCTACTGTTCTTCACTGTCATGCAAACCCAACAGGCAGATGGCCTCACAGAAGGAAATTAGATCATCCCTGTGTCAAAAGAGATCATCTATTTCTATTGTAAACTTTGGTGTGGACTAGTTTTTTTTAAAAAAGTAAATATTTCCTCTAACTAAATATCACCTCAGGCCTTGTGTGGGATCACAAGGACTGTACTTCAGGGTAGCCAACCTTATGGCACTTAAAGAGCTGAAGTTTTGGCATGACAGTATTATATGGTGTTGTGTTGCCACAAGGTCTGTATATGGATACATAAAGGACTGCACAAACCTGTAGATGTGGAAAGGGACAAGGCCACAGGGGCAGATGAGATAAAAGTTAGAGCTGTATGACAAAGCAAGCAGGTGCATTCAGTTCAAGCCATCACGACCTTTCCCTTTCCTCAGCTGTCTGACATGCCGTATGTGTTGAGACTCTTAGCCATATGCAGATTTTGGTGGCTGCAGAAAGGACAGCTGATTATAAGACTGCTGATCTAGTACAGTACAGATATTAATAATGGCAGCTGTAGTCTAACAATGCTGGTGAATCCGAAAGCAATTCAATTTGCTTGTCATATTGGCTCTGCTCATCTTATGGCATCTCCATACGGTGGACTCCAGTGTGGAGTTGATAGATTCTTGCTAGTTTTGGTCCAGGCAGCAGACAAAACATAGCTGAAAAAAGCTCCGCTCAGGATCACTTAATCTATTTCTTGGAATTTTAAAATTTATTTGGATGTCTCTATGCTGCATTGGAAGCTATGCTGTGGATGCCTAAGGAAGCCTAAGAAAAATGATTGTCTGTGGATGGTCTGCAGAAAATTTCTTTTCCAGACCTCTGTGGTGCCAAAAGGGTTGAATAATTCTTTTGGATGTGTATTAAGGAGATGGGATCTACAGCAGATTAGTTGTAAGGATCATAGAGAAGTATATAGTCAAGCAAAACAGCGCAGAATAATAGCCACACATTCTAAGATGTTTAGTCTTATGTATACTGCTTTTATTTTTAAAAAAATGCTCTCAGGACCTGAAGTTCTTGACAGGTAATCAATTGTTTGTTTCATGGTTGTAGCCAATAAATACACATAATCCTTGTTAAGAATGACATCCCTCATTTTCCATGCTTGACTCGGACTGATTCGATGATGATGATGCAGGAAAAAAGCCAGCATATGTGGTTCCATCTGGATATTTTACTCTGATTTTAAATATGTGGATATATAGCAACTATATCTACTTTTTAAGAGGTGCAAGTGGTAAATCCTGATATTGAAAAGACTGCAGTCCTGGACAGAATGTTTATTGTCTCTTGAGATCTTTGTAGGTCGAAAAAATCAGTCTGTTTCTCTCTGTGTTCGCAAAATAGATACATTGCGAGTAACTGAGTTAAAGAAGAACAACAGTACATGATTTAGGGCACTAGAGATGACAGAGAGAGAAGAGCTGGAGAAAAGAAGAGAAAAGTAGACTTCTGTTACTAGTTGGTGACTTGGCTAGAAAAACAGGAGACTTTTCAGCTGTAGCTCTACTTAACTGTTTAAGAAAAGATTTTACTGAGCATGTTAATTACAGAAGAGCTAGCCAGGTCTGCTAAATTCTTCTGCATTTTAAAAAGAAAAATGACTAACTGTCCGTAAGTATCTGTGTCCTAGGAGCTAAAAAGGAGTTTTTCATGACTGCCTGGAGCTCTAGTAATCTGAGTTTCACTGTTTTTTCTCAGTTACCTAACATAGTTCAGAAAACTTTGCATGGCAGGGGATAAAGTGCATAGAGTGCACTAGAGCTTCAGTGCAGATAGTTACAAGCTGGTGACATCAGAACATCAGCAGAGGAAGCATGAAGTGATTGCTATTCAACAGAGTATCACCGGCACACACTAAAAGCAAGTGGATGTGCCCAAGAGCCCCTTTCACTACTATTGGACTCAGCTTTGTTGCCTAAGAAGCACCTTTATCCATTCTGATCCTTTCCTACTTCGTCCTATCTCTCACCTGATGTTTCTTTGCCAGTAAGAGATGCAGAAAAAGTCACAAATCATTGCAGCGCTTAAAGGAATCTATCACTTTTCAGCACACAAAAATATATCTAGTCCAGGACAAGTTGACTGAGAAAACAGCACTGTAACAGAAAACAGAAGAAGTTAGGTACGTTGAGAATGTTTTCAGCTTTAAGACTAATTAGCGCTAGGGCCTACTTTCAAACAATGATGTCTTGACTGAGCTGGACATTGTCAATAGGACATCTCCACCTGACATCTAAGCAGTTTCTAGTTATTCTGTTAGGTAACTAGATTTATGAAATTTGCATATTGTGCAAATCTGTGTTCACAGAGGAAAACCAGGAGATCACTCTGCTTGTTTTCATCAGGGAATCTGCCTGATTCATGCTGAAGGGTGACTCTCTTGACATTCCTGAGTGATAGCATACGGGAGCATAGGCATATTTTCTGTTCTGTGGCATGAGACAGATGGAGGCAGGATTTTCAGTCTCAAGCTGCTAGACTTATCCTCCAGGCAGGATCCAAATTATTGTGACGTTCTTGAATGCCAATGCTTGCTCTTTGACCTTTGTTGGCAAGCATGAGCAGTGGATATGTCCATCCTGTGACTCCACATCTAAAGAAGCACCTATCTTCCTTACAAAGAAGGAATAACTTTTAGCTTGAACCAGTATTGACTGAATCTGTTTTGGGATCTCGGAATCTGAAATAGGGCACTGTAGGTCTGAAAGCAGTATTATTTGTCACTCTTTATAATGAAATAACTAGGTTAGTAATTCAGCTATTGAATAGCAACTTAGATCAGAGAAGAGATCAATAAAAAAACATAAAAATTACCAAGCCTTGCCAAAACTGTAATATCTATCACAGCTCACCTGACCAATGTTGCCTTCTTGTTAAGGTCAATGCTTATGTTATCTTCTAAATGCAATTTAATGATAAAAGAACAGAGAACACCCTTTGGGCATGAACCTCTGCAAAACACTACTAGCTTAGAAAAAAAGCCTGTGTAAGATCCATCTAAAATAGTGGCTGAGGAACAAAAGCCTCAGTGACCCTCTTAAAGGCAAGATAATATACATCAGCTCAAAACTGGATCCCATGTCATAGATCTTTTCGCTTTGAGCACCAGTGAAGTTAAGGCAAACTTAAAAAAAAAAAATCAAAACCCCAACTGGAGAAAACACAGAGCTTACAGTTCCAAATATTGTTGCAGGTCTTTAACAAGAGCCATAATTTCAAAGTTTAATCTGTTAAAAGGTGACCCATGTAAATCTCAAAGGTGATAGAACTGACCCAATGACACAGGAATGAGGTGTTTCCTTTTGCCCTCTGCAAGGACACCATTAACAAGGCCTCTACAGTGAAGGTGGCAAGGTGCTACTTCTCATCTCTTTAATAATTTAAGCTGGTTTATGAAGCCAAACCAATGTTCAAACTGTGAGGATGCAATTTCATTTGTCCATTTAGCATGACTGGTTGATTTAAAAAACAAAACTAAAAATCTGAGGAATGTAAAAATATTTTTCCTTTTATCTTTGATATTAATACTTACCCGTAATAGGCATAAGTGATTTTCACTTGGATAAAAAGGTAGGGAAGAGCACGATTTTTACTGATATCACTTGACAATAACTATGAACAACTGCTAATTCTGACTACAAACAGAATTAGGGAGCTTGTGCTAGCGTGACTTATTTCCCTTGCTATATGGCACTAACTATAGACATAGGTACTCCTACAACTGTTTCTATGTTATGTTGGACTGTTGGAACATACAGGTTTGTATAAATTGTTCATCTAAAGCGCTGCAGCACACCTGAACTTTCTTCTTTCTTTCCTTACCAAGCCACCTTTAAGACAATGATCATCTTCCTGAGATTAGTAATCGTCAGCATTTTCTTTCTGAGTACGAAGATTCTCACTTTCCCTGATTAGGCTTTATTATTTTACCTTTTTTACAATTCTTTAAGCACTAAATACATATTCAAATGTGCATAAAAACCCAGTTATGTACAGCATTCCCAATGCCAAGATAGTACCATGTAAAAACAACAGAGAAGGTAATCGTAGAAAATATAAGAAATAGTTAGAACCTCTCAAAATCTACCCATCAGAAATACATCTTTAAAGCTGAATAACTATGTGTTTTCTATTTATATGACTTGCATCAGGAAAGTGACAGAGAGAGGGAAAAAAATTGTATGGAAATGGGCTGAGCAGTGTAGGAGGATTTGGAGCGTTGTGAAGTTGTTTTGATTGGGGAAGTTATGATATGTCATGCAATAAGCCGCAGAGGTCTGGGCAAGTAAAGGACAAGGAGGCAAGAATAGTCATTTAAATGGCAAGTATGATGAGTTACCTAAGGCATTAAGTGCCAGTGACATTTTGGCAGCTAAGTTTATGGTAACCACATTGCTTGACACATTGTTAAGGATTGTCAGTTCTCAGTATTTTGGGGGGGGTTTGAGTCTAAAGCCTCTAATACCTATGGCCTTTCCACTTGATTATTTCAGCAAGCTCCCTTTCTTCCTTTCATTTCTTTTCTGCCACAGAGAATGAGAAAGGAAGCATGGAGCTGAATAACAGAGAACTTTAACGGTGAATTCAGCATTCAGGGAATTACGTGGTCTTTTTCTAGGAAACTCAGATGAAGGAGCTCATGGGAGAAAGTACCCATAAAGTTCCTGTACTAGATAATTTCCTGATCAATTATACTCACAATGGTGACATCCTTGGGGTGGGGACACTGGCATTCTTTTAGAAGCCCTTAAACCCTGAATTATCAGGAGGAAAGCTCAGCTGTTTGCACAAAGGCTATAGACCTCTCTTCCATTGCTCGGTGCCTCAGAGGCCGGAAAGAATTTCCTTTCTTTGTAACTGCTTTAGCGAAGTCTTTTCTCAGAGGTGAAGTATCTGGAAATTACGAAGCCAGGTGAAAGTCTTCCCTCCCTCTTTCTTTCCTAGGAAATCTGTTGTGAAACTAAAATAACTGTGGGAGTGAATATATTTATCAAAAATAAACTTTACATCAGGAGTTAGAAAAATGTTTAAGGCATATACAGCTCTGGATTACGTATAATTAAAAAGTGTTATGTATAACATGGAAAGGCTTATATTTTTGAAATAAGTATCGATCCTTTACAGTAATGACATATATGGATGGTATTAGAGATGGAGACATTTTGCACATTAAATATGCACATATATTCCTCACCCACTGGCATTTCTCTAACTGAAAGAGAAAATAACATGTCTGGAAAAGGAATATCAGAATTGTTGACTCATGAACAAAACGACATTTTGTAGGCCTCAGAACTAAAACGTAAATAGGCACCTAATAATGCAAGTTCTGAGTTTAAAATGTCAGAAAGCTGGAAAATGAACAAGATACGGGACTGTGTTGGCATAGCGAAGTCAAGAACTGAACTTATATTTGGCAAAATGAACACAGGAACTGTAACTGCCTAAAACTGTAAGCTTATGAAATTAAACCGCTTTATTTTGCTGTACACGTTACTTATAGAAAACATGCTGAAGGACTAAACAGCAGCACTTATAATTAACAGCACTTAAAAATTATTTCATTTTTGATTTTGAAGAGGAATACTTATGAATTAAAGCAAAAATTTTCAAGCAATATATTTTCTTCTTAGGAAAACACACAGAAACCACTCCCCACTTCTCTTTTCCTTTAATGTTTTTTTATCCTGCCTTTGTAATTTCTCACTTTTGTGTTACTTTTATGGACATTTGTTAATGCTCATATTTGCTGATGGCTGGAAAAGCATGTAGAGCCATTTTAGGCATAGTCTGTTGAAGAATGCATGGATTGAGTAAGGAGGCCTTAAAATGGATTCAGCGGTTCAGGGACTGTCAGCGTGTGCGTGCAGAATTGATGTGATGTGTTCTGTGCCACGCGGCGGTGGGAAGGGGGAGTCTGCAGCAATACATCTTGGAGATGACAAACCGTGAGCTGTGGTGCCTTGATACACAGCCAGGAGGAGCAGACAGCAGAATGCTTCTTAGTCAGACGAAAATAGCAACCTTTGAGTTCCACAGTTGCCTATTTCTTCGATATTTATTAATGGGATTTTTATTTAACATTTTAAGCCAGAAATTATGAAAGGTAAAGCTGACTAGCCAAGACTGCTTAGCAAATCAGACCATTTGATGTGAGGCTTTGCTGTGCTTCTCCCGATGCCAGGAGAAGGCGCGAGACCTGCAATGGTTCTGCCAGGAGCAACTGTGTTAGAAAATACGAACTAGTGCAGCATAGCTGGACTTCATTTTCATATTTAGATGGGTATAGGAGTCAGTCAGCATAAAACAGAAAGCGCATGCTCAAATGTCCATTGAAGGTAAGAGAATAGATTTGCGGGGGGGAAGCAGTATTTTCTCTCTGGTTTCAGCCTCTGATCTGCTGTCCTCCCACTCGGTCCATACTTACCAGGGGTTTATTAACGTTACAGCCATAACTGGAGATATTCTCAAAGTCTCTGGGGAAGGAGGACTGAGAAGCACTGCTAGTACCTTTCTGTGCTTCCAAAATGAAGGCCATCAAAATATTTCTGCATGTTACCTGGGGAAAGACCTTTTTGTTTTCCCTCTGCCCTCTCTGTCTCTACATTAATTTAACATCTGACTAGATAATAATTGGATTTTTAACCTAATTCTTATCAGAAGGTAGCTGATGACTGCCTATAGCTTCTATGTCTATTGTTCAACAAAAAATATTTTCAGTTTTTGAGCATGAATTTTTAAAATCGTAAACACTATATATATATGTATACCTGTGCGTCCTTGTTCATTGAAAAAAATGTCAAAAATTCATTCACAAATAAAGCTCTGTCTCTTGTGTTCAGAGAAACAGAATTCAGCAATGTCAGGAACATACTGAGAGAAAATGCAGTTTTTAATAGCTATGTGGATGACTGCATTGTAATAGAATTCACTTTCATCCTTATAAACAAACATTAAATATATGCTTGTGACACAATGAAATGACAGAATGAAGTCAAACTCTATAAATGAGAAATGTGTTTCAGCTACAGGCAAAACTGAAACAAGACTTTAATCAATATAATCACAAGGAATTTGACAGAGGGTAATTACAAAGAAGTAGAAAGATGTCAGGACTCATCCTCATATTTATGTTGCTACAGAATAGGTACGAGACAGGGACTGCACAATAAAATAAAACAGTATATTTATATTGTAACATTAGATATCATTTAGCTTCTCATGCTTATAGACCCCAGATAACCCCCTATTCTCTAATAAGATTCAGATATTTTAGTCATAATCACTGGAAACAAAAGCCATATCTAGGCATCTGAATAAAGAATAACCTGGTTTTGAGACATCCTGGCTACCACCAATTCCTTTTCTTCTAAAGTGTGAAGATTGCTTAACAAATTTGAAATTAGCCTTTTATATTGGGTATACTATACCAAGTCACCTACGGCTAATTTTTGACCCCTTTTTCTGCCTCCATTGATGTAAAATTGTGCTATATCAATGGAGTCACACTGGGGTAAGTGAGGTCAGTAGTAGGACTGATTCAGACATCAGTGCTACAGGGAAAGTTACTGTGCTGTTTAATAATCATTTTAAGACAGGGTCAAATTTATGCTTTGTTTAGTGTCAGGTTTTACTGCATCTGGTTTACCCAGACAAGATGCTATATTGTGTAACAGGACCTTCTGCATTGCTTCCCTAAAGTAGTACCAAAAAGTGGACCACACATATACACGGGTTTGGCAACAGCTGCTATACTGCTCATTTGTGGATTCCTATTTCTTTTCTATAATAAGTTTCTTTGATGTTCATCACTGCAATATCTGAACATATTAAGTAATAAGAAGAAATGAGTTTTCCTATATCAGGCAAGAAAATAATAACTGAGCCTCTGAAGCTACCCAGAAGGACTGTGGGAGAACAGTGATTAGGACATATGTCTCCTGTTCTGGGCTCCACACAGCCTGACAGTATATCCTTCCTTCCAGCAAAGTTAGTGTACTTTATGGAGTGAAAGATTATTGGCAGAACTTCTCAGATTTAACTGCTGTCAGTGTCAGGTATGTTGCTGAAAGACTGTGATTCCTTTACTCATGAGACATCTGAGCAGAGGAAGCAGTCGGAAATTAATGGGATGGTTTGCAGAGTGAGGTGTCACCAACCTGAGCAAGGGTGACAGGATTTCAGCCTTGAAGCTACCCAAGAGTAATTCAACATAGTTTTAGGAAAATGGGTGTTGGAGCTGTGTGGGAGGATATAAAATATTTCAGCGATGTGTGGTCATCTGTAGCTAGAGATCTAGCCAAACACAAAATAAGCATATTTTAGGGTAAATGAATGTTAATAAATTTTGAGAGTACTTGAATACTGTCGTAGCAAGCCCAAAATAACACATTTTAGAAATGAATTTAGAAATGCAAAGAGAAGCATTTTAAAGGCACAGTTACAGTTAAGTTATAGGAAACTGATACAGATCCAAAACAGGGCTTGTGAACCTTATATGGGATTTGGTTATATATTCAAGATTTTCCCAGTCAAGTGCCAACTACCTCTGGAACTCACAGACTCCATAGATGCCTCTGTTTCTGATACGCTCTTAAATTCTGCCTCTCTAGACACCCAGAAGCATTTCAGGTTTTATGCGGCTGAGAAGTCTTCCCCTCAGCCGCTCCACAGTGCAGGAAAGAATTTGTGATCCATTGTGTGGGAGCCACAGAGCATGACAGCAGCCTGGCAGTTAGAGGTTTCCCCTGGGTCTGGCTTCCAGCCTTTGCTCTGAAAAGCAATTTTAGCATTTAATACTGAACTTTAGCATTTAATAATGAACTGAGTGAAATGAATGATCAACCATGATCGCCAGAGCCCATCTCTCCTTCTTTCAAATGAATGTCCACCCAAGAACCTGAAGTATTTTTACTGCCCAAAGCAACTTGAATTTTTTGCGGTGTCACAGTTTCAAAAGTGAACAGAAAACGCTGTCCCTCAAGCCTGACTACCCTTTCGTCAAGGGGTCAGAGTACTTACCAAGAAGATAGATGTGGATTTTAAAGCTCTTAGGGTCAAGTGTGTCCTGATTCTGGATTTAGAGCTGTGCGCTAGTCACAGAATTATTGTATACAAAGATTGTTTAATCCTCCTTTGTGCATTGAAAATAAATGCTCATGCTCCATTTTTTAAATAAAAGATAGGCTGCTGTATTCAGAACATTGAGCTGTGGCTGTCAAGTCTGGGGAGTAACATGGGGGTAACACTCAGCAAAGTGCTTAGGCCTCAAAAAACGTTGGGATGTGTTAATCACCCCTTTTATTGTTTCCTCCTGGTAATGGACCACTGGCATCAGTGAATTCTTTTCTAACTCACACAATTTATTATATATCCAGAGTTCATCATTTTTATCTGACAGCTCAGAGCTGTAGGAAGAACAACAGGGACTTGAATTAATCCTGGTGCATTTCCACAGCTTATAAATATTGTGATCCATATGTAAACCAGACATTTTACCACCAAATAATTCAGAGATTTTTTAAGAAAAAAATCAAATGAAATGGAATAAAAATAAACTTTTCAGAAAGCGGGGGTTTTCTTTTTCAAGTATTAAAGAAACTAAGTGATGTCTCAAAATTCTGATGAATCATTTTATGTCTCCATCCATCAGTGATAAACATTTTCATAGTGCACCTTTACTAATGGTTGCTGAAGTTCATTGCAAGAAATTACAGTAAAGGACTGAAGTCACTACTTCTCCAGCTATTTATCCTGAACTTTGCTTCTATGCCCTCCATTAATAGGCTAAATAATACATTTCCTTCCATAAGCAAAGCTCCAGTGTTTCTTCTGAAAACAAATCTCTTTCTTTCTCAGAGGAACTTCTAGGCCATAATAATTCTTCTCAACTTCTCCCTCTAATTTTTAGGATGACTTACCTGAGCAGAAAAAGCCCATTCTCTTAAAATCTTTTTACAGTGAGAAGCATTGAAAGTTATATCTCTTCTAGACTAATCCTCTCTTGGTGAGATATAGACTCTAGTCTAGTAACACAATCCTAAGTAGCGTTATTACATAATGCTGAGACCACTTTGTCCTGTTTGCAGTTTACTATGCAATTCTTGCAATAGGATCACCATATTCTTCTGCTGAGTAGACAGTTAAAAATCTTACTCTCCACTAGGCAGCACAGGGGATATTTAAGTCTTGTACTGAAGCTTTCAGTAGAGACCAGATGTAATGTCCTGGAGAAAATGGTTTTTCAAATGAAAATATATGAAATTCTTAGTATGAACCAGATGTGTGTACACAGCTTTGCAAAAGCAAATGGAGTGGCTTGTAGTGTAGCTATGCAGTGCATATAGTGCCAGGAAATATTACCTTTCCCTCACTTATTGACCCGCTCTTCATGAGAACAGAAAAATTGCTTAGTGAGGCTAGCTTCTATTGATTGTGCATTTAGTCTGGGGTTGAAGCTCAAAAATATTTGAGTCTACTCCAAAATACAAGGTTACAGCCTTTCTTAATGTTAGAAAGAGGATTTCTAAAAAGCACTCATAGTTTGGCTAAATTGTCCTTCCCATGGTAGGACCCCAGGGAAAACAAAGCTCAGTAAATACCAAAGGCCAAATCTTCAAAGGCTATCTGGGTTCCTAATAACACTCCAGAAACACAACTTGCTATGATGAATGTAATTTTTAAATTTGCCTACATATTTCAATCTTGGAAAAGATTTCTTTTCCTTTTACCTTGAAAAATAATAAAAAACAACATAATCAAAATCATCAGAAGATGAAGTAGTAATAAAAGTTACAGTGTGCTATTTCTTTTTTTTCTTTTTTGGTCCAGATTGTATGCTTCTTAATATATATCTAAACAGTTTATTGTCTGAGACATTGTACCACAAATCCAGTAAATAGAATGCCTGAGGCTAACCTGGAATCTTAACCCATAACTGATATTTTAACTTCAATAAAGAATTTGTATCCTATCTAGATTGGGATTTCAGCTGTGCTATAGTAACTCAATTTTGTTGGCCCTACATCATATGTTAGTAATCCAGAAACCAGTGCATAATGTAAGTACCAAGTATGAGAAAGGAAAAATATCTCAATTACAAGAAAATGTATGCAAAGAATAAAAAAGACAACATTCTTAGAAAAAAAACATGGTGACAGGATATCTTAAAAGGAGTCAGACTGGAACATAATAATATTGCAACTAGTTCCAGAGAGATTGGCACAAATTCATTTTAATTACTAGCACCTTCTGGCTTGTCAGCTTGCATAGGCTCATTGGCCCTGCACTGAACCAGGGCTCTATACGATCCATTTTAATTCAGGACAACACAAGCAAGAGTACATATATGAAGGAATGTCACAGCTGGCAGACAGTGATAAATATAAAATATAAAAAGCTTTCTAATTTTGCAGACAGTCTCGCATTGTACTTATTTGGCTTGCATTACTGTGCTGCCATACAACAAGTGGCAGCACAATTAATCAGGAGTATCACAGGGTAATTTGTTATGACAGAGAGCCATGTGTGCTCATTAAAGACAGCTTCTCTTTCATCCCTTTTTATTATGTGCCTCCCTTTGTGATTCTTGTCAAGGAACTGGATTATACAACACCACGAAGTATTTCCAGGACGACCTGAAGATAAGGGCTTACGGGCGCTGATTGGAGGTATTGTAGGGTGTAAGTGAAGTTTTACACCATCTATACTGCTTTACCTACGGGTGATGGAGGAACCAGAAAAGCTGTACACTGTCAGGCAGAATGAGGATTAAAAAACCCAAAACAGTGGTGGTGATCAGATCTGTGGTATTTGTTAGTCCAACTGCTGTTCTGTTACCACCAGTTAAGCGTTCTGCAGTGACTCTTTCAGCCTCACGAGACCCCAGACCACTTACTCCCACCACCCCGCCTGCCAGACAGGAGGTTTGTTTAGCAAAGCGTGCATGGGATATGGGTAATGGATATGTAATGACCCAAATGATTGCCCTCCTGATCAGCCACTACATAGATCAGAGGGCTTTTCTGTTCTCTGTGATTGTGTTTTATGGCACTCTTTTCCTGCTGGCTCTGTATTACCACAAATTAGGCTAATACAAAGATTTTAGCTTGTACTTTTCACTGATAACCTTTATAGCATAGCTGGGCTTGTGCACTGATCCCCTTTAGCTATCTAATTGTTGACCTTATTTGCTAATTTGGGTAAATATATGTTTAGGCATAAAGTGTAGCAATCTAACCACTCATCTCAAGGATCTCAGTACTAACAGACAAAAATACTTATGCCACTTCACCCTTTTACATAAATGTAATTTTTTGCAATTCCTTTTTAAATTAAAGTTTGAATGCCTAAGATACAAATGCTTATGCCAGTAAGACAAAGACTAGATCTATGACACAGTTACATCATGTTAATATGCAATAGTATAGATTATTTGTAGTAATCTATGTTCTGGATTCAACAAAATGCACAAATTTCTAGAATAATGTACCATTCTTTGATTTGCTTCCAGTAGCATCTTTTCCCTAAAGAACTGAAAAAATAGCCTACAAAATTGAATATGCTAGTAACAAATCAATTTTTTCTAATATTGTAAAGGACTAAAGTCAGTCATGAAGATAAATAATGCTGTCCGACATCCACTTTGTGCCAAGGGGTAATGAAGAATGTTGAGTTTTTGACTTCTGATTCCATACTTTAATTGTTGGAAACTATTAGAATATTGCTGAAAGCATCTCTCAGTTATTATTCACTCGCTAAGAAATTCTGATATGAATTACATATGAATAAGTATGTCAAAGGGAAAGCTTGCAAAAATATACTTTAAAATGGAGCCACTTAAAATATATATTGTTGTGTAAGAAGGAATTGTTTTAAACAATATTCTTGCTTTTGGAAAAATCTACCAGAAGCAGGAGAATATTTCAAAATAGCACACTTTTTAAAGTCTTTTTTTTAACCTAATTATCCTGCACATTGTGTGAAATGATAAAGGCCTCCAATTGCCTCTCTCATGTGCATCTCATTACTATTTGCTCTTTCACTACTAATCCACCTCCTCACAGTTTATTTTAGCATTCAAAATGTCTGACACAGGAACTTCAGACATACATGATAAACATCAAAAAGATCACTCACATCAAACTGACAGACAAAAATGTCCTCTGATTATTAATCTTCCCTTTAAAAAATATATAGCTTTCACTAGTCTGAGACCTACAATGAGTAATACCCAACGCTGTTCCAGTAATAGGATCAGTGGAGCACAGTAAATACATCATGTTCTGCTGGGCTACTTGAGCGAGCTTCGCTCTACCAGACCGCAGTCCTCTTGCCTGCCTACCCTTTGGATATTGAAATTCTTGAGATTTTGACAGGCTTCTGCAGCACAACAATTTTTCAGGCAATTTAGAGATTTTAAAACATTGTAATTTTGTTGTAATTTTCCTTAGTTAAATGATTTCATTATTGCCTGAAGGGAACACTGTTAGGTTTTAACCCTTCTAAGGGTTACTGAAGGTGAGAAAAACAGTGTGTATATTTAAATAACAATGAGGATGGTTTCAGTCTTGTTTGCTGTGTTAGGCTTGGCCAGACATGCTGTTCTGGAGCTGATAATTTATCAAAGTACTAAATAGCCAATTGTCATCAAATTCTCTCCTATGGATAATGCAACCACCTCACAGAAATGTGGGTTTCTGACCCTTGGGTTGCCTTTGACATCATTGTTGCTTAGAAGGTATTCTTGAATTTCTGCAAGTGGATTTATATACGCTTATATTTTAAATGAGCAGGTAAAACTCTGAAGTCAAAGGCAGCTTTTATGTTGAGAATAGTGAACTCTATCTCCACCAGAACCTTACAAACCTCACTAAAATCTTTCTCTTTTTGTCTTGACCTTCAGTGGTGGTATAATACAACAAAAGTAAATACAAACTTGCTACACCCTATAATGAGTTGCAACACGTAATGCCAAAAAGGTGCATTTTTTCCCCCAAGTGCTAAAACATTGCAGACTCATCATGCATTTGTGTGTGCCTTCAGTGAGGATTTCACTGACCATCCCAAAACTCATGAAGACAGGCATGTGGCAATTCAGGCTAAGCACAAAAAGAAGTTTGCAGGAGAAGGTTACAAGGTGCTTTACAAGTTAGTGGCCATTTTTTTTCTCTTTTCCACCACAGCACAACTAAATTTTATGCCTTGTTAGTTTTACCTGAATAGTGGATAAATTATACTGGTTTTATTTTGTAAGATATCATTCTCTTAAGTCTCCATTGTATTGTATGCACATACATGCTCACATACATGTACACACAGAAGTCTACTACAAAATTTTCTTTTGAGAATCCCATCAGCTAATAAACATCAGAACCAGCCCTGTCTGCAGATATTGTGAATAAGCTTCTACATGTTATTGCATCAGAAAATCTATCATTTTAAAGAAGAATTTAGAAAATGTTTTCAGTGTAACAATATCACGTGGCAAAAAATGTTTGCATATGTTTTCAGCTTATTTCTCTACTAGTTAACCTTCTTACATGAAAGGGCTAGCTTAGTTTATCACTTTCATATATTAAGCTTCATATTTCTACTATAAATTACATCTGCCTTAAGGTAGTTCCATAACATTTTTATGAGAGTATTTCACTGTTCAAAACAGTCTACTGATAATTTTGCCTAGCAACAGCAATATATTAATGTATTCCAGCATATAGATAGCAGAGTTACTGAAAAAAAGTTTGGAAATCACATAGCCTTTCCATTTCCCATACAAAACTAATACGTGAAGCAAAATACAAATAAGGAAAGAAATAAAGCTAATATCCTATGCCAATCCTACAAGGCAGCAGTTTAACATAATGGTTCAATCCTGATGTCAATTAAATTGATGGGGATTTTATCATCCAGAAATAGATATGGGACCTCAGTGTAAACCAGAGATAAACAGAAAGGTAACCATCTTTGAAAAGTCACATCACCCAAACTCCACTGGAATGGGAACCTTTCTCAATAGATCTACTTAAAATTAACAGAAGTGCCACACCAGGAATGAGAAGGCGACCAATCATCCTGGAGGCTGAAAATAGGGATTTAGTTCTAAAAGCCTTCATACACTTGTATTTTCCCATTGGACATTTGTTTATGCTACATGAGACATATGTTTGCAGATTCAGAGTCACAGAATAAAAGTGCCATCTTCCAACCATAATCATATAAACTATTGCTGGCAGGCAGTACAATTTGTGTGTGTTTGAATGTTTCTCCTGGTTATTTCATCCCCATCTTTGCATCTTTCTAACTATTTTCACATATAGACTTCTGCTTGAAGAGGGTCTGTGTCCCTCTTATAAATTGTTGAATTTCTAATTTCCAAAAAAAAAAGATTCAGCAGAGTGCTTTGTCAATGAATAGCACATAACATATACAGGTGTGTGGAAGAGGGAGAGTCTCACTAGTCTCCTCTTACTTGTAGTATAGTTCCCCAGCATGTCATTGACAAATCACAGAAGAGATGAGTAATGGTATGTGAGGGAGATATTTGGCTATGATAACAATAAAAGAGGGAAACACTGACGGATGCAGAGAGAAAGCAATGCACTTTGAGTCACACTGGCTGGAAAATAAAGCCACTTTTTCTTTTTTTAAACTGAAGCTCTACCATTTGTTTCAGTTTATTACTGAACAAAAATAAGATATTTACATCTTGTGTATGTGAAGAAAGCACCATTCCCACTTACCACCTGTTCTACCTAGTAGCTTAGCCATGGGAATACGTGCCAGGCTTCAGGGCACCTGCACCCAGAGTCTTCACATGGGTGTCCCATGCTCCTGCTGGGTATTTTAACAGCAGGTTTTACTTGCTGTCCAAAAATTCCACCTTGCACTTGAAAAGCTTTTCCACTGAAAGTGTACACCTTTGCAGAAAGTTTGCCTCTGAAAAATTCCAAGCAATTTCCTGCACGAGGACTAGGGGAAGCAATATACTTCACATTTTTAGGCAGCATTTTCAAAGCAAGCGTCAAGCAGCCACTTCTGCTGCCAAGTAAGAAAAACAACAGTAATAGGAGAGTTACCAATACAGTAATTGTAAAGTAAAGTGCTGCCTGGTCCATATGACCCACCACTGATGGATTTAGATTAACATCTACACTTCACTTTCTAGAGGTGTCAAAGTGAAGAAATAGAAAGATCTTGGCAACACACCCTCTGATACTCCAAAGAATGTGGTTGTTACCAGGGAGCTACTGCCCAGAAGTTATCACACCTCTTCTTCCCGCTTTTTCAACAGCCTCCAGCAGTCCTTCTGCCAAGCAGCAGCTCCACTCTAATTAATACACTACAGGCGGCTGTCTACAGCATCTAGAAGAAAAAGCCCATTAACACAATACCTCCATCACTGGGGAATTTTTTTTTGCTCCAAGGAATTTAAATCTGGCACAAGTAGGGAAATAAATTCTTTTAGCTTGGGAAAGTAGTTTTAGCCCTTTGTGATACGTTAGGCATTGCCAGGTCATCTTTTTTTTTTTTTTTAATCTTTTTTTCTCTATTGCATACTCTTTTCTCATAACTTTTTTGAGGATTGAGGCTGTAGCTTGGGAAAACCCTACATAACTAATTTTTGTGCACCTAAAAATAGAACTATTCTGAAGGCAACACTCAAAATGCAGGATATTGAGAATTTAAATAGCAAAATAGTGCTGTTGGGACAATGCACGAGCTAGACGAATCTATCCTTTGAAGGAAGGTTTGTTATTCCCAAAGAGGTTGTATCAAACTTCCATTTCTTAATGGTCTGTGACTGATTAGTAGAGAAGACCTTTAACACTTCATTTTTGTTTGGGATAGCAGTAGTAGAACAATGTACTGCTGCACCACTGGTGACCCCGCACTGTTTGTAGTTGCAGTAGAGGATATTCAATCAAGTGAGCTAACAACAGACTTGAGTACTATAAATGTGGAAGAACTCACTTGTCAGCAAAAAAGATGACTTCCATCCACAGGTTGTTGTATTACCACATGTGCCAGAATAAAAGACAAAACCAATAGCTCTGGGTTGAATCCCAGAACAATAAAACCTCCTTAAAAAAGCACTCAAAACATCCAGATAGGACTTACAATTCTTGACTTTTAAATGCATGGCTTTCAGATGAATGATAAAGCTCCTTATTCTGCAAGATGCTCTGTAAAACCTATGACAGGATGCTCATAATGACATGGTAAGGAAATAGGCTTCATTTCTGATAGTAAAGGAGAGATTCAGTTTGACTTTAGCATTCAAGTTTTAATAGAGCAGTAAATGGTGTGGGCTGACAAAAGCATGAGGTGTTGAGAAAATGGAGCAAAATCAGTATTCCTGACAGTTTCATCAGCAATACTGAAAAGTATTATCAGCAGTGGCATGTGATTGGCCCTCTTTAGCAACACCTGATACATTAGCTTTGTTAAACTTTTGTTTCTGGGATCAATACAGGTTACTTTTCTCTTCAACTAAGGACACAGGTATTTAGTTAACGTACCCTAAAGTTTGCTTACCTGGTAGGAGTCCCAGCTGCCCCTGGAGGCAGCAGAATTATCAAATTTCAAGTGCATAAGGGAGGCATGCTTTAGAGAAACAGAGCAGAGAAAGCTCTGCTGTCTCAGGAACATAGCTCTCTGGCATACAATTTAGTTTTTTCAATATGAACACTAAAAAAAGAAAAGTCAGGTCTGAGGATGGGGAAGTTGGCCAATACTCAGGCCCGTAGTAAGGCCCACCTACAGGGCTGCAGGAGATTCCCGTGACCCGGCTGCTGTTAGAGCTGGCGGCTGAGATAAAGGAATGGCTGTAAAGTGTCTTCTGGCCTAAGATCAAGAATCATGTTCCTTCCTTTTTTCTCCTGAGTCAACCATTTAAAATGGCATTTGTGCAGCCACTGCAACTTATCTCTATGGGGTTTAAATCACTTGCTTCTTCCCTTTAGGCCCAATAAAACTTTTAAACTTTCCCAGGGTATAACAGATTCAGAAACAAAATGGACCTCAGAATTTGGATATTAAGGAACTTGCTGTGGAAAAAAAAAAAAAAAAAAAAAAAAAGAGAGATTCGTGGTTATCAAACTGCAGTTATGTACTTGCCACCTTCTCAGCCTCTGGATTATTATGACTTGGAGCTGAAGTTGTATAAAAGGATATACGGTTAATGAAGGTCTGTCATTCTTCAAGACTGATGATGCTATCCAGCTATATAATATTAGGTCCCTTATTGCTCACCAAGCTTTCTGATGGCTGTATCTATAGGTAATAAAACATTAAAGAGAAAATTGATATTCATTCATTTTGTGTAACTACTCAGTACACAGCTTTGCTGCATGAATATGCTGTGCTTTAGTTGTTAGTTCAATCTCTATTTAAATGAAACCTTCAACAGGAAACGCATATGACTTATTAATATAAATTGTTTATGGTGATTTCATATTTAACTTGGTAGGCTGGTTTATAAATCCTGAACTTGATTGAAAGCCTTATATAGCAGTTGAGATTTTCTTACAGGCTCTTTGCTGTACATAACTTGCCTCAATTACTTCAGCCATTAAAGACTGTCATTTTTCAAAAGGTAAGATTAAAGATTACTTGTGAAAAGAAAATAGACATTTTAAAAATATATCTGTTCTTATTAGCTGCTGTTCAGAGACCAAAGAGAATTGGTAAGCAGTCTGCGGAACTGTCGCTGCATTTTGCAGGAAGTAAAGGCTTTAAGATAATATTCCAATCCTTAAAATATTTTGATTACACATTTTGATTCAATAATGTAATAATGTATTACCACTCAAGTTTGTAGCTATAATGAAAGTTCTTTTTTTAGTTCTCTTTATGGAGAAAAATACCATTTTACTTTTCTGTTCTGACAAAAAATATATTTTAAACTTTGCAAGTGGATTGTAACATTTTCAGAGGCAGCAAAGGAATTCTTATTGATGAAATAAGAGGCAGAGGTTTCTATTTCACCTAGGTGTATTAGGAGGAGGGGAGGAAGTTTTCTAATTTCAAGTTTTCTAATATTTACATGATTTCATTGCTGAAATGCAAAGATAGGTCCTATCACAACCATCCCAACAGTACTGCACCGCACACACACAGTGACAGAGACCTCTGCCCTATAGAAATAACAGTTTTCAGGTAATGACAGAAAGTCAATTGAAATGAGGGAAAAACAATGCACAGTCAGCATAAGCCTAATTTTCAGATAAGTTTACACAGGAGAATAAGCTGGATGAAGGGCTGAGGGGTGGATGATTTGGGCACTGACTTTACTGCTTACTGGTGTACCCAAATATGTCATACCTATGCCTACACATTTAACAGGAATTCAGTGTTTTAAAGGTTAATTTGAAAAAGGTATTCACCAGTGCTTTTGTACATTCACCACATACATCTGAAAGCACCACCTTCTGCTCCTAGATTAAATTGGCAGGAGAATTTAGAGATAGTAGGTCATGCAATTTAATGACTTTCTACAGGCTTAACGTGCCAGGGTCCCAGCGCTGCCTGGACAGTAAGGCTCCCAGAGCACTTCCTGTAAAATAATAAGAACTTGCCCTGGGTCTTTATTTCTATGTGATTAGTGTATTGTGCATACGCTGTCTTTCTCCCTTCAATTCAGAGGCAGGTATAACAGTGTTATAAGTTATTTGCAAATAGGTAACGCAGAGTTAAACATACAAACACATAACATCTGGTCATGAAAAAATGTTGGTGGTGCGTAGCTTGAAAACCATTGAAATTCTTTAGAATAACTGGTAAGATCTACTTTTTCTAATGGCAAAATACGTAGATATGTACAGACAAACTAATAAAGTTTTCTATAAGTGAGAGGGTTTTTGCCAGCTGACTTTTTCATGAAAAATTGTTCATATAAAATGAAGAAAACAAACAGCAGCTTTTGAAATCTGCCAAGAGCTTTTTAGGTCTATGCTGTATCTGAACAGTTCCAAAACAACAAAAATCAAGTCTAATCACATTTGAAAATGTATCATTTGCATTTTAATCCTTTCAGTGTTTGTACAAATTTTACTCTTGTCTATACAAAGTTTCAAAGCTGCCATTGATTCCCAGTCTTGTAGCTCTGCAGTACATGCTAGTGAATCCTGCAGTAGGATTGGAAACACTGAAAATGTATATATGATGTAGGATTTTTAATAATGGATTTGAATAGTTGTGGACTTTTCAGTAATAATGCCATAAGGCAGCAGTAACTTCTACAGATACAAATCAAGTGTTCAGCAAACTGTCTCTTATACAGACTATCTGAGCAGTGAACACTTAGTGCTGTGCTCTACTTGCTGTCATTGACTCTTCCAGAGGAACCATATTACACTATTGCATCAGCCAAATATAAAGCAGAAGTACTTGAGAATGCATAAGAATCATCAGTTGAAACAAAAAACAGACATCATGTGGGGTTATTTAAAAATCTAATATGGAATTTAAAACTGCAAATATTTTGAAGCCACAGGCTCATCTAATGATTACAGATAATGGATATTAGTATCAGCATACCTAGCTTTGAATGATGATTCATACCAATAAAGGTTTGAAAGAGAAAAACTATCACAAGACTGAGAAAAATAACCTGACCATTTGTTATTTTCTTACCTGATCTTTCTTCTACACTAGCCGTGGAGGTCACTGGACACAGTGATTCATAACATAGCACTATTGTCAGGAAACACAAGATGAGGTTAAATTAAGGACAAAGATGAAACCTACTTCATAACCCAATGTTGCATACAAAATTGATATCAATTAAAATGAAAAACAAATGGATCACAGAGAAAGGGGACAAGTTCTACAAATGCATGAATTTTGCAGCATTCAGTGAGACTAGAGAAATCCTACTTAGAGGAAAGAAAAAATAATCAGGAAACTGTTAAATAGGGGAATGCTGAGAACACTACTTCCCTTCTTTGACTCTCCCATTTATGCCAAGAGGACTTGTGCAGTTACATTTGAGGACAGCTCAGGGTTGAATTGTTAGAGATTCAGGCAGTTTTAAAAAAAACACTGCTGTAACAGTTGCCCCTTCCACATATACTCTAGATCCATGGACAGAGGATACATGAGTGTGGTCCTGCCTCCAAGCCTGTTAAATTAGGGTTCCCATTACAACAGAACATGACTGTCCTTCACTTTTTCTATGCTTGTCCCCAGACAGATGGGTGGCACGAATGAGTAAGATTTCGCTGTTGAAAGTGGTTACAACAAATATGTTGAACTAGATGTACAAATCCTTTGCTTGCAAAATGGATATCAGCCTGTTAAACTAGCTTTACTTCTATCTTGTTTTTCTCTGTGGCACAGTGAGAGGGTGAGTTATTTTTAATTTATTACAAGAGCAGTTGAATGCAAACAGTCATTTCTGGAGAGACATTTTTAGTTGTACTTCAAGCTCTGGATCAGCTTTCAGCTAGCTGAAAACTCCTCACTTACTTTTAGTGAAACTAGAGTCAAGCTTTAAACAGGCTAAGCTCTATGCAACTCAATGCACGTATACCTCCATGAGTCAGTTGCAGATTTCTTTGTAGAAAATCATTAGAGTTATTCATCTGCTGTCCACTAGATCAAGTACTGTATCTATGTGCACTTCTGTCAGTGCTTTGGGAGCAGGTATGATAAAACCTGAATAGCTCTGGAATGGCATGCAAAAGAGGAATGGAGCACAGTGATCCTAGGAAAGAAGTTAGTTTCTAAATCTGGGTAAATAGAGCTCATCTCAGTCATTATTATAAATGAGTAATTATATGCCATATTTAATATGACATGTGACATTTAAATGACAAAAGTCATTACTTCCAGTGGAAGCTGGACCAGGATTTATGCCTTGAAGCATGAGAGATTACAGGTGTAAACATTAAGTTCTATTTTCTATAACCCTTGGTGATGTCATTATCTTCCTTATTTTATTACTGACATCTCTTGGCCTTAGAACAATAATAAATACAATACATTTTTCACTGGGAGCTGTTACTGAGTCATCTTGTTTACATGGCCCTGCATAATCCCCCAGATATCTTGTGTTTCAATATGATATAACAGGTGAAGATAATTTCTGTTGGCATGGAACTTCCTAATCAGTAGATCTGAATGAAAAATTTGATCAAAAAGTACATCAATTTAAACATCCTATTTTAAACACCCTGCTAGGTATTTATTTTTTTGAATACCTGTGATTTCAAAATAAAGTACAAAATCATCTGTTAAGAGATTGGGGATTACTCTTGCAGAATGCTTTTGCCTTCAGTATTCATGCATATACGTGAATTCTTCAATAACTACAGAGCTTATCTCAGAAAACTAATGTACTGTAAGGGCCCTTCAAAGGGATCATTATGAATACAAAACTACAGGAAAAGCTTGACAGTGCCTGAATTCTCACCAGCAGAAGGACTTTGGTTAGAAGTTCACATTGACAGTGGTCAATGCAAAGAAATCAATCTCTGAATGCAGCCTTAGCTTTCTGCATGCCCCAGGATCTACACTGGGGACCATTTAGGTGTTCTGGTTTAGATAGAGCACATCTGCTTTACATTGGGCAGGGAGAAATCCTGAGGGCATTTTACTGGAAAACATTTTCCTCTTGGATTTGCCATAGAAAATTGAATTCACAGGGTAATGATAATATTACTGAGGTTTCCTGATCTTGTTTTCAAATGAAAGGTTGTTTATTATGTCAGGAGAGTATCTACAGTACTTAGATAAAATACAAGGGGGATTAAAAATGAGAGTTCAATCTGTAAAAACAGAATTCTGTACTTCAAAAACATACTATATATATGCATCTATTTGTTATTGTTCAGAGTTTAAGTAGGCACTTGGGCTTTCATATCTAAAGTAATTCATTCTTGGACCTCTCTCATTATCCTTTTCCTTCTACATATATATGAGAAAGTTGGTTTCTTTGGTTTCAAAAGCTCTTATGAGCTATTCAGCCATGTCCAATGTTTTAATTAAAATGTACATAGCATCTTATTCAGCACCATAATTTTCTATTAGGAGAAATTAATTTAAAATAATCTCTGCAAAGGAGGATAACAATCTGCTAAACAATACATTAAACAATCTCACACACCCAGGGTAAATCCCTGTTCTTCCAAAATTGCTGTGAGTTCTCTTACTTTTCAGTCTTTCCTTTGCTTTTTCAAGAAAGCTTAAAAGAACCTATCTCTTGTGATTGAATGTAAATCATCTGAGCACAGACATTCATCAAACCATCATCTAAACACAAAATAAAATGAGCTGGTCTGAGAAACAATCTGTAGGTAGAGTTGAGGACAGGTACAAGATGAATACAAAGGGAAACAACCTAAATAGAAACACAGTTGCTAAGGAAAAACTGAATGTGTTGCTGCAATATTCACAAACGTATCTTTTTCCAACAAATACTTATGCACAACTTCGCAAAGGATTTGTAGCAGAAGACTGAGGAACAGAATTTGCACAAGAGAATTCTGTCTGTTCAGCTCAAAGCTTTGACAGGTTTGAAATCAAAGAATAGCATGGGAATGGAAATACCAGCTGTTTACCAAGTTGTGTATATACCACCAGTGCTCCAAACAAGAGGCAGCAAGGCAGACTGGGACAGTAGAGGGCCGCAGAGCAAAATACATTTCCATAAACCATTACCTGAATCATGTAAAATTATTTATGCACACTAAAGATAAATTGTTTCAAAATAATCCATGGACAGAGAAAGGGACTAAATGGGTCAGTGAAATATCTGATAGAAATAATTTAACCAGCACTAGAAAAGATTCCTTGGATCTACAAAAATCTTGTTTAAATATGTCAGTGAATGTGAGGACAATGTCTCCCATAACATCAGCAACAGCTGGAGCTGAGGTCCCATGGTGGGTAAAGCAACACACACGTAGTGAGCTTCCTAATAGCAAGTGTCCCTTTTTTGTATTTGCTGTCATACCAACTCAATGCAACCATTCCAGACTGTTTCAAATGCATCAGGTTTTGTATTCATTGTTTATTGAAAAAAGCCAAATATTTTTCAGTTGTGGCAAATATAAATGTGAATTAATTCTACTTAAGCTAGTAAGAATTCTGCAGACTTTGTAAAGGAAGCAAAGAGTTAGGCCCACATTTACACAAAATTTTAGCTGTTCCTTTAAAGGTTTTTCTCAACTAGGAATGATTGCTAGTCAAACATAATCTAAACACAATCTTCTTCCTAAAGCAAGCAGGTATCCACTCAAATCCAACTTTGCTAGGCTCCTGAAACCTGTTCAGTTGTAATCAAAAGATGTTACACTTAATTTAACTCAGAAAAGGATTCAGTTTCAACAGTGTGTCTTAGACTGTCCTGATGATAGCCTGACCAATTATCTTCAAAGCTAGAGGCCTTAGTATTTCATCAAATATTGTATACTGCACAAAAGGAATGTTGTGATTTATGAGATGTCAGGGCAAGTATGAGCAAAATTTGCAGGCAATCGCTAAACTTAAAGATCTGTGTCTGCTGCCTGTCTTCTTATTTTTCTAAGAGCTCTTTTGCTTTCTTTTTTTAAATGACAGCAGGCTAAGGCCAATTCAGAACTGCAGTGTTTTTGCACTTCCATCAATATTGACTTAGCATATGCTGGTTATATTTTGCTTCCTTAATATTAAGACATTAAAGAGTGGAATTCTGATTTGCTTGATTTTTTTAAAATTTTTTTCTTCTTCTCCAATAGATTTATTAGCATGCATTTAGCATTTTAAATAGATTTTTGAAGATATTCATGATAATCTAGTAAATAACAAAAAGTTTTACTTTTACCAGGAGTAGCTGGAGGGATATACCTTGATGTACTGGCAATTTAAAAACCTGGGAAAAAAAGATGATTTCAGTAATAGGGTTTTCTGGAAGGTTTCCAGCACTGAACACACTTAACCACACTGAGCTGGCCACTTAACAAATGGCCAGTCTGGGGTCACCTAAAAAAATTTAACTAAAATCCCTTTTTTTGCAGGGAGGCAGACACCTTTCAATGGGTGGTGGTGGCTGAAACCCCTCTGGGTGTTGAAGAATACATCGCTACCCCTGTTGTACCAAGGGTACTGGTCTGTAGTTTGCTTTAAGACAGTTTTTTGCATGTTACCAGCCAGGCTGTTTTTTGGTTGTGTTCTGTGTGGATCTTTCCTGTGTTAAAACAAAACAAGAGAAGCTCTTTAAACTCCCCCCTTGACACCTGCTCAGCAGTCCAACTTGGATAGAAAAAACCCTCTCCAACACATCCTGTTCACCACACATGACCTCTTCACTGCAGCTTAGAGGCTGATTAAAAATTAAATGCAGTCTTTTGGATACTGTTTCCCACCACACCTGAGTCAGTTTGCTTCATGCTTGTTCTGTTTTGGATGCATTTGGCCTGTGCACTGATGGATTAAACAACTATGTTACAGTGTAAGTGCCAGGCAGTAACAGTCAGAAATGGACAGCTGCAATACCAAACTGCTGTCAGCAGTGTAAATCCATGCTTTTACCCACACCCATCAAAAGTAACTTCCTGAGGATAACCTAACCATGCCTCAACTTTAAACTTGATTTCTTACTTCCACTTACTCATTTTAGATAGAAATTCTTCTAGAAACACAGACTTCACTGTACCTGATGGGTCTCCTTGGCTGAGGATGAGCAGCCTTTCTTCTGAAGAGCCCTTCTATTGAAGGGCTGAAATAAGTGAGCAGGACAGTTGTGCACAGAGCAAAGCTTTGTAGCCATTTTTGCTAGTAGCATTTTTGTCTCCTTACCCCTTGCTTTCCTGAACTCAGCTTGCTCACTTTCCACCCGGAACAGATCATATTTACAGAGGAATTTATCTGTTGAGAAAGACTCAGGGTTGGCAGCTGTGGCATTTCAGAGCTCCCCGCAGAACTCCAGCTGTGCAGTTGCACTGCAAGCATCACCTTGCACATCTGTCATGGAGCATCTTATCTCTGAACAGGAGGAATTGTGTCTAAGAGGGAGGAGACAGAAAAGTAGCTCATTTTTCATACACATCTACTCCTTTGGCTTTCAATGTTATCAAGGATGGCTGCTTAATGCAATGTACATCTGCTCTCTAGAAACTGGGAGAGCATGACACCCACTTTGCAAACCACAAGCAATACAAATGACTTTCATTTATTAAAATGAATTTGTGCCAAATCCATCCCAGTGATCTGAAGGACAAAATTTTAACATTGTCATCAGTGCTCTCATAGTCATTGGCTTTGCTATGTTTTTGTATATACATTTACCTGTGATGTGCAGTATCTGGGCTGATTTTTCCCTGGAGATCAGAACTATTCATGAAAACTGTTGGCTTAAAAGCAAAAAAAAATACTGCAGTTGAAGTCGCTCTGCAAAATTAATTCCTTTTTCAAGAATGCCCCTATCATGTACTTCCTCAGGTCAAGGGTAAGGAAATAATTAATATAGTCAAGCAATTTAGGCAAACAAATTAGTTCTAATTTGTTTTTTTGTTAAGAATAGGGCTTTGTTTTCAAGGAATGAGAAATTGATCACCTTTTTAGATGTGCTTCTGAAGTACTGCACTTTAGGAGCTCTTTCTTTCCTAAGGGAAAGCCTTTTTGCATAGCAACAAAGTGAAACAGAATCTGAAATGCCTCATCTAGAAGTATTAGCCAAGAAAAATGAAATAGAAAAAACAATTCAAATGTTACTGAACATATTACATTTGAAAGTATCTTATGAAGTATGCAAGGCAGATATGGTGGTATAGTGATTAGGAATGATTAGCCATACACCCCATTAGGATTTTTTTTCTACCATAAAAGCAACAGTTTATCATATCAATGAAATTTATTTTTCGCAGGTGAGCCCTGAATGTTTATTGCTTACATTATTAAAAATATTTCTTTTAGCTTAAATAGATAAGAAACTTAACTAAAAGCCAGCAACATAACCAAGAAAGAATGAAATCATGGGTAAAATATAGAGGTCTTTTAGAGACATTTATTGGAGAAAAGTGATAGTTTGTTCATAAGAAAGAATTCTGAAATTACAACTGTATTTGTACTTCTGCTCCACCATCATCTTAAGGAAGTCCTTGTTTTTCCTCTTTGTAACTGAAATGTAAAGTGCCACACCACATCCTCTTCCGCCTTTGCAAAAAAAATCCATCCTGTATATATCACTCCCAAGCAAAAAAAGGGAGTTAAACCAATGGAAGAAGCCCTGCCTTACCTGTTTGGGCTCTTGGCTTGTTACCAGGGCCTACCTCCACCACCTCCTTCTACCTTTTCAAACATCCTTTCTCAAGGTCTTCCACCTGTAGGTAGCTCCCCAATCATGGTACATGCTGATTTTGGAGGGCCCAAAGATCACCTTCAGCTAAATTCGGTCATTTTCTGCCCCTACGCAAGGTAGTGATGTGTAACGCTCTCACAGGGAAGGGGATTATTTCAAGCATTCAGCCTGCCCATAAAGTTTGCTCAATTATCCTCCACTCTTCATAAAGGAGAGTGTTACTGGTTCCATATCGTACTTACTGGGAGCTGTTCCTCTGTCTGGCCAGTCTGAATGCTGTTCAGCTGTACTGGTGCTCATGTGGAAACCTATCAGCTGTCTTTCAGCTTTAGTCATCCACATCACTTCTTCAGTCCAGAGAATGTGGTTTAGCTCTGTGACATACCTCGCTAACAGTTATGGTTAGAAGGGAGCTGAGGCTGGCATAATGGCCGAGTCTAAAAGCAGTACCCAAGCAGGAGCGCAGGGGAGGACCACCACCGGCAGCAGGCCTGCCATAAGGAGCTCTCGCCTTCCAGATCAGGCTGCGGTCATGCCACCAAGGGCTTCTCTCCAAGAGCCTTTCAGACTGAGCACTTGGTTTCCCCAGTATTCTCATTGAAAACAATTACGACTGGCAACAGAAAACTATTTTCTTCTCTAAGTACATGATAACATCGCCACCTTTAAGTAAAGGATAACTCCTAGCCATGAAGGAGAGCACCATTTTGCCATGCTGCTAGTCATAGGAAACAACGTACTGAAGATTTTCCCCATTCCAATAATGCATTTATTACTCCTGAGACAGTTTTTGCATTTGGTTCTCATAAATGAAAAGCCTTTCATCTGATTTCACCTAGGTAGTAATTATTTACATTTAGTACAATAAGATGCTTGCTATGACAATATAAATCTATGCAATTCATTCCCTGAATTTACCATCAACACTGTTCCCAAATCACAACTTACACTGACTGCTTCGTGAGATCTACCTTATTATCTGAGGTATAAATCACTTACGACATCAATATTTTCCTGTTAGTAATAAAAAAATGTATATACATCAATTGATCTTTCTTTTGTGGTGGTACTATTTTTCATACCAATCTACATGCACAGAAAAAAATGTAAATCCAATATGATCATGTTTCATTAAAGAGTTTGGAGCTTCCTGTAGTCCCTGAAGTACGCTTTCTGACTGAAGACTGCTAAAGCTGCATTAAGTTAAAACATGAAAGTAGTCTTCCCTGTCTATAATTTCTACATTTATTAAAGGATTTGGATATTCAAAGTGCAATATGCTTCTTTAAAAATGCAAACTAGATGGGTCAAGTGACTCAGAAGCATCACAGTAAATGTGAAGGGTCTGATGTAGTTCAAACTAATTTAAAAAGACTTTTTAGATAGACCTTTATAGCAATGTCTAAAGTGAATGTAAGATGTAACCTTACAATGATAATTCTTAAAGGAATCCCGTATCCTTTAAAAAGGCAAAAGCATACATCTGAGGATTGCTATGTGTTCACCTTATGAAAGAGCTGACAGTAACAGAAATATCTAGAGATCATTTCTGAGTTTTACGATAGCTGTTCTCTTACTGATGCTCTAAGAGCCTAATCCTGCACAGCCACGAGGAGCTTTGTCATTAGCTTCAGTGAATACAAGATTAAGCCATTACATGTTATTGCATATTATTTCCAGTATCACCTTCCCCTTTTAATCCCATAATAGTGAAGTTATTCCTAGATACTGGGTAATTAATGTAAATGGTCACAGGATGTTTTTTAAAGACTTATTATAGCATTTATTCCAAGCACATATCTTATTATCTCTCCATATCTTAACATTCTAGCCTGTATTCTTATACAATATGTATGAGATTAGTCTAGCAGTTTTGCTGGTAATGGTCTAAAGCCACAAGCAAGAGAAAATCTGCAGCTAGAGGAGGTTTACATTTTACTCTTACGCCCACCACATAAGCGCATCAGCCATCTGAAGCACCCCAAAATACTGGTAATATATTGCCAAGCTCTCAGTTGCCATCTTATTTCCACTCACTCTCTTAAGTACATAACTGCATTATCTGTTTTCTTTTCATACATCTCCTCCCCCTCCCAAGCTAACCACCCTTGCAGTTCTTTCAGAGGGATCTGACCAATAGGTACCTAACTAAACTGTGAGCCATTGCCTTGTATTTAGCTTTCAAGCCTGCCACTCCTGTTTTGGATCTGGAGAAGAATTTGTGTGCATGAAGGATTGTCTGATAAAAAACATGTTACTCCTACACTTGTCTCACCTGAAATTAGCCTACATTATTTGTATTGATTTAGATCTTCCATCTACTAAAAGTATGATTCACATTGTTCTGCTAGCAGTCCAGTCTTTTCTTTTTACATGCTACATGCATGTAGAAGCATGATCCTACCTGTTAAATTTGTCATTCAGGAGTGTTGACTTCAGCAGATTTAATAGACCTTTTTGTTTCCACTCTGCAGTGAGCAGACTGCCACTAGAAATTCTTTCAGCAGAGCTTTCCTGCCAGGTTTGCACCAGAATAATGTAAAGATATACATAGATAACCCAATCAGCTTTAACCGATTCCGTTTAGAGTTGATCAGCCAAGAGTAAAGGTTAAAAATTGCATGAAGCAACATTTACGCTGTCTAGTCTGAGTTAGTAAAGATATTTATATAAAACTCACTCAAAGGGGATATTTTCTTATATAATATCTAACAAATATCTAATAAAGAAGAATATTATAAACATTCTAATCATCTGCTAAAGAAAAACTGCTTGTACCGTAGTAAATTCCTCCTTGCAATCACTTACATCTATACATATTTCTTTCCATCACTCAGGACTAATTTCTGGGGTAAATGTTTTTTAGATTTAGATTGCTATTTCTTTATCTCAGTACTAACACAAGGGAGGTAACAGTAAGAATGACTGACAAACTATATTTTTTTAATCTGTAATCTTAACTTGTTTCAATTAATAATTTAGAATATTTATGATCATATAAAGGAAGACTTCCAGTACTTCATTCTATATGACAACAGGTTTATATGCTAAGGTATATTAACAATATTTTAGCTAGAGATAATAGATGGATGTCATTTTTGATATTGTTCGCCCGGAGAAATATACAGCCAGAATATCTGACTGCCAAGGTATTTGTGCTTGTACATTGCTTTACTTTTTATTTTGTCATGATAGAACCTCATTTTACCCTTCCACACTGCTTATTCTTCAGTGGTGTTTCCGACTAAGGTTTTAAGATCTGAATCTTAAGATCAGAAGAACTTGGTCATAAAATGCATCAAAATAAGTGAAACCTAATGCTAAATTCATCTAGAATTCAGTTGGTTAATTTGTTGCCTTAGAAGAGCTGAACTCTTAATTCAACAACCCTGATATACGCTAGGTACTAAGTGTTTTGATAATACAGTCAGTATTTTTTAGCCTTAGAGATATTTGTGGCTTTGCAGATTATGATCTAAAATAACCAGGAAAAGGGTAAGAGTGTGGTGACTGCTATGATTATGAGATTTGCCTCATGCAGACTTCATTAGACATTTCCCAGAAGCAGGAGGAAAAGTAATAGGAGAGTGTTAACACAGCCAAATGCTTCATCAGCAACCATGGGCCAAAATGTAGGAAGATAAAGGTTTTCTTTTATAAAGGCTGGCCACCTTCCAAACAAATGATTCTGCCTCCAATCTAGTAAGAGCTGGTGCCTAAAATATATATCTTCCCTGATCCAAGTTAATGAGAAGCATGGTATATATCAGAACTAAACACTATATAGGAAAGAAATGCCAGCCTACCCCAAAACCCAAGCTTGATCCAAAGCCCAAATCTATGAGGATTTTTTTATAGACTCCAATGAGCTTTTTCTTAGCAGCTGATGATGATACTGAAATAATGCATGCTGCATTTTTGTGCTGGACTGGTTTCTTTGTAGCATGGCACCCCTTTGGGGTTGCTTTCAAATGCCATGGTAGAGATGGAAATTAACTTCAAGTCTAGTCCTGATGCAACTGAAGCTTGGCAGAGCCCTCAAGATGCTGGATCATTGAAATTGTAAGTGCTTCTTGAAACACTCACCCCACATCTAGGTACCTCTTGCTTCTGGAATCCAAAGCTTCATGATAAACACCCAGGCTTCATATATAATGCATGGAGCAACTAAGAATACAATATACAAAACCAGCAGGAAGTAAGGCCAAGAGCAAGTGTTAAATGGAAACTGAGGAGAGTATCTTAAACTTTTTTCCCCTGGGACTTGGAACATGACTTTGCGCTCCATCTGTACCTGGCTAGAATATGATTTCCATTTAAGTAGACCAGACTGTAAAATTTACGGAGCTGTCTTAACTTTAGTTCTGAATTGCTGCATGTCTGAGTCAGAGAATCAGGGAGTTTTAAGGTGAATTCTGTCAGAGAACTGGTTATCACCTGTATTTTCTGCTACACCCACACTAGCTTAGAAACAGTGGAAAATTAGTCTGTTTGGTTAAGACACTATTTGTGACATTCTAAAGCAGCAGCGTTCCTCCTTGAAGTTCAGCATAAATGAAAGTTGTGATCTATGCATCTTTCTTAACATTTTTAAAGAATTACCATTTTGGTTAGAAGTCTAACGGATGGTGGACTTTGAAGGGCTCAGTCCTTTGTGCACTTGTAGTCTATGTCCAACATTGTTTTTAAAAATATGCTTTAGTATTTTTTGATAGATCACACAATGCTTATTTCTATTACGATTCATTTGAAAAAGAAAGCCTCTTGTTCAGTGTAGGGAACTAAGATGCACATACTCCTTTTAAATATAAAAACATGTACAACATTACTCTTACATCCCTATTATCATTATGAAGACAAATATACATGCAGATGACTATTTTGGCATAAAACCAAAATTTTGTAACTTTGCCTTTTGCATCTCCCAAATGTCTCAAAACCAACACTTCTACAGATCAGTGCTTGCAACAGCACACACTACATAACAAAACCTGCTAACTCAAACCACTTCCTAGCGTAATTGTGTTTTCAGTTTGTCCTTTCCTGTCTCCAGAATTATCCTCTGCTTGATCTCTGGCCACAGGTGACTTTCTGGCAGAAAGCCTGAAAGAAAGCTCTGCATCTTTTACTTGAACTGTAACCACGTGAGGAGAAAAATCTACCCATGCCTATATAAAGTTTTATGGTTTTGTTCAAATTAACCTTTTAAAGGGCTCAAAATTCAAGAGAAAGTTATCAAGTCTTGAAAACAGTTTCATGGCTTGATCTGTGAGTCTGAGATGTTGCTGATATTGCACTGATAGGACTGGAGAACATTTTGTGCTTCCCTGGTTGTCATAGCTGTCAAGAGCAGCACATTCACACTCAGACTGATTCTTTAAATCATCTTAAACATATGCATTCACAAGCATCTTCTAACTACTGGGGATTATATGAGCCAGCAACTATACAGGATGGACCTTTCTCTCTTCCTGGGCTTTCTCCTAATAGTCCATACTTCAGGAAGCACAGAAGACTAGGAGTCTGGGGGCTGGGTCAGCAGGGACATAAGCATTTCATAACTATGATTCTGATTCTTCCAACTAAAACTGGAATCTCCTCTGATCTATAAGATGTCCTGCCTACCAAAGAACCAGAAATGATATAGGTCCCTTTGACAGGGCTTAGATTATCAGTCCTATTAGTTGACTGAGCACTTCAGGTCTTTCTCATCGGCCTCTAGTCTAGTCTTATGTCTTGTAGACGTAATTTTGTTAAAGCTTAGTCCCTGCATGCAGTGGTCCACATTCTTTCCTTGATTACAAGTTTAATTGAGTCAATTTAAACTGAAATGAGTGTAGTTGCTATCTACTCTGGACATTCTTTAATGTTTTACATGCCATGAGACAGAGTTGGCCAATTTGTAGACCGTCCAGAAGGTTAGTTCTTCAGAAGACAACTCCTTTACTGAAGGAGAGTTAGTACTGTAGAAAGTGTTTAGCTAACCTTTTTTTCCTGTCAGTCACAGACTACAAAGGTATATAAAAATATTTATACCTATGTAGATGGCATCAATGTTTTCCTTGAATAATGAGAATTTCTGCCTGATACGTACAGAGAAAACAAGAGTTATTAGGTTAGCTATATTATATAAGCCTTTCCCTGAAAACTTTGATACATTACTGACCAAAACAATACTAATAGAAGCAGTAGTAACAGCTGCAAAACACACAGAGAGAGACTAGCTTCAGTTGATGAAATTACTGCTATGCTAATTTTAAACAATTATGTTGTAGAAGTACCCTGGTAGCTTGAAAGGAGTATAAAAGTCATTTATATTAGATTATCAAAACCTGTAAAGTTCTTCCTTTTTGTCATCTTCTTTAGAAGTGATGTGTTCTTCACACATTTTTACAGTTGCTACTTTATCAACATATTCAGTCACTATGCAAAAAAGTCAAAGCAACCTACTTAGAAATTAGTGCCTTGAAATTAAAGAACTGAGTCTTGTTTTGAACCTAACAAAAAATATTATTTACCAAAAAAGTCAGACTGTTGAAACATTTTGTACTAGAACTGCCTCAAAATAGCAATGCCAAAGACTTCTATGGGGAAATTCAAAGTATATTCCCAGCCTTCTGCAAAATACCTGCAAAGTACATACATAAGGGCTTCCAACACAGGGAGCAGCAAGGGCAGGGCTGCATTGTAGGGCTTGGGGGAGATGAGCTAGAAGGTGTAGGTGACCCCAACACAGGCCATCCCCTCACTGACCAGGACAGTCCTGCAGCATCTGAGCTGGGCAGGCAGAGCCAGGCACCAGGAACAGGGTCCATCAACACAGCAAGGGGATGAACCAGGTCCAGGGTCCCATCAGAAGGTCCATTCAGGAGCAGCAGGAGATGGGCTGGAGACAAGGCTACCTCACTGGTCCAAGGTCCAGCCAGGAGAAAAGACCAAGACAAGCACACCTCCAGCATAGCTCAAATCAGAGCTGAGCAGCCAGGCCTGAGCTTAAATGGTGTCCCAGCCCATGGGCAGAAGGCGTGTGGGCGGGGGACCAGGTGAGGCCACTCAGGGCCATTAAGGCCTATTGGTGCCCTCAGGGCTCTGACAGTGCTGGTGGACAGACTGGCCCTCCTTTCTGCAGCCAAGCCTACAGCTTGGCTCCTTCTGAGCCTTCCTCCCACTGCCAAAAAATAAAGTGAGCGTTTGCCCCAAATGTTTTTCACAGTATGCAGTAGTTAACATTGGAACACAAACACTTACCTCATAGACAGATATCTTTTTCCAGATGCCTATCTGAATATATCACCATCTCCAGCTATCAGTCATCTCCCACTATGACCGCTAGTAGCTAAGGGGCAGACACCTTTGACAGATAAGCCATAGAGGAGGTAAAAGCTTCATATATTTTTGATAGTTCCCTACCAGGACACTGGACAGCCTTTAACAGACTTAGCTTTGCAATACTCATTTAAAGTAAAGAAATGCTACTGAGGGTCTTTCATATCTGAGAGAAGTTCAGACTAGCTGACTATCCACATAAGGTCCTTACACCACACCGTGAGGAAGACCCTGTCGGAGGGTAATCAGACCTCACTCAGTTACTGGCCTGGTAGGTGGAGCCTTGTATTTGGTGGGGGTGATAGTGTTGCCCGTGCACTGCAACAGCTTCATGCTGTTCTTTATGCAGTCCAGTTTCAAGGAAAAACACTCCCGATCTTCCAGTATAATCCAGACTTATCTAGGTTAGCTTTTGGGATACAGCAGTGTGTATGCAACTATAGCACATGTCAGCTAAAACGTCGCTCTGCTGAAGGGCATTAGCTTTGCAACAGCTTCGCAGCCTATTCAGATAGCACCGCAGCTGCTTGACTAATCTCCAAGTGGAGATGCCTTCTGCGGCTGTGACACTCGTGCACTGGCCTTGGGGCGGGGAGGGGAACAGTGGGATTTTCTCTATCACCTGGTAGGATCATCTGCTTGTCCTCCTCCAATAACGTTCGAACGTATTAGCCGATTTCAGCCAAAGCTGACAAAGGGGTGGATGTCTCAGCAGGATCCTCTTCCTGACTCTGCTGACAGAGAGACAGGGAAAAATAAAAAAGTTTGAATCTATTCCTTTTAGTTTGGATATCAGGCAGCTGATTAAAGGCTGCATACCTCTAACGCACTCTCAGCCCAGACAAAGGTAAATAAGGAACAAGAGAGGAAGCAGAGGATCCTGGACTGAGGTTTAGAGAAGGTAGCAAAAGGCATTATAAGGTGCCTGGGGATTTTTTTAAGTGGGAGGAAGCTGACAAGTCACAAATCTGTTGGAAGCACAGCTTCATTAGTTCCCCACTCACAAAACAACTTGTTTTCCATGAAATGACTTACAAAATATTCTCATCACAATTAACAATTAACTTTCAATTAGGTATTGAAAGATTGTTCTTTCATAAAACGTAGCCATGCAAAGATAATTTTACTGAGACTGATTAGCTTGTGGTGGAAATGCAAGGGAATTTAATGGTGCTGTTCATTTGTGAAGCTGCAATAATGTATGCATTTGCTATAAATTCATGATAACCCTTCTTTCTATTAGTATCTTCCCCTATAAAGATGGATGGCGAGAGTCAGAATGACAAATCCTGAGTCCCTGACTCAGTGCAAATGAGAGCTGCAGCCAGTTATCTGCTGTAACCTTGTTGTGACATGTATTGTCACTCTCAGAGATACACAGATCCTTCTGGATACAGTGCTTCAGACAGTGTCTGCTGAAATAAATGAGCAAGTCTCAAAGGCTTTGGTTCAAGCCTGTGTTAACAGCGGTCTAACCTTAAGGCTAAAGACATTTTCCACTATTTCCTTGCTTTTGATATTAAGAATGTGAAAGCAGAAAAAATAGACAATTTGATAAGAGTATTTTTTTAATACCAGTAATGCAGCTGGTTTTCAAAATGGTAAGAGAAGCTAAACATAGTGGAAAGGGGGCTTGGAAAATGAGGAAAATGTATGTTTTTTTTCTTTGACAGTTAATAACAAATAAAATGTTTACAAGAGACTGCATGAACTGCTGTACAATGCACATATTTTCATCTGTCCAAATATGATCTAAAAACAAAAGTGTAAATTAACACAGCACACCAAAGAGAATTCCCATGCCTTATTGACCAGTTGTTATACTTAGCTGGGACGAGACGAAAATCTTCAGTTTTCTCAGGAAATTTTTCAGGAAAGTTAGAAGTAAAAAAAAAAAAAGCTGCTCTCCTTAAATTGGCTATATTTGGAATTAATTACCCTATGATGCCGGACTGGCACGGTATGTATCTGCGTAATTTCTGTCTAGAAAACAAAAATCAAATTTACTCATATCCACATAACTCATATCTTTTTCTTTCTTTTTTGTCTTGTATCCCTGTGTGAAAGTCTATCTTTTTTACTTACAGCTAAAATACCTATATCCTTTCCACAGCATGGCCTGTCAGTCTGCCAATATTCTTCACTAGATGTCATCATCAAATGTTTTCTATCCTGAATAAACCCATTCTTGGGAAACAACTTAAAAATTGCAGTGGAGGAACAAAATGAATCTATTTTCAGTAACAGGTATTTCCCTGGCAAGGCCAGTATCAGACACATACTTTTAAAGATATCCTTTTTTTTGGATAGACATGGATTTTTGGGTGACTTCACAATACTGTCTTAATATTTGCACTCTATTTGCTCTTTGCCTATTCAGTCTTACACATGTGCTATAAAGACAAAGAGCTACTGTCATTTCTTATGTCACTCCATTCCACTCCATTGTTTTCTCTATAATCGTATAGGAGTGGATTATATAGAAGCCTAGAGATGAGTAAGAAGAAACATAATTTCCAGGCATAATTCTTATTTCCTTTCACTTTCTGTAGCCATACATAGCAAAATGAATGAAATGAAGTTAAAAACCCACCTGGATTAGAAATACCTCATTTTCCCAACTTCCTGCAAGTCCTAGTGCTAAGCTACTGCTGGTCCACTGCTGATATGTGCTGCTGGATTTTTCCAACTTTATTTAGAATTTCATATCTTGATATTTGAATATTAACATTAAGATGTGTTTCATGTAGTTTGCTCTTTTTTTTTTTTTTTTTTAATCTGGATATTTGTATTTTTTTGTATAATATTCAGTTCCACAGGGGATGGTACCTGTAAGTTATACCTGTAAGTGTATGTTTTAGCGCTCCTGTGATCAGTGAAACTCAGCAGCAAAGGAATCAAAAAATTCTCTTGAAATGCTCAGCCCAAATACTGTAGTGTCCTCTTTATTTGCAGATTTTTGTGAAAATCTGTATCCCATTTGCCTTTGGTGGGCAAATAGTAGCCATACAGTGGCCTGTCTCTCATCTCATGCCTGATATGCTAGCCTCTGCCAGGATTCAAAGCTTTGTAGGTTTAAATTTCCTTCTGGGTGAGACTCTTAAAATCTTCTCTTTCCCTGTTTCGTGTAGTTTGAAGCTTCACTACACTCCCTCAGGATAGATTTCTTCCTTGAAGAACAGCAGTAATAACATTTTCTGCACAATAAAAGCTCAAAGCACTTTCACAGAGGTCATCAGGCATCATTAGCAACCTTTTACATATTGGAAAATTATGGCACAGATATTAATGAGTTGCCTAAAAGCATAAAAAATTCAGAGGCTGACTCTTCTTATTCCCAGGAGCCTACCCTCAACTGTAAGCAGTTCTCCATATGAATAGCAGGTTTGGGGCGGGGTTCACTGCTGAGCTGGACAGTTGAGTGGGTATGATAAAATGGTAAATTATGTGTATCATGTAGCGAAACTGATTACAGTAAAAATTATTGTTGTGCATGGAAAGAGTCATTAATTTAGATTTATCCATGCATTACGCATTGATCGCATAATAGATCCGTTTCCAATAGATGAGTGATATTAAATGGAACTGTTGTATATTAAACGTAGCTCTGGGAAGGCTGATGAACAATTACAGTGAAATCCACAGGAATTTTGAGACAGAGAACAGTAGGAGCAGATGCTGCACTTAGCTTCAAAAAGATACTGAAATCAAATGTGCTTCTCTGTGCAACAATGGTGAGGCTCATCACAGAAAAAGCTTTTTTGGACTGGTTAACAGGCAATATCCGTAAGTACTAAATGTGTATGCTAGTATGGAAAAGTGCTGGATTTGTCTTCAAATATTTGAACCATAATTATGAGGTGCTTTATTTCAAGGAAAGGGGGAATGGACAATCTTTAAGTCAGTTAATAGCATAGCTAAAAATATAACCTTATATTTCCTCTCTTTTTCTCTCTTTGTTTGATAAGCTCAAAGACACCTATATTCTAGAAAAATAAAACATTTGATATCTCTGCAGTTAGTTCTTCCTTATCTTCCTTATCTCACTTTTTTGGGCAGAAAGCAGCTGTCTTTTGCAAGGGATGAAAAGGGAACCTTTTCAAAAGGCACTACTTATTAATGGCGCTGCTGCTCAGAGTGCTCCTCCAAATAAATTCTATAGCTGTACTGCCCTGTATTCATTTGCAATGGCTGCCTCTGAGAGAATTATTTTACAAGTGATCTGATTTTAATCTCCTTTGCAGCTCAGATTCCCAAACTCAGCTGACTGATTTTATAATCATGCTGAAAACCACGGGACTTCATGTTCAGGATGACAGTAGCAGCCATTCATTTTTCACGCTACACTAGGCGGCTGGCAAGGTAGACACTAGCCCATGTTCCAGTGACCTCTCCCCCTCCTGACGGGTTACAGATTATCCACCCAGCTAGTGTCACAGCACTGAGTGATTACACTTGGTTTTCTTTGTCTACTGTAATCATCTTTAAGCGGTCCTGCAGTTTGTCTATGTTCAAAAAAACCCCACAAAGAATCACTCAAGTCAGAGAAGATTATAACCAATGAGTTATCCATACTGCGTTGCACCTAAGCTGGTGTGACTCTTGGCAGCAGCTTTGCCACTGAGAGGAAAAGGTTAGTTTGCACAAAGGCGGAGACAGCTGGCTTCCAGATCCTGCTCTAGCCTCGTACAGCTGCATGCTTCTGCTTGTACCGGCGTGGCTATACCCAGTGAACCAGGACTGTGTTCTGAAAGTCAGTAACTCTCATAAAGAATTGATGAACTCTTCTTTCACAGTCATTTTAGAAACAAAGGTTATTCTTAGTCCTGAGCACAGACAAAATGCTATATACAGCCAGGGAAATGTAGTGGGCACTTTCAGTGAATCCAGGTTCTCTTTACCTGGTTCAGCAGATCCTTGCTGGCAAAGGGAACATACTAGAAAGGACTGCTCTGAAGAGATTTACTCTTTAGCTTCTAACTTCAGCATCCAGGAAAACTGCAGCAGAAAGTCAAGAAAGGTCAAGCACCAAGTCACAGGACTTTACAGACCAATGCAACAGTTTGGTTTAATTTCAGTGTTTCAGACATGTGTCTGAACTTCGATATGAATTTCAAATTCTGATAGCAATGACCACTGACTTTAATGCAGAAGAGTTTCCTTCTGATGGAAGTAATAGTTGCCTCTCTTAGGCTGCCACCTTAAGACATGTCACCTCTTCTAGGAGAGAAAGACAAAGGCTGCTAACAGTAACACTAGCTGTGGGTCTAGACAAGTTCTAGTTTACTGAGCTAAGTAAAAGCAACAGACTTTGGCTTTCCCGCTTTGAACATTTGCTCCTTACAAAGACAATCAAACAAAAATCAAGCGACAGACCATTAGTATTTCTTCCAATCCTTATCAAAATAGATTGGGCACTAGGAAAGCCTTTCCTTTCTTTCATATCTTTTCTACCCGGAGGACTATATAGATTAGTGAAACTATTTTTCATTTTGTTTTGTTAAGAGAAACAAGAAACATTCAGACTTTAAGTACATTCCCAAGATCATAAATTTTATTTGGTGCACTGGAATAGTTTGAAATGAGTCTAATTTTTATAAGTATCACTTGCTGCTCTGTAGAAAGTTAAATTGTGACTGGAACCAAATAAACACCACATGAACCTTTAAATACAATTTCAAATATACTGTCGTGAAGTAAATAGATTACATAATTACCATAAAATCTTGTTAGGACACCATTTATAACCCTTAAATAAAGCAGCATAGCAAAGTACAGTTATCAGGAGGCTTTATGAGAAGTCTCAAGTTTTCATAATCATTTGCGTTCTGAACAATAGGTGGAATATGGGTGAAAGTATTTTTACATGCCATATTCCCATTAGGACAATTTTATGAGGTGCTCTCCAACCTGCAGGCACATCTCCTGTACCAAGCCTTTCCTACAGGTAGCTCCAGTATGCAGGTTTTTGGTATTCTCCTTTGAGACACATAATTCCCACGCAGATTTAATAATGGTTTATATCTCCCCTTTAAGCAGAATGAGAGAAAGGTGCCTAAAACATGATTCTGTCTGTTAGCTCCATATTAGGTCTCTAAGATCACAACAGTCCATGTCCTACTTTCAAATGAAGAAAGTAGCTCTGGCACCTCTCTGTATCAGTTTTTAAATTACAGACAATCAGAATTTCTCTTAAAAATTTCTTATAAGTGCCAGATGCTATGACACTTATATATTGGAAAGAATTATATGAACCATTAGAATCTGAAATGTGAAGTTACTAAAACCCTTTATTGAGCATCTCAGTTTAGTCTCTGTGTGCTGTTTACTTTACTATCAATTTAATTTTAATACTTTCAAGATCATTAAGTAATAACAATTATAAATCAGATAATGTAAAGCAGTCATGACTCATTGACCGAACTTGCAGGAAAACATATAGCCAGCTCTAAATTTCATGCTTCAAGAGAGATGAATAATGGGCTCTGAAACCTAAACACCAGGAGAGAGGTCCTTCCAAAACTTCCTGGAAACAGAAATGTGAAAAACTAAGCATCAATTAACTTGTTTACAGTATTACAGCCTCAGGGTTTTCCATCTTCATCCTGTCCTAGTCATGTGAGTGGGAGTTTGACCTTTGTAACAGGAGAACTACTGTGCAGCACAGGGACCTGAGGACCTGAGAATGTGTCTACAAAAGCCCTATGCCCTGCTTGGCTGCTAGATGAAATGCAGCTCATCTAAGGCTATGTCTACGTTACGAGTAGGGTTGCATAGGAGTGGATCCATGGGGCAAAACAGCTGGTGCTGAGGATCTGACATGTAAGCTATAGGAATTTCAAGAGTTTGCTTGCTCTGGCCTACATTTACGCTGGTCCCATAGGCTGAAAGCCCATTTGTGCCTGGAGAGCTGAGAGCACATTAGATGGAGCACATCTTCCGGTGGAGTTTCATTTGAAAGGAATTCAGTTTATGGAGTGCCAAGACCAGCCCACAGTGTGAACAGGGCAGGACATGGGGATGATCAGAAATTCACTTCACGAGCACGTTTCTGGTCCAAATGAACATGCTGGCATCAGTGCCTTCTTAGTGATTTATTATAAGCATTTATATTTTCGTATTTATCTTTGATAGCTGTTCAAATACTGTATGTACTTTTATGCATTTTTCTACTGTCATCTTCATGGTACAGTAAAGAATATATGAAATCCACATAAAAGAAGAATCTTTGAGAAGATAGGATGCAAAATGATGACCCCGGAGAATGTTTTGTCAAGCACTTAACTTGATAGGAAAAAAATTCTTACAAGAGCAAAGAACAGTAACTCAGAAAAATGCATCAAGTACATGTGTATGCATGTACAAGTTTCTGTGTATTCATGCATCAAGTTTCTCTGTGTAGAAAATGTATTACACTTAAATTCCAGGGTGCAAGAAGTCATTGTCTATAGTGCAGGGGGCTTGGAGAATGAGCGAGAGTCTTCCAGAATAGCCTGTATGAATTCATAAAATAACTTTCCAGCGGTGCTTCTGTGATAAGGATGAAGCAGAAAAATACAATGGCTATTTTAGGAAAACACTAAAATGAACATAGCTTCCTACAGGACTATTTTTTTTAAGATCCCAAATACTAGTCTGGGATCTTAAGTGTGTTTTATTTAAATAGACTTCCAATTTAATTAGATAAACAAACAAAAAAAGGAACAATGTCCAGAGATGTCTCATTTCAGAAAATACCTCTCCAAAATATGTGTGGTTTTTTTATGCTCTGGCTTCATCCACTCCGTGTGTACACTCTCCTCATGGAGAAGTGCTTATTTAGTGCCAAGCACCCTGATTCTGCCTGTGGGGTGTTCTCAGTGTGCCCTTAAGCCCAAGCTTGCATCATATTTATACCACTTCTTTGCAGGAGCCACATGCAGGTATTGCCTTTGTGTCTTCAGGGATCGAGGCGAAGAAAACGAACTTGCTTTACAACCTGGTACAGGTCTATACACTCTGAAGTTGCTTCTCTATTTCTTAGCCAGGCAGCGCTGTCTGTTTTATTTACACTTGCAGAGATGGTCCAGATGATCATTTGAACTTCACGGACTGCTAAGCTCCTAAAGAGCACCAAGGCACCAGCTGTAGCAAACTGTACTCTCGAGATCCCCAGTCTCTATGCTCTACTCTTGAGATTTGTAAACCGCCTGAGCTTAGATGTCCTCACAACAGTGGATCTCCTCACCAGACCCACAGAGGTCTTCTGACGTCCCATACCTAACAGTGTGGAGGCACTTGTGATGTGGTGAGAATGAACTCCTCTGAGCAACATAGTGACATGAAGAGTAATTTACATGCAAACATTACTTGTAGCCTCACCTTGGAGTTTTGCATTGCAGGCAAAGCTGTAACAAGGTGTGAGAGTGCTCTTGATGGTAGCACAAAACAGGAGCAAATATGCTGTTTTCCAAGACTGCTGCTGATATTGCTACCCTAGGAGAGTGGCCGTCGTTACCCAATGACAACTGGAAGGTACCCACCCAAGCAAGTCAAAATGAAGGGAGAAGTGATTGTGAGACTGGGAGGAAGCTGCTTCGGGTGCCGAAGTATCAGTCAGTGGCAACAGATATTCTCCTTTTAGTTACATCTCTTTTCCACTGACACAAAGAGTTGACATGCCTTTAAGCATGGGACAGGGAGCATTTTTTGGAAGCATTTTCAGAACATACCCTTCTCATACACGCACACACACACACACACACACACTCACAAAATAACGAATCCTCAAGTGCCCTGTCCTGTGCTGTTACACAAACAAGGCCTATTATGTAACTAGAAGTGAACTTGCTAGCCAGCTGCAGCCCAAAAATTTACTGAAGGGTTCTTTCCCTTTTAGTTGTTCCCATTAGACCATTTTATTCTTTTTATCCCTAGAACTACAAAAAGAAATAGTATTATCATTTATCCTAACATAATCCCATTGCAAATATCACTGAAAACTGATACAGTGGAAAAACTATTCCCTTGACGATAATTACATAAATATTACCAGCAAATCTTTCTTCCTAGTTCTGCAATGATACTAAATAACAATGCCTTTCCTGAGGAGACCATGAAGCCAGAGAGGAAGCATGGTAGCTAACTCCACGAATGTAAAGGACAGCTAAAAGAAAAAAGGGAGTAATTAATCTGTTCTCTATCTCCATAGAGGCTAGAAGAAGAAATAATGGGTTTAAACGGTGGCAAGGGAGATTTAGATTAGAAACTTAGGAAAAACTCCAAAGGCAAATACAGAACAACATGAGAACAAAATGCCGGGGGATTTGGAGAGTCACTGTCGCTTGGGCTTTTAAGAATAAGAGAAAAACATCTGTCAGGAATGGCATAGGATATAGCTGTTCCTGCTTTGGGGCATGGGGGATGGACCACAGGGCTTCCTGAAAGTCAAGTCAAGATACAGTCTTCAGTGAAGCCTAAATGGGGTGAGGGGAGTGGGGAGGAGTGTGAACAGCCATGGTGAAGATTTTTGTCTGGTTTTGTTATTTTAATTTGAACTTCAAATGCTGTCAAATCCTAAAATTAAAAAGATAGGTAAATACAGTGTCTCCTGTCATCTACAAACAGGCTTTATCACATTAAATGCTTTGCAGCTTTTGCAGGATTATAATTTTTATACAGGTTTCATACAATTCAAGAAGTAAAAATAAAACTTTATAATGTAAAACTTTGTAACATAAAACAAATGAGCTACACTAAGTGAATCCCTAACTTTAAAAGCATTTTGCAGTCATAAGGGAAAAAAATCTGACAGGTTCCCCTGCTTTATGCTCATAGAAGGCACTAGGGAGGGTGGATAGTTCAGAAGCTTTTAAAGGGATTTCACCTGTAGGCTGACGACCTGGTAGTTAATGTGGGTAGTTCATTGACTCATCTGAAATTACTTGAGTATCTTATTCTTCTGATACACAGATAAAAATGTTTCATTAACACCTGAATTGCTCCTGAGTGATCCATTAATCCCAAGCACTTCTGCATAATGGTTGCAGCCACTCTTTCAGCAAGCTGGATATTTACATAAATCAGTTGTATAAACGCAGGTTTTTCTCTAGATTTTCGGCATTCTTTAGCTTCCATAATTTAAACAGAAAAATTAGAGATTTCATTACTGTGTTAGATATGGAAAAGTATTAGAAGGAATGATTTTGTAAGCCATCCTCAAATTAGCTTGCCCTAAAAGATTTTTTTATGCCACTGCTGGTAGGATGACATATATAATTGGTCATAGCACAAGCTGTACCTAAATGGAACATCCATGCTGCATTTGCGTATTTTTACCTGATGCTGGCACACTAAGTTTTGTCTTTGGTCTCGCTATAGCATAGCACAGAGACTGACCTAAAAACCTATTTGACGACTCTAGTTCCATTCTCATAAACCTTTGGGGCTTTTTATCTCTTTGCACTGAGTTAGATGCTCCGTGTAGGAAGACAGCTGTGGCATGAACACACTGTACTCTAGCAATGTAACTGTTCAGGGTGTGATCCTGTAGGCAGCTTGCACGCGATTTAGAGTAGACCTCAGGGTGGATACAAGCTACAGTGAAGGCTGAACCCGGCCCTGGCTGGTCTCTGGAAGTTCAGAATCACCTGCTTTCCACAGGAGTGCTTCATTTGCACCTATACAAGTATATAGTACATCTATATTTAGAATATCCAAATAATTGTAAAGATTTTTAAAACTATTTGATTTTTCTAAAGTTTTTTTAGATTATTTTGACAAACCTATGCATAATATTGGACAAAGAGCAAATATACCTCTTTCTATGAAATTTCAAGAATTTTGATATTGATTGCTTATTACTTTTTAAGATGTCTTCTGTATTGCATTTCTGACATCAAAACATTCTGTCAAAACACTATCCCCTGGGATTTGGGAGGAAGGAAGGCAGTGGGGATGCATTTTTTCATACGTAGGGACTATACATGACCCTGTCTTGGTCTAGAACAGAACCGCAGAGCCACTTTGGAGACCTCGCTGGTATTTGAGCTTTGTACATTGACGACAGCTTTGATGTGGCAGGCAGAGTTTAAGCTCCTGCTGATCCTAGCTGTAAGTCTTCAGTTGTCTTCATTTAGGCTCTTAGCAACTGTGGAATACAGGCTCTTAAATGTACTTCCCACGGCTACCTTATCAAAGCACTTAGTCAGATGCCACATGTACTTTTATAGATCTGCGCCCAGTTGTTTGTTAAGGTCTGAATTTTACTCTGTGTGAGAGGAGAAGAGTTTTGCATGGAATAGATAGGCTTTGATTCAAAATCCATGCAATATCTAGCAAATAATTTGTTAGCTACCTAAAAGAAAGATATTCACCACACGTTTCCCTTGGGTGTGTGGGAATACACTATAGCTCATTAGCTGAGTAGTGGCCTGTATTTTTTAATTCTTGATATGTAAAGACTGTCTTCTGCCTCTCCTGTGTTTTATGGAAATTACACTCAAATCTGGCATTTTAACATTTGCATGCTCCAGGGAACTTTCCAAAGACATCACTGGGACTGTTTCGGGGACATGGAAAGGGTGCACAGACTGCTAGAAAGGGTGCATGAGCTGCCGTAGTCCTTGGTCATCTGTGTTTTATCTGGGGTGCAGTCATGAGGAAGAAAAGGTAATTATTTTCTTGCATCACTGACTAACAATAATTCAGACCCGCCCTTGTTTTCTCCCTTAACAAATATCTGAAAAGAGTTTCTTAAGCGGTGCCAGACGTGCTGCCTTCATTACCACAGTAGCAGAACTCAGAGAATCTCTCACCACAAGTGACGCAGTGTTTCTTTTGCCAAGAAGATGATGCTGAGACTCATGCAGAACATTCAGTTATACTAACTCCATCCTAGCCTTAGCTTCTGTCTTCCTGCACGAAGAGCAGGGAAAAAATAGAAAGAAGAAGAAGAAAAAAAGGAGTGGAACTGAAAGTGCAATAGAAGAGACGGCCAAAGAGAGAGATCTCATTTCCAGATTTGGCCCTTTGAGAAATAAAAAAGTTTTTGTGCCTTATGTAACTCAGCAGACCCTGAAGTAAAACATAGGCCTTAATGGTGTATGCGCTCAGAGTAGCAATAGATTTTGTTTATACGTGAGCAAGGGCAAGCATGATAGAGTCTTTGAGAACTGCTCCAGAGAATATTAAATATTTGTCAGTTTTTCTGCAGAAAGCTGTGCTGACTAAAATTCCACCTCCACTACCCTGAAATCTTTAAGCATATGTAAGGAACAGTTCTCGCCTTGGTAAATCAGTTTATGAGCAATCACTTCAGGAGCATACAAGCTTTTAATGTGGAGAAATCTTTACCTTTTAAAGAGCTGTAGGAGAAAAAATTTTCTACAGTGACAATATGCAATTTAGTTCCACTCTCATACCCACATTACATCCTGCAGATAGCAGACAGATAGACCCTGACTCAAAGACATTTAAAATGATTACAGGAGAGAAAGAGCACGAACAAGAGGCTTCTAGAGAATATACAAATTCTAAAGATAAGGCCATGAAGAAACACAGTTTCACATTCAGTTTGCTAGCTTTATTTATTGCTGGGAGGTTATCTATGGTGTCTGGCACTTCCTTAGCATCTGCTTTGCCAACAGTTACTGTTCCCAGCAGCCATGTCCTTTACACCATTTGAGTCTCTCCCAAAAATGTTACTATTGCAGGCTGATATATTACAAAGACATCTCAATTTTCCTATTTTGCTAGAACTCTGCTTCACCAAGTATTTGGGATGTATACAGCATATAGCACTTAGACTGGTTCTAATACTCGGGTAAATTCCTATGTAATAGTACAAATAGCTGACAAATCTCAAAAATACATCATGACACTAGTTAAACTACTCAGACTTCATGAAGTCTTATAGCTGTTTAGATAGAGAAAGCATGGATGTTCATAAAATGACAACAGAATAGCTTCTGTTCTGAAAGGAATGCATAATGGTGAAATCTGTCTTTTTTCCACCTTATATAAAGCAAATGCTGATAATATTATCATTATATGAAATGTTATTATTGCATGCACACTTTGTGTTGTGATGTGTATACAGTTCCAGAATGACAGGCTTTCAGAAAATTTTAAAAACCTCTAAAAAAAGAATATTGCTCTGTGCATATTTTATGTATTTCACAGATTTGATGTTATGGTGAATACATAATGACCTCTTCATGTTTTCACAGTCATTAATTGGCTCTACCTGTGGCTCTAGTTTGGAAACCAGATAATATTACACTTAATGCTCATTTAAGCATTGCCGATGCTCACAGAAGCAAAACTTTTCAAAGAGAGTTTGCTGTTTTCAAGGTAGCAGTTTTACTACTCTGAATATACAATTCATTGTCTTTTCAGAACAATTTCAAAAACTGGTGTCACATCAAACCAAATACTTGCATTAAACTTTGGCAAACAAAACAGAAGTCGTCCTTTCAGGAGCTGCAGGGCATAGATTTTTGCATAACCCTGTGTAGATATCATAAGAATTACTGCTAATCTGGGCAGTTATATTTAAAAAAAAATCTGAAATCAGAAAATGACCTGTTTGGGTGACAAAGTGGTCCGTTTAACAGATGCAGCTCCCTTTTATTGCATAGATTTTAGCTTTTCCTGCTCATTTCTCTACACAGAAAGACTTGCTACTATTGGATAAGTATTAATTTCACCTGTTCTTTTTCTAAATTACCATGGAAGAAATTTAGAAGAAGTGTCTAGAAGGAAGAAATGTAGACAATGAAGAAAGGTGCTAAATTGTTACTGGAAAGAGTAACACTTATTAAAACATACAGCATCTTTTCTCCTTTCATTAGCTGTGAGGGATATCTATTAGTAATTTAGCACCACTATTCGGCTGCTTTTTCCAACTTCAAAGTTCTCTTAATTCAACAGGATTGTGTCCCAATCAATGCTTACTAAGGATTCAGAACAATCATTTCCATTTTTACACATCCTTTCCAAACTTTCCAAAACACTTATTCACCACGGGGAGACACACAGACAAGGTGACACAACCTGCAGCAAGGTGGGAAAAAATTCATTTGCTTCAAATCTTGATAAATACTGAGATTAGAGGAAAACAGACATGGCAGATTAGTGGACCTTTGTTGAGGAAAGGAAGGCAAGACCTAGAAACAGATAGTATGATATATGATCCATACCTACCATACCTGCGATGTCTCTTTTCCTGCAGGTCTCAGGGGAGAAGGCAGGCAGGAGGACAGGCCGTATGCATGCCCTCTACGCCTCTCTGTGTGGGTACCGCACCAACTGCTGTCCTTCTCTGCAGGAGCAAACAGAAGTAATCTCTGGATACAAGGTGCAGAAAAGCAGATGTGCTCTGAGCAGAGCATCTTGAATAAGAGAAACATTATGTTGGTATCGGCAGTGCATTTTACTTAGCATCCCTTGCTCAGTGTTCAGTATTGCTCAGTTTGTTCAGTACAAACTTGCATGATCCTTTTGGTTTATAGTAGATTATGATCAAGGAGGATTCAAAGAAAACAGTTATCTGTGATGCTTGAGATACTTAGTATTACAAAGATATTTTCAGCTACTTTAATTTTCAGATCAATAGTTTTCAACCTTTTCCTCCCTGTGAGTGATGTTACTGCAGTCATTAACAGGACCAAAAGGTAATGTCAAGGATAATCTGCAAATTGTATTAAATTTTCAGGTATAGATATAGAAGGCACCAGTGTTCTTATATAATGGCTGGAAAATTTTATGAAGCACAACTGGTGTTTGATAAACAGAAGTGTTACTGTGAGAATTGCTTAGGCTAGATGAATCACTAGTCTGAATACAATTCTAATTGTTTCAGTGGTGTTATCTGAGGACTAAAATATAGCTTTTGAGATATCCTGACCCCTAAGCAATGAAAGCAATTCAGTTTCATGCTTTCAAAACATCCTATCATACATGCTTGCCATTTTTTTTTACTTTTCCTTAGGCATCACTATGGCCACTGCTAGAAACAAGATATTGGATTAGACGGAAATTAGATCTGATTGAGTACCACCTCATGTTCTTATGCCATTTTTACTTTCCTGACTTTGGAAGGCTGAAAAATGAAAGAAAGAAAAATTTATGAAGGAATGCAAACAATTTTGCTTTTGCTTTTTAACCTGCTTTGTCAACATCTTTTTAGTTTTCTTTCTGAAATGTGAAAACAGCAAAAGGCAATCTAGATTCATGACTCTCCCCACATATTTTACATCCATCAACTATAATTCCTGCATCTTAATGAAATACACAAAACACTTTTATTTAATTATTTTTCATTAAAATAATTTTATTTGCTCCTAAACTATTATTTGTATTTCTTAGCTAATGCAGTATGTTATTCTTCATTCTCTCAATTTGTTTATACATCATTGTAATTCGACAGACTTCACTAGACATGGTGGAAATAAGCAGAGAATAAGGTCCTATGCTTTTTTTAATTGCTGGCATTGCATGTAGTTTCAGATTATTTTATGCAGTACGTGATTAGTTTTAGTTCTATTTAAAAATAGCAAAACCATTGTCTTGTTCCCTAAAAATAATATTTTGTATGTTCTCCAGGTACCTCTAATGTAGATAATTCTGAGTTCCTCCAGAGGTGCTTATATAGGTCCCAGTGCTGAAATCTCAGTTACTGTCAAGTAGCATTAGCTTAAAGAGAGAACATTTCCAATGCAAACTGCTTTTTGGCAGATGATTAGTGGTGGGCAAGATATCTGTTAAGCATTTTTTTTCTTTAGCAGGGTAGATTGTTACTGAAGATATTTCACCTCCCACACATTTTGGTTAGTAACTTTTTCAATTACACAGTGATGGTAACCGCAACTGATAATTACTTTTTAATAGCCTGGGAATACTGCTCCAAATACAGACGTTCACACTTAATAAAACAACTCTCCCACCCCGAAATAGCCAAACAACATCCTATTCAGAATGGAACTCAATTTTTACAGTTTCAGCAAGCAAAATCCTCTGTCTGCTTACTTTTCTCCTTCCGTTTACATATTTCTCCATTTCCTTCCTTGGGTACCTTTGCCATTGCACAGCTTCATCTGTTTTAAGGCTCGCTGTCTTATGACGTCTTCTATAGTGACAGCATTCATCTTTTAGGGTTTTTTGTTCAACTTTCTTCTTTAGCAGACAAAAATTATGATGACAAAGTTGAGAAAGGATGGATAGGATCTGAGATCTCAACTCGTGTCCATCAACACTTCAGTGAAGCTTGCATGAGATGTTCTGCATCATTCGCACTGCAGGGGCTTAGCAGACTACAGGCATTGGTTCGACAATCTCTTATTGTACTCTTTTTTTTTTTTTTTAACTCCATGTGTATTTAATTTTCTGTGATCTTTTGGCATTTGTTCTGGTGTTGTGGCCAACTTCCTATATGTTAATGAGATTTCTACAAGACCCAGGGCTTCTATATCAGTTTCTGCCTCAAAGATCTCTTCTATATTCTGGATGTGAGACTCTGAAATGATCCTATTCTTATGCCAGTGACAGATAGTTCTTCAGAAAACTCCAGAAATTATTATAAAATCACTTGCTGACTCATCCTTGAGCTTGTATGAAACTCTGTTTGCTCAAAAATCACATTGCAGTGAGCATGAAATATTTCTCTAGGTCTTCTTTACTGTACTTGGTTTCATCAGTGTAGCCATAAGGCTTCTGGGCAGGATAAGGTCCTCCCTGGAAGGGCCCTCGTAGGCAGAGGGTATTAACCATGACCTTGACAGAATGGGTAAAGTCAGTGTCGGGAGGAGACCCTGGCAAGCCTGTCTGCCCATGGGGCTGCCAAGCCTGATGTAAGTGACTTCCCAGCCTGTCCCAGGCGAGACAGCAAGTCCCTGAGATGCCACCAGGCTCTTTTAATCCTTCTGGCCAGCAGCTGAAAGGAGCATGAAGCCAGGTGGGGCTTTACATCTCGGATGATCCTCATCACCTTGAGACCGTCCCCCCAGCTGGCCAGCATGACCCATGGCAGATCCTCTCACAGGGGCGCCTTCGGAAAAGGCTGGGCCAGAGGTACGCATCCTCTTCGTTTCGTGGTTACTTGGGCGGGCAGTAGGGTGCCACGGCACAAGGAAACCCGCCCTTTCCCTGTGGTACGATAAGACATGAGGAAAAGCTGCCCGAGGAGGGGCCGGTCCCTGACCCTCAACCACCCACCACCGCTCCCGCACCTCGTTCCTCACTGCGCTCAGCTGCAAGGGGCTCCATCGCAGATGGGGTCACACTGGTTTCAACCCAACATTATTTCCTTGGTTCGGTTAACAGCACAGCACTACGGCCTGTGTTTGTGGCACAGTCAGTGCCACAAGTCAGTAGCATAAGTCAGTTTGCCTCTGAAGGCAGCCTCTGGCGGTGTTTCACCCTTTGCCTTGCTATTTAAATGCCCCATAACAGTTCTCTTTGGCTTGTGCGTGTTTTCAGATCTCTTCTTCCCTTTTTTGTAATTAGCTCTTTCCACGTTTGTCATCTTTGCTTTTTCCCCTTTCCTTGTCCCCAGGAGTGCTCTGTGACCATTTGGGCCTAGTTTGCGTTGCTGAGATCCATAACACCAGGGTCAGGCTGCATGCAAAAGTGACGCCCTCCACCCCGTTCTTCTTCAGCCAACTGGTGAGTGACCAGAAGTCGCCGAGTGCAGGCACCGGCTGGGTCAGATACCCCCCAGCCTCTGCTGGCTTAGGACAGAAAGCCACTACGTGCGCCATGTCCTGCCAATCCCTCGCTGCGTGAATGAAATGTGTGGTAGGAAAACAATGTTTGAGGTGACATGGGACCTCAGCCCCCAAAAGAGAAACCGGTTTCTTTTTGTGTTTCATTACTGATCATTCTGTTCACTCTTCCATGCACTACAATATGAAAATATAATATAAAAAGATACAACCAGATATATGACATGATTATGTTTATTAGTTTATAACCCTACTTTTCACTGCTATAAAGCTCTCCAAAAATCTCACAGTGCTTTAAAACCACTATGGATGAAAAACATAAAAAACTACAAGGATAATATTTTTATTCCACTTTTAGATACACAAATTGAAATTCAGGCCACCATTTCAAAATAAGCAAACGCTCGCACTCAGTGTAGGCGTCTCATCTTTTCTACCCAAACTTGAGACATCGTTGGCCTGATGTCTGGTGAGCGGCAGCTAAGGTCAGCGTGTGTGGTTAGTGTTCGGCCTTGGCAGGAAAGCATTCACAATCACTGCTCACCTTTGCACATGTTGGCACTGTACAGTCAGTGTATGACTTTGAATTCTACAATGGACATTGTTATAGGCTAAGCTGCTCTCTTCTATGGCTGTTTTTCAAAAATCCGTGAAATAAATCAGGTATGATGGAAACATCAAAAATATTCCAAAAAGCTATATATAAATATGTAGATTTTATTCTTGTGTGTTAAAGCCTCTTGCCTCTCCAGCAGAAATGAAGTAAGAACTTGTGGCTCTGAAAAAATATTATTAGCTTAAAACATCTGAGTCTAAAATTTAGGGAGGTGATATATTTCTTTACCTTAGTGCCAAAATCTGAAAGAACATGTGACAGTGTAAAAATGATTAATAAAAGACAGAGTTTGAAACTCTACTCACCTTTTCTTGTTGATAATGTCTAAAATGCTCAAAATCCTTTTTATTTCATATTCATATTTTTCAAGGTCCATCTTTCATTTCTGCCAGAATTTTCACTGACACTTAGCTTGGAAAATGAAGTAATTGCTTTGCCAGGAGCAGTCATAAATAAAGCATCGCAATTGCTTATACAGTGATGTTAGAACCCAGTATATATTATTGTCTATTATATGGCTGACTTGTAAGAATTCCAAATGCAGACGATATAATTCCTTCATTAAGCTGAGGTTACTCCAAGACATCATTACAATTACTTTCTATTTAAGATTCAATACAAAAGGAGAGCTAAAAATTTCTTGAGTACGTTTAAGTCATCATTTTACTTTTTATTGCAGTGCACCAATATTTTAATAATAACAATAAAATAAACATTTATTCCTTTAGCAGAAACAATATTTAACACTATAGAATGACTAGAGAAAATTTATATAGCAATTAACTTGCATTTTCTTTCCTGAAGCGAGGTAAACATAGGCAAGACATCACTGGCAACAATGACTGTCTCCTCTTCAGTTAATCTCACCAAAGACTTTTTCTTGTTTTTAAGATTAAAATCTTATTTTAAAGCATGTGTAGACGTGGTTTGGCTCTTCAGGCTTGATTAGCAGTATTCATCCTCATATCATATGTGAGATTTAATTTATTTTACTTAATATTGACTTCATGTTGTTGTTTACAAATTTGACTCTAAAGATTTAAATGATATAGCAAAAAATGGCAAAGGGTGGCAGGGAGATGAGACAGACAAATATTATAAAGAAAATAAGCGCACTGTGACTAATTGGTCTCACACATGCTCTCTAAGGAGTCCCTGTAATTACACCATAAATGAATCTTTGTATCTGTTTTTTTCCTCTCTCCCTGAAGTGCTTCTTAGGCTCTCTCTGAGGGAGCCAGCAGCCCACTGGCTTTTTGTTGTGTGTTCTGTCTCTGTGAAAGGTAGTTTTGCATTACTAGTCAGGCTGGCAACTATTATAAAATGAATCCTAAATATTCAGAAATTATGTAGAGCTCAGGGCCAACTTATGGATGTGGATATATGCAAAAGGTTATTTAAGAGTATCAGTCCAATAGGTAGGCATTTCTGAATAACTTGCTAAGATATTATATATATTATATTATATATATTATATATGATAAAATTATATTCCAGTAATTTTTGAGATAAGATTGGTCTAAATCTGAAAAAGGAAATGTTTTGGGATGAGCTTATTCAGCTTTTCTTAGAACTCCTTATGAAATGGCAGCACAGCTATTTTGCAAGAATAATCAAGAGAGAATTAGGTGTAATTTTAAAAGAAAAAGGAACAAATATGTCGATTTGATTTTTCACTCAGCTCTTTGTTGCTCTCTCGGGTAGTGCATTTCACTTTTGCTGTTCCACAAGGAATTGCAAACAGCAGAGGTCAGGCTTTAAATTTGCCTAAGGATTTTTTGAATGCTTTTCTATTTTAAAATGGGACAAGTGTACCAGGATACACTTACATACAAATGAATGTATGTTAGTCGGGTCTCCTGTTTCTTCTGTCTAGTACCATAGACAATCTGCAATTCTAATAAAAGACAAAAATACTGATTTCCTCTTTAAATAGATTTTGCCACTATAGAGGAGAAAAAAGAAAGGTAGCAAAAGGTAATCAGATGTTAAAAAGAGCAGTAGCAGCATATTTGAAAAGCATGCCAATATATATTCATGCAGTCTCTCCAACATGTATATATGTACAGAATAACTACTGATTTGTAACTGAAATTATCACAAAAAAGGGTGTAGCCCAGGCTGGCAGTAGTTCCATCCCTCTATCAGGGGGACAAATATGGTCATTAGCAATTAAGTGCAATGCCCTCAACATAATAATGAAACCCTGTTTGAAGGTGTTGGATAAGTAGAAGGAATGACGACATCCAAAGCATTCTCCATCATTACTTAAAATGATTCAAAGCTGATTTACTTTTAAATCTGCCCTGCCCCCCCCCCCCCCCCCCGCCCCCCAAGTTAGAGGAATGTAACACCTGACCTGCGCCACACAATATTTAGCAGAAAGTCTTCGAGGAAATACAGAAAGAGAGTAACAGGACATGTTTTCCTGACATGCCAGAAAGGAAGTGAAGTAAGAATATCATGTAACATCTAGCACGTTCATCCTGGATATAGATGTGTAACATCTGCCAGTTACCTCCATGTCATGGAAAGGAGTTTCCACTGTTGCCGCAAAAATAATCACATAATTCCTATCATCTTTGAAACATCCCACTTTCTTTCTCTTTCCTTCTGCATTCCTTCGCCTCCACTGCACATTTCTCTGCAGTAGAGGAAAGAGCTAGGAAATAAATAATGTATGAGAAAACAAGAATCGGTGTTTATTTATAAGGAACAATAGTTTAATTCATGAGGCAGTTTTTAAAATGCCTGAGTCTTGCAGTTGGTAGTGAGGGTAAAATCTTATCAGGGTTAGGCATGGAGCCAATGCAATAAAGAACCCTTTCCTTATTTAAGAAGTGAGCCTGCTGTCAAGGAGGATTTTGACACTCAGGCACTTATTAGGCTCATTTTTCTCCTTCAGGCAAGCTTCCCCTTTCTTTCTATTAGCCTGACTCTCCCAGGATCAAAAAACGCTATAAATCCCTGCTCCGGCTCTCGACTTTGTATGCTTTTAAACTTCCACATAGTGGATATCCTGTTAATGCCACACTCACTATGCCAGTCGGCCACATGTGAGCCTTGCGAGGAAGGCTGGTCCCTACTCCTCTATTGGTCGCTTACGTAAACTGACGAATAAAGCGGTACAAAAGACGTGTGTTTAGCGGACACATTTTAAAAGGCTGAAATGCTGTAGTATTTCATGTGGCTCATGTAGATTTCTTCGTTCCGTAAGATAGGTATCGCTTTATGAAATGCGAACCTGCGTGGTGTTTCATTCCCTATGGCAGCCGAAGGCCTTTCCCTGCGGGAACTGCGGTTCTGCAGGCCACCTGCGCCGGCGGGTCGCTGCTAGCACCAGGTACTCGCAGCAGAGCTTCCCTCTGCTCCCAGCAACCATCCTCTATTTATATAAACCAGTGGGGAATTGTGTCAAGAATCAATTAGTCACAAAGGCATAAAGTTCTCAATGCAGAAAGTTACTTGTTGCCTAGCAGCAGCCCCGCGAGCTGTGGCTTAACTTTGATTTGTTTAACCTCAGACTAACCAGAGCCACAAGAGTATTTTTCTCCATCACCTTGCAGCATGGTCTCTGTCCATCTGGAGTGATAAAATGTCTTTACCGTCACCTTCCAGCAAGTTCTTGCCTCAGCTTGGCTGATGAAAATATGCAGTATTGGTTGATAGAATTTGTGGCACCTGGTTTCAAAGAAACCTCACAGGAGGCTTTTCATGGTCCCATGGCTCTGCCTAGGAAATAGGGAGCACAAGCGAAACTGCACTGGCTTCCTGAGACGGGCACCGGCACTGTCCCCGTACGGTTCCCGGTGAAGGGCCAGCGTGGAAATTGCTGCGGGAGGACAGGGAGAGTCCCATCGAGGATCAGTAAACACTGAGTCATACCTTTGCTGGGAATTCGTGTCTCAGTCACAGTTCTTCTTTAATAATTAATTCAGCAGAGAGGAACAGGCTTCATTTGCATAACTAAATTTTGCAGTCACAGCAATCAGTCTATTAATAGAAACCCATCTATCCGTCTGTCTGTCTACCAGCTTACATAAACTACTGTGCTGTCTTACAAGACATGATATTTTGAAGGTCACTGACCCATTGACAATGGATACAGAGGCATAGAGACAGCTCGATCCTCTAGTTCAGAATAAGCTAAAGGAGACCTCATGGGTAATACACATCAGCCATGGAGATCAAGTCTGAGCTTTACTTAATAGTAATACATGAGAGTTTCCAGTAATACTTAAAGTATATGTTTACAACAATACCAATATCAAGTGGGCAAATGATGACAAAGGAGTTTAAAAAAGCAGATATATAATGGCTGTATAGTGAAATCAGTGCTGTTGGGTCAAGGTGCTAGGCTGCAGCACTAAACTCGTTTTACTAATCCATGAAATGAGTTCATGCTAAAGAGACCAGTATATCACTTCTGTTCACAAATTGCCTGAAAATCAACAATTTATATTTAATGTTCTGTCATCTTCACCCAGGCTAGCATTTAAAGGCAGAAATGTTTCCATTATAGCTCCATTTTCAATTAAAGTTTTTAATAGTCACCTGTTCCACCAGCACATTCATGCTTTTTTTTTTGCCTAAATATGATTTGTGACAGGAAAAAAAGTTGGAGCACTACGTGGTCAGATGTTTTAAGCAATACTCTATATATTTTTTTCTCATTATAATGTTGGTTACCACCTTTCAGCAGATGACACCAGAGTCCCTTTCCTCATTTTCACCTCTAACAATAGCATTTAGATGCAGGTCTGTATGCAAGAAATCAGGTCCTAAACACAGAGTACTTGGTTCAAATAAACGCTGGGTTAAACTGAAGAGATGCTGCTCCGCGTAGGGGAGCACTTTGAAAAGCTCCTGTGGCCTCTCCGCAGAGGAGCAAGCCAGATGAAGCCAGCTCATTTCCTCACCGCTGCAAATCACAGCCTGTCTCTTCCTTCTTCAAAAGCCAATAGCCAACAGAGATTTACTTAGGGCTTTGCTATGCCCAGTCTGGCTACATACACGGCAACAGGCAACAGTAAAACTAGCAGGATGTATAGGAGCATAAACTGAAGACCAACAGCTGAAGTCTGAAATGTATCAGGAACGCGGTCCTGCCTTAGGGAATTTTTCAGGGGAAATAAACACAATGCAAAAGCACTTGAGAAAAAGGACAACTGAACATGCCCAGGAGGCCTTTAAAATGAGTTTAAATTAAAATAAAGTCTGAAAAGCCTCTATACACAAAGCTTGATGAAACTACTGCCAGTATTTAAGTCTATTTCTTTAGAAAAACAGAATCAATTCACTGTTTCATGCTAGTGCCCTACAGTCACACAGAAGTAATAGAAAGTGAGAAATTCAAAGGAACAGGTACAATCTATTGGGCCACATATCAGAAGACTTCTTTAAATACTAGACATAGAGGATTTAAATGGCCTTTTAAAATCTGTATTATCACATTGATCAATCCAGTTTCACACCAATACACAGAGCCTTCAGCAGTAAGACAGTGGCAGTGCTGATGCAATGCAGCTTTTTGCTTTCACTAATGAGGGATGAAACCCTGCAGCTAGAATGGGTTTTCTTGACAGAAAATGATAACGCAGTTAGGACAGAACAGGGTCTGGTGGATAGTTAATGAAAATAAGATTAAGAAGACTAGTCAAGTGATCTGACTTGCTCTGGATGCATAATTCCTATTTAATGTCAATTGCAATCACAAAACAATATGATTTAACAAACCAGGAACACATTAGTTATGCAGAGATCTATTTACTCCTTATTTAACATTTTGACAGCACAACTGTCTTGACAAATCTTGACAGTGCATTGTTCAGGTATAGACACTGAACGGCTCTAGTACTATAGCAACTGGAGCAGTATGGTGCGAATCCAGCAGCACACAGCTGTACCAACAGAAACCCAGGTACTGGCAGGCTTCACGTTTAACCAGGGATTTTCTAAAAGCTGGAAGTGATTGAATATGAGTTCCTAGCTTACTTCCACAGGCAAAGAATGGGAACAGTAACTAACATCACTTTCAGGGGAGTATTATTTTCATTAGAGATAGAGAAATTTTCAGTTATTAAAGTAGTGAAACCCTAGCAATATCTAAAAGAAATCAATTTCTGTTCAGCCTTTTTAAACAATAAGTTTTAGAGTTGACTTTAAACAATAAACTCCATTTTGTTTGTAGTTGTTAACACATGGAAATACATGGATTCTGTTGTTCACCCATGTAACAGGGACGTTTCCAGTTTTGCCATAAACTCAGTGACTGAAGCCATTTCATTTCTCTATATCTTTGCTTCCCTTCTTTGTAAAGCTGGGATAATGATGCTTATCAAAATGTTGTTGTGAGGCTGTATTCATCAATATCTCCATGTAGTTTGAAAATCTGGAAGTATTACGAAAAACGCAAAGTGCTATTTAATGGACACCCAAAGTACAACTTGATCCTGCTGCCACAACTTCTACCAACCATATTGAAAAAAGCCGTCCATGTCTCGCTGCACTTGGGTGTGTATTGAATAAGCCATCCCGAATTTTTCTCAACCTCAGCAGTGATTCTGTTATCCTCCAGCTGTATATTCCCCTAAACTGGTTTTGCCTAATTTTCCTCACACGTACATTTTCTGGTTTTGAGGTACTCTGTATATTTCAGAGACATTCTGAAATTGCAACCTTGAAGAGGCATTTTTAATAAGAAATATTTATGTTTTAATTTAAAAAAGAAAATCCCTTCCATTTCTTGCTAGGTTCCTAGAGAGATTATATATCATGCTTTAAAATGTTTGTCTGATGAGTTTATTCTTGATAATAGTGAAACCTTTGTATTTTTAGTCTAATAGAAGAATAAATACTTCTGTTTTTTAATATTAGAGGACTTATTGGTTTGAGCAACAACTGTTAAAGCAATAAAGGCTATACTGCCAATCTAGGAATGTTGCTTAAGTTACACATTTTATTTCACTCTTCCCCCAGCGTGGCAGGAATGTTACTCAACTATTATAGGTGATTTTATTAGATGTAATATTAAAAAAAATTAAGCATCATAAATGAATTTTGCAAATTAGATTACCGGAAATGCTAAGAGCAGCAAGCTAGCAAAATACTGAAGCATTGATATTCATTTTCATGTCTTTGCAAATTTTTTTCCACAGCACACAATTTTGCTTCATCAGTACCTTTTTAATCTGAACATGTGGAATTAAACCCACTCTTTCTGAGTCATCTTTAAATGTAAGTGGTATTAATTTCAATGAACTTGAGGATGACTAGTGCTTACTAATGAAGCCCAAATGTTGGCAGTAAGTAACAAGTTAGCAAAAAATTTCATTCATTTCAAAAGCTGCGGGTTCCTGGTAGACATTTCCTGCACATTCACAGTTAGTAACAAAATCTTCAATTAGCACTAGAGGGCATTGGAAAAGGAAATAGAGAGTTAGTGTGCACTGGGATGCAAATGCTTTCAGCAATGAAAAGGAGCAATTTCATGCCAGCCTGCACCAACAACAAGCTTTATTTTTTCTTTTTTAATGTTAGAGATTTACATTTTAAGTGAAAGCCTGGAATGCTAGCAACAGGGTTTTGTTATTCACTTCACTAATGGATCGACCTGTCATCCTCATCATCATCATACTAGTAGCAAGGCCAGTCATATTTTACATTTACATGACATTTTTCTTCCCAGAAATACTTCCCAGACTGTGCACATTTTAGATCTGGAATCAAAAATCAAGGTCCTTACCTTTTTTTTTTTTTTAATTCAAGCTTCTGATGACATCAGTGATCATTGTTTTATTTTTTCCCTTAGTCAAAAATGTGAAGACTTCTTGACAAAACTTGCAGAATATACATTTCTGCTTAGATGAATATATTTTCTGGCTTTTATGCATCATTGAACCCACAAAGGAATTAAAAAAAAAGATGAAGAGAACAAAGTTTACCAAAGCAAGATCATCTGGATACGCTGAGTAGAGAAGCACCCACATTAAGTTAGCTTAGATGTGTATTTGTCCTAACTCACTTGCTAAGGTTAGGATGAAAGTCATGAGATTTCCTGTCAACAGGTTAAAGCCTACAGGCGTTGTCTGAACAAGGACATAATTTTGTACCCTGAGTGTAGTACGTGGCAAGCCTGCAGGATGCTGCCTGGAGGCGTGCAGAGGCTAAGGGCGATGTGCTTGATGGGCTGAGCTGTATCAGCGTGTGTCCACTCGGTAATCAGGGAACCAGTGCCGGGGCACTGATGCTGAAAGAGCTGATCCCGCAGACCAAATACAGGCATTCCTCCTACTGGCTTTAACGTAAGTTGAGAGTCCTCGTCACTCCGCAGAAATGACCCGCCAATTGGACAGACGGCAGAAAAGTGAAACAAATACGTCAGAGTGGAAAAAGCACATGGGAAAATACAAATTTTCATATATGCATAATGTTGTCATACTCAGTCAAGTGGTATTTTTCTAATGTTCCTCCAATTCATACTACAATTTCATACTATTGCACCCCACTTAACGTGACCAGCGAGCCCATTTCAAAAATGGGTTAGCCCAATCCTTCTGTTCCAGTGACCTGAGCTCCGCGTGGGCTAACTCGCTCAGCTTTGAAGCAGAGGAGATCGATGCATGTGAAGCGTCATGCCACTCGCCTTAAACTGTTCGCAGTACCCACCTCACCCGTTCAGAGGGAGCCTGGGCAGCTCTACATTACACGGCAGTCTGCAGCGTATGTGTCCTCTCAGAGAAACTGCGGGAAAAAAAGTCAAGTCTCAAGCCAAATCCTTAGTTCTTATAGTTAATCTTTATATCCCACAGAGGCAGTGTCTTCAGCTGTCTCTTCGCATTTTTTAACCAAGACACAGAGCTTGATAAGGATCTTTGGGAAACAGAAATTATCACTATAATTGATGTTTTCCTTTATGTACTGTGTAGGTTAAGTGTCTTTAAAGTAAAATTAAAAATTACAGTGGCTGTTTAAAGTCAAGTGAGAATGTTTTGGAGAATTTTGAGTTAATTTAATTTAGTTTTGAACTGAAGTCTAAGAACTACACTAAAAGAGTTTCCAGGAGTGTTAATGACTCATAGGAAGCATATACAGTATATAATTTCTTTTAGCACCCAAGATAAAGCTTTAAAAGTATTATTTCCATTTGGTCAAGATAGATATTGTTAGTAGGCAACATAGTGCACAAGTGGGAAGCAAACTATCCATTAGAGGATTAATGAATCATATGGTAATTATGCTTAACAGCACTTAAGCAGTAACACTTGCAACCCCCTCGCTTATATTAACTATCCATCATAACACTTCTTTACAGTATATGTGGGTTGCATACTATTCCCGCCTTATAGGATGAAGGAGCAAGAAAGAAGGATTCTTCATGTGGGTTGTCAAATAGTAAAAGTACAGTTAAAACTCAGGATCTCACACGTTCTAGCCATATCTGCTTGCACTGAGACATGAAAACCTAAATTTCTTTTAACACCTAGCCCACTTTGGGAATTCTTTTGAAAAAATAAGAGACTGAAATTTTTATTCAGTATAAGTATTTGTCACTGCCTAGCTAGCTTGGCCTACCTACCTGAGCTACAGCAAACTTTTATGCTAACAAGGTATGACGGCTGATACTTAAGAGCACATGGAGTCTTTTTTTTTTTTTATTTGTTGCTTGTTATTTGTGTTCTTAAAGGGTAAGCTCATCAGAAAAGCTCCCTTTGTGTTTGGACATGAATTAATCTATCATGACACCTCCAGAAACAAATAAGAGTATGTTATAGATCTGAACATTCACATTCAGGCAAAACTTTGTGTAGTATAGTTTCAGACAGGCATGTGGGACCAGAAATTTTAGGAGAGTAGCCATTTGTTAGTCTTTAAATTATTGAATGTTATTTAATGAAAGCAGTCAGTATGCTTTAACAGGCTTTGAACTAGTTCCATATCCAAATAAAGAAAAAAATGTACTTCTATTTCATAGTTTGATGCAAGATAACTGATTTCCAAGGAATTATGAAAAATCAATTACTGGAATTCTCTTGCTGAAATTCCAAATAAACATTATGCTTGCATCAAAAATAGCATAACTGGGCTAAGAAATTGTTTTTTTCTCTAATAAGTAGTGAAATAATTCAGACCTCAAAATAAAATTAAATCAGTCTAACAAATAAAACACTGAGTTTATAACTCTGGCCCAGTCACCCCATTTGAACACTGAATAGGAAGGGGAGGGATTGGTAAGTCGTTGTAGTGATGTGTCCAATTTATGTTGGCAATTCAGGTCATTCATTTCGTACAAGCATGCCTTTGTCATAAGCTGATGGGCTGTATGATTTAAATTAAACAAACTACCTGCAAGATCTGGAGATTAGTTACAGCAACAACAACAAAAAGAAATCAGTTGGGTTGCACGGGGATTCAGGGTGAAATATCTATTTATCATCAGTGAAATAATTTGTTTGCATGGTTTAAAAAAACAATAATCATACATGCAATTGGCTTGAGAAGTGCTCTGTCAAGCCTGTGCATTGTCGTGGCTGGCCTTGGAGTTCATTCCCCATGTAAGAACTCCAGAAAGTACTTGTACATATCACTTGTGCTTCAAAATACTGTATAGAGTCTAGAGAGTGTATAGAAATACAGAGGATTATGTTAGAGCTACATTCAGAGGGGACTGTATTTTCTACCGTAGCTCAAGGCTTTGAGGAAGCCCTGTGAATAAAACTGGTGTAGAGGAAAGTAAATTCTCTGAAGTTCCTCTTATGTGCACAAAGATACTATTCAACTGATCCCTTAGGGAGTATTTGCCTGGCACACAGAAAATGACCCCTTAGACACTCACAGCCCAAATCTCTCTCCTAAGATCTGTTATAGCATGCAGGTGATTTGAAGAAGGAATAGTTTTTCTATATGTAGTGGAAAGCACTTGCTATGTTGTAAATATCCCAACCATATGGATACGAATAATAATAATATTGATAACATGCCTCATGATCTTGAAAGAGTTTGTTCACCTCAAAGCTGTGAACTGGGCAGAAGTCCTCTTTCTCCACACAGGCTTCAGTGTATCTTGAATCCTCCTGTTCCTGCCTACTGACAGTGTTTATAGCTGCCAGAAGGTAAAAGCATCTTCTCCTTTTTGTAGTAACTCATTAGTTATATATTTTCCTCCAAAGTCCATGTCTTACCCTTTTCTGTTTCTAAGCAGACCACGCATCCACACTACACTGCTAGAGACACCATCGGAGTCACAGTCCCTGCAGATCCAGGTAGTCCTGGCTGTGGAGTGAACTTGGGATGCTGGGGAGGAAGCGGGGGGGACGACCTACCCTGTATGAGCTTTCTCAGAACAGGAGTCCCAGTGAGGCATCCACACAAAAGGCTTCACATGTGGACACAGCTGCAGGAAAAGCCAGCCCATAGATTATGAGCTTCTGCCTTGAGTAGGCTGGGATCTGCTTCATCATGGAGGGCACAGTCTACTCTCCAGACCTCTGGTCCGACATTTCCAGGCATGTGCTGATTCTGGTGTTTTCACATGGCTAAAATCTGCTTAGCAGCTTAGCATTAAAACCTGAGGTCATACCATCCACTTATTATGTGCTTGGATGACCAGCAGTTGCATTCAGGAGAACCTTACACTTCTCCCTCAGCAGCCACTATGAGTAACTGCAATCTATGCCAGCTCAGGTGTATCCTGAAGCTGCTCCTGCTAGGCATGTTGCTTCTTTAATGAGCATGAGTATTGCTCAAAACCTGATGAATGGCCGGGAAAAACTGGACAGAATAGAGGTTTTTTGGCTTCAACTATTCCCCAAAATGCACACATCCTTCTGCCTCGACCTTCCTCTCCCTGCTCATCATGTTGGCATGCCCAGGGCTGGTCTCAGGTAATGCCCTTACTCTCAATGCCCATAGGACGTGGCTGTGAGGGGGGTCTAGTACGCCTTGAAGGAAGAGCCTGGAAACTCTGGGGGCCATTAGAGGTCTGAGCGATGGCTGCCACTCCATCTCCCCAGGCCTTGTGCTGCAAGGCACTGAGGAGCAATGGTGTGAGGCAGGCGGGTCCCTAGAGCCGGGCTGCATGGTGGGGGTACAGGCTGTGCATGGTACACACACCCTTCAGCTAGTGCCTGGGAGGAAGCGCTAAAAGGACCGTGCTGAGATAGTTGTACTAGCCGTAACAGCCCATGGGGACGGTACCATGCTGTCGACGTTTGTGGAGGAGCGAATATGGGGATATAATGAATCTGATTATGTAGCTGCTTGAAGGGCAGATGCTGAAGGGCCCTCAGAGGGGCTAGCCCACAGCAAGGGCCACTTCATCCCCACTAAAGTGTCCTTGCAGAGCAGATTGAGTGAAAAGAGTTTTCTCTAATAGAGCAGCTTTCAGAAACCCCAAGCCGACAAAACTCTACGAAGTGCTATGGGTCAGTACACTTTGCTGGTCTTCCTCTGAGGTTACCATTGTTTATTTTCACCTCCATGGATAAAATATCTTAGTATATTGTAGACAAGGTAGATATAAAATCATACGATTATTTACACATAAGCCTTCTTTATTGAAACTTCTGTTTTAGGCAGCCTTTTTTTTCTCGCTGGCTTTTTCTTTGATTTTTTTTGTTTTGCTCCTGAAAGATCAGGAAAACCTATGATACGTTTACAGAATCTTAATTGAATACATATATCATATTTCCATATGACATTTCATTATCTTAGGGAAAGCAGGTAAAAGCTGATTTATAAAAATACTTCATATATTTTAAAAATAAATAAATAAACATATGTTGCCTCCACCAAAATGCAAATTGCCAGCAGGTCCCCACCCCTCTGGTGCTAGACTGTCTTCGAGGGAAACATGCAGTAGTTTTTAGTATTAAACTTATTAAAAAATTCACTTGTGATAGGGAACATGCAACAAGGACCTTGGTGGACATTTTGTCTCATTATATAAATTGAAATTACATTCTAATTGTATTGCCTCCTTTTTGCACATCAGTATTTTCTTAGTAGAGTAGCTGACTGGTTATCATTTCTAAAGGATGGAAGAGAACTGCTATTTTTCAGCTTTGGAAAACTGCCAACTTACTACTACTTCCTTATTCAAACTTTTTCTGCATTCATTGTTTAATTTATTTTTCTTCTCTTCAAATCGATTTTGCCTCTGTACTCTTTCATTTACATCTCCCTTCTTTAAGATGCGGTATGTTGGGTTATTATTTCAATAAAAACTCTTTAAAATATTAGTTCTGAGACTATATTTTTACTGAAGATGCTTTAGGTTATGCTGTTCTTCACCTATTTTCCAGACCAATAATACTATAAATAAAACTATTTTAAAGAGATTAGCCCTTAGATTGCAGTTTTCTTTCAGAGTCAATATGTGAATACCCAGGATACCACATAAGAAATTCTCTTAGTCCCACAAGACTGACTTGCTACGTAAAGCAGTAACAGACAATAATATTTTTCCAGATCTTGGAACAAGCTTCTTCATTGGCTTCGCTCTCAGTATTCCCATGTTTCTTTTGAGAAGGCGCTATTAAGTACAAGTTATATCTTGTTAGCATAACTGAAGACTTTTGCATAGGAGAACTGAACAATCTGCGGATTCACTGGTCCCACCTCTGTATTCAGCTCGCTCTCTTACCAGTATACTCCCAGTATAGCTAAATATGCATATTTCAGGCAGCCTGGCCTAGTTTTTTGAGTGCAGGGTGTCTACAAGTCCTTGCCTCCCCACCCTCTGAAAACTGGTCTCAGGTCTTAATACTGTGCGTTCGATCAGGCAAGAGAAATTAGGGGCAGCTTTTCTACTTTGCTGAGAAACAGGTGATTCAATAGCAGTGTCAGAAATAGACTTTGGTTGGGTGGGAAATTATAATAACACAAGTTTTTATTAAAATGAAAGATAAACTAAACCTGTTTTGTGAGATGAGGATCAGGGGCTTTGGCTCCCATCCCCATAGACCAACATGAATTTAACTGAGCCCAGCTCCTCCAAGATTTCTTTTCTTACTAAGAATAAATCTGAATTTAGTCAAAACATCCATCAATATTTATGTTTAGGGAATGTGAATGTGAACTGTGTACCAGTTAAAAGGATATTTAACAAATTCACAAAATATCAGTTTAATTGACTGACAAAACTTTCTGCAAAGAAGGTGAAAGCTCATCCCTTTAATTTCTCATCTTTAAGCAAAAGCCTCTGCACAGAGCTTTGAGGCATGTCCTAAAGTTCAATATCGGACTCTCCCAGACCACTTTTTGGAATAAGTTCTCAGTTTATCGGCTTTCAGTAAGCTCTACATTCAGTTTAAATTTGGAGCTTGTTTATACATATCAGAACTGATTCTGACACACTAGAACACAAGGAAACAGCTAATACCAAAGCTGTGTCATGTTCATGAAGGAAAAATACCATTTTAGCCATGATTTTCCTAAACTAATGAAAATCAGGAGTGATTATTGATAGGAAAATGTGGCTCTTTGCTGATTTTGGAAATAAGTCAGAGGCCTGTACAAATGACAAAATACTGTCATAAGCTGCTAGAAAGGAAGATTGCTGCGTATGTGTTCAGCTACATGCTACAGTAGCTAAAGTTTTCTTTGGTGATTTCAAATTCAAACCACAGAAAAGCAGTTCGCAACAGTACTTACATCTTCAGACAGAATGAAAAGCTGCACGAACCTCAAGCTGAAGAAGAACTGGCTGAGGAAATATGCCTTGAATTTAGTCATTTCTTTTTTATGGGCTAAGGAAATGCGTGTGTTAGGGAAGGAAAAAAATACTTAATGCAACTATACATTTTTTTTTGTAGGTCAGCTTCTAGAGAAATTATCTTCAAAAAGAGTATTAGGGAGAAAGTACTATTGATGAGAGAGAAAATTAGATAACCAAGCTTGTACATCACTAATAATAGTGTTTGTTTTTAAGCTTCTCAGCTGTAAATAAATGGACTTGATCTTGCAACCTCTGTCATCTTCATCACAGTAGTATAAATAACTGTTAGACTGTTAGATGAGAACAGCTCCGACCACACGAGAGGACTTTTTGTTTAGACTTTGCAAGCTGTCAGACTTGTTAACAATCACATCTGTGTACGTGTGGTTTTTCTCAGACCTGGCAACATACCATCATCCCAATAAAGATGCAGCGATGTTCAGTTTAAAAGCAGCTGTTTACAAAGTGAACACATTATTAAACACTAAAGTATGAGCCATCTTTCCAACAAAGGCACAAAGCTTAAATCATTTTAATCTGATGCAAGCTGATACAATGCATAAGTTAGGCATACAGCAGCAGTTGTGCGCCTAAATGGTTCGAGCAGCCAGGCTTGAGCACCAAGCTTGGCACGGGAAAGCTTGTTGACCCTTCATTATCCTGTCCATAGTTGGGACTGGGAAGTGAAAGCCCCAAATGCCACCGCCAACCATACCTTGAAGCTCCACCTTGTGACCAGGAGCAGGGCAGAGACGGAACAAGTGGTTCCAGGGCCTGGAAAGTCCCTCATTTTTGGCATATTGGTTCAAAGGTACTACATAAGGGGTTTAACAGTTTGAATAGAGCCAGGCTGAGGCTCAATTCCAGATTTAAGAGGAAATATAAACATAGTCACAGTTTGATACCAGATTTAAGAGGAAATATAAACATAGTCACAGTTTGATACCAGAAGAACAGATTGAATAGCCATGTCCTAGACATCTACATCCAGTATTGGAGAGAAACTGAGGTGTTCTGAGTCACTTCCAAGCCTGGTTTTACCTCAAAACAACCTTCGCAGAGGTAGCAATCAAGACAAGATCTTTCTCAGCACATCATGTCTGGCTCCAGTTGAGCAGAGGAAAAAACACAGTATTTTTAGGATGCTTCAGTCATACAGTAGCTTAAAGCTTTGCTTCCCAAAAAACCACAAGCAAATAGCTTTTCCTAGGCCTCTAATTCTGTCTCTTTAAAATGTTAGTTTACAGTAATTTTTCTTAATATAGGGCTGTAATGGTGGCTGTTACGATGGCTTCATGTTTCAGTGAATACTGGCTTTGTCTTGTTCCATATTCAATCTCTCTGGATGATAAGTTTTATTATGCACATTGACAGAAGTCAATGTCTGTTTGTTATTTCAGTTTTATATGTTACCAAGCCTGAGCACAGAGAAATTAAGTTGTTAGCTCTATTATGATGCAGTTTGGATATGAAAAAGAAAAGAGAGAAAGTAAAGTGGGCCAAAAACCCATCAAAATACATAGCAACAAGCATTAAGGGTTTGACTGTAGCTCAAAGAATGAACCAGATTTGCAACACAATAGAAATGGGAGGAAGCTTTATAGGGGCATTGAACTTAGAAGAAAACATTTGCAAGAGAAGGAATTAAATGTTCTGAAGAACTTCTGGGACAAAATAAAGCGAAATGCTGAGTGTGAAGGCTTGACAGATTCAGGGATGTATTCTAATGGGGATTTGTACTGAACGCTCAGAGAAAGGGATCGCAAAGAATTTCAACAAGAACAGTCACGCCTGAGCCAGATACAAGTCATCTGTAGAGGTATGGCAGGCTACTTGGAGGAGCAGCACTCCACGGGGCAGCAATGCATAATTACAAGTCTGGCAAAGTGATTTTATGCAGGCACTGCGATAATTGGAGCGAACACCTAGGACAAGCGGGTAAAGCAAAAACTATTGCAGCTAAATCCTGTGAGAAATACCTTAATAGGAAAAGGCTAGACAAGAAGATGCTATATTACAAATGCTCATTCTGTGAACATAACACATCTTTCATACTCTCTATGACATATACATAAACCTGCAGTATCATTTGAACAACTCTATTCTCAGTGCTGTACAAAGTCCTTGGCTTTCAGTAAAACCTCAATCGACCTCTGAATCAGTGATCCAGTGTCTCTTTTCATTTTTTTAATTTATTTTTTCTCTGCAAATAATCTTGCCCTATAGCATATTTTTTACGATAGGTTTACTAGTAAGCCAACCATTTATATTATGATATTTTATTAATAATACAATAACAAAAATCTGTGTGCCTGCTATCTTGAGGTAGGGAACACAGGTTCTGTTTCAGATGAAGGCTCATGATGGAGCATGAGGCAGAACCAGCCTGGAAAAGGAGCTAAAGATGGCCAGTGGTTACAGCTTGACGTCGACGGTATAGAAATGCAGGAATTAATATATTTAATTTTTAGGCTTGCCTGGTATTGAATTAATTCTGAGCTGGAAAACACAATCTTCCTTTTATTCCTCCATAGATAGTAAACTCTAAAAAGTAGTGCATGCAGGGAGTGTCTCAATGACACTTGCAGGCTTGGAAGTCTTATAAACTTATAAACCACCTGCAAGTGGCTCTTTGAGAAGTGGTACTGCCAGATGCTGGGCTGTGGAGAAGGTGCATTTTTCCCCCATTGACAAGGTGAAGAAAAGGCAACATGTGACTTCTGGCATCCCCGAACTGTCACAGTTAGTGAGCTCAGTACTACGATGGACCGTTTTCCTGTCTAAAAGAAGGTTACTCACTATCGTCTAGGGCACCAAGTAATTTGGTGTGAAATTAGGATGTTTGTGGATGCAAGGTGCTTTTAAAGCAAGCTAACTACAGCTGTCCCTGTATAGCCTCCTTAGGTAGGCAAAAAATAAAATGCTTTCTCCTAATTAATCCTTTTCACTTTCTGTTTTCAGACTGCATGGAAACACTTGATAAATTGGCTCAGATTACATTGAGTTTTATTGTACTTTTAAAATTACTTTAATAACTGCTTCCTCCTAAAATTGGTAATCACTTCTGCAACATAATCTGAAATGAATGAGGAGATAGTGCTAATAGCATTAATTATATTCCCTCCAAAACACCCTGAATTTTAAAATGCATTGCCAGCAGAAAAGTCACTGCTCAGAGAAGCGGCATGCTAATGATGGACAAATGATGAGTCCACTAATAAGAAAGTGGCAACGTGTGCAAGATGCAGTGCCTGCTGGCATGTAACTCTCAGGGCATCCCCGCTGTGCTCCCATTAGGCTCTGCCTTTAGTTAGGTGGTTTTTAAAGAGGATTGTACGCAGGCCCGGTCAGAAAACTTGCCTGCTTATATTTACCATGCAAATAGAGGGTCATAGGGAATAAGGATGGAGTGGTAAATACTGTTTTACATCTGCCTTGCAGAGATACAACTATTCTGTGAAGACTTCTTGATAACCGTTCCCTACTACGTAGACTAACTTTGTTAAAGGGATGGGGAGTAAAAGGAACAAGGGAAACATTATTTTAGGCTGTATGCTGAAAGACTTATTACCAATATTGGTGAACACGGAAGGCAGTAACCAGTGATATACATTTAAAAATGCAGCTGTGAGGCTGGGGTCCTTTTTTTTTTTTTCCTTTTGCTGGTGCTTTTCCAGGAAAAGAATGTAGAGGAATGTTCACCAATGTTCTTTATATGTGTCTAGGTACCTGATAAAAACCAAAAACATAGCCCTAAGAAGTTATATATCTCTCAGGTTCCAACAGAGTTTTAACAGACATTGGGATTTGCTATCGCAATCCACCCACTACGCTTCTGGTAAAGGAACTGCTGCAGTAGACACAAAAATATCACCTATCAGTTAGCTATGGCATTCAAAGACTATGTTTACTTTTATAAGATTCATTCTGTAAAAATCTCTCCATTTACTGCAGTCAGTAAGGTATAAAAGATATGAATATTACTTCTGCTTCAGTTGAATCACATTTGGAAATTAAAATTCTGCTGTGTAACAAAGCCAAGCTATCAAAAATCAGATTTATGAGGGAGAAATAAACAGAAGGCAAGAAAACAGCATTGCTCACAAGTTTTATAAGTAATATGCATCCAATAAAGTATGTTATAAAATAAAATGATCCAACATTAACAAAAAACAGCTAAAGTGTGTCAGATTTACACATATCTTTCTTCTCCTAGAACTTGTAGTTGGATTTTTACTACATATTTTAACCTCAGTGCTCTCTCTTGTTGAACCACTCAACGAGGAAATATTTCAGCGAGCTTTGCACTGGCTCTCAGGAAAAGAGAATGAAGAATAGGAGAATTTTCCTGAACCATCACCTTTTATCAAAAAAATGTCTATGGTGATTGCTATGTTTTTCTTGGAGATAAATGGAAAATATCTGGAAAGATAAATTACAGGTGTGGAGCTATTTGTTCAATAGGTCAATGATTTTTTTAAAGTTTGATGTCCTCTACTCCCATACAGGGATTAAAGCTCCTACAAAAGCATACAATGAAGACTGATTCAGATATGCAAGCAAAAGAATGACACAGAACTGTGCAGGAGATTAACAGACAGCACACCAATCAATATGATTAAATGCTGACACTTTATTAAGCCCGAATAGCGTCTTTTATATGCCTTAACCGTGATCACATGAATCAAACTATACAGTGATTGGTACATGTTCGTTTAGCACGTGCATCTGAACAGTATGTGATTGGATAGCGTGTACTGTCCACGAGGAGGCAAAGAAACTCCCCTAAGCCCGTAAGTTCCTTACTGAACATCTGGGAGTTGTTTTTCTCGTTCCCAGGACAGCTTCTCACCACATTGCATGCCCTCTAGTAACCTTACTGGTAGGCCGCAAAACCTACTTTCACACTCTTGCTATTACCATTAGGGCTGGATTGCTCACATGTCCGTTTTCCTCCAGGTAATCCTCCACAGAACTGTAGCAGCCAGAGCAAATGGCAAGTCACATTGCATATTTATGATAATGCATCGCTGGAAAATTAATTTTCACTGTGTGGGTTCAGGGCTCAATGTTGAGTGCCGTCGGACACCGTTGCTCTGATAGGCCCTGATAGGGCCTGTATTAGTAAGAAGTCTGGGAAATTTTGTCTTGCCAGGCACCTTGCTTGAACCTGATGCCCTCAGGCTCATGTCTGACATACATTGCAGAGGAGAGGCCATTGACTGAGCTATCTGTCGGAAAAAGAAGATAACAGGTTCCTCTGGCTCCCTTTCTTTGATAGTTGTGAAAAAAGTGAAAAGCAGGAGCTATTTTGGCCTCTCCAGAAATTTTTCTTTCTTTAACCTACCAATACAGGTGCGTGGGTATCCTACACCATATAATGCATCCACTGAGACTGTCCTGGCAACAGCGACAAGCAAGGTTTGCTTGCTGCTCGTTTCAGTTCCAAATTTTAAAAACCCAGTGCTATGTCAGGGCATCCCACATCTTCCGGTGTCTGCAGATGCCAAATAACTGTCAAATTAGAAAATTGCCCAAAGAGGATATATTCGAGTCCCTACATTCTGTTGGGGTTAAGCCAAACTACACTCCAGCTCGCTGAATGGCCTTGCAACCATAACAGTTATATAACCCCAGCTATTTCCATGTTCCCAGCACTAATCTGCCCTGTTTTCCCTCTCATCCCTCTCAATAGGAGAACAGATCTGCAACAGTCAGGCATTAAATGTCATGTAACCAACAGATTGCTAGAAGATTAAATGCTGAGGTTATCCATAAAAGTTTTCCTTAACAGCAGTTAGAGAATTGTTTCATTTATCACCAAACTATATTGAAAAATAATCAATCCAAATCCCAAACCTGATTTCATCACTTTGTTGTGAAATTTCTAACCTGGATCATCTATCTACTAATTGTTCTCCACATATGGATTTCAAGATTCATTCTGTTTTATTAAAAAAAAAGTTTTGCTAGAGGTCAATAATAGCCTTCGATCAAACTATACATAAAATATTAATTTGACTGAATAAGCTAGCACTGACCAATAGCAGTAATTGTATTATAATTGGCAATAGTTAGCAATAGTACTGATAAATTGTATTTTATACTTTCTTCATCTGAAGTGATATAAGAATATGGTTGTAACCAGTCCAAAGAGCCTCTTGTGACTTATGAAAAGCAAGAATAATGTTCTACAAACCCCATTTTTGTGTGTATTTAGCTATGAGAGAGTCATTCCAAATGCACATTTGATATTTTGACAAAGGCACAATCCTATTCTGAAAAGAGATTTGCATAGAGCTGTATATTTTTAATGGGATTTCTCTGAAAAAAAAGATAATAAAATAATAGCAATATGTTCTCAGTCACAATCACACAATATTGCAAGCACGAAAGGATCAAAGCCTTCCAATCACTCTTTCAGCAGCTGTAATTGAAGGAGATTGCTATACATTAATCAGATGCAACAAGGTTTTTAAAGATCTGATGAAATTTAAGAGTTTATCTGAAAAAAAACAGATTGCCTTGTTCACTACATTGCCAGTGATGAGTTTTTAAAATATAAGTTTTCTATTCCTATATAGCACCCACTATCATCTTTAATCCTCAGAATAGCGTCGTCATCATATGTCAAGCTTTTCCTATAAATCTATTCTCAATAGAATATTTTTCATTCATTCAGTTTTAAGAAACTCCAATCCCAAGTTTCTGATGAGATGGTATTTTTCTGCCAGGTAGAAGTTCAAAGAGACGCTTGAGTATTTGGTAAGCCTTAATAAAGGTGGAATATTGACACTGTGTTGTTCATCACAGACTTCTTTCAGCGCTTTTGTTACGGATCTCTTTCATCATATGGGAAGAATGAAACAGATGTGTCTGAGGATTGGTGTCAGAGAAGTTTGTATCACCAAACCCTCTTCAAGCACCTCAAGAAATCCCAAGAGCCACAAATGGAGGTCTGCCGTCAGAGGATGCGGTATTTATAGTCTCTTTTCATGAATGATAGTGAATTGATCACACAGGAAGAAGTGCAGAATGTCTTCAAAAGGATAAAAGGAAAAGCAGAAAAGTCAAATACCACATGAAAAGGGGAAGATTATGGTGATATTTAAATTTTTCGAAGAAAATTCCAAAGGAAAAAAAAAAGATTACTTTGAGAACTTCATTAGAATGAGTTGGAAATATCACATACATACCCAGCAAAAAGTTGGATTAATAGCTGCTGCAGCTGTCGTGAAGTATTCAATGTAAGTGCTATAGCCTCATCTTCAGCATCCTGTATGCATGTGAGTGGGGGCTAAGGAAACAGCATTCGGAAGCTGCTGCCTTCAAACTGAAATACTGTACAATACTGTAGAGTGTATACTATGCTTTGCACATGGTTAATGAGAGGTAAATATCATTTGTCAGTGTGCAGCATAACTAGAATTGTACCTGTTGTAATTAAACAAAGAGAACTGGGATAAATAAGCAAAGGAAGACGGACAAAGCCCGTGATGCAGAAACTCATATAAGTTCCCTGGATCAGAACCCCTGGACTAATGAGTGGGAACAGGTAGGATAAATGAACACAGAGGGTATGGTGTTGCTTTCAAGCAGCCTGAGATATGCAAGACTACTGATCTGTTTTTACAGTGAGTAATGTTTATTCATCCTTGCAGTGCTGCTTTTTGGTGTTTTGGACTTTCAGATGGATCTGGGCACAGAAGCTGTTACAAAATTGACCTTACCAATAGGAAAAGCCATCATCATCTCAGCTGCAGGAAACATGATGACCTGCTATTCGGAGCAGGTTATAGAAGTCTGCAGAAGAATTCTTCCAGAATTGTTGACAGTTCTTCATAAAGAAAATAATGCTAGCATAAGAACAAAAGGAATTATAATCAGAGCTATAAGTGACACTGCAAAGATGGGTTTCTTTTGACATTCAGAGTTGTCTGGCAGTGCGGTGTGAGATAAAAGCATCTGCATGACGCAAAAGAATTTCAGGATTCTGCAAATCTACAGTTTACTTCTCTTGGCAGTTTAGGAGGAAGACACTGGGAAATAAGAACATGTGTAAAATAATACCTTTTTAAATCTATTTTTTTTTAAATTATGATGATCTATATTCTGCTTTTAGTTTCTTTGGAAGAAAATCTAGAGAAAATCTATTGGTTTTGAAGTGATTGTTCTGGGTTTGTCTTGATGTAAAATGAGAGCTGAATTTTGTCCTCTGTCTTCAGGCGCAGGACTCGGTCTTCATGCTGTTAGCTCCCATCCCTGTAATACTCCATGAAAGCCATACTGAGTGCCTTGAAGCTTTGTGCAATGGTTAGCAATATCAAAAAAAAAAAAAAAAAGAAAGAAAGAAAGATAAACATAAGCACGAGAGAATGCTTTTCTTTTCTTTATGTTTCTAGATGCATTTTAGAGAAGAAAGAAATTTCCTTCCATCAGGAAGGAAATTGCTTTGTGGCTAAAATGACCTTAGACTGTCTCCTATGAATTCTTTCAAAGCACAGAACAACAACAGGGAAAAAGAGAGCAAACAAATACTCCTTGTAAATAGATTTGAAAAATAAAACATATTTTACAGTATATACTTCAGAAATTTTGAAGTCAGAAGGAACTGTCAGACCTCCTGCATAGTAACAGGCCATAGATCTTTCTTGAATTAATTCCTGTTTAATAAAACTTAATAACAACAATAGCAGTCTGGATTTAAAGTACTAAGAATTTTGGAGAATCCGCTGCCTTACTTGGTAAGTGGTTCTAAAGGCAACTACCCTTATTGACAAAAATGTGCACTGGATTTCTGCCTTGAACTGGTCTAGCTTCCACTTCCAGCTACTGGATTTTGTTATATCTTTGTCCGCTGTATTAGAAAGACTTTTACTGTTGAACACAACCCCCAAGGCATATGCAGACTGTGAACAAGCCATATATTACCCTTTATAAACATACGTGCTTCTTCTGTAAAAGGATGAAAAACTCTGTCTATTCAGCTTATCAAAGCACAGGTTAAGACTTTACTTGGAATAATATTTGAACCTAACATAATTACTTGAAAGGGAAAAAGATTATTCAAGTGAGCTGAAGAACGAAATAGGTGTACAATCCTTTATTTTTTCAGGTATCGGTAACACGTGCAGGTCCGGATGAGTTGCAAACTGGGGCTTTCTCCCTAACGGAGAGCAGCCACGACTTGTTTCTTGCAAGCGGAGAGGAGTCCGACTGCAACTCAGGAGAGAGCAAGCTGGGTGGCAAGGAAGGCAGTGAAAATACGGGTAAGTGAAAGTAATCCCTATTAGCTGGCACCTTGAATGTGTTCTTATCCATGCATCAGCCCACCTATAGATAGTGCAGACTGATCCCTCTGTGCATTTCTGGCAAAGGGTACAAAAAAGTTGCCATTTACCTTTTCTGGCAGAGGTAGAAATGTAGATGAAAAGCTGTCCACCATCTCACCCTGCCACCTTCTAAGGACCTGCTCCCTTCTACTCAAAGAAAGAGGTGCAGTGGAATAATGTTTGTGATGAACGCAGGACGAAACAAACTGGAGGAGTGCTTTTTTGTTATTCTCCACGTTTACTCCTATGGTTCCGCCGACACTGACAGCAGACAAGGTTCGAGACCCTGAACTGTCTTATATCTCATTAGAAGGATAACTTAATTAAAGGTGACGTGTGCATCTGTAAAGGGCTTACCTGGGAAAAGTACCTAAGACTTAACTCCAGAAACGCTAATATTATTCATGGTTATGTATTGCACTGTGGTTTCCCCCGCACCACTTACTGCAGAAACAAAGTCATGTATATAGCAAAGTTGTTATATATATTCTAAGGGTCACTGTAGCCCAGGAAAAACAGATCAGAGTACTCTTCTTGGTTACTAAAGGTATCTTGCTTTGGCTTATATGCAAGTTCTGAGCCCTCAGAAACAAGAACATTGTACATATTTGTCTCTTCTGATGCTCCCAGACCCTGGGGGTTACTGTAAAATAAAAAATTGATAATTCTGTTAGGACAGGATACTGTCTGCGTTACAGTAATAAATATGTGAACTGATAAATAAAAAATCATTGTGCAAAACTCTTCACAATAACTACTTTTAGTGGAAGACAGAACAGGGAGCAGATTTTCATAGCGTTTTCTGAAAATAAGGATTAATAATTTCCAGGATAGTAAAGTAGAAAAAAATAACCTGAAGCCAAACGTAGAAGCCAGGCACACAAGCCATCCTACAAATAGAAGTACCACAGTAATGGCAAACCTGGGAAAACTAGCCAAAAATGGAAAATGCAGAGGGCAGAATGCAAGCCCTGCATTGCATTTTTGTGGAGAATATAGAAGAAGAGTTGAATGGCCATCACACAAGCCTACATGATCTGCATACAAAATCTTCTATGAGTGTTAAGTACACAGTATAAGCAGAGGGTCTTTTTTTTTTTCCAGGACATCCTTGCACACAAGATATGCTTAATATATGTTGAGGTAGTCAGTTGTCTCCGAAAATGCCCATACTTCGGTTTCCTGCAAGGCTAGTATTGGTAAGGGAAAAATCAGGACTAATATCATTTTAAGTGGAGTATTTTATTTAATGCTCAGCTGAGGTGACGAAGTGAATAGTGAGGTATAATCACAGCTGGCACTCTAGGGCTGTGTTATTAAGAAAATTTTGTCCCGAACAAAAGCTGACGTAGGACCAATATGAGAGAGGCGCCGTGGAGAATAGTAACTCCAAGAGCAACAAGGGTGAGTATGACCAGGTGTAATAAACACTGAAAGAGTTAAACTAAAAGCAGTGCTCCAAGTACTAGTTCTAGGTTGATTGTCTTACATGGAATAAATAGAAAAAATTAAATTCTGCTTCGAAGATCTGTAGGAACAGAATTTTATAGAAGTATTGTAAATAATGAAAATTAGCCTCTCTTATATTGTCTCCATATGTATATGATAGCTCATATACAGTCTAAATAGCTCTTCTTAGGACAAACGGTTACCATAAGTAAAGCAGTGTGGTGGGAAAAGTTTCCTCTTGCATACCCACAAGATTTATGTATTTAAGACATCTGAATGTACTTTCGCTACCATGCAACCATTTTCGCACACTGACTGGGTGAAAAAAGCAGCCGATATTGATCTGTGTCTTTCCACACTGGTCTGAACACCAGAGCCTTTGGAGACTTTTATGAATCCATTACTATTAATAGGGGCTACCATTGTATAATTTCCATTTTGATGAAAAAATGGACTCAGGAACATTTCTAACTCGAACCTCTTTTAGCTATAACGGGATGATGCATAACTGGCCTTCCAAAGCACTTAGGTCCCACAGCTGGATGTCAGCCTGTGCTTTATATCTTATACTGCTTTCACACTAAGATATGAGCCTCTCTTCTAATTAAGCAAACGCAGATGGAAACCCTGGGGCAAGCAATGGTGGCAGTCAAGGGAAGGACCTGTTAGGGACCACAGGGCTAAAATGATCCAGTGCCTGGGTGAGAGTGCTCATTTTTCTTAATGTAAAAGATTTTTTTCTCCTCTTTTTCCCATATTCCCTTATCCCAATGTATTTTACTGCAAAAGTCTTCCTGACATGACTGAATAGCCCCGTCTAAAATAGGAAAGATAGGATTTTTTGTTCATTTATTATATAACACTTACTTTTCTTCTTTCCTGTTTTTTCCCATTAATGTATTAGAGATGCACTTCTATAATTCTAAAGAGCTAACAACAACAATTTTTTAATAGTGTGCTTCTAATAGTATCTCATAGCTTGGTATTAATTGAATTTATGTCGCGAATTTATTATCCTTTATTCAAGCATTTACTGAATGAATGGCATGCTTACTTGAATAAAGAGCAGGATAGATTACATGCATAAACATATGATACAATCATCAGTGTAGTAAAAGAGTTAGCTTTTCCTTCTGAGTAAATTTATAAAATATTCTCACTTCTCCCCCATTACTTAGTTGTTTGTGGACTGCTCTTGACTGGATTGAGTAAATACGTGCAAATGAAAAAGCTGCTTTATTCTGACTGAATAACATCTCACATTAAATTATGAAAGCGACCTGCTGCAGAGGAAACTAATTAAATCAAAGAGAACTGTGTGCTCAAACTTGGAATTCTTTGGAATTGCTCTAGGGGGAAAAAAAAAAAGAATAAAAAATCCCATCTCACACAGTATCCACAAAGCTGTAGCTGGGAGCAGACACGGTCGTAGTTAGAAGATGGCCCATTTGCTGTAACACATTAGATACCAGGTAGATACACAAATATTATTAAATGAATTTTGTGTTGCATCCCTTGAAGTTCTTACAGTTGCTTGATTGGCGGATGTTTTGTGCATGCTTATGGCCAAATAAAAGACAAAATATATGCATATAGAATGCATATAAATACATAAATACACGTATATGTGTGTATTTGCATGTGGTCGTAGGTGTCAGAGGCTGTGATATCCCAAACCAAAATGAATATGTAAAAAGATATGGAGAGGAAGTGAAAGCACCTAAAAGCTTAAATCGAAGATAGATATTCAGAAAATTCCACATTATTAAGGAAATATTCTACAGGTTGCATCTGCTCCTGCTTAATCAGTCTCCTTTTTTGTTTGCAAATATTTAGTTCTTACCAAAAGCACATTGCAGCCAGTAAAATGACTGAAGTAGACAGTGAATCACCTACGGAAAAGATAAACTTTGCCTCTAAAATACTCTGCTGAGCTTCTGTAAAGACCTAAACTATAGGTGGAAGGCTCTGTAGTTTTAACTGCATGGACAGTGAAGATCAGAAGATGGTTTCTGAACTTTCCTTTGAGAGAAGTATAGACGAGAGATTTGTGCTATATGTTGCCTTATGTCATTCAGTCTCCTGAGAAACTCACCAATTTCTATTTGTTTCCAAATTTTGCAAGTCCCTTTTAAGGCTATCACTGAGCGCTCAGAACCAACAAGCCAACCATGACTTTTCTTTTTCCACCTTACTGCCTCAAATACCAGCCCCTCTAGTGCCCAGCTGATTTGGATGCTTTCCTCCTTGATGCTGCAGAGCACAGCAGAATGCTCTATTTACTGGTACAGCATGTTCCAAAATTTTCCCTTATCAAACTAAAATCATTTTGCTTGAAAAATAGGGAATTGTAATATACAAACAATAAATCCTAATTGCAGTGAAAATCATACCTAAAAAACAAATTCAGAGAGGAACTCTAAGTGTTCAAAACATTGTAACAGAATGAATTGGAAAAATGGCTAAAATGTTGAAAAGAAAACCTTTTAAAGTGTGTGTATTAGATACTTAATCAGGGCTAATGATAAGCATTTCTAATCTTGAAGAGGCATATAATAGAGAAAAGAAAATACAAGTAATAATTACATTAAAAATTAATGCAATATTAGTAGATTCCTTAAAAAATCGTAAACAAAAGACCCGGTGGAAATATCTGGATTAAAGTTTGAACTGAAGTATTGAAACAATGCTTAATGTACTTCATGCATCGATTTTTCCTATTCTAGACAGGAGCCAAGGTCTTCTGGTTGCTCCCTTCACGTGGAGCTGGGGTGAGCTGCTTCTCCTCCCCAGGCGCGCGGCTGCAGGAGAGAGCTGCCTCCGGGCCCCTGCCGAAGGCTGCCGCGCAGCGGGTGCTGCCGGGGTGCTCAAGGCAAGGCCCGCTCATGCTTATCGCCTGTGTTTCCTTGACGAGGCAACCTGTGGCGTTCCCTGAGGATGTAGTCTCCGAATCGTCCAGCCAGGGCATGGACTGGAGTCGGCCGCGGGCAGCAGCTGAGCAATGCGCCAGGCCTCCTTTCCGCCAAAAGCCACCGCTCGGACACAGCCATGAACGTGCACTCAGAACCTAAACAAGCAAGACTGCATTTTAATGCCACTTTCCATACTGTGTCCGAGTGCAAAACTGTCGTTTTATATACAAAATGCATGCTGCTTTATCTCCAGCCTTTTTTCAGTGCCTCAGCGGTTCACAGGAAAATCAATTCACCTACACAAATAAAATCTGCATGAGAGTGACCTCGCTCCCGATGTTCTGCAGTTTAATACCTCAGAACTGCTGCTGGCTTCTACACCTGGAGTAATTTAAGTCTACAGATGGTGGAGCTGAACAAAGTGGGGGGGCACACAAGCTTAATACATTTTCCAAGCTGTCTATCTGCTCTCCACACGCTCTTGTCATTTAGTAGGAAGCAGGTTTGACTCATAATATTTTTGATTGCTTGAGCCAAAATAAGGCTGTGGACTACAGTGATATTTCAGTCTCCCAACATATTGCAGCCAAACGATGACTGGATTTAAAGTCTACGCCATTTGTGAGCTCTGAGTCAGTTGTTTTGCAACCAGGCTCTCCATCTTGACTTAAAAACAAAAAATCCATTTCTCCTTCATAGACTCAGATGACGTTACTCCATTTGATGCGTATTACAATTCATATTCTATTTTATATTGTTAATTATTGTCAAGAGCAGCAGCAGCAGCAGCATGATTGTAACAGCTTGGGACCCTCATCATAGATGAAGACTCCTCTGTGTGGGGCATTGTGAAAACACAGAATTAAAAAAAAAGCTATTTCACATAACTAATTTTCTAAATATTAAACAAGGAGGAGATGGAGAGATAGAGCTAAGGGAAAACAAGAAATTTTTTTTTAAATGGCCATTTGTAATAACCACAGTCTCTGTATTCTCCTCAGCTCTGCCAAGCTTTCTGGGCAGCGAATTTTGACAGGGGAACGGAAAGAGGACAAAGAAGTAACTTTTCATACAGTTTTGCCTTCTGCGCCTGTTTCCTGCATGCACCAGTCTCTTCCTGCACGTGAAGCGGAAGAAAAAGAGAAAGTTCTTGCTTGAGAGAAAAATAACTAGTGGATCCAGGCCAGGACTGGGGGCTGACTGGAGGTAGGAGTCAACATTGCATCACTGAGTGGGAGATGACAAGTGGAAGGGGACAGATCTTGAGAGGCCTTGAAAATAGAGAAGCAGCTCTTGTCCGACATGACAGAAAGGAAAAAGAAATGACTCTCTGCATACACAAAATAGATATGTTAAGGCCAATGGACTAACAAAATGTTTTGTAGATTATATTAAATGGCACTAAGCAAAGAAGGCTAATCATTCAATTTGGAACAAAACAGAAACCTCTGCTGATTTTTTTTTTTTAAGAGGTGAACCTCTGGTTCTCTATTTGCATTCATTTTTATAGTTAAGGGTTATTCATTTTTATACTTAAGGGTTAGAAAGAAGCTGCAAATCAGTGTAATCTGTGGCCTTAGTGGCAAAGACAACTGCCCCGGGCAGGTTTTTGGATGGTCTGCAGCCAGCTTGGGGAGGAGCTGGGATCCAGGGAACATCCAGGGAAGAGCCAGAGAAAGGCAGCAGCCCTCAGGCTCCACGCTCCAAACTCAAAAAGATCTTGAAATGGTTGAACTGGCACAACAGAAAGCTGGTAGCACCTGCGTGCAAGGCAGAGAGTCCAAGGAACGGTAGCATTGTGGTAGGGACTGTGTAACCACAAGGTGATCCCACAAGGAGTGGTGTTACATGACCAAATTCATGAGAAAAGATTACAGGAATTTGGGTTGCTTAAAGCGGAGAAGAGCCAGGGGGAGGGAGGCAATTACAGAGGTCCTTCTACTGTCTAATATCTATCACGGAGAAAAGAAAGTGAATTTCTTTAAATTGCACCAGGGACGACCCAGGTTAAGTACCAGAGGAAAACTAGTGAGCGGTAAGGATATCGTTTCCCTGGAGCACCCACCCATGAAGCTCTTCAGCGTATTAGAAACCTCTGCTCGGCAGGACGGAAGACACTGCTGTCTGGTGGGAGGGAGGAGACTCTCTTTTCAAGTCCTCTCCAAGGCTACGATCTGCAATATTCAAATATCCCAGTCAGAAGCCCAGTAGATCTACTATTTGATTAAACAACTTTGATACCACATCAAGGCTTCATTTGAAGAAAAAAAGCAAGGGAGAATCCTTTTAAAAATTGTTTTTATCTATCTCTTCTGTTAAGAACGCCTGCTTTGCTTCTCATTTGAATTGTTCTAGCCTTAATAGGTAGCCTTTGGTTCCTTGCCTGTTTGGTCCATGAACTAGCTTTATTAGTCATTTTGAGAGATGTATGATTTAATGCTTCAAAGATTAGATACACATACATAGCAGAACTAATACTGTTTTCCTTAATATTGGTATTCATATTGGTACAGCTGTATTTTTATAATATCAAATATTAAAATACTCCTAGTTTGAAAAAGTCCAGTTTGGGCATTATATTCCTGTAATTTTTTTGAACAAATTCAGCTAGCATAGAGGACTGAGAAGAATAATAACAGTTCACAGCAAGAAAAATTCTGACCTGTAACTTAAAATGTACCCAAACGTCATCTGATATGAACAGCTTTTGCAGAGAAAAAGACATAATGAGCTAATCTCAGGGGAAAGCTCAAGAAAAAGAATACCCAGGGACCCCTTCAATAGCAGGAGAAACAGGGCTGCCCACAGACAGCAATGCAAATAATGTTGCAAGTAGCCGTGAGAGCAGCAGTTATTCTGCTAACTGTAGAGAACAGACTCCAGTTTTGCACCAAATTGAGTTTGGGACGTAACACACACTGTAATAGCCTTATATTGCTGCTTTTAGTAACGACACAGTCGTATATATCCAAGGGCGTAGGCCATCTGCCCTTAATATAAAGTGGAATTTTCAGATAGAGGACAATGGGGAATGGCTGTGAAACGCACAGGAATAGGGGTTTCTGTGGCTGAACTTAGGCCCGAGAAACAGAAGAAAACCTGCTGAGAAGTTCAAAGAGGTCTTCCAAAGGAGGAGGGGGGAAAGGAGAGGGCAATCTTGGATCCGAAGAAAAAACATATACTTTTTTAATTTTGGAAGGAGTTCTCGTGTCATCCTTCTCTTAATATAGCAGGGCAAAGTTAAGTTATTCTCCATTTTTTCTTTCCCTTCCCCTCTAGTAATGAAAAATAGCATGCATAATTCAGACACACAATCAAGGGAGTAAGTACAGCATGTCTATACAAGGGATTACTTTTCTTGTTTGACTTTCTAAGCCTGGTCATCGACTACAGATCACTGCTATGATATAAATTAGGGTAAAAAGAACTCTTGATAAGAAGTTTCTTGTGTTCTCAGTCACTGTTAATGTTGTTAATTTCCTCACTTGGGCTACTGGGCTTTTAAGCAGATTGTAGCAGCAGGGTGTGAAGGCTTGTTAACATTTCCAGCTCTTATAATGAATTGTACAACTTTACTTAAAGAAACTCTACTTAATATGCTTACATTTGGAAGCCACTTGTAAAATAATGCATTCCAAACAGTGTAAGGACAGTATAAGAGAATAATGCTGATGAAGAAGACTAAAGGACCGTGCTATTTGTTTTCTTATAAAATGCATTTTTCCAATTTCTTCTTGCATTTTTCTAAAACTAAATTGTATTTCAAAATTCAGATTCTAAACAAAATTCTAAATTTTAAAACAAAAGTAATTCTAGAACAATAAAGGCATTAAGAGCAGAGTTCCTGGCAATAACCATATAATATATATACCTATGGATGATCTTTTAATCTGATTGCCAAGTCTGCCACCAAATTATATAGCCGAATAGTTAGCATGCTGCTTTCAACCAAAGCCAAATATCACCAAAAAACTTCATGGTAAAAATGAGGATTATTATTAGAGATGAATAAACAGTGAATTTTTGTTCTGAGTTTCCTAAGCTAATTTTGATTCACTTATGCTGATTCCTCTCCAGGCACTTTCCACAAGTCTTTAAATCCTCAAATACTGCTCAATTTTATTAAGTAAGTTCTGCAAAGAGGAGCAACATAAGCATAGCTTGGTTTGCAATTTCCAAAGCGATATTTTGTTCTATGACAAAAATAGCAAATCAGTTTTCAGAAACCAACATATCTTTACATTTCATTTTAGTTTTTCTCTCAGAAAGGAAAGGTGTAAAAGTAAAAATGCATGCTGGGAAGTAACTGAAAAATAAAGGTTCATCATAAGGACAGGCTGCTCCTGAAGGGAAGGATACAAACCAATGAACAAAAGTTAGTTTTCCTTCTTCAGGACCCAAGAGGAATGTTCTAATTTTTACCAAATGAAAATGATTTCCAAGCTGCAGCCATAAGATCTGCAAATCCAGATTTGCCTCAGTCTACATGTCTTGATTTCACCTCTGCAGCAAACTAGAACAGAGATTTATATCTCTGTGAAATGAATTTTAATCAAAAAGCTGGTATTCAGTATTTTTTCAGTATTCAGTATTTTTTTTACCAAGCACCAAAACATTACTTTTTGTTTCCTCATAATAAAAGCTCAGAAACTCCTGGTCATTTTTTTTCATAAATGTATCTCCTATTAACTGAGTTATCCTTCTGCACCCAGAATCATTTTGGCAGACCCTTCTTATCACCGCATCTTATCTCTGGTTCCAACAATGTGTGTTGTTCGAGCTAAATGATGTCATTCCTGATACAACTCAACACAGCTTTGATCTTGATTAGTATCTCCAGGGCAAAGGAGATTTTAAAGAATAACAGTTTGCAGATCTTACAAAACTATGGAAATTATAGTGGCCCTTGCATAAAACCTTCCTGGCAGTAGTTGAAAAGTCCAGTGATCCCAACACCATCTGGTATAAAAAGCTGTCTGTGTAATGAACGGAGTTGCCTCAGTTCAACAGGGAGTGAAATCAGTGCCTGGCTACTTGGAGAAAGTCTCTGATGGCTGCAAATCCTCTATTGCCACATTATTCATCGCCCTCCCTAAAAACGCTCTTGCAGCTGTTTCATTCACGCTGCAGAAAGCCTCCTCTCCAGATGGCGAGGGGAGCGTACGAGGGACTGGCGCCAAATCAGATCCCGTTGCTGGAAATCCAGGGCCGAGGAAGGCGTCAAAGAGAAATGTGACTTTTCTGAATGTATGAGACACCCTTGTGAAGGTCGCAGACAGTGGTGATTATTTCAGGGAGAGTTACTTTTCCGGTCTGGAGCACAAAAACATCAGTGAAGGGTTACAGCACCTCATTCCCTCTTTGCTCCTGCTCTTCACAGTTTGCATAGCTACTTGCTCCCATTAGGTTATACAAACTGGAGCTGACGTAGATGAAAATTATCCTGAGTTTCTCCAGCATCAGTCAGTCTGTAGGGACAAAACCTTTTGCCTTCACTAGAGGTAATGGGACAAATTCTGTGCTAACCTGTATCCTGTGCGTTTCCATGGGTGCCAGCAAGACTGAGAAAAGGTGCGTGTCTGGGAAGAAAGCAGTGTACTCTGTCCTGTTAAGCAGAACTCTTGGGGAGGTTTTTCACCAGCCATAGCGCGTACAGCTGGGAAGGCCATTCAGTAACAGTATTTCTTTCAGGATCCCTCTGAACTCAGGATGTCTTTTCTTTTTAGAGTGCTGAAAAAAAACAAGTGCACTATTATTGCAGTTGTTGACACTGTCCTTTATTGGCGCGAATACAGATTATTTGGGCAGCAGCGGTAAATGATGTGCTGTAAATCAATCAGACCAAATTGGCAGGGTTTATTAACTAAAGACAACAGCGTTCTTCAGCCGAAAATGAATGCGCGCAATGTGGTAGCTATTGTTGTTGTTTGCATGGGGAGAGCCTTTTCACGGGTTTGATGCATCAGGATGAATAGGGAGGGCATTTAATTGTGGGTTGCCTTTTACAGAATGCACACTTTAAAACAACAAACATTTCTTCTGGTGAAACAAGTGACAGATTCTGTAATTATTTTTTCATGTACCGCTGAATGCTCTAATAAAGAAGTCTTTATTTTCTGCTCCAAAATATGCATCTAATGAATATCCAGGCTTCTAGACCTCAGGTCATGATGTTCCTTAATTCCCCTCACAGAATCCCAGGTTTTGTGTATTAACCTGATGCTCTGTTTCACTAACTTTTGATACTGGGAGATGCAGAGGAACTTGCTGCAAGACCAGGACTGTACTTCCAATCTTCTCACCTTACAAAATGAAAGTACTTGACTAACTGAAAAATAATTTGGCAGCAACCGGGTCCATTTGTCACTTAACTGAAACAGCTGGCAGTTTTCTTCTGGCATCTTCTGGGTATAGAGCTTGCTTGACAAAACTTAAAGGTTTGCATAGCAGCTGAGAACATATTAATTAAGTAATTTTTGGAATACTGAGGAAAAAATTAAATACAGAAAAATTTCATTTTTTGCCAAACTTAAAATAGATGTATTGGAGTAGTTAACTCATATTATTATTGAGGTCCAATGTGCACTAAGAGTGATTTACCAGTATATCAGTATAGCCACCTCAGCTTAATCTTTTACTTATCAAATACAGTGGTCACTGGTTCTCCTACCAGAAAAAAAAAAAGAGGTAATTATCTTTTTATCTTAACCATATCCCCAAATATAAGAAGCGATGCCACCAAAAAGACTTTATTTGACAATATATTTATCTATTGCCAGTTGTCAGCCAAACTATTTTTTCCCCACTTTGTTCAATGATGTAGCTATTCTGGCAAAACATTTAGCTACAGGGCAACTTAGTATTACAGCTGTGAACAGAACTGTGAGGAAACAGCACTGCTCACGATGTACAGAGCTGACACCTCTGCGGCCAGCTTTGTTGCAGGATTTAGCAAGTTAACTTTAGAGGGTAACTTAGACAAAAGGTTTGTCTAATTGTGTTTACTATCCTTAGATAAATACATATATTATTCATAAATAAATGGAAAAACTCTCATTATACCACACTAACCCCAAGATAAATAGTTGCTCAGGAGTCTTAATGTACTACCTCATTCAGAGACTGCTCTATAAAACCTCTTTTAATTTTCTCCTGTAACTCAAATTAATAGCAATTCACTCTAAGCAATTTTCTTCAATCCATTTTCTGTCCTAAGCAACAAGTTTGTATAATGGTGCATTTGTTCTTTGTGTCATTCAGACTCTTAAAAATGCCAATCTGCTAATGTTCTTTTTTTTTGTCATTAGGTTCTTTTTTTCTCTATGGTTACTAATCACCAAAAATACCTCTTTCATGCAGCTCAGTACCTATTTAAGTGATACTTCTTTTCTTCTTTTGAACCGTAAGGAAGGAGTGATTAGAAACACACATTAGTTATCCTTCTGTGGCTGAAAGGATAGAACCATACATAGACTTTACAACAGAGGATGGAATTATAGTAAGAATTATCATCCATCCTTCTATTTAAAACTGTTGTCTAATACTACACTGAATAAAAATAGAACAGGCAGTCAAGGTGAAGCTTTAGACTTCTTTGTTAGATGTTTTTTCTTCTTTTTCATGCTGTCATTTAAAAAATATTGAAGGACCTCAAATAATGTCTGAAGTTTAGACAGCATCAACTCATCCTATTATGTTGATCAGCTCCAAGGAGAAGATCCCACAACACACGCTGATACGGATACGCAATGAAGATAAAATGGCCACATAATTCTGAAACTGAGATTCCTATAATAATTGTTTCTTTCCTCTCAACAAAGAACAGTAGTGACAAGAAAAGATTTCAAGGACAAAACAATGTGAGAGTCAAGAAACATATTTGCAGTCTCTCCTTTCTGAAGATTAACAAGTTTCTTAGCTACTTGTCAAGAACTAACCCTGGAAAAATGAATACATAAAAACCTATTTAATAAATTTCACTCTTTCTTTTCCTTCCTCACTTGAAAACCTGTAACACGTAACCGAAAATGAACAACATCTTAAATAAACACAGTACATCAGTCCCCACCGGTTCTTAGGAGATAACTTCAAATAGATTACTATATTTGAGATATCAGAGGCTGTTTTGCAAGACGAGCACTATCAGTAAACTGAGGATACTGTGATTTCATTTAGGCACATACTACAAGCATGGTAACCTGCAGTTTCTCCTCCACTGATACATACCCAGCATCCTAAAATGTCTATGAGATTCCCCCCCCCCCCATTAAAAACTAACCATAACTATGTGGAGAACATAATTACTACATCTTCAGATGTAACAGAAGGAGCAAAGCCCATTGCAGTGCCTGACTCATTATTCCTACACTATAATTTCCAGCTAGAAAGCAGAAAGAAGCAAACTGAAATGAAAACCTGCAAAGCATCCTGCAAAGCAGCACATCCTTATTTCATACTCTGAATGCTCCCTTGCAAGGAATTAAGGTAAGCTAGTGTTAAGGTAAACTTACACGGACGAGCTCAAGTTTCACAGCCCAGGACAACTGCCACCTCTCGATGGGAAGTGCACAGGACTAAGCAGCTGCTCTGCAGGCAGGACAGACCCCTCTCTGCAAGCCCGTGCACCTGTGCACCGTGAGATGGGCTGTATTTCTACCTGCCGGGGCAGGGGCCGGGCAGTGGTGAGTCAGGTGGACTTGAGTTTTGCTCGCCAGCGCCTGCCGACAGGGTCGCCGCCTCATCTACTGCCCCTCTGAGATATTTCCCCCCAGCTGCCAGTCACGTTCAGTTGATCCCGTTCAGTGTTCGGCACGTGATTTAGCACTGGCATTTCATGCTGCTCACGAGTAATTCATCAGCTGCCTCCTTCTGCCACGCGCACATCCCCAGCGCCCAGCTGCAGGACGCGACGCCTCCGCTCCTAGGGCAGCGGGACGTCACCCGTAGCCACAGCCGCTACAGCAGCACCACGCTCGCGAGGTCTTCCTGGTGGGGCTTTTTGGGGCCAATGCTAACAGATTTTATAGCTTCAGAATCTCCCTTTGGCGTGCTGCCGGCAGCAGTAACCAAGGCCCGAAGCTAGTGACCCCCTTGCCCCGGTCGTGGGACGCCGGGTGACCGGCTGTGGCCCACGGCAGCTCCCTGCAACGGAGCTCAGGCGTTCGTGGGTCCTAGTTCAGCAAGATGCTCTATTTTTCCAGCACAGCTCTAACACGCACATCTGCGGCCAGTGCTTATCTGCAGCCCCAGCTGCCGTAACCAGAGATTTTCCTGCTGACTACGTTCTCTCCCTCACCCTCTTCAGACCTCACTTTCAAATGTCAACTATGAGACCCCTTTGAGGTCCTGTATAACTGTGTTTACCATCTTGCTGAGTTTTAGCCTCAGAATCCCACATTCTCAGCATAATCCCGCTTTACTGAAAACCGGGCTTTGGAATAACGGCTAGCCAGTTTCGTGTGCATTAGGGATTTGAATGCTAGTAAAAGAAAAAGAGATCTTATTTCTTAGGCTCTATCTGAAGACAGAGGAAATCTGATAGATACAACTAGTTTCTGTTTATTGTGTTATCAATCCAATATAGAATTCCTATAGGTCAATGTCTATTCTCTATTAGCTATTTTGGGCTTATCAGCACCTGAAAAAGGATAAGCAATTTAATTAATAACCCATAATGCATACATAAGCAGCTATATATAAAGATCTGTATTAGTTTTTGCCATGTAACTGCCAGCATATTGAACAAATAAACCACTGGAATAATAGCTGAATAAATGAGTTATACTGAAAGATGAATGCATTTAAGAGAAAGATATAGTATATCTCCAACAATACCTCATTGAATTTTTAAGCTGGACTTACCTATATAGAATTGAAATTTGTGTTTATTTTTCTTTAAAGTGGTGTTATAGTGTAATTGTCTATTACTCCACTAGAGTACTCTTTTGTAAATGAACATTAATGTGAGATGAACATATTTATTTATGGAATAGGTACTATAAGATGGATGGAAAGGTTAAAATATTGATTTTTTTTTTTTTTTAATGGTGACCATCATACATATAGGGAGCATTATAATGGAGAATGGATTGGTACAAATCTTTAAAGAAAAAAATTAAAAGTAGCAGTCAAAAATATATTATCTATGAAAATCTTCATTCTTCACCTCAAAACAACTTTTTACTTCTATTTAGGAACACTTCACTAATAGTTAACTCAAAAAGAAAGGAAATAATAGTCTTCTATTTACCCCACTAATTTAAAATGAACTACTGGTAATTATTAAATAACATTTATTCAATACTTAATATAAGAAAGTTTATGCATTTTGAAGAAATTGATTCTTCATATGATAGTATCTTTTCTTTCATCAGTGTTTTCAACTAAGCACTTTCTCAATGTACACTAAAGCCTTCGATTAAAATGGAAAAGGTACTCAGCAATGCTGTGATGAACAAGGTCTAGTTACTAGAATGCACTGCATTTTCTTCTGTCTAAATTCAAGGGGAACTTCTAGGTCTGCCCTTGGAAGAAAACGTTTTTGAATTTCTATAGAAATATTTTATTCCAAAGGGCTTTAAAAAATATTTGCAATAAAACGCTTGATTAGTTTCTATATGTTAGGAGAGTCTCTCTTAAGGTAAAAATATTCATCATCGATGAAGATTTTGGGGACTCACAATATTTGGTATCACTGGGTAATGTTGAAAACAACACAGCAAATCAAATTGTTTCTGGTATTTCTTTTCTTAGGGCTAAGAAAATCAGTAGGATAAAAGTCAAAGCTTATATTTCAATAGCTGGTCATGGGGTGAATTGGAGATATTAGAATCTGCAAAGTCCTAAAAATTCTTGTAGTAGAAAAATGGGCTCAGGAAGATCCAGTCAACAGTCACAAAGTACATTCTCCAACCCATAAAGGATTCATCCTGAAGAGGTTCTCATTAGCTTCTTACAATACTCTACAAAGTGATTATTGGAGGGGTTTTTTTGTAACAAAGTCATTATGGTTCATATCTCCTCTGCAAGGAGAAATCTATCTCAATCCTCTTTTAGTATAATTTCACATTACAAAATAAGATAATTATAATGAAAACAGCCACTATTAATGGTTTTACTGGTTTGAAAAGGCTGACTAATTTGCGAAGCAATTTATTCATTCTCGTGTACATTTCCATTTGGCATTATTGCTTTGCGATTATTTCCTTTTCGCTGAACAACTTTTTTTAAAAAAATTATTCCCTGATTGGAACGTCCGCTTGCTCATTCTAGGGACTGATATAAAACCATAAACTGACATTTTTAAGAGAACTTCTAGCTATTTCAGCAACTATATTACAATTTTATGTTGCTTTCTATTCAAGGTTTTTAAATGTGATTATCACCTAAAGTAGAATAACTTATTTCTTATGCGCTTCTTAAATGGCCCAATTCAAATTTAATAGAGGATTTTAATGGGCAGATTTTAAAAATGAGACCAATCAGTGAGTGGGCTCAGAACATATCATTAATTAAAAAAGCAACCAAGCCATTTCCTGAATATTCCTCCAAATTAAAAAACAAACAAACAAAAAAACCATGTCCATGTTAAAAAAGGCCCTATACTAAGATGTCCAATCTTAGTCCAGCCTTTAAGGATTTTCAGGATTCACCCATGAATGAAACAATACTGGAAAGAATTTCAATTCCATTTTTCAAACAGTAAATAATCTGATTGTATTAGGTATCTGAGAGACAATGTTTAATAGATAAGGGAATGAAAACTTATGTAAGTCTTACTTATGTAGAGAAAATATAATACCAGTTTAAAACAACCCATTATTTGCTATGACTACCTAATTGATTCTGTATACGTCTTTACTCAATAAGTCATATCTTCATCTTGGTCTTAATCCAAATTTACAACAAAAATCAGGACCACAATTAAAATTTGATGCTAACAGATTTTTGTGCAATATGTATTTTCTGTTTCAGAAGCTGCCAAGGTGCTTCAGGAGGATGGGATCAGAACAGCACACCCCTGCAACCTCTTGAAGGACAAATCCATGCTATGAGCTGGACCACTGGGGGGAAAAAAAAAAGAAAAGCCCAACCCTCTCCCCAAAAAACCAAGAAACTTCTAAACAGTTGTTTTATTTGACACTTCTCATTTGTACATTGTAAAGACTTTTCTGTGGACCAACCTGCAGAAGCAGCTGTTCATCAAAAAGAAAAATATATGGTTATTTCTCCCAGTCGGCTTGCCATCTAGAGAGATGATCAGACATAACAAATGCACATGGGGTAATATCAATGGGCAGTGAACTCAACATGTCAATTATTTAACTAATGTGTTATTTTTCCATTATATGTCAAGAACAAGCAGAATTTCTGAGTCATGGGTAGGTAGCCTGATAGATGGAAACACAGCAGTGCTTTTCCTCCACATGGGAGGTACAGCCTGGGAGAAGCTTGAAAATATCACAGAAGCTTTAAAAGGAACAACGGAAAATGGTATCACTCTTCAGTGAAAGGCAATAGCTATCTGATTAGATGAAGACAGACCATTCAGGGTCTGCAGGGTCAGCAGCTTGCATTTGGAGTGATCTGCAGTCTTAACAAATTCTCAATAGATGAACAAGATGAACAACTTTTTATTTATCAAAGACTAAAGAAACAGATGCTGCAGGGAAAAAAAAAAAGCCCAAGATATAGGGTAATGATAGCCTGAATAATGGTTTTAGCTGGATGTGTAGATAAAAAATATTACCCTGGAGAGGTTACACACAAAGTACCTACAGACTTTGCATACTATCAGTATGTGGAGACCTACACTGATATCAAAGTAGCACGCCAAATAAACCACAGCCCTGACTGGCATGTCACAGAAGGCGGTAATAACGAGAGATTTGGGTGGAAAAAGCTAAGACCTCTGGTATAGCAATTACGACCTGGAGTTGATGCAGCAATGACAAGAAGATGAAGCGGCAGATATAAATATGTAAATATACTATATAAACAACAGGAAGCTGGATTACAGATATGCATACAACTAACACAGAGAGGCTTAGCCAGGAATCTGTGGACCTGGAGGCTCCGCTGATATACATGAGCCAGGCAGGATCGGCGTGACCGCAGCATTTCCACAGGGCTGTTTTGCAGCATGAGCTAGGAAAACCCCAACTTGAGAATTTCCTAACTGAGGAAACAGGAGGGGCAGAAAGACTAAAGCAAAGAAATTCACAGCCTCCCCCAAAGCCCCGAAGGCAGAGGACTTACGAGGGGGCACCAAGCCCGGCTACCAGTGCCGGGGGTGAGGGAGGCCCCGGGGTGATGCAGGAGGAGACTCAGCAGCAGCCGAAGGGGAGCACTGCGCTGGCACCGGCTCCCGTTCCCCTGCCCCACCGGGGAACCTCACTGCACATCCCAGCTTAATCCTTGCGGTGCACGGTGTTAAAGGAAACCATGTCTTTAAAAGCACAGTGAGGCGTTAGCACAGGAAGCGATTTTTCTCACACATTCTCTGAATGAATAACTTCTGATTGCTGAATTGTGTTTACAGTTGTTCATCTTATCTGGAAAAACTCAAGAACTGAGGCCCTGGAAGCACTCAAATTCAAACAGTTTGGAAAAGGCGCTTAATTGGATGCCGGCCATAGAGTCAATATAGGATGACTATCACAAATGCAGGAAGAAATAGGTCTCATCTGTGCTTTTCTCTCCTTGCTCTCTTAGTGAAGGATGCCAAGCATGCGTGTGCCTGGGCTCCCGAGGCTGGTGGATTTGCTTTGGGGGGGGCCCTTAACATTGCTGGGCTATAAATAAAACAAAAATCACATGTCAAACAAAATACTGAATAGACTAGAGCAGGAAGAGAGAGATGGCCATTGGACATGAAAGGCTTAATGGAATTCCAAGGTCTCATGCTTCAAACAGCCTTTGATAGTATATATTTAAGCCTAATTTAAAGAAACTCTATCGTACCAAAGTAATCCTGATATTGTGAGTAACATTTCTGATCACAGGAAATGAAAACAGTGAACGAAAAAGTGCGTGTTTTGCCATTTATTTAATTTGCACATTGTACTATGCAAACGCACTGTTTTCCCTGATTAGAGGGGCAGTATTTCTTCCACACAAGAGCTCCGTTATAGCAACTCTAGGAACTCAGAAGGGAGAAGATCTTTTTCTCCCTTCCAGAAGAATTTGGAAAAATGATCCCACTGAATAAATTGAACTATGTTCCATTGGATTGGGTTTTGTAAAACAAAGTCCATTAACGAAGGTAGTTTCCTGAAAAATCACTTACAGTTTCTTGTTATAGACAAATATGTCCAAATTTGCCTTCAAATGTTAAGATTTCTTTTGAGTTATTCCCTATGCCATTTCCAAAGGAAGGCTCCTCTCATTTAGAATTCCAGGCTATTTTTTAAAAAATGAACTTTCATTACAGTATGTTTCAGTAAATATTGTTGCTGTCTAATGTGCTGGGAGTCGAGGACTATGATGAGTGAGGGTCATTTGAAAAGAATGGGTCTCCAGGTAAACAGTTTTCATTAGTTATGACTCATACATTGTGATAAAAAGAATTTAACTGTAATTAAAGGCAAACAACAATAAGCAACTATCCCCTGGTGTTACCAGTCCAAATATTTACTGGTCTACAACACCCTATTACAGTATAGCAGCACCTTAATTTGCAAGGATCCAAACAGTTTAACATATGCACGCTTAGTGCTCATCTGCTTCATCAACTTAAGGGAAATGCAAGACCCATTTGATATTTATAACACCACGCAATTGTTTTCAGAATGGACATCTAACCTCATCGAGGAATTTGGAGGAAAATGTTGGTGTAGTTTGTTCCAACGCCTTCTGAAAAGACCAGTGGGTACCCCACCGAAACAGTGGATCTCTGCAGCAGAGGTATTTTGCTGCATCCACAGCAAGAGTGCAAATACTCAAAAATGCCTTCAGATAAAAATGTGTTCATACTAAGGAGCCATTAATTCCTGTGTTCATGCTAATGTGGAGTTTTTTCTTAGAAGATTTCCAAGAAAGTGCATTTTTCAACCACACACATCAGTATTCAAATCACTGGTTGGATAAAAGTTAATTGCAAAATGCCAACAAGATGTGTAATAAGAAAAAGTTACTTTTGATGAATGTCCTTTTTCACATCATCAGAGGAAAAAAGTATTGAAATTATCAGTTTGTCCTGCTTGAAAATTTTTAAACAAAAAGTCCTACTACGTGATTTACATGCATGATTAATCTAAAATAAAAGACGTGTGGAAAGGTAGAAAAGTTTATCAGCATGAGACCTGCAGGTGACCTGTTTGCGGACTGGGCCGGGGAGCGAGCCCTCCCAGGCGGAGCGCGGCAGGACGGACAGGGGAGGAAGCGAGCGGCAACCTGGCGGAGAGGTGCAGGGGAAGGGCGGCGGGGAGGGAGGGGGCAGCCAAACAAGATAGCTAAATAGGGATAAACAAGCCTAGTTAGTTTGCCAGTTTCCAAGTTACTGTCATTAGAAAAAAATCCTCTAATTACACGCCCGATGGTCTAGTATCTTCTCTGATGTCCTTTATATAGATGCACAGTTTAACAATGAATGGCCAAATTTAGCCTGAGATATTCAGTACTGGATTATTTTGATTTTTCTCTCTATATACAGTAGCATCCTTTCCTTCATCTCTCTTGCACGAGATATTCCCCAAACATACTTATAGTGCTGTCGCTCAGTTTGCTCCTTCATACACATGCATTTAGACACACTGGATCCACAGCCAGGCCCGGGTCTGCTTGGCGCAGTTGCTGCTGCAGAGAGGCAGGAAAATGCTGGAAAATGCAGGAAATGCTGTTAAACTAACTATCCTTATCCTTAGTCCAGTTTGTAACGCCAGGGACACCAACCGCGCTCTGCTTCGCACTACGACTGTCAGCTGTGCAGGCGTTTTGCAGCCCTGAGCCCGTTCAAAAGTATTTTGACACTGGTTTTATCAGACACCATGCTTTAGCATGCTTACTTCACTTTCATGCTTTCTCTTAATTTTCTGGCTTTTTATTAGTAAATCCTCTGGTAAAATGATTTAAAAGCTACATATAAACACATAGGAGAAAAAAATCACAGAATTTGTCTTGTGAATGAAATAAAGCTATGCGTTTGATTTTGTCTCCTAAATTTAGCTGCCAGATTCTTGAAAAGCTATGGGTAATTTTATCTTTTTTGTAGACAAAATCCTAGCCAGGTTTTATATCTGCTCTTTAATCTCCTCTTCTCCCAAGGACTTCACAATCTGAGAGGCTGCATCATCACTCGTGCATCTATCCTCTCCCCAAAAGGACCATTTCTTCTTGCTGTGTCCCCCACATCCAGCTCCCAGGCACCAGCCACTCTATTTAGCTTTAGCTGAATACATTTCCCATCTGAGCTCTTATCTCCTGGAAATTCAGACGTCGCAGTTCAGTCCTGACGAGCCCGGGCCTGCAATGCTTCCCGAGTTCCCGCTATAGCCTTACACAGATTTAAAAGACAAGTGGCTTCACTGTAAGTGCTGCAGGTACCTTCTTAAATGAGCTGAGTCCCTGTGAAGTGCCACATTGCCTTGGCTAAATTTCATTTTGATAATGTGGCAGTGGCTACCTTATCTCGGCTGTATCAGAATATGGTACAGATGAAATAAAATGAGAAAGCTTATGACATCAGTCAAAGAAATATTTGTAGTGTCCATGCCATACTCAGGTCTACAGTCAGTTGGATTAAGAAAATTTGAGGCCTTATCTTCATTTCCTTAACAACTTTTTCTAAAAACAGGGAAGAAATGTAAAAAAATTCAAAATGAAGAGATTATTTAAATTGCAATCCTGTGGAAGTGCCAAATACCCAAACATAGCTACAAAGTTTATGCGGCATTGGAAATTTTCATCCTGGCTCAACGAATAATGAATCATAACAGGCTGAGTTTTAAAAAGAATAACTTCGCCTGGCAATTTGCCCTGTACCCAACGCCCATTGCCTCATCCTCCTTTACAAGAAATCAAACTCTCTGGGACTTGTCCTGTGGCTACACTGCTGTTCTTTAAGGGCTAAGGCCTCAAATATCAGTCCTATATTTATAGCATTTGTTTATAGGGCATTTTCCAAAGCCATACAGATCATGTCAAATTTTACTTTGATGGTTAATGTGCTGCAGTGCAATCCATAACTCCCTTCTGAAAGAGGATTAAAATAAGAGAAAAAAGTCCCTGTAGCTTGGTAGAAAGTTTCTAAGATCAGAATTTTATGAGGCTAGAAACTCAAATTGCACATCTTCTAAGTGCTACTTAAATTTGCAAGCCATTCATCACATGTTATTTAGGAAGTCCACAAGACATAACATAAAGATAGTTATAAAGAGCAATTCTTTTTTTCATTAAGTTCCATGTAATCCTTTTATCTTTCCTCCAAATTTCTGCTCCACCGGGGAAGAAGCAATATTCCTTGGAGACAAGAAATGTCATATTTTTAAGAAACAGAAGTTGAGATTTTATTTGTCAAAACCGAAGGCCTGCTAGCGATCCAGCACTGCGTTAGAGTGGAAGTAACTCCACAGATGGCATCGCTCGGATGCTCAGCGGCACGAAAGAAGAACCGAGCCTGCAGTACGAGTGCTGTTAATCAATACGGCTGCTCGTAAGAAGGTGTAGCTCTGATCGGTTGCTACTCCTTCTGCGCCTCTGCACGAAAATGGCCTGCCGCTTGATTTCTTTGGCAGATTGTTTTTGTTTTCTTTTTTTCCCTCTTGAGACTAAATCCATAGGCGATGAGCTGCAATGAATACGTGTGCACATAGGCTGTGGGGCAGTTCGTTTTGGGCCGCTGATGTAGGGAGTGAGTTTCTAAGGACGATTTGTGAGACGGCAGCTTCGGTGTGCGGGGAGACCTTGGTACCTGTCTTCTGCTTGCTACATAAAGCCGAACAGTCCTTAAGGTTTTTATTAGTTATAAGTACCTGAGAAATTCTTGAAGCAGAATTAAGTAACTTAATATCTTCACACCACTGTGACATTACATGTAGCAAGTGTTTTTTGGGTAACAAAGCCATGTGGTACCTGCATTTACCAAGTGCATTTATCTACTCCACCTGCTGTCTTTCTGTTGCTCTTTTTTTGACATTTCGCAGCACCCCCAGACATAGTTTTTAGATCCAGCCAGGTGGAGGGACGCCCTGCTCTCAGGTGTAACCTGCTAAATGCTTTGAACGGGCACAGCAGGGACCGGGCAAGCGACAGGTCCAGGCGTTCAAGCTGCAACAGGAGCAGCTTGTCTTTCCCTGTGCTTGTATCTGTCCACAGAAGTGAAGCTAGGAGAAGCGGTGGGGCTTGTGACATGGAAGAGCTTAATCTGAAATTAGACTTTAGGATATAACTGTGATATTGAACAAGTATCTGACAGTTTTTCTCCTTTTTTTTCTTTTTCTTTTACACTTTCAATTAGCATTTTTTCTCCACAAAAAAACCCTGCATTTGTGTTTAAGAGACAGGACACAGTCTTTCCTCCACTCGCACCACCACCACCACCCCCCACCAGCCTTTCTTTTTTGCCTTAGTGGGAAAAAGCCTGAATCCTGGCATAAGCCAGGACTAACACAGTAGCCTACAGTGGCCTGGTAAATCCCAGAATGTTATGACTAAAACAAAACCACAGAGAAACAAATACCCCAGCAAATGCTGAGCCTTTGAAACCTCCGTATGTTTGCTACAGACACACTGACATATGAAAATGCAGGAAATTCAGTGAAGAATGACCCAGAACATGGCTCGCAGGCTTCACAAAAGTGCAGTGTATATGTGTATATATATATTATTTGTATTCAGCTACAGGTGACAAGCTCATGAATCAACACAGCCATGAGGACTTCCAGCTAGTCAAGCTGCAAAAACCTGCTCTGGCTCTTCGTTAGCTGTGAGCGTGCTTCTGCCTGTGCGGGCAGAGGCAGACGGGGCCATGCTACAGTTAGCGGCAGAAGTGTCCGCACGGTGGTTGCGCAGAAAGGCACAGCTAAGGACGGGATATATAGTTTTTCTTCTCAAGCAACACGTGCACTTTGTACCGTACTCTGTGCCTATGAAGGGCATATAGCACATATAAAAGGGATACGGCAGTTTAGAGGGATGGCTTGTTATGAGTGCCAGAAGCATGAGGAGCTGCTTAAATTATTATTATAATTATTTATCATTATTATAATTATTATTCTATGTGCAAATAGTCAAGTAGTCCCTGCTTTCCTTATCGACGGGTTCACGGAGAGCACCGCTGCAGCGACGGCCAGCCCGCCGCAACATCGCAGGCAGTGCCGCGCTGATCTGAATTTCAGAGTTAATGCCAGCACTTCAGGAGCTAATTTATACAAGGAGTGGCAGACAACAGAAATCACAGTTTTTCCTAAGATATTTCACACGAAACTGTATTAAGCTGAAGATGTTAAAGAAAGCTATCACAACTGATGGAGCAACGTAGAAGTCTGGTTTTCGCTTTAGTTGCAAACAGTGGAAATCAGAGGAAACTCACTCCAGCAAAAGGATTGAAATGGTTGTGCCATCAACAGGCGGAAGGTCCAGATCAAGTCCAGCAGCGAAGCTGATCTGAAATTATCTGCCTGATTCAGTTGACAATAAATTGAGATCAGGAAACCATTAAAAAAATTGCTCTTTGCACTACAGAGGAAACAAATGAGAGGTTATTGTTAACCTTTTTTTTTTTAATAGGGAAAAACATAAAACCCAAGAAACCCACCTACGTTCAGGTTACATAAAACATGCAGTGGCAGTGCAAACTGCAGGTGATGCCTTAAATGGCAGCAACTGTTTCCCTCCACCTTAGTTACAGCAGAACAGCCTGATTCAAAAGCCAAAATCATCGAATGCCTCCATATGGCTTTAAGGAAAAGGAACAAAATGGATCTAAAGACATTCATACGCAGACTCTGAAAACATTTGAAAGAACTGGTATAATTCTTACTAGACTGACATGGGTGTTGTGACTGAAAGAAAAATTGCAAAAGCTTCACCTTCTCTTATAAAGTGATCTGAAAAGTCAGTAAGTCACTTGTTATATCCATATTCACTTACTGTTTCATCTGAAAAATGTAATTTTTAAGTACTTTATGTATGCTGCTGGCTCCTTGTACAGCAGGCTTTTTTTTAGCAGACTCAAACAGCCGGCTCCCAGAGTTGTAATGAAAGAAGCTTCAAGTGATAAGAAAACTTTCTTCTAATAAACTCTATTGTTTTTCCCTGTATTTTCCTTGCCCTGCTATCATTTCTCGTCTTCGGGCTTGAGCTGCTTCACGTAAAACATTTGATCAGATAACAGTGATTTAATTTTAGACTCCACAGTTAAAAAAAAAGGAGGAACTCAATACATTCGTCTAATTCATATCACATAATACCTTTGCTTGAAGAACTGCTTTTATGTGCCTTTCTGCCAGCTCCACTATTGAAAACCTCCTTTCAAATTCCCGTCAGGGGCTCTCTGCTCCAAGCGCTCCGGCGCGGGGGAGGCTCTTTTTCTCGCGCGTGCAGCGCTGAGTCTCCTCCGCGGAGGGCTGGGCGGGCGACGCGCTCGCTCTCCCTCCTCTGCTTCCATACCACGTTCGTAAAATGGGAGCCACAACGTCCTACCTCCCCAAAAAAGCCTGTCCTGGAAAATTTTAATGTTCCCGACAAAAATGTCCATCTAGCTCAAGGGCTGGTGTTTAACACCATACACCTCATCTGCTGCTGCTGGCTTGGTAATTTAGATCACTTCACTGTGTAAAACCTGTAATCTGGGGCTGTTTATGCCTTTCCTTCCCCTGGGAAAACTGGAAGAACGCGGTTCCCTCCTCTCTAGCAGGGAGTCGCAGGGCAGTATTTTCTGACTTTGGCTCTAAAGTGGATACAAAAACTCCACGTTTTATAGAAACTGTTGACAAACAGAACATTTATAACACTAGAGCATACATAATCCCCTAAATAATAAATGTTGTTGCCTTTTTATTCATCTTTGCTGTGCAGTAGATTAAATGTCCTGGTATAAATTCCCGTTTAAATTCCTCCTGGCAGAAACTTTTGTAATAAAGCACCCTTTAAGGGGAAAAAATCTTCCTCGATAAGTGAGGGTGCAATTTACATTGCAAATTTTTAAAAATCTCTGTTATCTCTTTGGAAAGTATAAAATGCTGTGAGCGGGGGGGGAGGGGGTGTTGGACCAGGTGACCTCCAGAGGCCTCTTCCTGACCAAACCGTCGTATGTGCACAGACCTCTACGGAAATGCAATGACTGGGCACTTTCCCCCCTCCGCGACGCGAGCCCTCTCCCCCTTTCGGCGATGCCCCCTCCCCAGCCGGCGGGGCCGTGACTGGAAAGACCAGCTGGGGAGACGAGTCCCACCGGCGGTGCCGCTCCAGGGACCATGCCGTGGTCAGGCTCCTCTCAGCGTTGCGGGGGCAGCTCTGGGCTCCCTGTTCACGGAATAAGGTAACTACTGCCCTCTCTCCCGTCCTCTCCGGGGCTCCGTGTTTAACATGATTAGCCTTTAGCCCAACAGCCTAACACTTTAAATTTGTTTTGTGCATAACGTTTGCTGCACAAATTAGATTTGTTGCATGTTGGGGTATATAAACTATAATAATAGCCGGTTGGAATGACATTTTCCTCTGGCTTTTTCACTATTAGAAAAAGTACTTCTGTCATACTAAATCCATAATCCATAGTGTTACTATTTCCAGCATTGTTTTAACACCATCTTAACGATGTTTCCCTGCATGCGCTCTGTATCATGGTGACATCTTATGTTTCAAGCTAACAAGTTAATGGTGTAGAAGAAAAATGAGTCTCAAAAAATGTCAACACAAAAAGGCAAAAACCACATACCTCCTCAGTTCTTCTGGTTCACAAACCAAAGCCTTTCCAAGTTAACATTGTTACTACCTTTACTGCTGTTCTGCTGAGAGTCAGTGGGCATTTATTCCTCAAAATAAGTGCTGTTGAGAACTACCTGGTTTTGAAGAGCTGTTAATGTAGTAAAAGGGATTGAATTTCTACTCATAATGGCTTGGAGATGGATTTTGGGTCATGGGTTTTGAAAACGTGGAGGCTTTGAATGTCACTATGGGTTACTGATTGCTGTTATCAAAGAAAAACCGATTTAGGTCAGCTATTCTGCGTCTTCCCTTGCATTTCTCCATGCTGCTCTTTCACCCGTCCAGCGGGTCCGTTTTCCAGCCGCTTCCTGGAAATCTGGCAGCAGGGTTGGATGTGGCTTGGACCACCTTTGGTGCTGGTCTATCCCTTAGCCCAGGTTGTGCCCCTGGTTTTGCAGCACAGCACACTTTCTGAGCCAGGCCTTACATGTTTACATTTTAACATAGGAACCAGTTCCTTTTTAAAATAAAGTGCAACTGTGTGATTTGCCATTGCTTTTTGGCAGGCTTTCAAATGCCTAGGCTGCTCCCGAAAAAATCAGAAACCGTCCTTCCTGACTCTCTCTGTTCTCTAATCAGCATTGAAAAAGGTCGTGAAAACTTTGTGGGTAAGTTAAGAAAAGCTAGGACAGCATTGTGTGTAGGTTTTTTATATTTGGCCGAAGAGCTGGAGACAGTCTCCTCCTAATTAAGGAACATAAGCTGTGCTACCTTAATTATAGCAAGGAGTAAACTGTACCAATATAAGGCACCTTCGTACTGATATAGCCGTGTCCACTCTAGGGATCGTGCTAATATCTTTAGACAAAGAAGGAAAAATCACAACCTCTGCGTGTGTGGGAGGGAGCAGGTGCTGCCTCATCCAGCTGCTGCCAGATGTGACCCCTTCGGGGACATGGCGCTTCCCTGGGGTCCCCAGGGACAGCCTTAGTCCTCTCCTACACTAGGCATTAACAGAAAAGCGAGTGAGAGTCAGCTGGTTTTGTATCTTCTCAGCCCTCCTTTGGCAAATACCCCGCCGTGGCAGGAGCATCTGGTTATCCTGTGCAGCCTGGCTGAGTGCAGAGCTTGCCGCGGGGGTGGCTGTGCAAGTACTGATACCTACCTGTGACAATGATGATGTAGGAAAAGAAGTGTTTGACCTTTTTTTTAAAGCCAGAACATTTTTAAGCCAGTAAATTTGGTAACTATACAATCCGTTATTTTTTTTTGGATTGGCTGTACCTGATTTGGAACTTACTTTGGACCCCACAATTTTGTTTTAGAAGAAAAGGTTATAGGTTTTTCAGTAGCAGTAGTCATTGTTTTCTAAGTTAAATCACATTATGAGTTAGATTAAGTGCTGCAGTGACTTCTGGTAGTCTGGCTGCTTCATGACTCTCTAGTGAGACAGGGCACTTCCAAACCTAATACAGCTCCTCACTTGACTTTAGCTGATTTTGCTTTCTTAGCGAGTGTGAATCACCAGAGTGAGCTAAGGCAAATGCTTCTGGTTGCCCTGCACACTGTGTGTGGAGGTGATGGAAACCACACAGGGCCCGGCGAACCAGCGAGCGTGGTGGTTTCTGGGGACAATTCCCAGAAAAATTCTTCCCCCGCTCCCTGTTGCGAGGTGGGCTGCAAGTCCCGGCTGGAGGAAGGCGCAAGGGACGGCCTGCCGGCACGTTTGGCTCTTCGGGATCTTCAGCCCTCTCTGGCGACAAGCAGCCGTGGGGCAAGGACGAGAAAGGCTCCCTCCCTTCCTACAAACCGCGCAGACAGTCCTTGACCGACTCCGTATGCAGTCCTGCTCAGCACAGCCAAGAAGGATTGTACTTGCGGGATGCCAAGGTCCCAAACCTGATTTTAACTGAGGTCTGCCTCTATATTTATGGCACTGACACACTGGGAAGGATATTTCATTTACTTTTCGGAGCTAGAAAAGTGTCAGACCATTCCCCGCTACGGCTATTAACATCTATCTTGCTTTTCTTTCCCACTTTATTTTCTGTGTCTACGTTTACATTGCAATGTTACTGCTAGAATAACATAATTACAATGCTCCTCAGTGTGTTTTGAGATTTGTCTGAAGAGTGGGTTATGGGAAGAAACTGTATGTTATAAGCATTCCCTTCAGCTGGTATCAATAGCTGATATGATCTTTCTCTTACAACAAATTTATTCCCCCTCTTTTTCCCGTATTTTTTTAATGGCCTGTTGAGAGAAAGTAGATTAAGGAGAGCAGAAACAGGCGGTAATGACAGTGAGCGACTATTTCAACCACTGGTACGTAGCTCAAAGGACCAGCAGCAGGTCCCAGCGCTGAGCACGACAAGCCCCTTCATGGTTTATCTTCCACAGGAAACAGGTGGTTCTGTCTCATAAACAAGATCTCTGAACACTCAAGCAAATCAGCTGAGTAAATGAACTGAAGGTCTTCCCTCTCGCAAATGCCCCAGAGCTCCTGCTCCACAGCTTTGCATCGCCATCTGCCAGGGCCACCGTGTCCCTTCCCATGAGCTATCACTTTTGTGCCAGTCAAAAGAAGGGATGAAAAGAGAAACTGTCTAAGTGACTTTTTCTTAAACAAGTAGAAAAAAAACTTAAGGAGGCCAGAGGGGATTTCAGGTGCCACGTAGCTTCATGAACGCTCATTAGTGGCTGCTACTGAACTCAACAGGAAATCCCTGCTGGAGAAGTCGAAAAGTGTTGTGGTCAGGCCCTCCCTTTTCTTTTAGGAGAATCCCTCGGGGCCATTTAGCCGCCCTTTGGAAGTGCTTTTCTGGCTTCCTAGGGGAGCAGAGCAGACTGAAGAGGGGAAGTAGCTTGTCCCTAGTCTTTGCCACATTATCCAAGTGAAAAGTCAAGTATGAAAAATGGTAAGAAGATGCTAAATATTGCAATTAGATAAGGATGGCAGCTGGGTACATTTGTAATATATGATCTTTGGATCTTGCCAAACACTTAGAAGGTATTTCTTAGAGAAGTATACATAGATTCCCATGTGTGGTACTGTTTTGGCTGTCGGTAAATATAGAAGGATCATGCAGATCTGCACAGAGCATAATTCCAAAGCAGACTTCTCCACCACTAGTATTTTGAGGGTAATGATGAGAAGACAATTTAGCAACCCTTTAAGCACTGTTTTATAAACCACAAACAGTGCTAGTATTTCTAGTCAAGACTTTTTCCATGCAAGAATTAATTATGTCTCACACAAAAGAAATTAAAATGACAGTTCTTGGCATAGCATGATTATCAACGCAAAAAGAGGCCAGTGACAGCATAATCCGACATATAAAACAATGCATGGAACTGGCCTCTTTGGGGTTTATTGCATTCAATATTAAAATGATTTTTGTTATTGTTGTTCAGAAAGATCTAAGATTGAATATGTAATTTTCTACTTATGCACTATTCCATATTTCTGGAAATACGCTTAGCACATATACTATTTTTTCAACAAAAATATTTTTTATATTTCCAGACCATTCAGAGATATCATATGTAGCTGTACCTCTTATTTTAAAGGAATATTTAACCTGACGTTTCAAGTATTAACCCCTATGCTAATAGATAGCCATCAAAATTAAAAAATTAAATTAGTTATGGGGACTAGGCAGCTTAGCGCAAGCCTGCAACTACAGAAACCTCTTTTCTCCTCTGAAAGTTGTAGAGCTGACCAGCTAAACTGTTGCAATAGGGAGCAGCATCTACCCAAGGTGCTTCGTTCGGGGGTACCGTGAAGGGTGTACTCACCGCAGCAAGCAGTGGCTGCTCTTCCTCTATGTTAGTGTAGTCTGCAATAGCATGGATGTCTTAAACACTCCTGGTTGGAAATGACTTGCTCTAGTTCAGAAGCCTTGTTTCAAAAAGGTGCAGATTACATGCAGACCATCTGGACTGGTAATTACAATAAGTATTCCTGCTTTGAGGTCTGATTTAATTGTATTTTTGATATTTCAATTCTGAGTGATTTGATTGCCATGGTAATCCTTAACTAAACCATTGCTCTGGATAGTACTCAGCCATTTTATGACTGTTTCCCCTTTTTATATTAATGGATATTTGAAATAAAGTTTAATACCAATACATTATGATTACAAATAAGTCAAGACTACGTACTCTTCTATGCCTGGTCTGTGTTACTTGCATATACAGGTAGTTACATAGACAAGTCAGCCTACTAGTGTATATAAATGAAAACACACATTTATGCACATCTTGATTTGGGAAGTTTTAAAAATAATATCAGAACAGCAAAACGGGAAAATAAGTTGTAACCCAGATATCGCAAGGTGTCATTCTCAGTGGGCATGTATTGGTCAAGCATGTAATACTTAACGCTAATGGAGACGTTATGACTTTGCTTAACAGAAAGACTCTCGTACATCTAGTTCTACAACTAATGAGAGTTCTGGGTATAAATTAGTACTCTTTCAGTACTGCCTCATTTCTTACATGTCTCATATGTCCTTTCCCTGGATGCTCTCAAAACATAGTGAAAAAGCTGGTGCATTCCAATAATCCAAAGCTGGTACATGATCTACCACTGCAAAATATTTCACTTTTGGCAGAGTGGCCCAAGCTAGACAAGTCAGGGGACAGGATCAATTGACTTTCTATTATTTGGAGTACAGACTAAGTATTATTTAAAAGCTCTTCTACACAGCAATAGAGTGAGCATTTCATTATCTGGAACCTCACATTGAATTTACGCAGATTTCCTGAAACATAATCTTAATGCTCACAGAAATGTAATTACTACTAAATCAATGTTTTATATTCAAATCTAATTACAGTACATGAATTAGAAGCTAATAGACAGAGGTGCAGTTGGCTAGTTAGTAGATTTTATTTGGCTGATATTAAAACCGACAAAGAATCACAGCCTTGGCTACCCTGGTTTGAGTACACAATGTTAGAACCAACCTTTTTGATAATTTACACATGCACAGGTCTACAAAGAGCTATCAGTTGTACTGTCTCAAAAAATATGAATCTTCTCTTTTTCAGTTGGCATTCACATTTCTGAAAGGTACAGTTTTCTCTGTAACAACTCAGAGAAGGATTTAGTGCAGGATTTTTAATACTTGCTGAGATAACATCAGTTGCAATCAAATGAATGAAGTTATTGTAAGGGCTTTTGTTTCAGCATTTCCCTAATCAGAGTTATTTGTTCCTGGGATCTCAAATATGAGGTATCAAAGAGGGAAATATGTACTCGAAAGGGCAGGTAGTACTCAACTAATGTTACAGAAGTTTGTCTGCATAAGAACTCAAAGACCAGAGATACATAAAAAAAAGTGTGAGGCCTTAAGATTCACACCCAAATTATCATTGCTCACAATTTCAGACAAGTTTTCCTCATTACAGTCAGCAGAAATGTCACCTTCCTGTGAAGAAGCAGTATAGAGGGGGAAAAAATGCTTATTTCCTAGCATAAAAAGACTTGATGCCAGTCAGAGAGACCAAAACTTCTGTACTATTTCCCACCTCTTATTACTAATCTTCCCAGTATTTGTGGCTTTTGAAAGATCCATTGAGTGTTACAAAACATCCCTGCCAGCCTAAGTCCGACAGGGCGTAAGGAGACTTCGTGCATAGTAACCATGGCCTCACTCTGTGCGCTCATCGGTCGTCTTTTCCACAGAGCCCAAACACATGAGATTCACTAAAGGCACTTTCGGCAAATGAGGGGGATAACATGGAAAAACCACACTGATGTAACCTTCCTGTCTTCAGCAGATTCTTAATCAAATGACTTTGGAAAGAGAGGAAGAAATGGAGGAGACAGGTTTCTTTGCTTCTTTCATCCCCTCCATAGAAAAATATGGAGGGATACCAGGCATCCCCTGGCTTACTTTCATTTACTGCAATTCTGAAAAATGCCAGTGTCATCACCTGAACATAAACTCCTGTAGAAGACCCAAGAAAATTGGTTGTTGTTATTAATATTGAACATGAATAGAGAAATGACGTTACTACCTGTGTCAAAATCAAACACTAAGTTTTATGAACAATGCTGACAAACTGGATACAGTAAAATTAGAAGTGCAAGAATGATCTGTGACCTTGAGTCCAATGAAAGACTAAGGCACCTTAATCTATATACAGTATTGTAAAGAAGATTAAGAGGTAATTAAATCGCAATCCATTTGTGCTTATATAAAAGGAAATTGTCTTACAGTAGCAGACTCTTCAATCTAGCAAACTCAGGCACTCCGTGAGACAAAAGCACTACAGCTCAAGTAAGGATTACATTGTATTTTTTTTAGATTATGCTTTTTAAATGAAGTTAACAAATTATCAGAGCAAATTACAAAAGAACATGCTAAGTTTGCTATTATAAGGAATTTTTTGTCAAGACTGGATGTTTCTCTGAACAGTGTGTTGGCTCGATACGGAAATCTCTAAAGAAGGTTTTCTGGCAGGCCTTATGTAGGAGGTCAAGAGTAAGGAAACAAAAGTTCCTTTTGGCTTTGAGATCTATGAACCTTCAAATATTAAGAATTTGTGACTCAAATGGCTGGACTAAGACATACACCTTGTTAGTACAAGTGTAGAGCACAATTATTTTTTGCCTTCAGACTCCATATCTAACTTTTCTTTAAAAATGCGCTTTATGAACTGCTCTTGGAAATGTGGATGGAGTCTATTTTTAACTCACCAAGCACTGTATTTCCTCCTGGTTGTTGGTTTTGTTTTTTTTTTTTTTCCCCTGAATCCAGGAATGCTCATTTCTGTTTGGTTAGCTGGGCAAATGCTCTAGCATTAGAATCTTTTTTCCTATTTCTTACTCTTGCCTGATTCATATTCCACTATGGAAACAAATCACAATTCATATTAATTTGCTACACATCAGCAATACGAAGAATTCACAGGTCTATTTCTATGCTGTTCTGACGTGCTTATGAATCGCCAACAAAAATGAAGCATATGCATCGGACATACTTTTCGCCTACTTTTTCAATATAATTTTATGCTTCTCACTGAACACATCCTTAGGCCAGATATGATTAATAATTCTAAAATAACCAGCTTATCCCTCTAGAAAAGCTTGTGTATCCTGTTGCAGAGTGCTGCAGGATTTCATTTTTCCTTCACCCTTTCGCAGCTCCACTTTACAATTCTTCTTATATCTGTCCTTAAAGACAAACACACATTCTGAGTTCTATTCATTTCCTTAACACCTCGTACAACTTCAGCCATAAAGCAAAACCAAGACCCTCAGATAAGAGATGTTATGTAAATAAACACCACTGTAAAAATCTATTCGGTGCACATTCAGGGAAACCTGAAGCACTATTTCTTCAAAGACACACCAATCCTACTCATTCTTCAGAGGTGAACACCAGAGCAGATTGGCAGCAAGAGCTTCTAGGTCCACCTTGTAGGCCTTTCAAATTCATGTCTTTATTGGCAATAGCATACGGAGACATCTTATCTTCTCTTTGCCAACTTAATGTTTTTGGCAGGAACAACACTATTTAGTGGAAAATACCATTAATCAAGGTCGAGCAGCTTTGTTTTTTACATATCATCCCTCTTTTTCTCTAACAAAAATCAGAAACTAAAGATCAGAGACCTTAAAAATGTCTGCAATGCCAACTCACATGTCTTAGCATAGGATTTTCTATTTAAGATAATTTCTCTCAGACCTTTTCTGTTCTGCAAGATTTTTAATTCAGCATGTGGAATGCCTTCTCTTTAGAGAGAAAAAAGAACAGACTGTGACTCCCTACCAAGCTTATTTGCACATAGGTCTGTACTAAGGAAAAAAAGACTAATTTGCTCATACTTCATTTGTACCTTATCCAACCAGCTCACAGTAATTTTAAAGAATTTATCAAGCAAAGCTCTCTAGATATACCTCTGAAAGGTGTCTATATCTAAAATTTACACCTTCATTGCCTTTCAGCACTCAGCTACCACCCTTTCCTAGAAGCTGCCTAAGTTTTTCTAAATGTCTTTCACTGGGAACGTCAAGATCTGGCTTTGGACATGACACAAAGCATGTAAATGTTAATTAAGCTGAGCTTCAAAATGTCCCACTTGAATCTAAGCCTGTAATCATGCTCTTGGAGGTGTTTCCATCTTCTCAGCGTGAGACCTATTATCCTGTTCGGAGCATAATCATTGAGTGCAGCCCCTTAAGAAATACAGGCAAAGCCAGCAGTTTCCTCCAGTAGCTGCAACACTCGTGTAGAGCGTGGGAGACCTGAATTACATTCCTGTCTCTCCCAAGGGAACTCGAAACTTTTCTCACTCCTGAATCTTCTATTAGCTTATGCCTTGTTCTAGTACATAAAGCTAACACTTCGGTGTACATCTGTCCCACCTCGCTCACCCGTATTAGGAAGGAAGGCCTGACTCATGTTAAAACCGCCAAAGGCCACCACCTTTCTCAACAGCCTAAATACACACATAGGGCAAAATCTGGTCAGTCTGCACCTGTCAGGAAAGGTCCGAGGAGCAAAGCTGTCTTCTGAACAATGTCCATGTTGTTTCTCAGAGGAAGCTCTGGCTTGTTCCAGGCAGAAGTCAGAAACCAATGAATGTGATGCAGTTGGACAATCGAAGGATCAGGACCCCAGAGCAAGACAGAGAATAACCCAAAACGAGAAGTTGTTTGCCCCTAGTGCAGCTGCTCCTGTTTTGCTGAAAATATCAGTTTTCTGTTCTACTACCAGTCATTGGAACAGGTGTAGGTCTGGCTTCTCTTAAACAGATCCTATCTCACTCAGTGACTGTTTGGTTTATCCTCGCAAAAGGGAATTGTTTTTGTAGGAGACTTTCAAGGGATTCTCTGAAAATACCCTGTAGCACTAGTGATGACAGTTTCACCGGCTGGGTAGTGATTTTTGTAAATTTTCTCACACAAAAGAAGTGATGAACCAAGGTTTCCCACATTCAAAGCAAGGGCTTTTTTTTTAAATTAAATCACTTTTAATCACTGACCTAGGGAATACAAGGGCACCACATGCATTCTTACTTTTTTGGAAAATGGCTTACACAAACACACCTACAGATGATGCAGGAGTGTGAGTCTGACAGAAGCAAAGGACCTCTCTGTAGCCAGACCATCCAGGCATGTACCACAGAAAGGGACCTTCTAGGTGGTTGAATCCAATCACCAGATCTCACATGCAGTCATGCGCGTTCATGATTTTGCTGCTAGGGTGATCCACAGGTGTGTATTTGAGCTCTTGCGTAAGGTGAACTTCTGAAAATGGGTGCCAGTGTTTCAGGATGGAAAGTCTGAAGACCTGGTGCTATCCTTAGCGGGCCTCTGAGAGATGTTCACTGCAAAAATGGCTGTTCCTTAACCACCCTGGCCCATTTGCTGCCTATGCGCAGTTACAGCCCTGTGATCCAGCTGATGACAGGAGTCCCTTTCAGAAGCTGCTGCTCGGGTGATTACCAAGAAACGTTCACAGTCCAGCCTAAATTTATGCCTTGCCAATTTTTTCCTCTTGTTCTGGTGCCACCATTGTTCTCAGAAGTAAGGAACTTTTTCCCTTCTTGAGAGTGAGCTCTCCTCCCACTTGTGTTTATAATAGCGGTCACATACTGCCTCAGCTTTCATTTTGTTATGTGAAAGAAGCTCAACTGTTTGAGCTTTCTCTCAAAGAAACAGCTGAACTCTTTGAGCTTTCGCTCGAGTGTCTCAGTTCAGAGCAGGAATTAATAAGCAATCAGTAACTACCCTTCACACGCTGAGCAAGAGGAGGCATCGACTGAAATTAACAGGAATCAGACTTGAGATGAAAAAAAGTGTCTCTTTACCTAACACGTAGTTAAACCATGACAATTTTCGCCACAGGATGTTGTGGCTGCCAAAAGTTTAGATGAGTTTAAAGGGATTGAATAAATTGCTGGAAAGGCTATGAAATGCAAAGATATCTTCTGTGTCTCAGGGAGTCCCTGAACCACAAACTGCTGGAGGCCACAGAGGTACTCCAGAGGAGCATACTGTACGTGTGGTCTATTCGTATACTCCTCGCAGGGCATTTGCCATCACCCAGCACTGGAGGCAAAGTAATGGGTTCCCCTCGATCTGCTGTTGAGTTAAATTTTTGTTCTAAGTGCCCTAAATGCCTTTTATGCTATTCAAACTTATTTCTATAACTCCAGTCCTCAAGCACATCCATTTCTTTCACTGTGTCACTCAAATTTTGATCTTAACTTTGTATCGTCAGGTTTATTTCGCCAGGACTTTCCCACTCTTTGCATCAGGGTCATTATTTAGCTATTAAAACAGCTGATCTACTAATACTGATCTTTAAAGAATGCAATTTTGAACTTCCTCTTCCAATATAACATTCCTTTATGTTATACCATCTCCTTAGTCCAGATCCCTGCCTACCTTATAGTTCCTTTACAACATCCTTCCCCAAAGAAATCTGCCGGTTTCCTTGAAATTGTGCACTTCTCCATTCACTTGACCTCACTACTACGCTAATTAGTTCCCTTAGGTGGCATCCATACTGTTAAACTAAATGCCCCAATAATATTCCGATGCTACATAGCATGGAATAGCCTGCATCTGTGCTAGCAACCTCTCCCTCACTCCAAAATGTTGCTATGACATACAAATTGCCTAGTGGGAATGATCATTGGGATGTTCTAATTCCTAAGCTGTCCCTGGGAATTATCCGGGAGGGTGCTTCGTTGGCATGAGCCAAAAGTGTGCGAGGGCCTGTTATAACAGCTTAGTGGAATGGACGGTCAGTCTGGTGCCTGGAGACATGCCAGGTGCTGTTGAATTTATTACTATGGACATAGACTTAATGTATCACAGTCTGAAGCTGAGACCCTTAACTATCATATAAATTAGTATTCTTAGAAATTTCATTACTTACTCAAATTAATGCTTGACAATGACAACTTCTAGGCAATTCAATGATCCTAGAAATACTCAAGAGTTTAACACCTGTTTTAATGCCAATCTGGACATTTTGCTTTCATTTTGCATCCTAAACATGTTAGATCATACTCTTCCTGCATTTAAGCTCTTTTTGTTCTGTCTCCTTCTGTCCTCATTTCACAGTGACTGTGGAAAATAAACTCTGAAGCTGTCTCAGAAGATTGCTATTCTGGATTCACTGTCAAGCTCAAAGTGCACTGGCAGCAGAGATTGCCCTCTAAGCAGGATGTCTTAAATATCTTCATGTCAGTCTAACTTTCTTCTTTATAAAAATCTTTTGATGAGACTTGGAAACCATGAGGGAAATCTTAATTGACAAAGGCATGTGGAAGAAGAATCTGATAAGTGGCTTATAAGAGATCTTCACTGTTCAATTTGGATATGAGGCAAACTGAACTTTGAAAAGATAGGAAGATAATTCATAGTAAAAACCATGCAGATGCTTTGACCAGCCTGATCTGCTTTTATGTGCCATGTCTGAGGCCTGAAGAGAGTTGTTATGCCAGCATAAGAAAAAGGGAGTATTATCTTTTCTATTCTTTTGATGGAAGCTGCAGAGAAAAGGAGATAGGCTGATAAAGGAAAGATTCCAAGTTCAAATATCTTATTATTCTCAGTTGTAAATTCAAATATTTGTATTTGGTGCCAAGTAATGGCCCAGCCATTACCATGGAGGTACATTTTCATGAAATCTGAGAATGTTCTATCGGCACTTTGGTTAAGGCCTTTTATGCAGCTCTAAAAATTGTAAACCCAAGGTAAAAAGTTAATGCAATAATACATCATTTTTACCCATTTAGAGATAATGGTAGATGAACTTTTGAGGTGAATGTGGTACAAATTACAATGCAGTAGAAGACTTGGTTTTAGGAGTTCATGAAATTCCTTTTTGCTTCACGTCAGCTGAACTCATTTTTCCCTAGGCAATTTTTTTTTAAATAGATGGGTAAGTAGCTCCCATCAAGAGGTAGGGCAATACGCTGTTCATAATTTCCTACCAAGGATTCTTCTAAAGAACATCAAAATTAAACCAGGTCTAAAGTCTGAATCAACTTTAAGAAACAACAGAAAGATTAACTCCATGCATAGTGAATTTTGCTGCATAATTTATTTAATAAAGTCTCCAAATAAACATGGAAAGTACAGGCCTGACTACAATTTAATGTTTCTGAAAAAAGACACTTTACATGGCTGATTGAACATGAGCACACAGACAAATGGAACTGGAAAGGTCTTCTTAACATGGAAAGGTTTCATTTTATGGTTTCCCTTCTTGTCATTTACAACATCACTCACACGTAAAACAACACAAAGGGCAATCCTTATTGCAGAGGATATAGAAGCTTCCAGCTCAGTCATGCCAAGAAACTAATTTAAGAGCTCATTTTCATACACCTAAGTACCATTTTTAGAGCTTGATTTATTGTTCCAAAATTGATTTGAGAACTCAGCTGCTAACAAAATGTACTACCTCCCTAAGTGAAGAGCAGAAAAGTGGAGAAACACATAAAAACACTTGTTTGGCAAAAGAGAGAATGATTCAGGAAGTTGCAGGCACTTGCAAAATAAGCATTTTATGTTTGCAGCTGCATTTCTCCCTGAAACTTAAAGGACAAGCATCCAAAAAGAAATGAAGGAAATATCCCAAGAAGAAGCAATACTATTCTAAATAAAATCAATAGCATAAGATGCTCACAAGAAAGACCTTTTTTTCCCTCAGCTGTCAGCATTAGAGCAAAAATTGTTTTAGTTGGAATACATAGTATCATCAGGTGGAAACTGCAATGTGTATTTCTACATCTTATTCCATGCTCCACTTTTTTATTAAGAAAATTCAGAATCAAAGATTCAAGTCTTAATATTAAACACAAAACCAAATAGAGTATATGTTCACATCAACACAACCAGCCTGCAATGTCTCACAATATTTTATTTCTCCTACACCTTCTTTATTTATAATCTTTTATTCTCAGTGTTCTAACTTTGATGCTAAAGACTTCACTTTAGAGTGTTATAAGTATTAAATTCTCTGTAAAACACTGCATATGCCTCTAGGTATTACACAATGGCATTGTTAATCATTAGTTAATGGCTACCTAGGGAATGTTATCTGGTTACAAAACAGGTTCCAACATAAAGACATAAAGACAAAGTCTGGATGATTTAAATCATAACAGCCATAAAGATCTGAGAGGAATTAAGACAAGAAATGGCCAAGCATCTATACATACAAATGACAGTATCTGCAGAGAGTTTCAGAAATACACCTGTAGCGTTCCATGCATCATCTTTTTGTTCCTAAGAGGAAGAAAAACGGTGTGCAAGATGTTTCAGACACAAAGACAAAAACAGACAAAAATTCACATTAAAATCAAGTAACAATACTATCCTGTTTCTAAGTCAGGTTTCAGACTCTGAAAGAGGGGGAAGAATAGTAACTTGTAATGGCGATGGAATGGCACATTAGAAGGACACTGAACATGAATTCATATTCATTTTGTACCAATTAAAAAAAAAAAAAAAACAGCCCTAAGATTGCAAGGTTTGAAGAAGTTACTGAAAGGAAAAAAATACCATGCTAGCCTGTTTCTTAAACAAATTTTCTTTGTGCCTTTCATCACATGTTCAATACCAACATTTACATATTTATACAGAATTCAGTAAATTAGAGCTTGATCCTGCAAAAATATCTGTGTACAAAGACCTTTGAACTTTAGAATAGGATTAACTACTCAGGAAAAGACAACTGCCGGACAAAAAATTCACCATTTAGTATCTCCTTCCACTGAAGGATGCTCAGAGGCAACTCAGTTTTTTGAAAGGTATTTTTTTCCAAACAGAGATCCTTTCCACGAATACTCTACACTATTCTTTTAAAAAATAATGTATTTACATTTTTGCCATTGATCTCCGTGTCCGTAGCTGTAGCACAAATAAAAAGGTACAAAAAAAAATGAACAGTCATATCCACATAGAAGTGAAATCAGACAGAAATATCTAAAAATATCTATTACACTGAGCTATTCTATCATCTATCTACACCAATAAGGGAACATTCTCCAAGGGATCCATCCGGCTTCACGGATGTCAGCCAATGCGATCAGAGCATGCAATAGCAGAGCATGATTACAGAGAGATAGCTGGGTATTTTGTTTTACTAAAAGCCGTAGCAAAACCAAAACAAGTAAAAAACTGAAAAATTTTTGCAGAGCAAGCAAAACAAACAAAATCTCACCTAAATCCTCCGGCAACAGTTCCTCATATCTTTCTTATCTGCTATAACATAAAGTATCATATATTTTCAATAGAAAATATAGTGTCTTAAAAAAATACTAGCTTGCCTGATAATCCACATTTCCCCTCAGTAAACACTTTTTACAGAATCTTTTAAACAGTTTTAGCTAAAAGCTTTTTAAAAAACCCTGGAGAATATTATCAGCACAGAAAGTAAAGGAGCATAATTACCCTAGACAGTTGTTGAAACATTGACTTTAAAATACAAAGCAAGCCAACTGAAAGGAAACGTGAGTTTATCCTGTTTTAACATTGATTTGATGTACACAGCCAGAATGGGACCTAGACTTACCTAAGCGAGAAGCCTGGCCCATTACAATCTCACAAAATAGCCAAAAAAAGCTAATACATGGAAGTTGGACAGGTCTACATGTTTAATGCCAAGGGCTATATACAGTGTCCTCACTCATTATGACACATTTCAATAGTTCAGCTCTTTCACAAAATCTCCTGACACACTGTCAGCTAACTTAAATGAGAACTTAAGTTCTATTCTATTTACTAATCAATGTCGTATTTTCAAATCACGGCTTTATAACCCAATCCATAGTCCCAATTAAGTTTGCTTAGTGCTTTCTTTCGTTCACTCTTCTGTTCCTACTGCCTCTAGCAATACACAGTTTTAGTACAGATATTAAAAAGAAAAAAAAAGAAAAAAAGAAAAGTGTAGATCAGATGCTGTTCTCAAATTGTGTTTTGCACTAATGTAACTTCAATTGCTTGTACTACTCCTAATTTAGGCTTGTGTACATTATCAAAGGATATGCTTTTAAAAATTCATAAATAGCATTATGGCATTATTTGTATATATATTATTATACAGATGCTATACTGATACTGCAGAAAAATTACCCAGCAAGCCAGGAACCTCTGATTTACATAGCATAGGGTGACATACATAAAGAAAGACTGTCCACAAAGCAGTATAATAGGAGCTAGCATCTTCCCAAACAAATAATACTTATATTCTCATGATCTTGTCTATGGGGGAGCTTACAAGTTTTCTTTAATGAAAACATATGATGTTTATAATTCATATTCTTAAAAGAGCGACACTTTTGCCCTTTGAGAAAAATCTCCCTAAAATTGTTCACCCAGCCAAGATGGCTGTGCTTAATCTTCTGGAGTGAGGGAAAACGTTGAGTTTCCTCTATGCTGAGAAAAGATAACATTATTTTATATTAATGCAATTTTTCAAAGTTACATTCTAAATTTGCAGTACACACATGGGTGGAGTTCACTGAAGAAAAAAGCTTTTCAAACAGCATTGATAAGGGAAGAAGGGGACAGATCTTTCCTTCGGCATCATATTAAGAAAGAAGAAAGAGCTTTCGCATCTTGAGCTTGCTAACAATTCAAACTTTGCTAGCGTTAGTGCAAGGGCAGCGATCCCAGGGCAGCTATCTTCATGACTGCATACAAACAACTGGGAGGTTCAGACCTGTTTCTGCTCCAGTTAGAAAGAAGGGCAGAGCTTCCCTGGACTTCAGCGAGGCAGGATCCAGTCGAAGTGCCCGACCTTGCTCTCCTCAGAGCAATCTTTGACCCTGCTGTTGTCTGAGAAAGATTCTTTAAGAGATGCGAGCCACTGGATATATTCAACAGCTGAATGACTGTGTACGACTCAGGCAACATCTCAAAACAGCAGGCTGTGCATGCAATGTTATTTTTTTCCTTGATGTGCTAAAATCTCTCCTAAGTGATAAAAGATCAAAAAGTAAATCACAAGTATAAAACTACTAAGATCTCCTATAAAAAGCAGCTTATATGACAGACAGAGCAGAACTGATGAACATCTCCCAGATCTAACTGTGGATCTATAATATTACAGAAAAATACATTCATATTAATATCACACAATTAGGTCTTCTAGAATAAAAAAGAGCATAGAATGAAAGGAAAACAAGTAGATTTATGCTAAAATATTCCTGTGGAAAACAAGTACTTTAGCTATAAATAGCCATCAGGATGAAGAAAAAATGTTGAGTAAAATCCTGTTCTCACTGAAGACATTGCTTTTGAAAAAATATGACATGATTTATTTTTATATTTTGAAGGTGTAGATTTAAACAACATGGTAATGCCACAGATACAGCCTATACATAGCAATTGTCTGCAAACTGGCTGCCAAGCCTATACTGTGGAAGTGATTGCCTACAGCTTATAACTACTTGTTTATCTATGCCACTAAAAATAATATAAAATGTGGACAGAATTCTTCCACAGCACCGTAACAGTATATATTATTGCACAACGTGATGTAGTATCAAGCCCTGCGGATGCCCAGAATTTTGTCCTGGAGGCATTAACTTCCTTCCAAGATTTTGGTTCAGAAAATCAAACAATAGCTTACAAAGTTTTCTTTATATTTTTTCATGTAGTGCTAGAGGTAACTAAACCTGAGCATCTCAGATCAATTGTATTGATTTTTAGATAGGTAAGACACTTTAATTTGAAAAATTAGACATATACATGTATATACATGAACCCCATCATCCCTCCTAAAGAAGCGAGAGGCAATGGTGCACGCTACAGCTTTCATTTTTAGAAGTAACTTGATCTGTTTGTGCAGGTTAAAGGTAGAGTGGAACAGCCTCATTTTTCTCACAGAAATTCTGTAGAACTTAATCCTGTAAATGAGAACAAAGACCATCGCAGGGTCTCAATCATGAAGTTATAGAATTCATTGGTGATTGACTCCTATGAGACTATCATACTATTTTATGGAAAAATAAAATTCCATATTTGTTCAAACTAATGGTGATAAGGCACATGCTTATGAGTCTCCCTCTCACTACTAGTGCTACTATGAATTATTGCTGTAGTTATCTTTTTTGAGTATGAAATCCTGGCCTTATCAAAGTCAGCACTAGTTTAACTACTGCATTACCATACATGCATGTGCACATATATGTATACATACATATATACTGGAAAATCCACCATCTTCATTTTCATATACCAGTGACTCTGCTTATTAATTGGAACATAGTAGGTGAAACTGAATGATAAATTCTAACTAAAAGTAACCCCTATCAGCTGACAAGTCACTTAGCTCCAAATTTATGGAAATATTCTTCCAATAGTTTTGTGAAATTAGTAAAAACAAATATAAAAACAATCACCCAAGTAAAAACCACGAAGGTAGTTTACATTATTGTATTTTTAGTCACTGTGACACCGTAAAAAGTATATAAATCTTTCAAAACTGGAAAAAGTAGTTCCATGAAGCAATTTACAGTATCAGGTAACCCAAAACATATCTGTGAATTAAAGTGAAACTCTTAAGGAAACCAATTGCAGAAAAATATTATCTTATTTGTAAGCATACTATTAAGTGATAGCTCTGTAAGTAAAAGATACATAACTTGACTTCTTTACTTGCATTTTCTTCTTAACTCAGAGAACACAGTGCTGAAGGACAGGCCATAACAATACAACTTGAAAACCGGATAAAAAGTTGTCAGTAAAAGCCTCCAAATAGCTTTTAACAAAATACTCTTTGTGCTTCAGTAAAACACGCATCAGAAAGACTCTGGGAAGTCCCCTTTTAAGAAACGACCACATGTATGAGACTCTGGAAACAGATTTCATTTTCCAATTTTAAGAGTCGTTTACTAAAAAATTAAAAGATAGAATTATCATTTCAAAATTACATTGACAGTGGGTTTTAAAATGGAAAAAAATAATCGTGAGTTTATTTTCTACCCTTAGGAAACAGGGATAGACCTTCTTTGATGTCTCTTCTGGATGTTGCTTTGCCTTTTAGGATTAAGGGGGACAGAAGAATGATATGAAACTGCCACACCAATTCCTATCTCAGCTTTGCCCACGTACTTCCTTTCTGCGAATGAAAACAAGCAAAGGAGGCAGCCAGGTCCTGAGTAGTTCATAGCATATGGGACCTTTGGAACCCAATTCTTTGCAGCAATTCCCCCAATTCCAGATATGAACCAAGAGAAAACAATTTTAAGGGGTTGGTCTATATGCTAATGTTTACCAGCCTTTTTCTTTTGGGATTAAGTGGGATAATGCTTTTCTTTTAGGTATAAAGGAAGCATTTTCTCAAAACTGAGGTAAAGTAAGCACTGAGATGTCTACTGAGGTAGCCTAATATTCATTAGCAATTAGAGATGTAGAAGGGAGAATGGTGCAGTGGATGATGCCACTTGAATTAAGGGTCAGGCTTAGATGACCTAAGATACCTTTTCCACATTTATCATCTCTGCTTCTTTTATTTAACACAGAGGCCAGATGCAATGAGCCATAACAAACATTTTGAATGACTGCTGAAGCAATTAAAAAATTATAATTAGCATTATATACAGTAATTATATTTTTATCTGCCCACCCAGCTAGAAAGTATGTATTAGAACTAACTGCATGTGGTGGAGCAAGAGGAAAAGAAAGAAAGCACATCATGTAATATGCCCTAACTTTAAGATTAGGGAGTGTGGTAAGGCCTCATGACCCATAAACCCATAAACATCAAAGCCAAAGGTAAGTCAGATTTGTAATTCTCAGAACTCTTCTATTGTATCTTACAGTGTTCTATTCTTTTTGGTTCCTGTTTACAGAAATCCTCTTTTAAAGAAGGTTTCTTTTTTTCAAATATCAAGATTCAGTAAATTATATGTTAAAGAACTAAATGAATCTAACTTGCTCTGAAATTGTAATCATCAATGTAACAGTCAATACATTAAGGAAAGTTCTAAAAATAAGACTTATTACAAATATTACAGTCATTTCAAGGTATAAGGAGTTGATACCTTCTAAATGCAAGTAGGAATCAATTAAGAATCTTTTGTTATGAAACTGTTACCACGTGAAGTTCCCATAGGCTCTTAGATACTAGACACAGGCATGTTTATCTGTCTACTTTTTGGGGAAGAGAGAGAAGAGAGGAAGGGATAGCATTAAGGGCAGAAAAAGGAACAGCTTTATGATATTTTTACAATGGAGCTATTTGAAGCAGCTCCATAGTTTAGACTATTAGGAGTAGTAAAAACAGAAATGAACTATTGTCCATATTTCAGGAAAAGCAACAGGAGGCACAGATTAAATGAAATTCATCACATAGGTGCCATTGTTGCATACAATTCCCTCATTCTACACATTACACATATATGTAGTGCTGTATATTAACTGCAAAAACTAATGCCAGGGAAAATCCTCAAAGTTAAGCCCACAGTTAAGTTATTTGCTAAATTTTATTCAGACTGCTTGATATAATATGAAATCCTAAAATAATCTGGACCTGCTAGGTCTCTCTCAGTAAATTTTTGTGATGTCGTGCCAGGATAAATGAAACTACTTAATAAACACTAAACTTTGGTACAGTAAAACAGATCTGAGTAGCCTGATATCTGAGTAGCAGATATCACCCGGTACGCAGCTGCTCCTGATGCTATTTTGCTGGTGACAACAAGAGAGTTACACTATATTCAGATACCCAGTTGCACAAAAGGATAGCTGAAATCATGTATTTGTACTTTAAAAATACAATTATGCAGGCACTGTAATTGGTGTAAAGATGTTGCCCACATCTATCAGCCAAAGAGGAGAAAGTTCCCAAGACACACACTCTATTAAAATGTTACACATTTAAAATAAAGATTTGAACTTTTCATATTGTAAATCTCTTCAAACTCAATTTGTTTGCTATTATAGCAAACACTTTGTTATAGATCTAGATTTATAATAGCAATACTACTAATATATACCTAAAACACTTGCCATTTCTCAGGTCCTTTTCTTGGTTTGAACACATTAAAAATCTGTTGAAATTAAAAATTACTGTTCCAAGGAATATCTGATAGCTTTTCAGTAGAGTTATTGAATAGATACTTAACTTTAGAAGCACACCATCCCACAACACTGCCATTATAAGCATGATCATGAGGGTTACATTCCAGAAATACAATTATATTATTGGCAAGAAAGTTACATTACTTTGTTTAGTGATAACGCGAACTACAATAAATCTATACTTGACTGACAATATAATTTTGTGGAAAATTCATATTCTCCTTGCAAAACTCAGGAAATTTCATGTCTGGGGGGACAAACAGTTTTTCTATTTCTAAAACCTTATGAAAATACATTTATAATGAATAAGAAAACGGATTTCAATAATACTAAACAGACATTAAGGGTCTTTTGCCTTTTTTAAGAAGATTTTTTATGTATGATTGAAGTTTATACAACACTCCAGAAAAGCCATCATGTGTTAGATTTAAAAATAAAATCAGAAGCATTTTCTGTCATATAGGTATACATGGAAAAATGGGAATGTTAATGTCTTAGAAAGTGTATGTCCAGCTTTGTACCATTACTCATTTAACAAAGCAGAAAATAAGATACCGTACTGTAAACAAAAAGCTACAGTAAAGAACATTTTGAAATTTACACAAGATTAGTTCATAAACATTTTGGTTGCTCCATAACAGTTTTCATATAAAATGAATAAAAAACCCTTGGACAGCTTTCATCACTCTTGACTACTTTTTCACTTAAATGCACACAGACATACTTTATATAGCAATATACTGATGTACTGTAACATGGATATTAAACTATGGTTACTGCTTTTTAACTGAGATGTGTATTATCCAATCAATATTATCTGTAATTGAAATACTCATACATTATGTATTCCCATCATGTTGTTAAGTATAAAAACATGAAAATATAACTTTACATTATTTCAGTTATATACATCAGTTCAGGCTTGACAAAGATTTTTTACGCTACAATTTTTAGAGGAATAAGCCCAGAGGTACAATAAATAGCTTTCCACTGTATACAGTAATGCAATTCTACTTTTTCAAAAAGTTTAGATTACCATATGAATATTATTTTAGTTTGGTCATTCTAGCATTGAACATCAAAAATCAGAATGCATTCCCCAACATTCCTGATGGGGAGTAATGCACAGAACACCTATGGATTACTTCAACAGACGCATCAAAAAATGATTTGGTTCAATTATGGGGAAGTTACTGGTAAGTTTGTCTGGTATTGCAAACACTGTATGTATCTCTTAGACTGACAGCGGTGAGAGCATATGCTGTGCTCACATGCTTGCAGAAACAAGCTCAGAGCTTGTACCATGAGAAGGGATTTAAACTTTTTGATAAACGCTCCGTCTCCTGTGGTGTTCAGTAAATATTTTACTTAAGCCTAAGAGATGGATTCCAACTAAAACTGCAAGTCTTATTTCAAATTTTATTTAAGTCCAGAATGAAATAAGAGAATTAATGATATCGCATGAAGCATAGCATATCTTTTTTGCATACACAATGCACAAAAATGGAAGCTTTTCAACCAAATGTATGGTATTTTATCTACAGGGAAAGCTAGAGAAATAATGTCTTGGTTTGTTTTGCATTAGCATTTAAATTAATGTTTTTGCACCCCTCCTAGGATTCCTTTTTGCTTTGTAAGTAGAGCTATGGTCTTTAAATACATATAATTAAAAATGTATGATAACTTCAGATTGCAAAGAATATTCATAATGATTAAGTTTCATGTAAGCTCTTATATTTCATCAGTACAGACTTATAGCTAATTTCAGTTATTATTGTTTTTAATTTAAAAAGACATTGTCAAGGTATTTTTTCATAACAAAGAACCTTACTAGATACTGCTTCAAACTGGTTTTAACAGTTTGAAAACTGCTTCCTTTAAGGAACAATTTTGAGATCTGTGTTTGTTTTATATTTTTAAAAATTATTTTACACTTTTTTAGTGCTTGCCATTTATCAATTATTACTGATAGTCTTCTCTCTCTGTACATATCTTATGAACACAATTGTACAAAGGTAGAGATAGATATGAACCAAATCTTTGGATCATAAGTCCCTGCACTTCAGAGTTAAGAAGAACTGCACTCCAAATCAGCACCTATCTGACTCCCATGAGTTGGTACAAAGTACCACTCTAACCTAGAATATCCTTGATCTTTAGAGTTCAAAATGTGTATTTTAACATTACAGCTTCGGCTCATCTATAGAAAAAAAAGTTGAGCAGATTCAAATGCGCTGGGGATGGCGACACTGCCAAAAACTAATACACTGATCCAACCTTGACAGTGTCCTTTTAGATTTAAGACTCTTTAGAACCCATCTGCAGCTAGTAAAATTAATGGAACCACTTGCAAATAAAACCATAGAAAAAAGTTTATTTCAAATGTCAAGCATTGCCAAGTAATTTGATATTAACACCAAATGTTAAAGAATAGGATATACAGCAAAGTTTTAATAACAATATTAAATTACAAGTTTTGAACCTTTTAATTATTATTTATTTTTTCTCTTCTCAGCATTACATATTTGGCTTTGAAAAATATGGAATTGATGTCTTAAGCCTTATTTTGATATTCCACTTCCCCGCAGTCTAAATTCCTTTTTTTTCTTTTTTTTCTTGTTTGTCATATTCAACCATTATGGAAGCAAATTTATTTAAAAGCCAGTTTTTGTTTGTGAAAATACCTAAAAATATTTTTTTTCATTTTAAATGTTTTTTTTTTCTTATAAAACGTCACATCTTGATGCAATTGATGTCAAGTGTGCTTAAGTCAGTACGAACCAAGGGACTAACAACAGTGGCTGCAGAAACTGGTGTGTTGCCTGTACAACGACTTCAGTTAGATTACAGTACTTCCATGTTAGCTGTGCATGTCAGTCAAGCTTCATCTTGAACTTGTGTAGAAAATGGTGTTGTGTTTTGAACTAAGCATTCATTACAATCCAAGATGAACTCCACAAATATAAGAATTCTTGGCT